>NC_064639.1:494735314-495369064 GCF_023864345.2 Schistocerca serialis cubense
ATAAGGTGCACGTTAAATAAACTGCTCCTTGTTTAGTCATTTACACACCTATGAACAAATAAACTTCGCCAAATTACTGTAGATGCTGGAATGCCCAGTTGCTTGCAAATAACGCAAAATAATGGTCAAAACATCTTACTTTAAGTCTGACGACATCTGAAGGGTAGGAGTTTCAATGGACAACCAGGCCTCATCCCCTTTGATCCATCTGTGACCAAGACAGTAACATTGGCTGCTATCACAACCTTAACAATGCATCACACGTGACACGAGTCACGCAAAACATAAACAAAATGGCATGGCCTCCTGTACACTCCCAGACATCCGAATTAAGAGTTCCTCCTCCAGACCGACGCTCCCTTGCAAACACGGCAGGCAGCTGGCCGCAGCAGTGTCACAGTGCCCTCTGGCTAGGGTAAGGAAACAACAGAGCACGAAGCGGGAATTTCAAAAGGAACGTGCTACAGACAGGGAGGAAACACAGAGAGCCAACCATGACATTTTGTCACGGTTCATGTACTTCCTGAAATTTCATGTAGAAGTCCTGTTGAAGTCTCATATGTTGTTTTTGTTCTTGAAATCTACTTGAGTCTGTAACAATGAATAATTTTGGCAGCATGTTTTATGTTCGAAAATTTCATCCAGATACCTTGGTTCTTCAGTGAATTTCATTTCTGCCTTACAATCTGCGGTTGTCTCGAAACATCACAACATTCACAGGCTCACCACGAATATTAAGTCATTTTTGTAATGAGGCTTTTCTTTTATCTACATTGGCTAGTGATTCTTGCAGTTGCTTCCAGTTGGTTGGCCTCAGATACTGTGTGAAACACTGTTGATTACCTCTCTAGGCCCTCCTAGTGTTCATTGAAAGAAGCTTAATTTTGATCTTGGTGAAATAGTGATGCTGGCCAAGATTTTAATTTTTTGTGACTTTCATGCCCTGGATCTCCTTATTTGCTTTCTTTTAGTGATGTGTTCTATTTAGAACTCATTAAGTGTGGTGTTTTAAATCCAAGTAGTAGTAGGTTTTTTTTTTGAGGCAGCTGATTTAAAGATAAGACAGAATGCCTTGGAAATTTCCACAAGTCTCTTCACATTTCAGTTTCTGTGGTGAGTGGGATAGTGTCACACATTTTGTGGGATTCAATTTTTAACATGCATTACAATCCCTAACAAGCTTGATTATATATTTCTCTGGAATATTATAGATGATGTATCTCGGTCCCTTTCTGCATTCACCATTTGGGTCTTGTTTGTTTGGATGAATGAATAAGATCCTTATCATTGTAAATGTTCATATTCCAAAGGTAAGGTTGACTCTGTTGTCAGTGGAGGAAAAGTTGGTGATTTAATCTAGAAACCTTTTGTTGACAATAAACCTGTACCGAGGTGAAGGGTACTTCCCATTACACACTTGCCAAGTTTGCATTCAAGCATCTTGTAACCCTGAGATTGGAAGCGACATTCAGCGGTAATCTTTGTTTTCTAATTGCTTCTATTAAGTCGATGTTGAGAAAATGTGTTATTGGGGTGTTGAAGTTGTCTGGTTTTATGAGCAAGTTTACATTAATGTTTTCAAAGAAATTCCATTCCCTGTGGTGGATCGTGTATCTAGGCATGTCCAGTACATGAAAGCATATTGGTGCAGCAGCTACAGAACCGGAAAGCCTGCACATGTCGGCTGCAATGATGAATTGGTTGTCACCAGGGGTGGTAGCATCTGCTGAACTTTCCTCCATGCAATTAGCAATTAAAATAATGTTGACTTGGTAAGTGATGTTTCACAATGTGTTAAGTACTGCTAAAATCAGCTTTATTATTTCCAGCACTGTTCAGTTTCCGTGCCGAGCTTCCTGCTTGTTACTCAGCCCTCCATTGGGTTTCTTGGCTTAACAAGAGCATCTCTTGTAGGTTACATCCTTAGTTGGGAAAAAAGAGGCTACTGTGGTTCTCTTTCTGAAACCAACATGTGAATATTGCTGATGGCCAACAATGATACATTACACTCCCATTTGCCAAGAGTCACTGTGAGCCCTCCCAGATAGATTCACGGGCCAATATTCTTTTGAGGAGTTGGTGTGTTGTGATCTTCAGTCTAAGATTTGTACCATGCATTTATACACACTAGTCTATACATTGTATAACTATTGCGAGCTACATCCACATGAATCTATTGTATTTGATCCTAAGCCTCATCTAACACCACCAACCAACCCCCCCCCCCCCCCCTCCCCCCTCCATCCGTATAGTATCAGCAAGTTAGAGAGCCACCTTCTGAACTGAGAAAAGTATTACAAAAATTTTTACAGTTCAATAACTGTTACTTGTTATAAAGAAGAAATTCTAATACACATATCAAACTGAAGTGCCAAAGAAACTGGCATGCGTATTCAAATACAGAGATAAGTAAACAGGCAGAATATGGTGCTGGGGTTCAGCAACACCTGTATAAGACAAGTGTCTGACGCATTTGTTAGACCAGTTACTGCTGCTACAGTGGCAGGCTATCAAGATTTAAGTGAGTTTGAATGTCATGTTATAGTTCGTGCACAAGCAATGGGACACAGCATCTCTGAGGTAGTGATGACGTGGTAAATTTTCCTGTACCACCATTTTATGAGTGTACCGTGAATATCAGGAATCCGGTAAAATATCAAATCTCCAACATCGCTGCGGCCGGAAAAAGATCTTGCAAGAATGGGACCAACGACGACTGAAGAGAATCGTTCAATGTGACAGAAGTCAACCCTTCTGCAAATCACTGTAGATTTCAGTGCTGGGCCATCAACAACTGTCAGCATGCAAACCAATTGACAAAACAACAACATGGGATGGGCTTTTTGAGCTGAAGGCCCACTCTTATACCCTTGATGATTGCACGACACGTAGCTTTACGTCTCGCCGGGGCCTGTCTACACCGTCATTGGACTATTGATGACTGGAAATATTTTGCCTTGTTGGATGAGTCATGTTTCAAATTGTATCGGACTGACATGTACGGGTATGGAGACAATCTCATGAATCCATGGATCCTGCCTGTCAACAGGGGACTGTTGAAGCTGGCCTGTAATGGTTTGGGGCATGTACAGTTGGAGTGATATGGGACCCTGATACTTCTAATACGACTCTGACAGGTGACATGTACATAAGCATCTTGTCTGATCACCTGCATCCAGGACAATGCAACACCCCATACGTCCACAATTGCTACAAAGTGGCTCCAGGAACACTCTTCTGATTTTAAATACTTCTGCTGGCCACCAAACTCCCCAGACGTGAACATTATTGAGTATATGTGGGGTGCCTTCAAACTTGTGTTCAGAAGAGATCTCCACCTCCTCGTACCCTTATGGATTTATGGACAGCCCTGCAGGATTCCTGGTGTCTGTTCCATTCAGCACTATTTCAGACATTAGTCGCGTCCGTGTTGTGTTGTGGCACTTCTGCATGCTCGCCGGGGCCCCTACACAATATTAGGCTAGTGTACCAGTTTCTTTGGTCTTCAGTGTACATACCATGTACATACATAGGCCATTTTGCCACTTTTTGCAGGCCATGGTCATTCAGTCATGGACATATATAAGGGACAACTGTAATACACATAAAAATTGTCGTGGAAATTTAGTGTAAAAAATACAAAATACCAGGTGATCAAAAAGTCAGTATAAATTTGAAAACTTAATAAACCACGGAATAATGTAGATAGAGAGGTAAAAATTGACACACATGCTTGTAATGGCATGGGGTTTTATTAGAACCAAAAAATAAACAAAGTTCACAAAATGTCTGAAAGATGGCGCTGGACAGCAAAACATCAGTGACTGCGCATGACAGTCGTGTATAAAAGGAGCTGTAATGAGAGAGAGAATCAGATGCGCCAGCAGTCGCAGCCTGTTGACGTTACCTTAAAAGGCGTTTTTAGTGAAGCTGTATTATCAGAATGGGGAATGTGCTTGTTCAGCGTTACGATCCTATTGCCATAGGAAGGGGATTCGAACGGGTAAAGGTCCGTTGACAAATGCAGCTGTGGCGAGAATGATTTCGAACTTCGAAGCAATGGGTTGTTTAGACAATAGACCCTGTAGTGGCCGACCGAGCGCAAGATGTAATGCTGCTGAGACAGTTCAGGAAGAAATGGAGACTGTATCGGGTTCGTCTATGCACGGGGAAGTCGGCACTTGTGTAGCCACACATCGCACCAGCATTCCATACACTACTGTTTGGTTGGCACTTAGGTGTACCCTCTGATGCTATCCGTACAAAATCTATCTGAATCATGAACTGTTACCTGACAATTTAGTGAAGCGGCGGGCATTTGCGGTGTGGGCGTTTCAAAAGATGGCGGAAGATGACGATTGGTTGACTAACGTGTTGTGGACTGACGAAGCTCATTTCACACTCCGAGGGTCTGTCAATGCCCACAACTGCAGAATTTGGGTTACCGAAAATCTTAGAACTGTCGTGGAAACTCCATTGCATGACGAGAAAGTCACGGTATGGGTTGGATTTACTACATCTACCGTTATCAGGCCTTTTTTTCTTCGAGAAAATGCGTGATTCTGGTTTTGTAACTATCACTGTGACGGGTGAGAGGTACGCTGATATGTTACAGAATCGCATCATCCCCAGCCTGGCTGATAAACACTTGGTGGAACCTACAATGTTTATGCAGGATGGTGCTTCACCCCATATTGCTAGATGCGTGAAAGATCTCTTGCGCGCGTCGTTTGGTGATGATCGTGTGCTCAGCTGCCACTTTCATCATGCTTGGCCTCCCAGGTCCCCAGACCTCAGTCCATGCGATTATTGGCTTTGGGATTACCTGAAGTCGCAAGTGTATCGTCATCGACCGACATCTCTAGGGATGCTGAAAGACTACATCCAACGCCAATGCCTCACCATAACTCCGGAAATGCTTTACAGTGCTGTTCACAACATTATTCCTCGACTACAGCCATTGTTGAGGAATGATGGTGGACATATTGAGCATTTCCTGTAAAGAACAATATCTTTGCTTTGTCTTACTTTGTGCTATTCTGATCAGATGAAGAGCCATCTGTCGGGCATTTTTTGAACTTTTGTATTTTTTTGGTTCTAATAAAACCCCATGTCATTCCAAGCATGTGTGTCAATTTGTACCTCTCTGTCTACATTATTCTGTGATTTATTCAGTTTTCAAATTTATACTGATGTTTTGATCACCTGGTATAACATTTCAAGGTGAATGTAAGTCATTGATGAAGACATTCCAGTGTAACTTTATATGTTATGCAACAGAACCATGATTATGCCAAACACACACAAAGTTTCAGATCCAATAAATTTTGCTCGTATTCATGTTGATAGCTGAAAGCAGACTGCCGGGCAGCATTCAAACTGACTATGTAGTGTTTTGCATGGTAACTTAGAAACATAATAAATAAAAATTTCCATTGTATTGAATCATATGCAAAAGAATGATCATGATGTACAAGTAAAACTTTTACAGCTGTGAGAAAGGTCTACAGAGTTCTTTATATTAAAAGATAGCAAGAGGCACTACTAATCGGCTACAACAGGCATACAGTTTGAAAATACATGTTACTCAGAACATTTGTGACGTTCACCTGCTATATTTCTGCGTTGATTGCCCTTGGTGTCGATGTACTGCGTTGTTGCACTGGCTGAAAAATGGCGGGGTTGGAAGTTCAACAATGACTACTTAAAATGATGTAGCCGACTGGTGCACATTTGCGTTTCACAGTTCTTTACTTTCACTATTCACAACCCCCCAATAATACACAGTTATATGACCAGTGAACTGTTGTTTAACTTTCGATAAATCTCATAAATAGGTTGCAGGCAAACATCCACATACTGCTACAATAGTTTACTGTTGAACATCTGCCAGCAGTAAAAGCTTAACCACACATTTCACAATCTTTCAGATAAGTTGAACAGACTCTGTCATTATTTTAACGCATGGCCTAATTGTGTTACACTTATTTCACAGATGAGTTGATGCATTGTTGTTGTTCTAACCAACACAGGTTTCTTGTCTGAAACTTGGCTGTGGACTGACTTTCTCAGAACCAAAAATCAGGCCCTTATATATCATCACAATAATAGGCCCTTAAACTACACATTGTTCAATGTTTAATTTACAGAAATTATAATTAAAACTTAACTCGTTAAATTAACTGCATTCATCGAAAAATTGCGTCTTTTTAACAGTTACTTCTACTACAAGGGTTAACCCATATTATTTGTTTGAATCATGAAATTAACGAATATAGTTACGCAAACAATACTTTCGACAAAACTGGAAATCACTTTCGAATTAATTAGGAGCTGGCGTTGCTAACATGTTTTCGAATAGAGCCAAATAGATCCTTAAGAATACTATTAATTGTTCTTCCAAATGTTTACAATTAGTACAGAATTTATATTTGTTTATAAGATCTAGTGCTATATCCTTTAAAACTGAGGGGCAACATTTCTCTTTTCTGGAAATGCAGGTTACACTTATGTATGTTAAAGGTAATTAGTCAGAAATGAAAAAATGAATTTTAACGAGGCAGATGGCAAAACAAGAGGGGGTAGTAAAAATATCCCAGCTTGCTTCGTCACATCACCCCCTCATTGGATTGACCAGGTAGATATTGCAAATAGCTGATCGGGCGATTCAGTGTCCACAGGTGACCGAAGGCAGTGGATTTAACAATCTAGAAAAAAAAATATTGCGTACGAAATCTTATCAAAACTACAGCACATAGGTTTTTCAGATTCATAAAATATTTACATACAGTACAATGGCGCAAAATATCCACAAGTTATACTTTTAACAAAAATTATGCATCTACATCATAAGTGATTCCTTTTTGGGTAAACAAGGATTACATTCAAAGATATATACCATTTTATACAAGTTATATCTTGCTCATAAAAAAATCATCATTGGTTGCAAAAAGTTACATTACACTGTGCATTGCAGAAAATTTCAATTGCTCAATGTTCAGTATTTTTCACAAGTACTTCCACACTTTCAATGAGTGCTTACACATTTTCTCATCAAGTTGTCCATGCCTTCAACAGGTCCAAGTGGCAGTTACTAAGGAAATGCACTGCTGTCAGTTCCCTTGGAGTTGGTTCTCTTCCACCACAGTACAAGAAGAAATTAGACAAAATACCCTACTTTAGTACACTTACTTTCACTTCTAACTTAAGTATAAGAGAAAAAAAGTTTCACACTAAAAATGGTAGTCATTACTTCATAAATAGATACTTTATACAGTTCTCGTAACATCACAATAATTAACCCTAAAATTGAGTATAATACGAAATGTGTGGACTAGTAAACATTTAAAATCAAGCGCACATTACACTACAAAACATTACACTAAGTCATAACTCTGTCAAACTGGTTAAACTTGAAAGACTTTTGTTTCTTTCCCACTTGCAAAAATCAACCAAGTGTCTAAAATATGTTCATTACCTCTAGTAAAATCTCAAGCTGTGCAGTAACACATATTTACTAATCATTATGTTAATGAAAAAAGAATAGAGTCACCATCACATAACTTAATTACTATTCAAATCAAAATTAATGGGATGGAAGTTGTACCAAAGCATTGCCCCATTTCTCTACTCAACTCTGAGCACTACTCTCATTCAACCAGAAAATTAAATCCTCACAAAATGTTGCCAACTAGTTGACCTGTCAGAATATTCACATCAGTCTACCCTCACAGTTATGAGATAATCTGCAAAATTACTTTTCTTCGTCCCAGTATTACCAGTTTAAGCTCATAATTCCTCAGAACACAAATAGAAGCTTTCAGATAACCTATAGATCCAATGATGCAGCACTATATAACTTGTATCTCACTAAAATATTGCTCTTTCTTTTAAGCTCTCATTCCCAGCTGCAGTGTCTTGAATTGCACAATATACACAGTATCCAATGTTGCCTAGTTCAAAATTTAGATCTTCAATACAATTACACCACATTTGTTTGTATACAGTTATCCTTTTCATTAATCATGTCTGTCAGCTCCATTATTTTACTTACCTTCTCATTTCGTTAGCTAGTGGAGTGCATTGACAAAAAATATCCCTACTGCCGAGACAGGCTCCCTAACCATTAAGACCCTAACATTATTCATATTTTTTTTATTTCATTATTGTTTTATTATCTAATAAATATACACCTGCTCTGCTTATCCTGTATAAAATTGATTCTACTGAAAAACACTCCACAGTAACAGATCCTTATGCGAAGGCAAACTTAACTCTCGTTACTGATGAGACAAAATAATCACTTTGAAAAACTATTTCACCGTATCCATCAAATTGCTTGAGATTCTAGCCTGAAGGGCAATATACATACAAATCTTGCTTATACATTCCACACATTACTCCAGGCAACTATGTTTAAAGTTGTAATTCCTTAATCTTAGAAAAGCCTGTACCGTGACACACTTCTATAGGTGGATAGTTATCTCAGTATACTGATGCCTTTAAATGCAAACACTCCTATTATATCACAGTTAATGTTAAGACCTGGTAGACAAGATGGTTTTTACCACATATTGCCTCTGCTCCTGCACTAAATTATACTAAATTCACACATGAGCTGATTAGTTCATATGTTAATTATCCTCCGCATATGCTGATGCCTTTAATTTTCAGTTTACCTTACCTCTTTGTTTGACAGGAACTCCTTAACCATGGTACCAATTTACTTTCTTCCATCCTCTTGTGATTCCATTTCTCATAACTAACACAACATAATGTCTGCTTGTGTCTGTATATGTGTGTGTGTGTGTGTGTGTGTGTGTGTGTGTGTGTGTGTGTGTGTGTGTGTGTTTCCGCTCCCGGGATTGGAATGACTCCTTACCCTCTCCCTTAAAATCCACTTCCTTCTGTCTTTTCCTCTCCATCCCTCTTTCCTGACGAAGCAACTGTGGGTTGTGAAAGCTTGAATTTTGTGTTTGTGTTTGTTAGTGTCTCTATAAACATACCAATGCTTTCGTTTGGTAAGTTAAATCATCTTTGTTTTTAGATATAACACAACATAAAATATATATAACACTGAAGAAGACTTTTCTAAAATATTCCTATTCTAAAGTATCCTACTGTACAAAATCACATGAAAGTCAAAGTAGAATGTCTCTAATTCACTTATAAACTACAGATAGGATAGGAGAAGAGTTTGACTGCCTCAGGAAACATGAAAAATGAGACAGACAGCTGGGGTAAGCATTAACGCTACATAATGAATCCAACACAGAATGTTGAACCCCCTACTTGCTTGTAGGTCTTACTTGTGGTTCAATGCACAATATAGTAAGTTCCTCCTCTCCTTTTATGGGATAAACATTGCTACCCACACCATCATTCAACATCTCAGAAGAATTGGAATTTTCGCTTGTCTTACTGCTATCATTTACATTACCCTTACCTGTGATTACATCACATTTGTATACAAGTGGCTCTTCATCACTACCAGCTCTAGTGGGAGCCAAAACTGGAGCATTATCTAGTTTAAATGGTTTGATCCCGAATTAAAATCATCTCCTCCATTTCTTTTACTTGAATTTCTCCTACCATTTCTGTGCCCATTCTGGCTATCCTCCACCCAACCATTCCTTGAATTTCTACTGTTCATTAGTCCTGTTCATCCTATTTGCCTTAAATTCTCTCCCTGATTGATTATTGTCATAAAAATTCCTCCTACGATCTTCTGCTTAGGGCTTCACCCTCTCCACTTTATCAACATAATTCGAGAAATCACTAATATTATCCCTAGGGGTAATTATCTAACTTTCTGAGGCAACTTAGTTTCTAAACCCATAATTATTGATTCACTACCTAGATCCTTGTCCAAATATTTCAGTTTGTTTATCCAAAGCTGACAAAAACCTTTCCAGTACCCTTCCTAGCATCAAATCTCTCTCCTCCCCAAAATTCACTCAAAATTCTCTGCTGCTTCTCTTTCGACCAATATTCATCCAAAAATTATTTTCTCAAAACTTTGCCACAAAGTACAACTATCAGCTACCTGCACTGCCCATCCATAAGCATCCCCTTTCAAAAAACCTCCCACAAATGACTTTTCTCTTTGTCTTTCCATGTTTCAGGCAAATCATTAAATTCTCCAATGAAATCCAGTGGATGCACTTCCCCATATGGTTCAAAATTATTAAATTTCTTACAACTAACAAATGAAGGACTGGTTGGAACACTACATACTCTATTTTTTAGATTTTGCACCTCTCCTATCTTTTCTCCATTTCAGCCAATTTTGAATATTTCCTTTTACCAGTTTTTCCTCTACCATTACTGCACACTTTGTTTCCACATCCATTTCTAAATCCTTCTTAATCTGATCAGTTTGGTTCTCAAGTTTAACCCTGTTTTCAGCACACAATTTCCTGGCAGCCTTGACTTCATCCTTATACTGTTTTTCGGAAGCCTCCACCCTCCTATTACTGTCATCACAAAGCTTATGTGTCTCTTCTACACACTTACTACTCATCAATGTTAATTTCATTAGTGTTATGTACTGCTGTCTTTATCTTTTCATCACAATCTTTAGCCACCGCCTCAACCTTGTTATTTAATTCTGAAAGATTAGAACTGACTACCTTACTCTCCTTTTTAATTTCTTTCTTCAGTTCATCCTTTAAGTTAACGATATCGGTTCTAATGCTATCTGTTTTCTTTTCCACCCTGCTGATGTCTTTTTTTCATACTACTAATGTCTTCTTTCATACTATTTTCCACCCTACGAATGTCTTCTTCTGTACACATACTACTCAAGCTTTTCGTAATTTGCCTTAACATCGCTTCCACTTTTCTGTCTGCCATAAACTTTTGCCCTTGTTGATTTTCGCTACTATATTCCTCCTCCTTAACCTTAACGGTCTCATCCACTTCAGTACTGTTTTCATCCATTTCGCTCACATCACCACACAATGTAGATGACACTTTAAGCATTTCATCTACAATAGGACTTTCGTCCCCATCGTTCAAAGTTACATTCATGTCTGATTTATAACCACCATGGTCTACAGAACCAGTCTCCTGTTGTCCCTTGTCTCCCATTACACTGTCTTGTTCGTTAAGGCCACTCATTATGTATCACTTAATATAAAACAGCTTTTGCTATGAATTACTTTGTTTTTAATCACTCGTTTGCTGCTGCAGCAGTTGTCATCTCGATCTTATCGTCTGCATGGCAGCTGCAAGTTGTAATTCTCTCAGCGAGGCATCTTGTTTATCCCAGTCAGCTGTGCTGATTGGCTGCACCTGTACTCAGTGACTGCTTCCATAGAACGTGTTCGCTGATTGGCTGCTGTCCTACTGTGGACATGGAACCCATGCACTGATAGGCTGTTGCGTCTCCTTTGTTAAAACTGTACTGTAAACCACTCGTGAGTTCACTGTCAAAGTTTGTGAGTCGTCGTTTATTGTGCCCACATAAAATAGTGCTCACCTGGGGCACTGTATGTGACATTTGCCTGCTTTGTTTCTTCGTTGATTGTCTTTGGTGTTGATGTATTGTGTTGCTACACTGGCTAAAAAATAGGGGGTTGGAAGTTCAATAATGACTACTTTAAATGATGTATGTAGCTGACTGGTGCACATTTGTGTTTCACAGTTCTTTACTTTCACTGTTCACAACACCCCCCCCCCCCCCCCCCCAATAATACACAGTTATATGGCCAGTACACTATTGTTTAACTTTCGATAAGCCTCATTAATAGGTTACAGGCAAACATCCACATACTGCTACAATAGTTTACTGTTGAACATCTACCAGCAGTAAAAGCCTCACCACACATTTCACAATCTTTCAAATAAATTGAACAGATAGTGTCATTATTTTAACACATGGCCTAATTGTGTTAGACTTATTTCACAGTTAAGTTGATGCATTGTTGTTGTTCTAACCAACACAGATTTCTTGTCTGAAACTCTGCTGTGGACTGTCTGTCTCGGGACCAAAATTTGGGCCCTTATATATCATTACAATAATAGGCCCTGAAACTACACATTGTTCGAAGTTAAATTTACAGAAATTACAATTAAAACTTAACTCATTAAATTAACTGCATACATTGAAAAATGGCGTATTTTTAATAGTTACTATTACTACAAGGGTTAAGCCGTATTATTTGTTTAAATCATGAAATTAACAACGATAGTTATACTAATATTTTTGATGAAACTAGAAATTACTTTGGAGTTAATTAAGAGCAGGCTTTGCTAACACGTTTTCGAGTAGAGCCAAATAGATCCTTTAAGAATGCTATTAATTGTTCTTCCAAATGTTTACAATTAGTACTACAGAATTTATATTTGTTTATAAGTCAAAAATAGAATTTAAGTTGCAAAACAATTACTTATTTCACCCTATAACAAAATATTCTAACTAGTAATATTCAAAATATATTAGAAAATCAATTTCATACTTAAAACCAAGCACAAAATTAGACCCGGTGCTATAGTCTTTAAAACTGAGGGTCAGCTTTTCTCTTTTATGGAAATGCAGATTATACTCACATATGTTAATGGTAATTAGTCAGAAATGAAAAAATGAATTTTGAGGTGGCAGATGGCAAAACAAAAGGGGGAAGTAAAAATATCCTAGCTTTCTTCATCACATATTGTACAAACATTTGAGATATTTGACAAATATTAATAAAAGATTAATGAATAATTAATCAGAAAGCTCTATTCTAACGTTTGTAATTGATGTAGACCACACAGGAGAATTCTGCTGAATAATTGTTATTCTTGAAAGCGTATCTCAAAAAAATGGAAAGTGGTCCTACAATAACTATGTATAATAGAGACAGAAATAATCTTATTAAATACAGTAAAGTTCCATTGAGAGTGTTAGGAGAATGGTAGAAAAATCCCCAAACTAGTCATCAAAGGCAAGTGAAAACTATTTCTGTGATCACAATGGACAAAATATTCACCATTTCAAAACAGTTAAAGAGTTCGGCGTGATGTTTTGCAAATTCATACTCTGTAAGTTCTCAATTCCAAAATAAAAATGGAAGACTTATTTCTGCACTGGAACACATTCAAACCTCACGAGCGTTAGAGTCCCTCCAAACTTTAGTCTTGTAGTTGCCATTCACCACCCAGAATCTATCATGTACAAGATAAAATACCACAGGCAGGTCTGCCTTCTTCCAGAAATGGACCTAAAGTGTACTGAATTCCTCGCTTGAGCATACCACTCAAAAGGTATCCATCTTGATTTGATTCTGGCAGTGTTCTACCGCAACCAGTTTGTGCATTTGCTGAAGACCATCACCACCACACATAAACCTTTCGTATGTTCTACAGATGATTTTGACTCAACTTGACCACCTTCTGCACTGAACGAATATTTAAATATAGGAATGTTATAAAAATACAAATAAAGGATTGTTCATAAATGAATGAAGCAGCAGTCTTGTGCAAGAACGCTCATGTTAATGGTGACATGCTGCCTTCAATTGCTGTGTTAGTGTGAAGGATATGATGTTCTGACAAACATTTGCATAATGAAAAGGTTATCAAAAACATAATAAATCAGTAACTAAAATAGATACAGGTACATAGCTTCCAAGAATGATAGCTGTAGTCTAATGCTATAGTTTTTAAGAGATTGAAAATGTTGTTGTGTAATTGGATGTGCCTCATTATTCTGAGATCGCAGATTTATTAAGGTTTGCTGTATTATGTGATTGTAATTTATTATATAATTTCAGAGAACTGTAAGAAGCTATATTCCAGCCTGTCTGAGACTCCGCCATTACCTCATCTTTGGCTAAATGCGCAACCATCATCCAAATACCCCACACTAAGTTTTACTCATTTCCTGTTAAGTGCTGTTTGCCTTTGTACCTGGGCAGCCAGTGCTGTACCAGTCACTTTGCTGGACCAGCAAAACATGTGGTCTTGTCTCAGTTATACCAATGACTACAACACTGCTCCATATTGCAGTAATAGTTCTTTACAACTAATATATTGCCATAATACATGTTTACAATGATAGTCCATATGTAATACTGCAATATATTGTAATGTAAATCTCCAAAACATTTTGTCTGTGCACAAGACAAGCCACTTCACAGCACTGTCCTTGATTTCACCTATTTAGCCTATGTTGACATGGACACATCAGGCAATATCCTATGAGCAAAATGTATTTGATCAGAAACTTTGTGTGTGTGTGGCATAATAATCATGGTTTTATTGTGTAATGTTTACCATTATACTGGAGCATTTTCTTCAGTGAGACTTGTTCACCTTGGGCATGTTGTATTCTATATTTTTGATGTCATATTTTCCATAACTATTTTTATTTGCACTACAGTTGTTCCAAAATGAGTAAATGCCCATACACTAGATAGTGACACAATGTCCTTTGTATGTAGTTGGTATGTACCACATGTTCCATTTTATAATTAATATTGATTATTTGACTGTAAAAATGGTATGTAATACTTCTTTAGATCTGAAGATGGCAGTGTAATTTGTCCAAACTAGGTTTGTGTGTGCGTGTGCACATGGGAGTGGGCGTGTGTGGTGTGTGTGTGTTAGTGATCTTGGCAAATCGACTTCTGTGTTAAGCAGATTACATTAGACCATACACCCACTTTTACGTTCGCGGAATTAATGTTTTACCGCCATTTACAACATTCCTTATCATTCCCATGAAATTTCAAGTGTCCACAATGTTAATTTGTACCCAATTTTGTGTTAACATATTTAAAATTTTCCCATGATTTATGCTTTATGGAGAAATGTTCATGAAGGGAAAAAACTGATATAATTGATGTAAAATGATGCTGGCATGGCGTTGGCCTTCAAGTAGTGTTTACAAACATTGCGTGATTAAGTTTCTTGACACTAGGTCACTCTACTCCATGGACTGGAACCGGTAAATGGTTTACCCATTGGAACTATTCGTGCCGTATGTCCTGCTACTACCAAGCTCTAGTCTGTGTGGTTGATGGGAGTAACTAGGTTGGTTCGAATAATTGTTGTGATCATCATGACACCTTCGTTGAACCATATTTAGCGTGTTTCGTCGTCTAGACATTTGTAGCGCTACCGTATTTACTCGAATCTAAGCCGCACTTTTTTCCGGTTTTTGTAATCCAAAAAACCGCCTGCGGCTTAGAATCGAGTACAAAGCAAGGGGAAGTTCTGAAATATGTTGGTAATATGCCGTCGAATATATGTAGCGCTACACAGGCATGCTTTGTAGGCACAAAGATCAATACTGGCACCAAAACATCTGCGTCAGTAAATAAATTAAAAAAAAAAAGGTGGAAGACGAGCTTTTTTTTCTCCGCCCTGAGTTTCGACCACTGCATTTTCATACATTATCCAACGAAGTAAATACAAATTCTGTATTGTTCATCATCGAATGTAGGCAGAATTTCAATGTACTACGAAAATCCGACTGGCAAGACTGTTTGGGATGTTTGTCAATGTGGCCAACTCTACGTTCTGAATTTTTTCCTACCTGTGAGAAGAGATGGTTGCTAATAGGAACCTGACGAAATGTGAATCACATGCAGTATTCTCCTCACCATAAGAAAGAATACGAATATAAACATTTTGCCATGTATTCTTTCCTGTATGCCTTATAAACTAAGAAACTAGAGTGAGACAACAGCAAACGCGTAAGAATATACATATCGTATCATGTTTATATTCGTATTATTCTTATGCCTAATAGTGATACAGTCAGAAATGAAGCACGGCAATTGACTAGATTTTTAAATCTAAGATTAATTTCTGTGCGGAATTTGATGTACTAAAGAAGCGGCCGCAAAAATTTTCAAACGGAGAAAAATTTTCGCCTAACTCTCGTTCAGAACATGTTCTATCATACGCAGTCTATTATTTGGTTCCTGTTGATCATTATCAAAGAAAGCAGCAGTGTAAGTAACAACAAATAGCAGTCTCTTGCCATTGTTTCGCTAATGAGACGATTTCTCTGTTTCTTTTTTTAATTGTAAGCGGCGGTAGCGCGCACAACAGCAAGCCGTGCCGCGAGCGGCGACAGGCCGTAAACACGCACTATCAGAATGCGACAAACAATGCACGACACAGTACAGTAATGCATTTTCAGCTTAGAGTGACGTAAACACCTATAAGAAAGAAAACGGCACTTATCAGATCAAAGCAAAATAAGCAATCTGTTCAAACCAGACGAAGAACGTGAAAAAGGAAGGGTACTCGTATAAATACGGACGGAACGCCTGACGCATAGCAATGGCTATCTGGTAAACCTTAACTGCTAAGCTTACGACTCGAACCAAACTACTGTAGCTGTATCGTCATTCATTCGACCTAAATTGTGACTCGTATTACAATGGACCAACTTTGTTTCGATTTGTAGGTGCGGCCTAAAACTTTTCTCTCCCCTTGAATTTCGAGTCTCAAATTTCACGTGCAGCTTAGATTCGGGATTTTTTTTTCCCCTTTATTTCGAGTCTCATTTTTCAGGTGCGGCCTAGATTCGAGTGCGGCTTAGATTCGAGTAAATACGGTAGTTGACACCTTCGCTGACTTTGCGTTAGTCAAATGGTTTTTACACATTTTCTCATGCTTAGCAACACGTTTCCAGAATTTATTCTCATGGCCAGGTGCAATGTTTATTTATTCACATGCGTATTTTTGTGATGTTTCACAAATTTCTACGTCATTGAGGAGGCAGACAGTTACAATGTAAGAGATGCAGAATAACACTTATGTAAACACCAAACAAAACACTTACGTAAATATTTGCACCTGACAGTGAGAAAAAAATTCTCAAAATGCGTTGTGCTAAGCATGAAGAAGTACATGTCTGGTGCAGTGTTTCATTCTTTAAGTAATGAATGACTGCTGCAAGCTTTCCAAAAACATCGATTGTGATGCATGGAATTAAGTCAAACATTTCTACTTCCAGACGGTTGTCAGTTACAGTTACACCAGCAGTTTTTATTAGATAATAAATCTTTATTAGAAAATAAACAAGTTCCTGTCATGTATTTTGGCGCCTATTTTGCACATATATCATACATAAATTGTGAAAATGCAAAGGTAATCCTATATGTAACTTTTACTGCTTAAAACATTATTTCCCACATACTACATTTTCGCGCAGTTTACATTATTTTTTTAAATCTCTTGAGAAGCATACAAGTGGTTTTTCACTGTATTTTAGTTTATATTCAATCGTAATAAATTCCTCTTTCAGATATGCTGTTCTTACTGTTTCAAATCTGTTTTATATATCCTCTCTACCTCAGTCATCATCAGTTATTTTGCTGACCAAATAGTAACACTGTGTACTGCTTTGAGTGTCATTTCCATATCTCATGACCTCAGCATTTCCTGATGTAAAACTCCTTTTCAGTATTGTATCCATTCCATTCCATTCAATTCCTCTTCCAGGTTCTTTTGTACTTTTGTAATAGACACATATTCGTTTCCCCTCCCTGAACTTTGATTCCATTTAAAATTGCACCTTCATTTCCTTCACAGCTTGCTCAGTGTACGGACTGCATAACATCAAGGTAGGCTGCAATCATGTCTCACTCCCTCTTTTCATCTCCTTCAAATCTTAAAACTGTGGTTTGGTTTCTGTACAAGTTGTGATAAACTGTTTGCTCCCTGTATATTATCCCCGCTACTTTCAAAATTTCAAAGAATATATTTCAGTCAGAATTGTCAGGCTGTCTAAATCTACAAATGTAAGTTTGCTTGTCTTCAGCCTATCTTCTAAAGTAACACTTGAGGGTAAGTATTGTCTCAAATTTTGTTAGATTTCTGAAGGACCTAAAATGATTTGCCGTGAGGTTGGGCTCTACCAGTTTTACCATTCCTCTGTACATAATTTGGTGGTATCTTGCAGCCATTACTTATTAGACAGATAGTTTGGTAATATTTGCATCTCTCAGCACCTGCATTTTTGTAACTGGAAATATTACGTTCTTCTTGAAGTCTTACAGTATTTTACATAACAGGTGGAGTAGTTTTGTCATGTGTGCCTTGCCCAAGAATCGTGATTCTGAAAGAATGTTGTCTACACCAGAGACCTAATTTCAGCTTGTCAAATTCTTCATGTAATGTCATGTCCCCTATTTAATCTACATTGATTTCCTCTTCCCTTTCTGTAATATTGCCTTCAGGCTAATTTCCTTGTGTATCTCTTCTGTATGTTCCTTCCACATATCAGCTTTATCTTTTTTGCTTAATAATGGCTTGCAGTGTGTAGGAGTGCTGGTACGTTTGATGTTTTAAAATATCAGTATATCACTGGCTTGTGGTCGCAGCAGAGTGCACATTTTCCATGGACAGAGGATTGTCTTGCTGTTTAATGGTGACGTTGCTACAGTCCTAGCAGTCACACACTGTCGTGGTGTGGCAAAGAGAGTTATCATTAAGCTTGAACATAGAGCAGTTGTACACAGACATGCTGCAGATAAACACTATGAAGAAATCGCTAGAAAATGTAATTAATGGTTGAAAGAGTTAAATCAGTTCATAGGAAAAAAGTGTGTGACTAATACAGTTATTTTGTGGAAAGGGCTCAGGATTAGTTAACAGATTTAAGGTTGAAACAGTGTAATGTTTGTGAATCAGTAATCTTTGTGGAGAATCATTTCAAATGAAAAGGCTTCTGTGATCAGTGATTACCTGTTTAAGTAGTGTGGAAACACAGTGCAGCAATCATTATTTCAGTTCAAACATGGAACAAACATAACTGGAACTTCAGATTGGATGAACACAGGCATTGTTAGGGAAGTGTGTTACATGCTAAAGCGATAATGAAACAAAATAATTTGACGTGTACCATTGTTATTTCAGAGTGGCATTTTCCAATTTTCAGTGGAGTAACTTTAATATTGGAGAAATATAAGAGACTTATATTAATATTTGGCATATTGTCAGGTTTATTTCATTACAAATTCTATAAAGTTACCATACTAGAGTCCGGTAGCCACAAAAATTGATCTAAAAAATAAAAAAGACAATTTTTAAAAAACTGAAAAAACATTAGTGGAGCCATACAATTAGGTGCTGTTGATATCG
This sequence comes from Schistocerca serialis cubense, assembly GCF_023864345.2. Taxonomy (NCBI): domain Eukaryota; kingdom Metazoa; phylum Arthropoda; class Insecta; order Orthoptera; family Acrididae; genus Schistocerca; species Schistocerca serialis. The sequence goes on from NC_064639.1 coordinate 494,754,401, forward strand.
TGTAGCTGCTTCTCTTTTCTCCAAAGGCCTCTTATTTTCTGCTTTTCCCCTAGTCATGCATGCTTCTGCAACATTGCAGTTCTCCTCCAGTCACATGTGCTTTAGCCATTTGAACGGTCACTCATTTTTTAGACATCAGAACTGCATTTTACATAGTTGAATATTTACATTTTTAATTTTTACTCCTTTGCTCGATTAAATTCAGTTCCTCCTGTGTTATCCAAAGATTTCTGATAGACAGTGTCTATTTTTGTGTTTCATCCCTATTTCATCTCTCAGAGCTGCCTGTTTGTCATGTATTGTATTCCTTTCCCCTGTTTCAGTCAGTTGTTACCTAGTGCATAATGGTCGCATTGAAACTCTCTACAACCTCTGGTTCATTCAGTGTATCCATCCCATTTGCTTAATTTCATACCTTTCTGCAAATTCTTCTGTTCTAATCTGAGTTTCATAACCAATGAATTGGTCAGAGCCCACATCTACCCATGGAAATGCTTTGCAGGTTAAGATTTGCTTTTAAAATTAGTCTTGCCATCATATAATCTATCTGTAACCTTCCACTGCCTCCGAGTCTCTTCCATGTATATGCCGTCTTTCATGAATCATAAATGAAGTGATAGCAATAATTCAATTATTCACCTTCCACTTTCATTCTGTACCCTCAGTTCATATTCTCCTACTAGTTTTCATTCTATTCCTTTTTCTGCAGTAGAAGCCCAGTCCTTCATCACAATAAAATTTTTGCCTTCTTTAACTATCTGAACAATTTCTTGTTTCTCAGAAGAGATTATTTCAATCCCTTCATCGTTGGGGCTGGTAGGCATGTAAACTTGTACTATTGTGGTGGGTGTTGGCTTTGTGCCTGCCAAATGCAATAATGCATTTGCTATGTTGTTTATAGTAGCTTACCCATTTTCCCACTTTCTTTTTCATTATTAGGCCTACTCTGGATTACACATACTTTAGTTTGTGTTGATATCCTTGTATTCATCTGACCATATGTCCTGTTCCTCCTGCCAGCACACTGCAGGCACTGGTATTCTCACTATAACTCAAACCTGTCACTTTCCTTTTTTGATTTCTCTGATCTAGTTACACGATTAAGGTATCTAACATTCCATGCTCCGACCCATAAAACACCCGGTTTGTTTTCCTAGTAATCTCACCGAGTAGTCCCCACCTGAAGTTATTGTTGGTTAATTATTTTACTTGCAGAATAATTTGCCCAAGAGCTATGAAGTAGAAGTGCAGGCCTTGGGAAGATCCATGCAACTACAGAAAAGGCTACTTGCCCCCTTTTCAGGAACCACAGGTTTATTTGCCTTCTCTACAGATACCCCTCCATTGTGGTTGAACTTAAAGTAAAGAGAGAGATCATTGAGGCACATTAGTCGCACCACTCAGCAAGATGTATGGATCATGAAAGAAAGAAATGGGTACTCCTTTCGATTTATCTACAATAGAGGTAAAAATAATGTTTGTGGTAAAAATAGTGTGTGCTGCAAGTGGCCAGTCATTTATTCAACATTTTTTGCTTTAAAAAGAATTGGTTGCATGTAAGACAGTACTCCAGTACATGAGATTGTCAGCTACTTGCATCCAAAATACCTTGGCATGCCGTATTCACGTGATGTAGAATCCCTAATTCAGCAGTCCAGTATTTGGACGTTTGTTTGCTCTGTTTCTCTGTGTACAGTATTCCTGTAATGTCCTTTTTCCACTCATTCAATTTTGGGAGTAAACCTGCATTATTTATTGAACAAGGACAGAATGTAGTTCGCCAAAAGATAGACTGGTTTTCTTGAAGCATAGAAGTTCTTCATACTCCATGCTAAAAAGATAAGTTACATACTGTTTTTACCTGATTGTAAGACAGATATTTTTTTCCAAAATTTGTCACTCAAAAAGTACAGGGTGATCGTGCATTTGCAGATGAAGCTTCAGCAATTGGGGTCATGTGAAGATTCATTTTAAAGAATTCAGAAAGTTGTGAAGTGTAAAAAACATACTCATACTAGCTTTTGTACTCCTGCCACTGGTGCAATTGCAGGCAATGTCTAATTTGGCTACAATTTGTGTTAGAGGACTATTAAAGAATTTCTTTCTTTAACATTTACTTGGTTTCTTTCTTGTAACATGAGCAAGCACCATGGCCGACTGTAGTTTGTCTGCCAAGTAACGGAAAGTGGCTGCTGTTACGCCTGCTGCATGCATGCCAAAGATATTGAGAGGATGAGATCCATGATGCTGCAGCAGGAAAATAAGAATCTATCGTAATTGCCTTGTGCCACAAAGATATTGTTCTTTATTAACAATAAATTTTTGTTAATTATTTTCTAGAGCGATTGGAGAAGATTATCACAAAAGTAATATTAGTTAGTTTACTCTGTTGAGCAAAATACAACATCGAATTATCAAAACATATTATACAGTACCAACCGAAAAGAAATTTACCTTTTTGTAACAGCAGTGAACAAGAGATTTTTTTTTTTTCTGAGTTAGCTGCCTTTTCATTGAACTGACTTTAAAATCGGGCAAATACTCAAAAGTGTTAGACATTTCTGCAGGAGACAATAAATCTAGAAAGGGACCATTGCATAATTACATGTTTCATGCAGCAATGCTGTCAGTGCTCCCATTATGGTACGAATGGAACAAAAGGGGATGTGCCAGTTGCTGGTTCTATGCAGCCAATTATGACATATTTGGACACAGTGGATGAAGGAAAATATTCATGTACCCTCATGTTAGTACAGTTGTGAAATCTGCTATGCATTCAGAAGAAATAACTTACATCCCATCATAATCACAACCTCAGAAATTGCAACATAATTGCAGGAAACAGTGAAATATTTGTGACACCAAAGATTATAAATTCCATTGCTGCTCATATACAGAGTTACATTGCCTCTTTATTTGCCTCTCTGTGGTTAAGAGGTGGTGGTGGTTAAAAATAGTCATACCACAGATGACCTGCTTTGATAGTAAGTAAAGAAGGAAGTGAAGATAAAAATTAATGCAAATGTCAACTTGTTTTGTGTCAAAATAGACAATCAGTAAACAGCATAAGTTTAGAATACGCACAGTGTTACTGTATTTAGACAGATACTTTACATCAGTGAAACAGTTCGATTTTTATTAGCCAGAATATGTAAAAAAAATTCTTCAAGGGCCTTTTTTAAAAAGAAGAGAAGAGGGTTGTCTTATCTTCAGGGTGGTCTTATGCTCTGGTAAATGTGATGTCAACAGTTTAAAAGTCTGATCCATTTTTACAATTTTATTTTCTCCATCTTTTTCCTGTCTGTTCCCCTCCTCTTGAGTTTCCTCTCATATTCCAGTAATAGCAGGGCAGGAGCTTGGAAGAGCATAATCAGTTTATATATTTTATAAACAGGCAAAATCAGGATTGATCCTAAGTTAGATCTCAGTGTCCTCGGACTTGATATTAAAAAATACTGTTTTCATTAATCTTTGTTGAAGGCCTGTAAGTAGGCTTCAAACATAATATCAACAAAAGAAGCTCTGTTTTATTAAGTAGTGTGTTATTTGATTATAACAATGGTGTAAGCACACCATTAGAATTATCTTGGTGAGATGACCGATAGGAGTGCCTGTGTCAATTGAAATTGAATGCTGGTAATTATTAACTCCCCTGCAATTGCCACCAACTTCAGGCAACACTGTCTTTAATGGGTTTAACATGTCAATAAATGAGATGTTTCCAAAGTAACTTACATGCAACAATTCACCGATCGTTTACTTGGCATAGAACTTCTGCGGTGTCGCCTCTTACTTGTAAAAACAAGAGTTTGGTAGTTCATGACAAGAGTTTGGTAGTTCTTGCTGCATCATGAAACATTTAGATCTATTTTGTTATGTATCTTCTCCAAAAAAGGAAAATTTAGATCCAGCATGTGCTCAGTCAAGAGAAAATACCACACAATTTGCAGTGTTGTGCATCATTTATCAACTGTGTGTGTGTGTGTGTGTGTGTGTGTGTGTGTTTCGCTGCAGTTGTTGTTTCTGAATGTTCCTGCATGCGAAAAGTTGATTCGTTGGAAAATCAGAGTTACATGTTCATCCTATTCAAAACGTGAAAGTAAATGTATTCAGCAAATTGAATTGCATTCATTTTCCTCTAACATCTTGTTTACTTTTTGCCATAATGATATTCGTTACTAATAGAGAACAGTATGCTTACAGGATACCTTCCATACTACCGAAGGAGAGATTTGCAATTCCTACATGACACTTAAAAAAAAAACTTGATACTGACAGCTGAGAGATTATTTCTGTAGTATATGATGTTAGACAGGGTGGTTATAATTAAACTTTCACTGCTTGAGCCTGTGTAAATACAAAACAACTTACCATATGGGTAAATAGGAATGTTGTATTTACAATCATAATAGTGTTAATGTCATGACTTGTCATTACGTGCTGTAACTGGTATGGTGACATAGGCTTGAAACACGAGCATCAGTGCGCGCTACAGTTGCAGACAGTTGATGTCAGTCTGGACAAAGTAAGCAGGGCTTTCATCGTAAAGCTGTTTTATTAAAACAACAGCAATAATGCTGCTGCTCTTCAGAAGCTTTGATGCATTAAAGGAATACAGAGGAGTCCTCTTTCACACCACGGTTGAAGAACATGTTTCGGAAGTCTGAATTAACTAGTAATTGCTCCTGGGAGAAGCTGATGGCAAATTGTGCCACAAATTGTTGAAGAATTTACTGTTGTCATGACTAAGAATGCTGGACGCAGTGTGGGATCTTCAAGCACTGCATGAGCTGTGTCATGACAGCTGAACATTCCATAGTCCACGGTTTGTTGTTTCTCTTCCCCATGTCCTTGTATGTGTTTCCACAAAGTATCATTTTGCTATTGTCACTGATCATTCGTGAGGGGCCTGTCAGGTAGCAAAGGTTTAGTTTTAACCACCTATTTATTTCTCTGTATTTGTGTAGTGTTTTCTCCTCTGATAAGATTATAGCAATTTTGCTTGCTTTTGGCATACAGAACAATATTTTGTAATTGGATAGATAAAAAAATCTATTCACCAAGCGGCGGCAGGCAAACGCAAACATGTAAAAAAAAAGGTTTTACATATGCAAGGTTTTTAAGTCTGTGGCTCCTTCTTCTGGCAGAAGGGGTGAAGAAAAAGACCGGAGAGGTTTAGGGAAAAGACAAGAGTTAGGAAAAGTCACCCAGAACCCTGGGTCAGGGGAGTTTACCGGACGGGATGAGAGGGAAAGACACTCAGAGACTGGTCGTGTGTGTGGGGGGGGGGAGGTCTATTTTTTATGAATGCCTTGTTGGCTGAAAGCTTATTTTGTGACAGTCTTTTTGTTGCACCGATCTGCAATTCAGCATCTCTGCTATATGGTGAGTAGCAACCTTTTTTGTGTGTTTTCTCTTGCTGTCATTTGGTGAGTAGATTTTTTTATCTATCCAGTTACATTATAGTGTGAAAAATTGATTACGTTCATCACTATATTAAAACAGTATTTTGTTTTGATGCATCACAATCCTTTGTGTTTGTGGGAAGCAATTTTATTGCATTATGAAGTTGCACAGGACAGTATAGAACACCCTCCAAAACAATGAGATATGACAGAACCAGTCATGTTATTAATTATTCACACCAGGTGCTCTCATCTTCTAATAGAAAATTGCAATAATTACCATTAAATATGAAAATTCCAATCTTGCCTCTGGTCACAACTGACAGTATCAGTTCATTATCAGTGGTGCCACAGCAAACGTGTCCTATTTCATACTACATCAAAATATAAAATAATAAATGTTTTGTGTATCATACATAATGCTGCTGAAATATATTTTTGATGAAAATTAGTTTAGGAAAATAATTTAACAGCATTATAACCTTTTTAAACAATAATGAAATGTTTCATAATTGTTTTAGGAACACCCAGTGTCAAAATGTATTCCAGATCTCAACATGTTGTAAATGCTGAAGGGAAAGGGTGCACTTTGACTAATGCTTCAGCTGGTGCCAGCAGTGAAGAAACAGAAAGCCCCAATCCCATGGGAACTCAGAGTACAAATAAAGAGTCATTTGTCCCTTCTGATCCCTGTAAGGAAGAAGCTTCCTCTGCATTCCATGATAATTTATCCAGGTGGATGTACTGTTTATTTATTTACATTATTACTTTTAAAATACTAATTTATTTCTGATTCAAGTAATTGTTTAATTATGTAATGTTTACTAAACCTGGTATTTTTGTGAACTCCTCTTTGCATGAGAATAGTTTTACTATATATTTATTATCACAGCTCTCACTTAAGATATTCTGATGTTAGTTTACCACAAACAGCCTCTGACCTTTTGCCTACATCTGCACACAACAATTTTCTTCATAAGGCCATTGTGAACTGTAATAGAGGTAGAGTAGAGCAACAGACACTTTTCAAGATAGCACACCTGATAGATCAGTTGAGTAGTACAGGGTCTGTACAGTTGTGGAACCTGGTCGCAAGTGGGCACTGCAAGTCTGTGAGCTGCCGCATCCATGGCAGCATCCGTGATGTCATCACCAACTATGGCTCAGCTGAGTGGGGTCACTGATTGGAGTACTGGATCTAGTAAATAATCAAAGATCATAGCAACAGTATATTCGTCAGGACTGTCTTTCCAATACAGTTCACACCTATGGCAATTTTAACAACACGAAGGTGTCCAAAGGGTTTAGTGTTGTATTGTCTGCAGTATTGTCACATGCCTGATCTAGCAGTGGCCTGGGCAAACTCTATGACATTACATTTCACCAGCCATATTTCTGGGTAAGGTATTCCATCACATTTGCTGAATTTGGGCTGTGTCACAAATTGTACGAACCGTAAATCCTTGTACTGCACATGCTTCTATTCTGCACTTCTTGCAGTGGCATTCCAGCTTACAAGGGGACTATACAGCAATATGAGTTACATAATTCTTTGTATTTGTGGTACATGAAGTTCAGAACTCAAATATAGCTCTCCCACAGCAATTAAATGCAACTCTCAAAAATACTTCAGAAAATCAACGTTGAAATTTTCTCACCATATTAAATATGCTAAACTAAAATGGTGTTCTTTGGACAAGCAGTGTGGCTGTGTGCTAGAGAGGTTGCCTGATGACACGTCAGTAGCCGGCATCAAATCCTGGCAAAATCAAATTTTTAACCAAAGGTCCATGGTCTATGATCATTTTACATGACATGTGAAATGCAAAAAGACAGGAGAAAAGCAATTGGTAATTTTTTAATTGAACAGTCTTTGTTAAGGATCTTTTATTAAAGATCAATAATTAAGAATTGCAGTTGTCATTAAAAATGACAATTTACTATGTTATTAGCATATATTTAATGAATTTTATATTTAAATGGCATAGGTATTGGAACTGAATTTTAAAAAAAATATTGAAATGAGACTTGATTTAGTAATCACTAGTCCACATGCTTCGTATATCCTATGCTTCACAGAAATGTTCATAGGACAAGCACTTTTGTTAAAAAATGTGGTTACATGTGGAGCTGAACCAAGACCACCCACGCAGTGAGCGATCACTCTACCAGAGAACCACACAACTTGCTGAAAAGTATGTACTTTGTTTTTGCATATTAAACATAGCTGGAAAAACTTCAAAAATCAATTTTCTTGAGCATTTTTGGGAGTTGAGTTGAACTACATTGTGACAAGTGTATTTCATTTCCGAACTTCATGTACCATAAATATTAAAAAAATTACAGAAATCAGACTGCCATGTGGTCCCCTTGCTAGACCATGGAAAGCATATGGTAAGAGTAGCTGGTCTATGCTCCACATCAGTCAAACAAATTGTTGTGCAATGTTGATCTTGAGACCCTACTCATTCCCTCTCAGAGTTAGTCATCACACATGACCAAACACTCAGTTATTATTCAGACTAAAAATTATTACATCTAGACAGACCATACATTGTCAGTGTTGGAGTCCTCGCGACACACCAGCAAGTAAATGCTGAAATGTGGATGGTGAACTTTTTTAAACTGGAGGGCATATGGCAATGGCAATGTTAATATTGCTCTGTGAGAATTATAATTATTATATATGCCTTTATTCTATGTCACTACTAGTTGGTGTATCCATTCCATTGATGTATGGTACTGAAATGCTTGTACTCCTTGTCACACACTGTAAGTTATCTTGGGATGTATAGATGTACTGCAGCCAGTGTCTGTCAAATAATCAATGGTCTTCTTCTCTGAAAACCGCTGTTAGCTGTTACAGGAACTGAATGTTCGATGCTGCGTAGGTTGTTAAAAGTCTCTTTTTTTGGTTTTGTAAGCTGTGATGACCATTTATTGCTTGTATATTTATTTACAGTCCCTTCTGGTTTTTTCCATCATATTATCTGATGAAATGAAATCATAAATCGATGGAAAAATCCAAAAGGGGGAGGGGGGGGGGGGAATCTGTGATAGGTTAACCTACAAAAAGTAGTGACTTCAGTTTGAATTGATGGTTGCATATTTAAGGCTTCTATGGAAGCCATATAAATTTAAATAACCCACTTAGGATGACATCATTAATTTTAACTATTGTAAATTGTGCTTTTTTACCCCCAGTATCACGAGTGTCAGCTCAAAACATTCATCTCGGAGATTAATGACAAATGTATCATCAGCAGAAGGAATGACTCAGGGAGATAGTCATTCTGCATTGAAGTGTCTGTTACCTCATCTGTCAGAATGGCAGCTAGTGCCAGACTCACTATACACTGAAAAGCCTGTTATGCCTTCACTTATCTATGGTGCTGTCCATTTAGCACGATTGTTAGGTAAGATGCATGTAACTATTTAATAATTCTTGTAAATAATATTGCTAGAAATTATCATTTTTTATTACTAAACAGTAAGTATTTCAAATTATTTCTAAAAAGGTAATTTGTTTCCTATTTTCCAGTGATACTTCCAAGTCATCTTCTGAACACAAATATTCCAGCAAAGAAACATAAAATAGTATTGCAGCATTTACAAATGATTCTGAGGTATGCTTATACTTCTTAACATCTCTGATAATTAAATTACACAAACATTTTGTGTGTTGTTTGTTACTTAAATTATAAAAAAATCTATTAAGAATTACTTAATCTGACACCACGTAAAAAATATTACTGCATACAAAAATCAAACAATGGGAAGTCTAGGATGGAATGTAACAATACTATGAAAAGGAAAGTTACTACTCGCCGTATAGCGGAGATGCTGAGTTGCAGATACGGACAACGAAAAGACTGTCACAAATAAAGTTTTTGGCCAATAAGGCGCACGCGCGCGCGCGCACACACACACACACACACACACACACACACACACACACACACACACACACACACGAGACTGCAGTCTCAGGCAGCTGAAACAACACTGCGAGCAGTAGCACCAGTGCGTGATGGGTGTGGCGACTGGGTGGGGGTTGCTGAGCACACTGCCCGACATGACACCCTTCATTTCAATGACTGCTTCACAGCCTGTGCCATATGGATCCTTCCCACCAACACCAGCTTTTCTGAATTGCACAGATGGGAACTTCTGCTGCAGTACATCCTACATTCCCGAATCATCCTGGCCTCAGCCTTTGTTAGTCACTGTCCTCACCCATCCAGCCCCTTCCCTAGTCCCATTTGAGTACTACACAGCCCTCATTCCACCATCACACCCAGTCTTTTTACTGCTCTCCTTTTCCGCTACCCTCCCCCCCCCCCCCCCCCTCTCTTCTCCCCTCCGTTTAACCTGGAGCACTTCACTGCCAGCCACCCCTATCCTACTATCCCTCCCCCTCCCTGCCGCAGCCTCCTCCTTACCCCTACTCAGTTGCCACTCCCATCATGCACTGGTGCTACTGCTCACAGTGTGGTTTCAGTTCCCTGAGACTGCAGTTGTGTGTGTGTGAGCTGCATTTGCGTGTGTGTGAATGTGTGTTGTCTATTTTTGCCAAAGGTCTTACTGGCTGAAAGCTTTATTTGTGACAGTCTTTTTGTTGCGCCTATCTGTGACTCAGCATCTCTGCTGTATGGTGAGTAGCAACTTTGCTTTTCATAATATTGTTACTGCCAACAAAGTTTGATTATTTGCAGTTGTTAATCTTCATTGCCATAGGAGAGTATGCCTAATCATTGTAAAGCTTCAGAGCTTCCTGAATAAAATTGTTTGTTGGCTTTGTTTCTTCATTTAATTCTTTCATCTGCAATGCACAATGGGCACTTTGAATGTTTTAAGATTTACTAGGCTTTGGTCCATTATCTAATCTGTTCTAACAAATTTCATCAGTGAGGCACTATTAAAAGTGTTGAGTCGCTCTGTTGTTTTCCTCCATTGTAACCAAAGGAGTTGAAACAGAAAAACTGTCGTGTGATTGTATTTAATAATTTTAAAATGGGTTTGAATCCATTGACTCTTTGTATATGCCATTTGGAAAGTAGTCTTCTTTGTTGGGTTAATAAATATTAATAAGAAATAAATTTGAAGCCTGCACCAATCTTACTCTCATGTGACTTGTGGACCTGGTATTTAAATATAAAAAAGGAGAACATAGTAATGTGACATGAAGTAAATTAGAAAGATTAGATATTATGTACATTAAATAGTGATACGATTACAATGGCGGAAGTTTTACATTTAATGATATTGACAGATTGAGCTGGCCTGTCAAAATATTTGTGTGGAAAAGAGAAAATTATAGTGAAAATATTTAAGAAAAAAATTATAGACACAGCTATGTGGTTAACAGCGACTGGCACCAAAAATGAATATAATTTTGGATGGTTTCATAAAATGCTCATATGGACAATGTGTTTATAACAGGGTTCTGAAAGGTATACTTTCTATACATAAAAAACTTCCTTGAAAGAACTCTTTCCCAGTATGTGTTTGGGAAAGCAGTGTTTAAGTAGAGTATACAGGTACATTGTCATATTGTTAAAGTAAATAACAGAGTATACTTAAAAGCAGGAGAAAAATTTCTGTAATTAGAATCCAGTAGTAAGATGGCCATACTGAGTGAGCAACAATTTTTGTTATTTTCAGTCTTTATTTTTTAGACAAAGCACTACATCATCTTAATCTACATGCTTTGTCAGTTTGCAACATAGTCTCAAATTCTTTGCACACTTTTTCATTCTGCGAGTTTGAAAATATCCTCACAATAGAACTCTTTTTCTCCATCTTCCCAAATATGAGGGTGAGTCAAATGAAAACCTTCAATATTTTTTTAAATATTATTTATTGTGCAGAATTGGTACAGAGCTGTATCTCTTTTGAACATAATCTCCCCCATGCTCAATGCAAGATCTCCAGCACTTACAAAGTGCATAAAGTCCTTTAGTAAAAAATTCTTTTGGTAGTCAGTGCAACCGCTCATGCACCGCATGGCATACCTCTTTATCAGAACGGAACTTCTTTCCTAACGGAACTTCTTTCCTCCCATTGCGTCTTTGAGTGGTCCAAACATCTGGAAATCACTTGGGGCAAGGTCTGGTGAGTATGGTGGATGAAGAAGACATTCAAAATGCACGTATGTGATTTTTCCAACTGTTGTATGGGCAGTATGGGGCCTTGCATTGTCATGTTGCAAAAGGACACCTGCTGACAGCAATCCACGTCGCTTTGATTTGATTGCAGGCCACAGATGATTTTTTTTAGGAGATCTGTGTATGATGCACTAGTGACAGTGGTTCTTCTAGGCATGTAATGCTCCAAATTGACGCCTTTTTCATCCCAAAACTTCTTTGGTTTTGGTGATGAATGGCATCATTCCTTGCTCGCTCTCTTCGTTTCCGGTTGGTGGAAGTGAACCCTGGTTTCATCCCCAGTAACGATTCTTGCAAGGAAGCCATCACCTTCTCATTCAAAGCTCCAAAGAAGTTCTTCAGAAGCATCAACACGTTGTTCTCTCATTTCAGGAGTCAGCTGTCGTGGCACCCATCTTGCAGACACTTCGTGAAACTGGAGCACATCATGCACAATGTGGTGTGCTGACCCATGACTAATCTGTAAATATGATGGCGATTTTCCTTCACTATGGCTTCAACTGCTACAATGTTCTGTGGAGTCACAACTCATTGTGCCTGACCTGGACGAGGAGCATCTTCCACCGAAGTCACACCATTTGCGAACTTCCTACTCCATTCATAGACTTGCTGCTGTGACAAACATGCATCACCCTACTGAACCTTCATTTGTCGATGAATTTCAATAGGTTTCACACCTTCACTACGCAAAAACCAAATAACAGAATGCTGTTCTTCCTTGGTGTAAGTCGCAGGTGGGGCGGCCATCTTTATACTGATACTGAGACAGTATGCGTGCATCTGCACTATGCTGCCACCTACAGGCCATTCTGCACGCTGTTTGTAGAATGCTTACAACTTGCAGGATAATGGCGCGAAATTTCGATTTGTTATTACAAATTTAAGGTTTTCATGTTACTCACCCTCGTACCAAGATGCACTATTTGCTGAAAATCCTCCACCATCACATAGCATTGGTCTCACATCAGTTTCATAACAGAACTGAAAAGATGGTTGTCAGAGGTTGCCTAGTAGGGTCTATGGGGAGCCTTTGGGTGATGGTTTCCCTCTGAAGTTTGTGATCTTCACCCCTTCAATCAATAAACTTGAGATCCAATGGGCATAAAATTTTTAATAAGACGTGTTTTGAATCATATCTTGCACTGCTCTGTACCATAATGCACTGTGCTATGGCTGTTTCCTCTAATGAACTCAATACTTCCCTTCTTGGTTTCCACAGAGGCAGTTAGAAGGCCACCTGTATTTGGCTTATCTCAGTTACTCGTGTTCCATCTTTGAAATGTTTCACCCTTCTCCTAACACTGCTGGCACCCGTGCAGACATGTACATAGGCCCTTTATGGATGAGGTGAATTTCAATAGCAAAAAGAAACATTGCTAGTGCCCATTTTGAAAGTACCATCTGTGGTTATGTAATAGACAGTAGTGACATCAAAATATGTCAACGTGTGTTGTAAATTCTGCAGTTTCCAATCCTGGAGTGGTTTCTGTTATGTTGTTGGAATTGTAATTTTAACAATAAGTCACTCAAGACTTTTAAGTACGGCTCTTGTAATATAATATACCTTGGAGATAAACTGACACTAGTGTTAATCCTTGGCATTCCTGTGTGAAAGTTGTCACAGAATCGGCTAATTAAAAAATCAATGCAATTGGCATGTTTGTTTATATGTGAACCTGAATACAGAATTTTCAGAGATTGCATTTGCCAGATTCATATGCCGATGTGAGATTCTAGATTTGCATATTTTACTGTTCATGTTGCTTCTGTGCATAACTTTTCATTGATTGCATCAGTACTCATTTGTATTGTGAGACATTGTGATGTTTTGAACATTTGTGAGTGCCACAACAAAGTCGTACTGTCGTAAAATTTTCAGACCAAAAGTATAAATTAGAAAATTTTTGGAAGTTAGGTGTGTTGTAGTAACTCAGTGTTGGTGATTCATATTTACTGCCAAAAAATAGATCACTCTGAATTTCAGTGTATATCAGTGCAAGTAAATGGAATTTTTTTAGAAGTTATCCGGGAGAAAACTGGGAATATTTTAGAATTCCGGGAATCTGTTATTTTAGTTTTCAGTTAAATTTTTGTGATTTTGACTGGTAAGAATCAATACTCCAACAAAGGATATTACTGCATCCCGCTTCTGCAGAATAATACTGCAGCAACAAAACACGAACGAGGGGAAAAAGTGAACGAAAATAAAACTTAAGACTCAAAGGAAATGCGCCATATACAACAGCAAAACATGGTGCTCATACAAGCATCTGCCAACAGCTAAGTGTGTCAAATGCTTCAGGAAGACTATGCATTGCTTCCTAACAACAAAGTGTCTCCGATGAGCGTGCCGTCACAGCTGTTTACATTAGATTCGTTTGAGCAGTTGCGGGCGCGTTCTTGCGCATACGCAGTTGAGTCGCGTATGAGTAATACCTTCTCCCGCTTCTGCCTACGGATGTGTGTCTGGGCGCCACTACCTAATATTGCCCCGGTTCGGAAACGTCGTAGATCCGGGGCTGATGCTCAGAGCAGTTTGAGCTGTAGTGGGGAGGTTCGAATCCTGCCTTCCCATAGTGCTCAGAGCCTTTTTTTTTGGGTGGGGGGGGGGGGGGGGGGGGGAGGTGGGTAGTCTCCACGTGACCCGTGTTTACGTTTAGTGATTTTGCTGTTTCCTCTTCATTTATTGCTCTCACATTAAATGAAAACGAAACGGATTTCTGTGGCCGGGAGCTATCAAATGAATTAAAATACGTTCGCATGTTTACGGAACGCTAAAATTTTTTCCACTTTTCTGACAGTCAAGCATTAATCGCCTAATGAAGTTATTTTTGTGGGTTTGCTAAAGAGATTTGACTTTTATTAATCTTTAGCAATGAGGCAGTCAATTTATTTGAAACGAAGTGTTTAATTTCGCACTTTTGGTTAGTTTCAACTGTTCGCTGCATTTCAAGTGCACGTTTTCCATTTTCTAGCTCGCATGGCATTATGCCATAATAAAGAACCAAACATGAGACAATACAGTAGTGGTACTCAGGAAAATTTACATCCGAATCTGGACATACGAATGTGCACTTTAAGCCGAATTATGCATTTTAGTATGGTTCACGAAATTCCGATACTCTTGAAGTATCCTCTGATGTCTTGATTCTTTTGTGACATAGCGCAAAATCTTTTAATGTTTTACACGTACGAACATACAAGCTTCCTGCGTCGTAGCTGCGCAAGAGCAGGGGCGCCTGTTATCTGGCGCTCTCTGACAACTGCTGAAACAAATCAATTTCTCACACATCACGGGAAAATATTGCAAATGGTGGTTTGAAAAACGTTCCTTTTTAAAAGTAAATTTCCTTTTACACAAGATGAACTATGTGCGAGAATGTATGATGAGTCCGCAGCTCGTGGTCGTGCGGTAGCGTTCTCGCTTCCCGCGCCCGGATTCCCGGGTTCGATTCCCGGCGGGGTCAGGGATGTTACCTGCCTCGTGATGACTGAGTGTTGTGTAATGTCCTTAGGTTAGTTAGGTTTAAGTAGTTCTAAGTTCTAGGGGACTGATGACCATAGATGTTAAGTCCCATAGTGCTCAGAGCCATGTACGATGAATTTCTTAAATCACAGAGCGTTTGACTCTCAATTAAAAATCAACTCTTTGAGGACAATCATCTAGAAGAATTTCGAGCCCAGAAGATCAGAAATTTACGTCGTTATTAAACATTTTACTGGCACATTTGTGTGATACATCTCAAAGTGTAACAGCGCTAAAAAGATCAACATTATATGTGGAAGCTTAGCTTCTGTTGCAGCTTATTAATCTTAGAGACCACGATTATATGTGAAAGCTTTGTTTTTCTTGTAGCAACACTATGTATATTAATTTAAACCATTAACTTTTCCTATTTGTATTTTCGCACTACTTATGAGTGATCTTGCTATAGGCTGACTACATCACGTGTTCTATGCTGTCTTCAGCTGGCGAGATCACGTGACATGAGCTATGATACTGGCTTACAAAAGCGCGTCGCAGTCTCGATTTCAATGCTTTGGAAAGTAACATGCGGTGTTTGGTGGAATTCGAAGTTACACCTTCACAACACGAAACTATGCAGCGTACATGTTGCTGCTGCACATCCAAGATCTTTCCAAAACGTGTTCCCCCCCACCCCCCCTTAGTTTAGTTTTCTAAAGTGCCGGGAAATTCTACGTCGCCGTATAAAACCATAAACATTCAAAGTACTGATAGATTTTACAGTGGCAAGGAAAAGTGTATTTTCAACCGGGAAATTTTTTTCCTTGTCCATGTATACACCCTGAATATGTAGCTAGTTGGTGTTTGCGATTTAAAAACAGTAGCATATATTTTACTAACATATGTGTTACATCTAGTTTTCCATTTCAAGGGGATATACTATCTAGTTATCATAAATTTATTTTATTTTAGAGTTCGTTAGTGAATGTAATAACAAAAAAATTTAGGAAATTATTAATTTTTACCACAGATTTTTCTGTTGCCTGACTGTGTTACACTGATCTCCCTCACCAAAATGTATGAAGTACTGTCTTCACTGAAACTAAAACTGAGCCAGTGTGAGGATTTCTGGCAGCAAGTATCGTGGATGGAGAGTCATAGACAGATATAGAAGTAAATTCGGGTGTGCCCCAGGGAAGTGTGTTGGGACCTTTACTATTTATGTTGAATATTAATTACTTTGCGTGCAGTGTTAATAGTGACCTCAGACTTTCAATCATTTGTAGTGAAGCTCTGTGTGAAAGAAGTGGAATAAATATTCGTTCAGATGACAGCAGTTTGGAGGCAGTCTGGCTGTGGGCTTGTAGACAGGTGTGAATGCACACCAATGCAATCGTGATGGATAATGGTGACACCTGGAAGGTGATAATCCAGTTAAATGAACTGGGTGTCGGCTCTCGCTGCTTCTCCTTATTTTGAGCTGAATTATTTCTACAGGCTCTGCAGATGACACTGCTTCTTCCATTATAAAGCTAGTACTGCTTCATGCTCTATTGGGTGATAAGCCCTTGGAAGCTTTTCGTAGAAAATATCATCTAGTTTTGCAGGAAGTGTAGAATCATGTTTCGCAAGGAAACACCACTAACTTGACCTCATATTTTCAGGGGGAAAAAACGTATATGTAAGACACCAGCCTCAGCATTTGATACCGTGTGAAAATCTGGGCCACAATTCTGACAGTGCACAGCTATGATCCTGTGAAATTACAGATTTTAAACGTTCATATGCAGTGGTTGTTTGTAACTTGATCTACTCCACTGCAGTCACATAATGCCCAAGCACAAAGTACTGTACAGCAGAGGGACAACCATCCTATTCATGGGATAGTAAAGATGAGGGGCAAGGTGAAAACATCTGCCCAACATGTTTCAAAATCATATTCTGCAGCACATGTTATTAAACATGATTTATAGTAAGAAATACATGTATTTAATATGTCAAACTCGCACGTGTATCTTCAGTATCGTTTTAACAATATTCTCTTATTGGTATTCTGCAGCTATATGTGTGCCTCAGAGTCAAAATTAATAAACCTAAGCAACTGAAAATTGTTAGCTCTGAAGTATTGGAAGTAACTATTCTTTGAAACAGGACATTTGCAATAGCTATCACCACACCTTCTGCTTGTGTTGCCCAGCAAACATTACGTTACCGTCTTAGCAAAAATAATAGTAATCGTCATTAGAAGTCCCTGGAACCCAACATGACCCAGGAGCATTAGGAAGACATACCACAACCCCAAGGAGGGTCAATGTTAACATGTCTGTAACACAAGTACATAAAATGAATGGAAAAAATAGGTTTTTATAGTTGGATAAATATCAATCACAACGTCTCAGTTTCACTAGGTTGAACTGGTCTGCAGTGTCACACTTATCTTCAAAGAGAGGTGAATTGGAAATAATTTAAACTGACCAGTCTTCCCTATTCTGATGTAAGGTGGTGGTGGTTTTCTATATGCTCTTCATGGTCTAACCATAAATAAAAAAACAAAGATGATGTAACTTACCAAACGAAAGCGTTGGTATGTTGATAGACACACACACACACACACACACACACACACACACACACACACACAAAATTCAAGCTTTCGCAACAAACGGTTGCTTCATCAGGAAAGAGGGAAAGACGAAAAGATGTGGGTTTTAAGGGAGAGGGTAAGGAGTCATTCCAATCCCAGGAGTGGAAAGACTTACCTTAGGGGGAAAAGTATACACTCGCGCACGCACACACACACACACACACACACACACACACACACACACACACACACATATCCATCCGCACATACACAGACACGAGCAGACATTACATTTAAGGGAGAGGGTAAGGAGTCATTCCAATCCCAGGAGCGGAAAGACTTACCTTAGGGGGGAAAAAAAGGACTGCTTGTGTCTGTGTATGTGCGGATGGATATGTGTGTGTGTGTGAGTGTATACCTGTCCTTTTTTTCCCCCCTAAGGTAAGTCTTTCCGCTCCCGGGATTGGAATGACTCCTTACCCTCTCCCTTAAAACCCACATTCTTTTGTCTTTCCCTCTCCTTCCCTATTTCCTTGCCGGCCGCGGTGGTCTAGCGGTTCTGGCGCTGCAGTCCGGAACCGCGGGACTGCTACGGTCGCAGGTTCGAATCCTGCCTCGGGCATGGGTGTGTGTGATGTCCTTAGGTTAGTTAGGTTTAAGTAGTTCTAAGTTCTAGGGGACTTATGACCTAAGATGTTGAGTCCCATAGTGCTCAGAGCCATTTGAACCATTTGAACCCTATTTCCTGATGAAGCAACCGTTTGTTGCGAAAGCTTGAATTTTGTGTGTATGTTTGTGTTTGTGTGTCTATCGACCTGCCAGCACTTTCGTTTGGTAAGTCACATCATCTTTGTTTTTAGATATATTTTTCCCACGTGGAATGTTTCCCTCGTGGGTGAGGAAAAAACTGAAATTTCTTCTAGCAAATACAAAACTAAACTGCTGCTGCCTACATCAGATAATGTAAATGAACATGGTCAGTACAAGTGTCATGCTATTCATTATAAGATTGAGACTGAGGCAGGCTTTTATTTTATCCATCATTTAACCAACGTTTCTCATATTTACTCTTGGCTCCTTTTTCTTTGCATTTCCTATTTGGTTTGAATAAAGAATCCGGTTTGGTTTTATTTCCTAGTGGTAACATAAGGAGTATGTAATTTTGCAGTTACTAATCATACTAACAGTAAAGGAAGACACATAACAAAACCTCGTCGTTTCTAGCAATTCGCTCTGTAAACTACTAACATCCATTCTTCATAATCAGTATGGCTAAGTGTTAACCATATGAAGTAAACATATTTTCGTGTTATAGTTGCCTGACCAAAACTAGAACACAAAATATGAACAGTCCTGTACCAGGAATTATAAACTTTTAACAACTTGAACACAAAATATGAACACTCATGTACCAGGAATAATAAACTTTTAACACACAAAAGTACGACAATATTATGAAAAGAACAGATTGCTACTCACCATTGGTGTGCATTTATGTTTTCAGTCAAAATGCCTTCTTCTGATGTAGGAACACACACACACACACACACACACACACACACACACACACACACACACACACAGAAACCTAGCAGCACAGCAGCCGTATCCTGTCCACACTGCATTCCTGCTTGTGCCCAGAAGCAGCACTACTCCTTCCCCCGTCCCTGCCCTCTCATGCCTCTCCCTTCTTGCCCCATGCCACCTCCTTACCCATGCCAGATTTCAGCTCCCATCAAGTGCAATTGGTATCCACAGTCTGGCTGCACTGTGTCAAGAGTTCGTGCTCGTCTTTTGATTAATGAATATGGGCTGATGTATAGCAATGATTGGACACTGTTTGTAACATAACATGCAAGTGAGTTTGCAAGTCGTAATGCTCACAGGTAGGTGCCATTCCATGCCTTGATGCTTGACGAGGGTGAATGCATGTGATATTTTCCATCAGGTGATGATTGACGTCTGATTGGTCGTGGTCAGGTAATTGCATGGAACTGGAGTCAATGAACTTGCCAGTCATTCGAAGTGCCTTGCAATACACAAGCTCTGTGAGCAATGATTCAAAGTCCAGGTCGTCTGTGGTGCAAAGTCAAAGCAAAATCATGGGTAGGGCAGTTGTCCAGCTAGTATCATGACACATCAGTGCAGCCTTTCAAGAATGGTGCCAATATTCTATCATGCCATTGCTCACTATGATTGAGAGTGTAACAATATTTACTAAGTTGTGTAAATAACTCAGACCCAAATTGCCAGCTGTGGTCTTTGATGATGTGCAGCAGCAGACTACCAAATCATGAAATCCTGTTTGACACAAAGGCAAAGGCCAGCATTTCTATCAATATGTTCTCGACTGACATAATTTCTGGCCAAAGAGGAATCAATGAATTGCAGTTAATAAATAATGCTGACCATTTTATGGAGAGAGTGGCCTACTATGTCGATCTGTATGTGTGCAAAGCATGCTATTGCATCTGGAAAATCTCCAACTGGTTCATGCATCTGACAGAATACCATACTGCACTGACACTGAAGGCAAACACATGCAAGCCCACTTGTGACAATCCTTTTGCATAATTTTCTGTTAATTTGGTGGGAAGAAATAAAACAAATTGTCACTAGAAATGACAAAATTCCATTCACCAACTCTGAAACATTGGAAAGATTTCAGGATCCACGAGGCTATTATGAAGAAGTGACATCGAGAACATTACAACCAAGGACATTGGCATTGCAAGGAATGAAATAAAATAATGAAGAAAAAAAAAAAGAAAACCACAGTAGCAGCTCGGATCAAACCAGAGTTATCAAGTCAAGAGTCAGTGGGCTTAATCTCTGTGCCATGCCACAGACAAGACAGTTGTTGCTCAAAACTTACTCATGTCTACATGTAAATGCTTAGAGAGCGTTTTCTCTTTACTTATAGACCACTCAGGCAAGATATTCAAGGAACTTAAAAGGGTCATATCTACCTGCTTCTGGTCGCGCAGTTGAGCCCAATCAGTGAGACCCTTTCCGCGCACTGCCCTTGTTAATTGTAGGTCCCAAGAAGTGCTCCAGTCAACAGTTCTTGCAAGTCAGCACTCTCAAGAAACAGCATAAGTCTTTGCTGGTGTCTGGCTGTGGAATTTTCATAACGGCTTCTACTGTCTAGTGGCAATCCCCCTTCTGATAAAATTAAGTGACAGAAGGAAATATTTGTTGACTGTGAAAAACCTTTTGACAATGTTGACAGGAAAAATTTCTTTCAAATTCTAAAGGTGGCAGGGGTAAAAGACAGGGAGTGAAAGGCTATTTACAATTTCTACAGAAACCAAATGGCAGTTATAAGAGTTGAGGGTCATGAAAGGGAAGCAGTGATTGAGAGAGAGCAAGACAGGGTTATAGTCTATACCTGATGTAATTCAGTCTGCATATTGAGCAAGCAATAGAGGAAACAAAAAAAATTGGAGTAAGGATTAAAGTCCAAAAAACTTTGAAGTTTGCTGATGATGTAATTCTCTCAGAGACAGCAAAGGACTTGGAAAATCAGTTGAATAGAATGGACAGTGTCTTAGAAAGGAAAATATAAGATGAACATCAACAAAAGCAAAATGATGATAATAGAATGTAGTAGAGATAAATCAGGTGACGCTGAGGGAATTAGACTGGCAATGGCAAGAAAAGCTTTTGTGAAGAGAATTTGGTTAACATTGAGTATAGATTTAAGTGTACGGAAGTCTTTTCTGAAAGTATTTGTGTGGAGTGCAGCCACACATGGAAGTGAAACAAGGGCAGTAAACAGTTTACACAAGGAGAGAATAGAAGCTTTTGAAATGTGCTGCTATAGAAGAATGCTGAAGATTAGATGGGTAGATCACATAACTAATGAGGAGGTACTGAATATAATTGGGGAGAACATGAAATAGTGGTATAACCTGACTAGAGGAAGGGATAAATTAATAGAACACATTCTGGGGCATCAAGGGATCACCAGTTTAGTATTGAAGGGAAGCATGGGGGATAAAAATCAGATAGGGAGACCAAAAGATGAATACAGTAAGCAGATTCAGAAGGATGTACGTTGCAGTAGTTGCTCGGAGATGAAGAAGCTTGCACAGGATAGAGTAGCATAGGATGGAGAGCTGCATCAAACCAGTCTTTGGACTCAAGACGATGAAAACAACAACAACAACAACAACAACAAAGTAATCTGTGGCTTACCAAAAACACACAAGCTGTTCTGTTACAAGCGTTTAAAAATTTTGATCAAATGTTGCTGGTACTGTACTGCAATGGCTGAAAAAATGAAGATGTCATGCAAGTATGCAAAACAGAATGACAGCCCTTGCAGCCTGGAGTCAGCATTGGACTGCACTATGGAATTTCAGAGTCCATCTCAATACATTGTGTACCATAAGTCGCTATAGGTGAATTATCTGTGGCAGAAAGACAGAACAAAGTTGATGGCCAACAGTTGTAATGTCCATGGATACATGCAAAAGCCTGAGCCAGTGCCTACAAGAAATTTTCGTAGTCTTCTGATCACTGAAAAAGAGATGCTGAGAGCTTGACCAGCAATCGGAGGCAAATGTCAGAGTTCCGCTGTCATTTGGATAAGTGGAAATTGAGGTGCACTTGTGAGCCTTATCTCCAAATTTCTGGTGATACTGACATACAGTAGGTAGCTGCTCTGCACCACTAGAGGACTGACGAGTTCATTGTTCTCGACATGGCACAGAACACAGCAACCTCCTCTTGCACACTGTCCTTCCCCCTCGCCCCACTTCGGGACGCCAATGGATACAATGTAATGAGTAGTAGACAACATAGAATACATCACACTCTAATACTAAATCTAAGGCTGTCTCATTGAGATAAAGTTAGCAACATACGGGGCACTGTCCATAAAAACCTCTTTGCGCTTAAATCTACATTTGTGCAATTTCTTTCCATTGCTTGGCTTGCACTTTGTTTTCCCTCCCTTCTGTTTATTTTTATGTCTCTTTTCCTCTTCAAGCTCAGTATTTTCTTTTTTGTTGTTGTTGTTTATTCATTTGCTTCATTGTGAAGTGGAGGCAGACACATCCTTTGCTAGTGTGTTGATTTCATTCTTAACATTCTCTACCCTAGAGTTCCTATTCCAGTATCATTCTGACTTCAGATGTTGGATGTGCACTCTTTCTCATATGTTGGATATACGCCTGAATTGAAGAAAACATCTTAACTTGTGATATTGATCTGAAGTTGAACAACACAAAGAAAAAGAATTGCATCCAAGCATGTCAGACAATTTAAATTTATGTTAAACTGAACTCAGAATATCTATTCAGAGAAGGCACCTTCAATGACGTACTGACCCTCTTATCAGCAGCAGAAAAAAGTTCCATTAAACATTACCTATGGAGCTGACTTTTGTTGTTTGTTCTGAGCTGCCATCATCCACTTCAATGTACTCAACACTGAAGAATAATGTAACACTTTTACTCAAATAAAACCGCTATAAAGCAAATGAAGGATACAAGGGAAAAACAATTGTAGTCCAGTTTCTAATATTTTGCAGTAATTTAATTTGAAGTTAAAAAACTGCGCAGATAAAATGTATCAGACATACAGAAAACCTATTTAGAATAATTCTCAAGGTGTTTCTCTAATAGACCCTTAAATTAGTGTCATGTGGTATAGGGATTTGTTTATTAACAATGAAAAGTGAAGGTACACATCTTTACAATCAAAAACAATCATAGACCACTTACTTTCTAGAATGGGTTGCATTATATGTAACTGTTTGTCTTAAAAAAAATGTAAACAATTAATACTTATAAAACATCAATGAAATTAATTTTTCAATGTTTGCACCAAATTAGTCATTGTTGACTGGGTAATCTTGGGGAAAAAAGCGCATTTTCAAACAGAATTTCTTCAGGTATTGCAGGTTGGAGAGTGGAATTAAACTTAAATATGAAGGTTTTGGCTTGTTTTGAATTTGTGCATGGCAACAACACAGGACTCATTGGACGTCATTGGACATTTATTTCTGTGTTCTTTACTGAGAAATGAAGAACACGATTAGAACTTTTCTTGGCCACACTTGATGACGTTGAAGGGAATAGTTTCTGTGGCATCTTGTGACGTGCTCATTCCAATCGCTGATTGTTTCAGTGTGGGCTTTTTGATTTAATAAATATGTAACTTTGTCACATTCTATGTAACTGCCCTGTAATAGGAAAGGTTACTTTGATTGATTCAAATCTGTTGCATGGATAGCTGAATAATGACATATGGAAAATCCAGGATGGAATGTCCCCAGGGCAAGAATCACAAAAAAGTGCAAATAAAGTACTGAAGAATGATAAAAGCAAAGGTGTAATAACTTTGTTCCAACGTCATCAACTCCTTTTTGGCTGTGGTCCTGTTGTAGGTATGAAAGTATCCTTCTCCTGAAGTAAAAACATATGCAGTAAACATGTAAAAGGACAGCTGTCACTTGTAGTATACATCATTAGCGCTAACATTAGGCGCTGTAAGATTTTTCATGTATCTATGCCTATTGCCCTATGTTCATGACTTCACGTAACTTTAATTTTTGCTCCACATTTTCACTGACAGATGACTTCAGCATCCTTCTTACATAGTAAATTAAGAGTTTCTAGCTGCTTAATTTCTTTATCTACTTCTTCTGCTCTACTGCTATCATTTAATTTTGCTGCAAGAAGAGAGAACTTTTTGCTTTAGATTCATTGCTTGCAGAGCAAGTATCTGACATTGGGTACCCAAAAGTAGTACTAAATTTCATCTGAATTATGTTCCAATAACATTCATAAGAAACGGGAGAACTCTAGAAATGTCTCTGTATACATCTGATGCAATATTTTAAGGTTTAATTTTTCAGGTAGATAAATCTTAAATGTACCTTGAAGGCTATAGTGAGAAGAACAGTCTTGAAGGGAATTTGTATGTTTCATTAAATTAGCAACAGCCTTGGCTGTCTTTTTCATGGGTCTAGTAGAATGAGTACCTCAGCTGTTAGTAAGAGCAAGAGCAGTGGTGCAAAGAGATTATTGATTGTTAACATATTCTGGCTTGTTATACCATGCAAACTCATAACGGCCTTGTAACAAACAGGAATTTCAATAAATTTTCTGTCCCTGTGTACACGTACCTCATAGCAGTAATAGTGGTCTCTTAGATTGCCATTTTCTTGTGGTTTCCATGGTCTTCTTTTCTCACAGGCAAAACTGAAATTAGTGAAAACGAGCATGCAAGTGTGCACTCTGTAAATTCTTGTTTTCAAGTAAATTGAACTCCCAGACTAGTATATCATGTTCATGTTTTGAAATTTTCATGAAATGCTGTTTCCTGCATTCGCTATATTCACAAGGAACATGGCTTGTCACACTTTTGTTCATTCGCAACTCGTCACACTTATGTTCACTCACATCTAGAAGTATACCATGTTTAGGTCTTTCCTTTGCTCTTCTCTGATGAACAGCTGTAATATTCTCATTGCTTGATTTTCTGCCGAAATGCAAACTGCCTTTCTGCACATCAGAAAATTAGATGCCATTCAACAACAGTATAGTAGCTGACCAGCTTTTAAAACAATAAACTCTGGTAATATTTTCATTTAAAATGTACATGGACTCTGATTCTCCCTCATCTCCCTCCATTTCACAGGGGACTTCATTTTTCCCTGGGGCACTTTTCTTCTATACTGACTTTTTATGGACTGTGAATGGTTTTCTCTGTGTATGAAGCTGTTAGACTGTAGTGCAACAAACAGAATCCATTAGTACTAGAATCTCAATTTTCACCAAAAGTGAGCTTTGAATCTCTTTTTCCCTGTACCCTTCAGATGTTAGTGACTAATTCTTTAACAGTGGGTTTTGAATAAAACTGAATACTTCTTTGACCTAATAGCAATGCATTGTTAATTATGTAGCCATGTGACTGTGTGGAATTTAGTGGGTAGTAAAAACTAAAATTAAGCCAACATGACAGTAACAGACTGTGGAACTGTGTGCCATCTCAGTATACACAGAACGGTGTACGCAGAGAGAGCCTTCTGCCCATAATGTAGGAGATGGATTGACAAAAGCACGTGTTACATACATCCCACAACCTACAGATTACTTATATTTATCCATTTTAACCCCAAGTGTACAAAATTATCAAGGATAAAATATTGAATATAAACTACCATCTTTTGCTCAAATATAGAAGTTAACATTCCTTGTAAGAAAGCGATAATGTCTCATTTTTTACCCGTTTGTGGACGTCTACTTTTCTGTTCAAAGAAAAAAGTATTGTGACATGGCTGACATTTCTATGTTCAATTCATTCTTCTCTGTTTTAATTAAAATTGTTTTCTCATTTTGTAGATACTTGGAGAAAAATAGAGACTGGTTTGAAGAAAATGTGTACGAAGATAATTGCTCTCCACTTAAACAAAATGACTGATTTGCTGTATTTATGCATAGCTTCATATTTTATATTCTGTAAATAGTTTATAGAAATTGCTATTTTTAAAAACATTTGTTGAATGTTAAGTTATAAAAATGCATGTCACTGTAGATTTTGATCTGGTGTTTCCAGTTCAGTTGGTATTTTTCATGTTATCTCCTGTACCCTACAAAATATTGTCTCTGTTATCATCAGCCATGTATTTGATAAAAATGGTTAGTGCAAACTTCACTATTTGCCATTTATATAGTATGCTTCTGGGACCAAAGATGTGTAGATAACAAAATACGCAGACATGAATATTGGAGAGTGATTAATTCTCTGCTTCTTTGATAATTATGACTTGCTTCTCAGTGGAAGTAACCAGATCCTTTAACTATGAAAGCTCAGGTTACTTTAGTTTAAGTTCCTAAGTTATTTTATTCAAGAACTATTGTGCTGTTACCGATACCTCAGACTTGCTGATTGTCAATAATAACTGTAATGTTTTTCCTTTCTGAAGCTGGAAGATTTTGACACAGTGTTTTGTGTCTTATAAGTTTGTGACAGCTGATTGTATGTACAAAAAGCCAAATTATCAGTAGCGTGCTATGTTGCTGGTGAAAGTGGATGAATCAGTAAAATACAGAATTTTACGTAAAACTGGTACTCTGAATTTCTTTTTCATACAATTTCAATGGCAGTACTACTATTATAGTGACAAAAACTGGATACAGGTATCCAGCTGTTAAGAAAGTTTACGTAAGTGGTGCCTGTCAGTCACTTATTCAGCACAAAGATTTAATCTGTTACGGCTGGAACACACACTGAATGCACGTTGGAGAGATCACATACCCACCTTTGTTTCAATCTTCATGTCTTTCATAGATGTAAAAGACTGCAGTGGGAAGATACTGTTAACTGGTCATAAAAATGTATTTTCCCTTATTGTTAAGCCATTCTTCTACAATAAATGATATTCCAAGAATGTGATTTTCTAAAAGGACTGCCTTTAATATGGTGGTTTTTTTTTTACTGTTGCTCCACTTGCAGTGACAAAAAATGTATTGAGTGTTTTTCAATTTTTTCTGTTTTGATTTAAGTGGTGGACTAGTTGCTGTACAGTCACCACTGAGATACAGCTGCTGTTTGTGTATGTATGAATATCGATATAGCACATAATTTGCCAAAAGAAAATTTTGAATTTTAGTGACTGCTATACTTCCAGAGGAGATAGTCATTTCAACTCTGGCAGTACCTCCTATGTACCAAAACTGCAAAACTTCACCATATTTCCAGCATTCTACAATTGTAATGATCCTGAAGAATAGTCGAACTGCATGTTCTTAAATTGAGATAGGGGAACAGTTACACCTGTGTCCATGCCGAGGCATCATTATGCATGGGTGTCGTTTGCAGAACCATCTTCCAGCATATTACAGGAGCAGGTACTGAGAATATTATTTTAACACATATAAAAATCAGTTATCAGCTGCACAAAAATTCATTGGATTCACTTTTAACAGATTAAGCTGTCATCTTCAGAAGTTTGAAATAGATAAGCCAGTGTCAAATTAGAATCAGATGGTAGCATCCTTTGTCACATCACAGATGAATATGTAATATATGCAATGTGTAGCAAGCAACAGACATATAAATCATACATAAACTGACTAGCCAGAACATTGTAATCTCTCATTCACTATCAATATAAACCCGTACAGACGATAGCAGCGTCACCTGATGAGGAATGACTGCCCCAACTGGACAACTTGCCAGGTTTTTGAGGAATGCTGTAAAACACATCCAGGCATCATGGGGTTGGGCAGCCACCCGTCATTACAGGTGTCGGACATCGTAGGCTAGGCAGACTGGTAAAACAGGACAGGTGGTGAACTGCGGTGAAACAAATATGAGACTTCAGTGCTGGGTAGAGTACAAGTGTATCTGAACACACAGTGCACCGAACACTCCTAACAATGGGCCTCCACAGCCAACGGTCCATGCATGCACCAGTGTTAAAATCATGACACTGGTGGCTATGACTGAAATGGGCACATGACCACCAGCACTGGACATTGGCACAGAGCACTGCATGGTCTGATGAATTCTGATACCTTTTCATAATGCCGATAGGAGGGCACCAATCAGTCGTCTTCAAGGAACAGCTCCTTGACACCTGTGTTGCATGACGGAGACAAGCTAGCGACAACTCCATTATGCTATGGGGAACATTAACGTGGGCATCCATGGGTCCAGTGGAAGTTGTGCAATTCACCATGATGGCCAAGGAGTATCATACACTGGTTGCGGACCACATGCGTCCCTTCATGACAATCATATTTACTGATGGCAGTGGCAGGATTTATGGCTGTCTGATCTTGTCTCTCCATTTCCATTTTCAAAACTATTCCAAACGAAATTCGCTAGATAAAGAAACAATGAACACTACGCATATAACACTGCCTACAGTGAAATATCTCTTGTAAAAAATGTCGCATAATGGGTGACAATCTGCTAGAAACAATCTCATAAAGCTATATATTCTAAGAGCTCCACACCGTTTTATCTTTACCATTATATCCAGTGCTGAAGTTCACATGTCATAATGAATTTTGAACTGAAACATTCTGACTATTATCTATACATGAAATTTTGAAATGCTATTACTCTGTGCAGAAACAAAGCTCATAATAAAAGAAACTATCTGACTTGTAACTTTTCTGCCAGTGGAAGTTACGTTTGTCATGTCCAGGATTAGATTTTTTCTTTTTAGCACATCCTCAGCTTGCTTCCTTCCTCTTTTTTCAACCATTTTGTTGTAATTATGTGTTTCCATTGTGCATGAAAAAGAAAACAATACATGTATTAAAGATACAATAAATTTTACAAAGAATTTTCTACAGAGTTTGTTATGAAATTATTTTTACTTCATTAAGATGTCGGCTGAAGCTTCCTATAAAAATCCATGCATATTATAAAAATGGATGTAAGTGTTTATGTATGTCCCACATTTCCTCTTAAACCACTGGACCTATTTCAACCAAACTTGATACATATATCACTTACTGTATGAAAATAATCGCTTTGGAAATAAGACACATGCACCTATCAAAGGTGTGGAGGTGGGGATGGAAAGGAAGTATAGGCCATGACATGCGAATTGTCAGAATTAATTCATGTAGTATTTGAGAATGAGAACACTTGTTGTTGTTGTTGTTGTTGTTGTTGTTGTTGTTGTTGTTGTCTTCAGTCCTGAGACTGGTTTGATGCAGCTCTCCATGGTACTCTATCCTGTGCAAGCTTCTTCATCTCCCAGTACCTACTGCAACCTACATCCTTCTGAATCTGCTTAGTGTATTCATCTCTTGGTCTCCCTCTAAGATTTTTACCCTCCACGCTGCCCTCCAATGCTAAATTTGTGATCTCTTGATGCCTCAAAACATGTCCTACCAACCGATCCCTTCTTCTAGTCAAGTTGTGCCACAAACTTCTCTTCTCCCCAATCCTATTCAATACCTCCTCATTAGTTACGTGATCTACCCACCTTATCTTCAGCATTCTTCTGTAGCACCACATTTCGAAAGCTTCTATTCTCTTCTTGTCCAAACTGGTTATCGTCCATGTTTCACTTCCATACATGGCTACACTCCATACAAATACTTTCAGAAACGACTTCCTGACACTTAAATCTATACTCGATGTTAACAAATTTATCTTCTTCAGAAACGATTTCCTTGCCATTGCCAGTCTACATTTTATATCCTCTCTACTTCGACCATCATCAGTTATTTTACTCCCTAAATAGCAAAACTCCTTTACTACTTTAAGTGTCTCATTTCCTAATCTAATCCCCTCAGCATCACCCGATTTAATTTGACTACATTCCATTATCCTCGTTTTGCTTTTGTTGATGTTCATCTTATATCCTCCTTTCAAGACACTGTCCATTCCGTTCAACTGCTCTTCCAAGTCCTTTCCTGTCTCTGACAGAATTACAATGTCATCAGCGAACCTCAAAGTTTTTACTTCTTCTCCATGAATTTTAATACCTACTCTGAATTTTTCTTTGGTTTCCTTTACTGCTTGCTCAATATACAGATTGAATAACATCGGGGAGAGGCTACAACCCTGTCTCACTCCTTTCCCAACCACTGCTTCCCTTTCATGCCCCTCGACTCTTATAACTGCCATCTGGTTTCTGTACAAATTGTAAATAGCCTTTCGCTCCCTGTATTTTACCCCTGCCACCTTCAGAATTTGAAAGAGAGTATTCCAGTTAATGTTGTCAAAAGCTTTCTCTAAGTCTACAAATGCTAGAAACATAGGTTTGCCTTTCCTTAATCTTTCTTCTAAGATAAGTCATAAGGTTAGTATTGCCTCACGTGTTCCAACATTTCTACGGAATCCAAACTGATCTTCCCCGAGGTCCGCTTCTACCAGTTTTTCCATTCGTCTGTAAATAATTCGTGTTAGTATTTTGCAGCTGTGACTTATTAAACTGATAGTTCGGTAATTTTCACATCTGTCAACACCTGCTTTCTTTGGGATTGGAATTATTATATTCTTCTTGAAGTCTGTGGGTATTTCGCCTGTCTCATACATCTTGCTCACCAGATGGTAGAGTTTTGTCATGACTGGCTCTCCCAAGGCCATCAGTAGTTCTAATGGAATGTTGTCTTCTCCCGGGGCCTTGTTTCGACTCAGGTCTTTCAGTGCTCTGTCAAACTCTTCACGCAGTATCTTATCTCCCATTTCATCTTCATCTACATCCTCTTCCATTTCCATAATATTGTCCTCAAGTACATCGCCCTTGTATAGACCCTCTATATACTCCTTCCACCTTTCTGCCTTCCCTTCTTTGCTTAGAACTGGGTTGCCATCTGAGCTCTTGATATTCATACAAGTGGTTCTCTTCTCTCCAAAGGTCTCTTTAATTTTCCTGTAGGCAGTATCTATCTTACCCCTAGTGAGACAAGCCTCTACATCCTTACATTTGTCCTCTAGCCATCCCTGCTTAGCCGTTTTGCACTTCCTGTCAATCACATTTTTGAGACGTTTGTATTCCTTTTTGCCTGCTTCATTTACTGCATTTTTATATTTTCTCCTTTCATCAATTAAATTCAATATTTCTTCTGTTACCCAAGGATTTCTATTAGCCCTCGTCTTTTTACCTACTTGATCCTCTGCTGCCTTCACTACTTCATCCCTCAGAGCTACCCATTCTTCTTCTAGTGTATTTCTTTCCCCCATTCCTGTCAATTGTTCCCTTATGCTCTCCATGAAACTCTGTACAACCTCTGGTTCTTTCAGTTTATCCAGGTCCCATCTCCTTAAATTCCCGTCTTTTTGCAGTTTCTTCAGTTTCAATCTGCAGTTCATAACCAATAGATTGTGGTCAGAATCCACATCTGCCCCTGGAAATGTCTTACAACTTAAAACCTGGTTCCTCTGATTCTTGAACCAAGTGTTAGCTATGATTAAGTTTTGCTCTGTGCAAAATTCTACAAGGCGGCTTCCTCTTTCATTTCTTCCGCCCAATCCATATTCACCTACTATGTTTCCTTCTCTCCCTTTTCCTACTGACGAATTCCAGTCACCCATGACTATTAAATTTTCGTCTCCCTTCACTACCTGAATAATTTCTTTTATCTCGTCTTACATTTCATCAATTTCTTCATCATCTGCAGAGCTAGTTGGCATATAAACTTGTACTACTGTAGTAGGCATGGGCTTTGTGTCTAACTTGGCCACAATAATGCGTTCACTATGCTGTTTGTAGTAGCTAACCCGCACTCCTATTTCTTTATTCATTATTAAACCTACTCCTGCATTACCCCTATTTGATTTTGTATTTACAACCCTGTAATCACCTGACCAAAAGTCTTGTTCCTCCTGCCACCGAACTTCACTAATTCCCACTATATCTAACTTCAACCTATCCATTTCCCTTTTTAAATTTTCTAACCTACCTGCCCGATTAAGGGATCTGACATTCCACGCTCCGATCCGTAGACTGCCAGTTTTCTTTCTCCTGATAACGACGTACTCTTGAGTAGTCCCCGCCCGGAGATCCGAATGGGGGACTATTTTACCTCCGGAATATTTTACCCAAGAGGACGCCATCATCATTTAATCATACAGTAAAGCTGCATGTCCTCAGGAGAAATTACAGCTGTAGTTTCCCCTTGTTTTCAGCCGTTTGCAGTACCAGCACAGCAAGACCGTTTTGGTTAATGTTACAAGGCCAGATCAGTCAATCATCCAGACTGTTGCCCCTGCAACTACTGAAAAGGCTGCTGCCCCTCTTCAGGAACCACATGTTTGTCTGGCCTCTCAACAGATACCCCTCCGTTGTGGTTGCACCTACGGTACGGCCATCTGTATCGCTGAGGCACGCAAGCCTCCCCACCAACGGCAAGGTCCATGGTTCATGGGGGGGGATGAGAACACTTAGAGACTTTCAAAAAACTGTACATTTAATTTTGAACCTTTATTAAAAATATTTATTACTGACAGCTGCCACAACATGGCGAAAGGAAAAGTTTTATGCTTACTATTACGGAAGATCGAAAAGTAATATGCAATCATTTTACTATCAAAAAGTTTAATAGGTAACAAAACAAAAAAATCTCAAATGAACTTCATCTTTTATCCAATTTTTTACGTAGTCACCAAAGTTCTCAATATATTTCTCCCATTGCGGTACCAGTTTCTGTATGCCCTGTTTGTAGAAGTCCATTTTATTGGAGTATGACCATCTGCAGACTGCTGATTTCACTTCTGCATCTGTCACAAAGAAGTAGCCAGCCAGGAATTTCTTCATGGAAACAGACAAAAGTCCAACAGTACAAGATCCAGCTGTATGGTGAATGCTGGAGCACCTCCCACCTAAATTTGAGGATTTTCTCACCAACAGGAGCAGTGACATCGGGGTGAACATTGTCTTTAAGTCTGACACTGTCAGTATTAGTGTTGTAACATCAGTCACAAAGGGCACAACCCTGCTTGACCAAAGTTTTAATGTAGGCTGCACCATTCACAGTTGTCCCGTGTTCAGCCAAGTTCATCAATAACACACCCCATATATCCCAGAACACTGTCGCAAGCACTTTCTGGCAGACTGAGTCATTTGAATATTTTTCGTACTGGGGAACCAGCATGTTTCCACTCCATAGAGGCTTGCTTGCTTTTGGTGTGCAGTGATATGCACACAACTCACCACCAGCGATAACTCCTTTCAGAAAGTCATGCCCTTCTGTGGTGTAACACATTAAGTTATGCAAGCTTGTTCTCATTTGCAGACCCTTGTGGTTGTCTGTCAGGTTCTTAGGCATCCATTGAGAACTAACCTTACGAAATTTCAACATATCATGAACAGTATTGTAGACTGCACCACAGGAAATGTTGAACTGCTGTGAAAATGTTTGAAGTAGTGCATGCCAGTCATTCATAATTGCTGCTTCAGTGGCTCCTGCATTCTACGGTGTTGCAGCTGTTACCAGCTGCCTGGAGGGTGCCAAATCACTAAGGTTCACACGGCCTTCTTCAAAGAATGCGCACCACTTATGCCCTTTGGCCCAAAATTGCACTTCGCTGTTCTTCACAGGTTGACAACAGTAACATGCTGCACATTTTTGTTTCATAGTTCAGGCTTCTATCACTATAGCTGCACATGAAAACAAAATACCCTCTTTAATGCAAACTTCAATCTATATCATCATGAAAATTCAACATTCCAGCTGCAGTACTAGGGGTGAAAAAAAAAATTGTGCATTACTTTCTAATCCTTCCTTGTATATTTTCACTTTTCATGTAGTAAAGCTGTTGCTTCAAGCATGACGTTTTAATGTATTCCTTGTTGACTACTAACTACACTCACAACACTGTAAAACGTCTCTTGCAACAGCATAGGACATCAGTGGTAAGGGACGGCATGTAAAATTTGTTTCCTGTTATAAAGACTTGAAAGATACTTATTAAGAATAATGAGTTATCTGTGAATCTCTACAAATAAGTAAATTATGGATTATATTTCACCTTAGATGTATTGTATGGATATTGTTCACTATGGGTAAGACAAGTTCCTCAAATCAGCAGGCCAACAGAATATAAATGCATTAATGTGTGCGACTATGGTAGTGGCCAAAATTTGCATTCAGCTCACTAACACATCCAGACAAGATGACGACTTTTGGAAGAGAGAGAAAATCAAAGTGGATATACCAAACACTGTGTGGCAGATTTACACCAGAGATTTAACATCACTTTTTAAAAGTAGAAAACTTTTTTCAACAGAAATCGATTGATCAAGCTAAAATTATACAAATTTATTTTGAAATAGTGATGGATACTACTACACTATGGAGGAATGGTAGCCCATTCCTCCTCAAGAGCAAAAACAAGAGAAGTTACTGATATTGCACACAGGTGTCTAGAACGAAGTCAGTGTTCTAACTCATTCCAAAAGTCTTTCATTGGGTTCAAATCAAGACTCTGGATAGGCCATTCCATTTCAGGAATATTATCCACAAACCATTGCTTTACAGATGTTGTTTTATGATAGGGTGCATTGTCATGCTAATATAATCAGTCATCATCTTCAAACTGTTCATCTACTGTAAGCAGTATACATGCTACAAAATGTGTTCGTATCCTTCCGCATTTAGCATTTCCTTAAGAGCAGTAAGGGGATCGCACCTTAATCATGAAAAACACCTCTGTACTATAACACCATGTGGTCCATGCTTCACTGTTGGCACTACACATGATGGCAGGTAACATTCTTCAGGAACTCAACAAACCAACACCCTGCCATTTGGCTGCCATAGGGTAAAGTGTGATCCTTCACTCCAAATCATTCATTTGCAGTCATCCACAGTCCAGTGGTGTTGCAAATTACACCGCCTCAAACGTATTTTACCACTGACTACAGAAATGTTTGGCTTATGAGGAGCTGCTCAACCATGGAAACCCATTCTTTTTAACTCACTGTGCATCATCATTGGTCTAGCTAGACTGCAGGTAGCACTTTTAACTCTCAAATGATTGCATCCACTGATTTTGTGCAATTTTTTACAACAGCCCTCTGCAAAGCTCAACGGTTCCTATTCGTCAGTTCATGAGTTTTGACTGGTCTTGCTCTAGCTGTGGTCGCTCCTTTGCATTTCCACTTCACAGTCACATTACTAACAGTCCGCTTGGGCAGCTTTAGAAGAGTTGAAATGCACTTGCTGCATTTGTTACTCAGGTGTCATCCAACGACTAGTACTCATTCAATGTCACCGAGCACTCCTGCCCGGCCCATTCTAATGTTACTGCTTCTCCACTGACAACACAATACTCCCAGGCTCCTATATACTGACAGGTCTGGCTCTCATGACAGCTAGTGGTCATTCCACATTACATAGGGGTGTACAGAAACTTTTGATCAGCTAGGGTCTGTGTCTCGTATAAAATTGTAGTCTTATTTCTATTATATACTGTCCAGTCACATTAATGTGATCAACAGCCAAAAGGTTGAATAACCACCTTTTGCAGCACAAACCATTGTGAGACATACAGGAAGAGAATCAATGAGGTTCTGGGAGATACTGACAGGGTTATGGAGCCATGCCTACTCCCTACCATGACCAACTGCATTAGGGTTCTTGGTTGAGGACCCATGGTGATCAAGGTGGTCCCATAGATTCTCGATTTGGTTTAAATCTGAGGACTTTGGTGGTCCAGGGAGTAAAGTAATCTTGTCCTGGTGTTCCTTGGCCCACACATGTGCACTGCGAGCTGTGTGACACATTGTGTTGTCTTACTGGTTGATGCCATCGTGCGGATAAAAAACAAACTGCATGTAGGGGTGGACATGGCACCATGACTAGACACATACTTATATTGAACCATTAGGCCTTCCAGAATGACAAGATCACCCAGGGAATGCAAAGAAAACAGTCTCCAGACCATATCGCCCTTTCCTCCATCCTGGACTACTACAACAATTGTTGCAGAGGCCCATATACAGCATAATTCCCTGAAAATTTATTGAGGAGACACTGCTGGTAGTGCCTTGTTCCATTTGGCTGATCATTTGCTCATTAGTTGCATGTCTGTTCACTCATACACATCTCCACAGTCGTCATTCCATGCTGTCACTATGGGTCATGTGCAACACTGTTGCCTCAGCACAAGCTTTTGGTATTACCATTTTGCCATGCATGGTATACTTTAACCATGGTGACACATGAACAGTTTACAAACTTAGCTGTTCTGGAAATGCTTCCACTCTTTGCCCAAAAGCCAATGATCGTCCCTTTAGGACATCAGATAAATCGCTCTGTTTCCACATTACGACAATGACTACTCTGTTTCTTGCGTCCCCTCTACGCACTTTATATACTGTCTACTGCAAGTCTTTCCATGTGCTGTCTGTGAGTGGTTATTGCATGTTGATGTTGAACAAAGGCGGTGGTCATATTAATCTGACTGGACTGTGTATACAGTTCGTTATTTGATATAGTGAAAATCAGAGAAACATACATTACAAGTTTTTATAATTGCATTAAACCATTTCACAAGAGAAGTCAAAGAGTATCTAAGTAACATGCAAACACAGTGCATTTAATTATAGCCGCAGTTAAACTGATTCTGTAGTATATCACACTGACAAGTCACGTAAATAGTGCAGTAGTGACTTTTGACTTATTTGCTTGCCTTCAGTTATTCTTGCTTTCAAATTTTCAGTGACAGAAAGCAGGCATGATGATTCACTTACTGCTGATATTTCATTGTGTGAGATGGCTTTGGCCAAATTAATTTCATCCGGTGCCAAGTTTTAGTAAAACAGGTGTATGGTGTATTTAATGTATTAATTTTGTTATGAGTATTTATCACAATACTTCAGAAGTTTTTAATAAATTATGAACTTATGATTACATGAGTCTCTTTGGACTTTATGACTGACTGACCAATCCTCAAATCTGACAGTAAGGTTCTTGTCAAACCCGAAATTGTGATAAAGTGACTGAATCTGCCAGCACAAATGTATATTGAAAGAAATGGAGAGATGCTACAGTGTGTGGAAATTTTTCATAAATATTGCTGCAAATGAATTGTGAGGTATCACAAGTATTTTGATAGTTATAACATTGCACAATGTGTGCTTATAGAAATTAAATTTAATGTCAACAGGGATGCTGAGAAGATGGAGAGGCTTTTTGTCAGGATAGTTTGGCTACATAATGAGCAACAGAGAAACTGGCATGAGAAGAGCTTAGGTCACAACAGCAGCACATGATGCATGTGTCACAACGCATGAGCCTGTATAAGCAGCATGACCAGCATTGTTCTATGGTATAAATGGAATAGCATATGAGTGGTTTAAGTCATACCTACATAACAGGAAGCAAAAAGTTTCTTTTTATGGGTCAAGTAATTTAAATAAGTTTGCCACTTCATCTAACTGGGGTGAAATTACATTAGGTGTTCCATAGGGTTCAATCATGGGTCCCCTCCTGTTCTTGGTACACTCCTGGAAATTGAAATAAGAACACCGTGAATTCATTGTCCCAGGAAGGGGAAACTTTATTGACACATTCCTGGGGTCAGATACATCACATGATCACACTGACAGAACCACAGGCACATAGACACAGGCAACAGAGCATGCACAATGTCGGCACTAGTACAGTGTATATCCACCTTTCGCAGCAATGCAGGCTGCTATTCTCCCATGGAGACGATCGTAGAGATGCTGGATGTAGTCCTGTGGAACAGCTTGCCATGCCATTTCCACCTGGCGCCTCAGTTGGACCAGCGTTCGTGCTGGACGTGCAGACCGCGTGAGACGACGCTTCATCCAGTCCCAAACATGCTCAATGGGGGACAGATCCGGAGATCTTGCTGGCCAGGGTAGTTGACTTACACCTTCTAGAGCACGTTGGGTGGCACGGGATACATGCGGACGTGCATTGTCCTGTTGGAACAGCAAGTTCCCTTGCCGGTCTAGGAATGGTAGAACGATGGGTTCGATGACGGTTTGGATGTACCGTGCACTATTCAGTGTCCCCTCGACGATCACCAGTGGTGTACGGCCAGTGTAGGAGATCGCTCCCCACACCATGATGCCGGGTGTTGGCCCTGTGTGCCTCGGTCGTATGCAGTCCTGATTGTGGCGCTCACCTGCACGGCGCCAAACATGCATACGACCATCATTGGCACCAAGGCAGAAGCGACTCTCATCGCTGAAGACGACACGTCTCCATTCGTCCCTCCATTCACGCCTGTCGCGACACCACTGGAGGCGGGCTGCACGATGTTGGGGCGTGAGCGGAAGACGGCCTAACGGTGTGCGGGACCGTAGCCCAGCTTCATGGAGACGGTTGCGAATGGTCCTCGCCGATACCCCAGGAGCAACAGTGTCCCTAATTTGCTGGGAAGTGGCGGTGCGGTCCCCTACGGCACTGCGTAGGATCCTACAGTCTTGGCGTGCATCCGTGCGTCGCTGCGGTCCGGTCCCAGGTCGACGGGCACGTGCACCTTCCGCCGACCACTGGCGACAACATCGATGTACTGTGGAGACCTCACGCCCCACGTGTTGAGCAATTCGGCGGTACGTCCACCCGGCCTCCCGCATGCCCACTATACGCCCTCGCTCAAAGTCCGTCAACTGCACATACGGTTCACGTCCACGCTGTCGCGGCATGCTACCAGTGTTAAAGACTGCGATGGAGCTCCGTATGCCACGGCAAACTGGCTGACACTGACGGCGGCGGTGCACAAATGCTGCGCAGCTAGCGCCATTCGACGGCCAACACCGCGGTTCCTGGTGTGTCCGCTGTGCCGTGCGTGTGATCATTGCTTGTACAGCCCTCTCGCAGTGTCCGGAGCAAGTATGGTGGGTCTGACACACCGGTGTCAATGTGTTCTTTTTTCCATTTCCAGGAGTATATATGAGAATGACCTCCCTTTCTATCTGAAACAGGAAACTGAACTGACACTGTGTGCTGATGATAAAAGCATCATTATTAATCTGGTGAAAGAAAATCCAATTGAAAATGATACAAATAAGGTCTTTGGTAAAGTCATTAATTTGTTTTCTGCAAATGGGCTTGCTCTAAACCTTGAAAAAACACAGTACATCCAATTTTGTGCTGCAAAAAGTACAGTTCCTTCAACAAATATAACACATCAACAGAAGTCAGTAGACAGGGTAGAGCATACTAAGTTTTTGGGTGTACACGTAGATGAGAAGCTTAATTGGAAAATTCGTATTTTGGATCTTCTAAAGGGACTAGTTTCAGCAACTTTTGCAGTCAGAATAATTGCCAATTTTGAGGATATAGAAATTAGTAAGCTAACATACTTTGCATACTTTCACTCTCTGATCCCATACGGAATAATATTTTGGGGTAAATCAACAGTTAGACAAAAAGTATTCACTGCTCAAAAGAAAGTAGTTAGAATAATGTGTGGGGTTCATAGTCACACATCTTGCAGGCATCTTTTTAAAAGATTGGGAAATCTTATAACAGCCTCACAGTACATTTACCCACTAATGAAATTTGTTCTCAACAACATGGACCATTTAAAAGCAACAGTGACATTCATGATTATAATACTAGAAAAAAGAAAGATGTACACTATCCTTTACTCACCTATCTTTGGCACAGAAAGGGGTAAAATATGCTGCTATAAAAATTTTCAACAAATTACCAGATGAAATAAAATGTCTGACAGACAGCAGTAATAGCTTCAAAAGTAAACTGAAATCATATCTCCTTGACAACTCCTTCTATACCATAGATGAATTCTTGAATAGGAATAAATAAATCTATAAATATAGTATATGCATTTTGTGCCATTTAAGGGAATTGGGTAAATAATAGAAATTTAAAAAATCTTGTTTCGTATGTGCATTTCTTGTGCACTTGACATGTTCCACATCATAACGGCTACTGTACCATGCGATTGATCAATGGAACACGCAACCAACTTATGATTCTGATAATAGCTTGCCTGAGACACTGGACCTGGATTATTCTGACTTCAGGGTGTGACTTAGTTTCATGTAGCACCTAGGTGCACAGGGTAGAGGAACAATTGCACTAAATGCATAGTGAGTGTATTAGTGCCTCATGAGCTTCAGTATCAGTTTTTTATGCTACCTAGTTGTAACATCTCTGTCATTTGTCGAAATTTCTTCTTCCTTATTACCAAATATTCCAGCTTGTAATTTCAGGCATCTGGATGATGATCAAGATGAGTACACTTCACAACTCACAGTGCCAGAGTATGAAGCACTCCTAAAAGACAATGAAGCTGACATAATACAATAATAGGAACAGAAAGCTGGTTAAAACCGGGAGACGGCAGTAGTGAGATTTTTGGAAAAAATTTAAATGCTACCACTGTTGCGAAATGGAGATGATGCATTCGTCACAGCAGACAAGAATCTCAAATCCACTGAGATAGAAATTGAAGCTGCATGCTAGATTGTTTGGGCAAGACTCAGTATCAAGGGTGGGCATAAAATTATAACTGGATCCTCTTATTGACCACCAGACTTACCTCCTGATGCAACTGCAAACTTTAGAGAAAACCTCAGTTCGCTTGTACCTAAGTTTCCTAATTGTACTGTAATCATTGCAGGAGACTTTTAACTATCGAACAGTCAATTGGTATATTTATAGTTTTTGTCAGTGATGGGCATGACAGAACATCCTGTGAAACATTACTAAATGCTATCCATGAAAACTGCCTTGAACAGATAGTTCAGCACTCCACTTATGACTGAAATATATTACATTATTGGCCATTCTGACCTCTTTGAGGATGCCTTCGTCGAAACGGTATCACTGACTGTGAGGTAGTTAGAGCAACAATGAATATGTGAGCACTAAAGCAAGTAGAAAGATCTGTATGTTCAGCAAACCAAACAAAGATTCAATAGTATCAAATCTTAATGAGTAACTTAAAACTCTTAGCTCAGGACAAGGGTATGTAGGAGAACTATAGCTTAAGTTAAAAAGAACAGTTGACCATGCACTGGATAAGTATGTACCTAGTAGAACAGTTTGCAATGAGAGGGCCCTTCATGGTATACAGTCACTGTAAAGAAGCTTGTAGAGAAACAGAGGCTATTGCATAAGCATAGGGCTATAGACAGAGAGATGCTGAATGAACTGCATTTGGCTGCCAAGAGAGCAATTTGTGAAGGCTTCAATGACTACTGCAACAAAGTTAGTGTCTAATCATTCACTGAAAAGGCAGGAACTGAAACTGGGCTTAGCATAGCAAAAGTGGATTGTTTAAGTCTGTTTGTAAATGCTCCTTTACAAATGAAAACCCAGGAGTATTGCCCCAGTTTAATTCTTGTACCACTGAAAAGATGAGTGAAATAGATATTAGTGTCAGTGGCTTTGAGAAACAGCTGAAATCATTAAAACTGAACAAAGTACAGGACCAAATGGAATCCCTATCATTATACAGGGTGATCCATTGATAGTGACCGCGCCAAATATCTCATGAAATAAGCATCAAATGAAGAAACTACAAAGAACGAAACTCATCTAGCTTGAAGGGGAAAACCAGATGGCACTATGGTTGTCCCACTAGATGGCGCTGCCATAGGTCAAACAGATATCAACTGCGTATTTTTAAATAGGAACCCCCATTTTTTATTACATATTCATGTAGTATGTAATGAAATATGAATGTTTTAGTGGGACCACTTTTTTCGCTTTGTGATAGATGGCACTGTAATAGTCACAAACGTATAAGTACATGGTATCACGTAACATTCCGCCAGTGCGGAGGGTATTTGCTTCGTGATACATTACCTGTGTTAAAATGGACCGTTTACTAATTGTGGAAAAGGTCGATATCTTGTTGATGTATGGCTATTGTGATCAAAATGCCCAACGGGCGTGTGCTATGTATGCTGCTCGGTATCCTGGACGACATCATCCAAGTGTCTGGACCATTCGCCAGACAGTTACGTTATTTAAGGAAACAGGAAGTGTTCAGCTACATGTGAAACATCAACCATGACTTGCAACAAATGATGATGCCCAAGTAGGTAGGTGTTTTAGCTGTTGTCGTGGCTAATCCGCACATCAGTAGCAGACAAACTGCGCGAGAATCAGGAATCTCAAAAATGTCAGTGTTGAGAATGCTACATCAACATCGATTGCACCCGTACCATATTTCTATGCACCAGGAATTGCATGGTGATGACTTTGAACGTCATGTACAGTTCTGCCACTGGGCACAAGAGAAATTACAGGACGATGACAGATTTTCTGCACATGTTCTATTTAGCGACAAAGCGTCATTCACCAGCAATGGTAACATAAACCAGCATAATATGCACTATTGGGCAACGCAAAATCCATGATGGCTGCAACAAGTGGAACATCATCGACCTTGGTGCGTTAATGTATGATGCGGCATTATGGGACGAAGGATAATTGGCCCCCATTTTATTGATGGCAATCTAAATGGTGCAATGTATGCTGATTTCCTACGTAATGTTCTACCGATGTTACTACAAGATGTTTCACTGCATGACAGAATGGCGATGTACTTCCAACATGATGGATGTCCGGCACATAGCTCGCTTGCGGTTGAAGCAGTATTGAATAGCACATTTCATGACAAGTGGATTGGTCATCGAAGCACCAAACCATGGCCCACACGTTCACCAGATCTGACATCCCCGGATTTCTTTCTGTGAGGAAAGTTGAAGAATATTTGCTATCGTGATCCACCAACAACACCTGACAACATGCGTCAGCACATTGTCAGTGCATGTGCGAGCAATACGGAAGGCGAACTACTCACTGTTCAGAGGAATGCCATTACGTATTGCCAAATGCATTGACATTGACGGACATCATTTTGAGGATTCATTGCATTAATGTTGTATTTACAGGTAAACAAGCTGTAACAGCATGCGTTCTCAGAAATGACAAGTTCATAAAGGTACATGTATCACATTGGAACAACCGAAATAAAATGTTCAAACTTACCTACGTTCTGTATTTTAATTTAAAAAACCTACCTGTTACCAACTGTTTGTCTAAAATTGTGAGCCATATGTTTGTGACTATTACAGCACCATCTACCACAAAGCGAAAAAAGTGGTCCAACTAAAACATTCATATTTCTTTACATACTACATGAATATGTAATAAAAAATGCTGGTTCCTATTTTTTTTTTTAAACACAGTTGATATCCGTTTGACCTACGGCAGTGCCATCTAGTGGGCCAACCACAGCGCCATCTAGTTTCCCCCTTTCAGCTAGACAAGTTTAGTTTTTTGTAGTTTTTTCGTTTGACACTTATTTCGTGAGATATTTGGCCCTGTCACGATCAGTGGACCACCCTGTATACCCAACTCTGTTAGCCCCTCTGTTAACCACAAACCATCTTGAATTCCTCAGACAAAACATCATGCCCAGTTGTTGGACAAACCTAGGGTCACATTTGTGTATAAGAAGGGTAGCAGAAGAAATCCAAAAAACTACTGTCCAGTGTACTGGACATCTGTTTATCGTAGATTCTTAGAATGTGTTCTGAGCTCAAACATACTTCAGTATCTCAAACATAATGGCCTTCTCCATGCCAAACAGCACAGATTTTGAAAACATCACTCATGTGA
This sequence comes from Schistocerca serialis cubense, assembly GCF_023864345.2. NCBI lineage: Eukaryota > Metazoa > Arthropoda > Insecta > Orthoptera > Acrididae > Schistocerca > Schistocerca serialis. The sequence goes on from NC_064639.1 coordinate 494,798,095, forward strand.
AACGCAACTCACACTTTTCGGTATCTCAGACTTTTTGCAGATGATGCAGTGTACTACACTGAAATATAGTCAGAAAGAAGTGGTAAAAATATTCAGTGAGATCTTGATAACATTTCAAAGTGGTTCAAAGATTGTAAACCTGCTTCAAATGTTCAGAAATGTGAAACTGTGCACTTCACAAAATGAAAAAATGTAATATTCTATGACTATAATGCCAGTGAGATACAAATGAATCTGTAAACTCAGTCAAATAACTGGGTGCATCACTGTGCATGGACATGAAATGGAACGATTACATAGGTTCAGTCATGGTTAAGCAGATAGAAGACTGTTTGTTGGTAGAATATTAGCAAAAGGCAGTTAGCCAAAAAAGGAGATTGCTTACAAATCATTTATGTGACTCATCCTACAATATTTCGGAAGTGTTTGAAACTCATATCAGATGGGGCTAATTGTGTATATTGAACACGTGCAGAGAAAATCAGCATGAATGGTCACAGGTTTTTTGGTATGCAATAAAGTGTCACAGAGATGTTGAAATAATTGGATTGGCAGACCCTTGAAGATAGATGTAAACTATCCTGAGAAAGTCTACCTACAATTTTTCTTGGACCAGCATTGAATTATGATTCTAAAAAAAAAATACCACAACCCACTGCATGTTGCTCCCATAGGGATCCTGAGGACAAGCATGCACAGAGGCATTTAAACGGTCATTCTTCCCACACTCTGTATGTGAATGGAATGGGAGAAAGTCCTAATAACTGGTACAATGGGACTTACCCTCTACCATGCACTTCACAGTGGTTTGCAGAGTATGGATGTAGATGTTGATAAATGTGAATTTTTGAATAAAGAAGTTACATTTGATCCAAAGAGGGTTGAGGCATTGAGACAGTATCCCCAGTAGAAGACACTATGCGATTTAAAGTGGCTTTGGCTTAAATAGATACTATCATCTTTTTGAAACTACAGTCAAGTTGTGAAACACCTTTATGAATTGCTATGAAGGATAGTCATACAAATGTACAATGGAAGAGGATGATGCATTACAGCAGTTAAAGGAAAATCGGCTAAACCCTCAAATACAACAGTATCCAGACTTTAGCCAAGAGTTTATTGTCACAGCAGGTGTGAGTCGGAGGTCAATAGGAGCTGTGCTGAGTCAGAGGAAAATTGGCAGGGCCTTACCTGTCAAATACACACTGAGAATGTTAAATAAAAATAGAGCACTCATACAGCACATTCAAAAGGGAAATACTGGCCATATGCTGGGAAGTAAAACATTTCCAGCCATATCTGTTCAGATGAAAATGCACATTGTGCATGGATCACAAACCACTAACTTCGAGTAATAGTATTTCAGATATACCACTGAGATTGCTAAAATTTAGTTTAATGCTGGAATAATATGATTACCAAATTTTATATAAAAGCAGTTAAAGAAATCATTTGCAGATGGCCTCTCTACAATACAAAAACCTAGGTATAGCTGATAGTGAACCAGAAAACAATAGAATGGACATGAAGGACAGAGACTCAAGTGAAATGAGTGGACGGAGTGGAAGTTTGGAGACCCTCCAGAGGTCATAGGTGATGGTGACAATGAGCGAACTGAAAAGAAGGAAATAAACAGAGTGAGTCCCCCCTCCCAGACTATGTGGATGATAATAACATACAAGCCATGAAAGAAGGCAAAGCTGTGTGAGGATCAACTGCCAACTTGTAACTTGAGTTCAGAAGATCTCTAGAGCAGTTTACGATTCACCAATTGGTTTCCATCAAGTAATAAGAAGAGCATATAATCGAATAAAGAGATATTATGCATGGGAAGGTGTGAAAGAAGGCATAAAACAGTACATTTGACATTGCAAAATCTGTCAGAAAAATAAAATTGCTCAGTATAAAATTAAGATACCAACAGAGTTAACAAAGATCTCAGAACATTTTTTCGAAAGATGTGTTGTTGACATCATGGGTCCTCTTAGCCAAACAGAAAATGATAATAAGTATACTGTTAACTTTCAAGATGCATGAATGAGTTTTCTAATTGTAGACTCTATTGAGAAGCAAACTAGAGCAACAGACACTAGCAAGAGTGCTGGTGCAAAAGATTGTTTTAAATCATTGCATATAGAGAAAATTCAAATCACTAGCTATCATCTGCAGACTAGTGGAGCACTAGCAAGAATGCATTGAACTTTAACTGAAATGCTCAGGCACTATACAGGGTGAGTCACTTAGACGTAACACCCCTTCTGTTTCATGACTATTTACACATACTGAAACACAGTTTTCAGCAAATGTAAAGAGTGTCAAGCAACACATATGTTTTTTATTGGTTAATGTTTTTGGCGCTCGTATCAATGGAGATATTGAAGTAAATATGCTTTTTTTTTTTTTTTTTTTTTTTTTTAAATGGAACCATATACTTTTTATAACTGCATTCGATTTCTCTTGAGAATAAATTACAATGATATAGTGTATGCTAATATTGATGTTGAAACCCGCCATAAAAGAATTCGAGAAATATCCTAGAATGTGGGAGCACGGTGGTCGGAAATGGCATTCGCAATGTGAATGCTGCCATTGCCAAGCAGGCATCTCGGACCAGGCTCCATAGTTGTATACCATAAAGTAGACCTGCCTGTGAGAATAAAACTTTATTTCCCCTTGAACACTTTATGTCCTAGATGCAGGTTCACCTACAGATACAGAATAGGACATAGGCTAGAGTCTAGCATATCACAAAGGGCTTAAGAAAACTGTTTCACATTTGTGTATCCTCCCAGCTTTATGTGAGCTGAAACAGAGAAATCAACTGTTCATTCTTCTTAAATTAAGAGGTCTCATACATTGCAAAAAGCAACTATTGTATTAAATATCTAAATGTTAGAAGGACGATTTGGCCTATCTTTTCCTGTATGTGGCAGTTTGTTTATTAGAGGTAAAATACATGCCATCAGACAACTGTCACAACCTACACTGCTGTAAATTATATCATATGGGATACATTCATTGAACTAAACATTTTTAATAAACACTTGGATGGCCATCTGCACACCACAAAAATATTCTGCTTAATGAAACGTTGCTTCATGTTGAATATAAGTGCATAATGACAGTTTTCTGAGCTACGTGCAATACACACTGTCGACTTGTTTGATATTGCAATACAATTTTGTATGCACATAAGTGAAATTTACAATTTAATAGCACTGATTTGGTAACCACCCATAACACGTAACATAAATTTTGTCTTCCAGAAAAATAATTTTATCCTTTATTTAAGCATGTATTCAAACAGTTGACCATGGACTGAGCCACATATTGGCAGTCATCATTTGAAAGAATGATTAACAGATGCAATTACAATGGATAATATGGTAGAGCATGCACTGGTGATTCAATGGCACATATTGTCTGGCATAATTGAGCCTTTGTCATAGACTGCACCTTTGAGTGCTCCACAAGAAAAGACATCAACAGGAGCCTCAAGGGCTATTTGACAACAGAATTTTGTCCTATCCAACATCAAGGAAAGTTCTCATTCAGTATTTGCGTTGCAGCACAGGATGAGTGAGCTGGACAACCATCATGTTGCAGCCATACACACTGTTGAATATACAATGGTACCTCTTCTAGAGGAATCATCAGAATGTGTGTGTTATAACGTCAAGTTGAACACTTGTATTTCAAAAGACGACACAATACATGTAAGTCACAGAGCGAGTAGATCACGTAAGCATGTGTACACAGTAACGGTCAAATCTGCACTGAGTCCAAGTCTAGTGAACGCTGGCCGGCCGGGCACTTAGGCGGCGTGGCTGCTGCATGGCTGTATGTAGAGTATGCACATAATTGCGCGACAGCACTTTGAATGATTGGCGCGTCACAACACTTCTCACCCCTTTGAAATTTTTGCACTGGTTTTGATGGAGGTGGCCTGTAGATGGCTAATGTCCGTAGGCGTTGTTTGACTGGCCATGAAGTCTCAAGGAGGAGGCTTCCCGTACAGACGGAAGTGTCCCCGATGATAACGGGTCGAGATGACAGGAGACGTAGGGGTCGAATCTGCCGGGGCCCGTGCACCAATCTGCCCGTTGCGGCAAGTCCGGTTGATATAACAGGAGACATGGGCAATGTGTCGGCATCTGTAGGAGAAGGAGGTGAGTAGAGTTGCTCCGACAGAGGATGGTCATCTGGTTCCTGCATGGGCACATCTCCTGGTGGCGTCCGTTCTTGTGCTGGCACCGAGATGACGGTGAGAGGGCTGTGTTGTGAGTAATGAGAGATGCCAAGATCCCGAACGTCAGGTAGAGCCAAAGGTGGTGTAGTGTCATCCGGAACAGGCATTGCCTACACCCGAGGCCGAAGCTGGTCCGAATGACGCTCTGCAACACCCGTGTCCGTCTGGATTTCATACAGGCGTCGGCCACGGTGTCATAAGATGCGGCCTGGGCTCCATTATGGCCGCCTGCCATATCCCCGTACCCATACAAGGTCGCCAGCGGTGAACCGGCCAAGCGAAGGCACCAGTGGCCGTGAGGTGGAAGGCCGCAGAAGATGAAGTAGTCTGCGGGGCTGTCGGCCATGTAAGAGCTCAGCCAGGCTGAGGTCGCCCATGGGGGTGAAATGGTAAGAAGCCAGAAATTGGAGAAGTGCACCATCAGCAGCAGAAGTCAGGAGTTTCCTCATCTGAGCCTTAAATGTGTAGACCAGTCGTTCAGCCTCACCGTTAGATTGCGGATAGAATGGAGGGGCCGTGACATGCATGACGCCGTGACGAGCACAAAAATCCGCAAATTCGGAAGAGGCAAATTGTGGACCATTATCAGTAACAAGAGTAGAGGGAAGGCCTTCCAAAGAAAAAATGCGGGCGAGAGCACTTGTTGTTGCCACGGTGGTAGGCGACGTGCAACAGACAATGAAAGGAAAGTTAGAGTAGGCTTCAATTATGAGTAACCAATAAGTACCTAACAAAGGTCCCGCGAAGTCAGCATGAATGTGCTCCCAGGGCTTCTCAGGCGAAGGCCACGGTGACAAAGATGACTTCGGTGCGGCGGCCTGTGACGCACAAGGGCCGCAGGCAGTGACCATGTCTGCGATTTCAGAGTCGATGCCAGGCCAGTACACATGACGGCGCGCCACAGATTTTGTGCGAGAGACACCCCAGTGCCCTTGGTGAAGGAGGCGCAAGACCAAAGCACGCAAAGACGCAGGTACCACAACATGCGGCAACGCATTGTCGGTGGAAAGGAGGATAACACCACCCCCAGCCGTGAGGCGGTAGCGCAAAGCGTAGTAGTTCTGCAACGGATCAGAAGTTTTAGCGCACAGACGATCTGGCCAACCCTTTTGAATACAGTGTAAAACCCGGGAGAGGGTAGGGTCAGAACCCGTAGCAGCTGCCAGCCGGTCCCCGGTGATGGGGAATCCGTCCACAACCCGCTGCTCAGCAACATCCAGGTGGAAACACAAAAGTTTGTCCCTATCGAATGCCAGGTCAGGACCCGTGGGAAGGTGATACAGTGCATCAGCTTTCGCATGTTGAGCCATCGGCCGGAAATGAATCTCATAATTGAAATGAGACAAGTAAAGAGCCCAACGCTGGATGTGGTGTGCAGACTTGTCGGGAAGAGACGATAGATGAAACAAGGAAACAAGTGGTTTGTGGTCCATAACAAGATGAAATTTGTATCCATAAAGAAAAACACCAAACTTATGAAGAGCATAAATAATGGCCAAAGCTTCTTTTTCAATTTGAGAATATTTTCGTTGGGCATCCGTGAGCGTTTTGGAAGCATAAGCAATGGATTGTTCAGAACCGTCAGAAAAACGGTGCGCAAGGGCTGCACCAATCCATATTGAGAGGTGTCCATGGCAAGAATGAGATGTTGGCCAGGTCTATAAATCGCTAAGCACGGGGCCTGTTTCATCATAGTCTTCACTTTCTGGAAAGCCGCATCGCATGACGTGGACCAGTGAAAAGGCACGTTTTTATGCAACAGCTGAGCCACCGAAGCCGCAGATGGTAAAAACCTGTGATAGTATGCTATTTTCCCCAAGAAGGCCTGTAGTTCCTTAACAGATGTAGGGCGAGGAAGGGCATCGATCATGGCGACAGTTTGCTGAAGTGGACAAATACCATCCCAAGAGAGTTGAAACCCCAAGTACGTGATAGATGCCTGAAAAAAATTGTGATTTCTGAAGATTACACTCAAGACCGGCGGTCTGTAAGACATGAAAAAGTGTGCGGAGATTCTGAAGATGTTCTTCAGTGGTGGAGCCAGTGACAACAATGTCATCCATGTATTTGATACACCCATGGACAGGGAGCAATAATTGTTCCAAGAAATGCTGAAAGAGAGCAGGAGCACTAGCAACCCTGAATGGCAATCGTTGGTATTGATAGAGGCCGAAAGGCGTGTTAAGGACCAGAAACTGCCGGGAAGCAGCGTCGAGAGGAAGTTGATGATAAGCTTCTGACAGGTCAATTTTAGTGAACAGTTCTTCAGGTCGGGGCATAGGGTAAGTGTCGATGAGGCATTGAGCATTTACAGTGGCTTTGAAATCGCCACAGAGACAAATATCACCATTTGGATTAGCAACGACGACGACAGGAGAGGACCACTCACTGGAAAAGCAGTGAGATGATCCAGCTCCCGTTTTACCCGATCACGAAGGGCCACAGGAATGGGCCAAGCCCAAAAAAACTTAGGGCGAGCGGTGGGTTTGAGCGTGATATGAGCTTCAAAATCGTTTGCACGGCCTAACCCAGGAGAAAAAAGGGACGAAAATGTCGTCAACAACGAATCCAATTGAGCATGAGGAATGGCATCAGAGACGATATTGACAGTGTCATCTATGGAGAACCCAAAAACGCGAAAGGCATCGAAACCAAAAAGATTTTCCGCATTACTATGGTCGACCACAAATATGGGAACAGTGCGAACGACGGGTTTGTAAGATACCTCAGCATCAAATTGTCCCAAGAGAGAAATCTTTGCCGGCCAGTGTGGCTGTGCGGTTCTAGGCGCTACAGTCTGGAGCCGAGTGACTGCTACGGTCGCAGTTTCGAATCCTGCCTCGGGTATGGATGTGTGTGATGTCCTTAGGTTAGTTAGGTTTAAGTAGTTCTAAGTTCTAGGCAACTGATGGCCTCAGACGTTAAGTCACATAGTGCTCAGATCCATTTGAACCATTTTTGAGCCAAATCTTCTGTTTATTGTACGTCCGTAATTGCCTAGTGACAGGGGTTGGAGAACCCAACTGAAGATACGTCTAAGAATTGATGATAGTGGCGGCAGAACCAGTATCCACCTGCATGCAAACATCTCGACCAAGCATTTGGACCGTGAGGAATAACTTCCCTGAAAGGGAAGAAGTACAATTGACAGACAACACAGAATCAGAATCAGCGTCATGTTCATGAGCATCATGTATGCGGTCAGATTTGCAAACGGATGACACATAACCCTTATTTTTGCAGTTGTGACACACGGCCCAACGTTGGGGACAATCCTCCCGTGAATGTTTCGTAAAACACCACGGACATGAAGGAAGTTGCCAGGGGTTTTGCTGCAGTTTCTTAGAGGTTTGTTTACAGTTAGGCCAAGGCTGCCCTTGGGAGTGTACTGCGGCCACCGGTGGGGATACGCCACACGCTTCGTCAACAGCGCACAGAGGTTGTATTTCCCCGACGTCACCCCACGCCTCTATTTGCGCTCCAGCGGCGCGAGAAATTTCAAAAGACTGCACAATGGATAGGACTTCATCAAGAGTCGGATTTGCCAACTGAAGGGCACGTTGCCTCATTTCTTTGTCGGGTACTGACCGGATAGTAGCATCCCGTACCATGGAATCGGCATAGGATTCTTTGTGAACGTCAGTAACAAATTGACACTTTCTACTGAGGCCATGAAGTTCAGCAGCCCAAGCACGATAGGATTGATTCAGTTGTTTTTGGCAACAATAAAAGGCAGCACGAGAGGCTACCACATGCATTTTCTTATGAAAATATACAGACAGAAGTGAGCACATTTCATCAAAAGACAAAGATGCTGGATCTTTCAAAGGAGCCAATTGTGACAACAATCGATACATTTGAGGTGAAATCCATGAAAGGAACAGAGACTTACATGTTTGTTCATCCGTGACATGAAATGCCTAGAAGTGCTGTCGAAGACGTTTTTCGTAATCAGACCAGTCTTCCGCCGTCTCGTCGTAAGGAGGAAAAGGAGGTATAGACAATGACGAGAAACGCCCCGCATTGGATGCCACGGCAAAATCGTGAATCGCCGATATGAGAAGCATTTGCTGTTCAATGAGACCTTGCAATAGTTGCTCTAAAGTGGCCATGAAACTTGTGGGTCAATGATGAAAAGGAAAAATCCACTACCTCGTCACCAGTTGTTATAACGTCAAGTTGAACACTTGTATTTCAAAAGACGACACAATACATGTAAGTCACAGAGCAAGTAGACCACATATGGCAGGTGTACACAGTAACGGTCAAATCTACACTGAGTCCAAGTCTAGCAAATGCTGGCCAGCTGGCGGTTTAGGTGACGCGGCTGCCGCATGGCTGGCAGACAGCGCCGCATGTAGAGGACGCGCGTAATTGCGTGGCGGCACTTTGAATGATCGGCGCGTGACAACAGTGTGTGTATGAATGTTCATTTAGAATGTGTGAGATGAAGTAAGTTCCCAAAACGTAATTTCCTATGGTCCTACACCATACATTTACACTCCATGGCCATTGATGCTGAAGCTGTTGAAGGGTGGTTAGTAAATATTACTTCAGCAGTAAAGAGCACATACTGGAAAACCCTAGTCAGCTTTCAGTTGCTGAAGGGAAAACCAACAAAATTCTGTACAACATTCAAAATCACAGTTGAGTGCCTGATGTAGTGACAGATGATAGGGATGGAAATTCTGCCAACACAGGATGTGAATGACACTTGTCTGGCTGATTCCACATTCCTTGGCAAGTTGTTCATACCACTAAGTGGATTCATTAGCATCATAGCCAGAACAGCTTCTTTGTATTCTCTGTCAGTTGTGCTCTTCTTTCTTGTCCATTTTCTGACAATCAGGCATCCTGTCTGCACTTGCACCTTCATAATTCATGCAATTACCTGGAGCATCGGGCATTGGAGATCTGGGTAAATAGCCATATAACGCTGTACTTGTTTTACAGCATTTCTTTTACGTTCACCATATAAAGGTAGTATATCCAACATCTCCTTATATGTGTACATGTCTGTACACAATGAATGTTGAAGCAGAAATGAGTGACCTGCAGTGCAGACAATCAAACAGGTAAGTATGTTGACATTCTGACATTGCGTAGCACGAGGGCTCTGCTTGGTGGTGTCTGAATCACTAATGCCGATTCCAGCCACCATGGCCTCAAATTCTAGAACATTTCTCAAATTTTTTCCTGACAGATTTCAACATCAACATTAACAAATGCTGTATCACTGTAATCGTCTTCTAAAGAGCTATTGAATGCAGTTATGAAAAGTATATGATTCCACTTAAAAACATACTTGCTTCAGTATCTCTGCTGATATGAGCACTGAAACATTAAACAAACAAAAAAACACATGTCCTTCGATGCTCTAACATTTGTTGAAAACCGTATTTTGATATGTGTAACCACTCACAAAATAAAAAGGGTCTTACGTGACTCATCCTATATAAACCAAGCAGGTAGTGTATGGAGTATTTGGGTACTGTATGTGGTATTTGTATTTAACACATACCTACATGGAACAAATGGATACACACCTTGTGAGTTATTCTTACAGAGATTGTGTAACATACCAGGAATTTTACAAAAGAAGCCAGCAGAAGTGTTTATAATTACGATGATTACATGCTCAAACTGAAGTAATGAATTAGCTATATGTAACAATGTAAAAGAACTTTTGATGCCTAATTTAAATTAAAGAATAAAAAGTATTACAAGTAGACCCAGTAAATGAAAGAGTTCCACCCAAGAAAAAAAGTACTTTTATTTGTTGCGAGTGTATCCCATGGAAGGTCAAAGAAATTATACAGTCAGTGACAAGGCCCATATATTGTGAATGCTAAAGGACCCAATGTAGTAATTCATTTAATATGGAATAAGTATCTTGCATGCCAGTCACCTGAAATAGTTTTATTACAGGATGGTGGCAGTACATCTTGTAATGGGAATCACTGTAACAGCATACAGAATTACTCCTGTCCAAACAGTGTGCATCATCTGGGCCCACAACTCATGAAACTCTAGTCATCTCCAGGATTCTATGAGAGTACTGATAAGTAATTCCTCCAATCTTTTATGTGGAAATTCTTAAGGCTTTTAAATAAAACATGTGTTATTAACATTGTATGAGTACATCTTTATTCTTCATGTCTATACATTTGCAGCCCTCTGCAGCATGTAACATGGCAGTGTTTAATGTAAATATGTCTGTGCATGAGAAACAGCATGCTATAATTGAGTTTCAAATTTGAAGAGTTTGTCCACACATGGAGCATCCTCTCCTTCAATGTGACGGTATCAGACCAAACACGACACTGCACCTTTAGCAACAATCCAGCACTCTGGAATCACTGCCATCAATTATCCTCCATACAGTCCTGACTTGGCCCCACCTGACTTTCATATGAAATGGTGCAAGCAGAGTTGAGATAGTGGCCCATCAACAAAGTGAAATATTCAACATTGATGGTACCGACAAATTGGTCTTTCATTGTGAGAAGAAATTTGTTCCTTGCCAAGGTGACTGTTTTAAGAAAGAAATATGGAGACATGAAGAATAAAGATAGAATGTTAATAAGGTTTATTTTATTTAAAAAGCTTTAAGAGTTTTCACATGAAAAATATGGAGGTGTCCCTTTTCAGGGCCTGTCTATGGTAACCCTCTTGAATATCACCTAGATGTCAGGAATCAGCTGACATCTCTAACGTTGGCCATTGTCGAACGACTGGCATATACGATGTGACAGTCACTGCATCCACTATTGTGAAGCACAGCCACCAGGAGGAGACATCAAGGTCAGCATCTGTGCATGATGGCTGTGCAGGTGCCTACCAGTACCACCTGTAAAGTGCTGTCTATGTATGCAATAGGTGCCTGACTGTCTCACTCACTCTACTCTCACTCATCTTGCTAGTGCACTAGCTAGAACTGTACTGTACTTGTCTTACCATGTTACTATAGCATATGTTGTATCTGTTGCGAACTATTGTCCTGTGAGGTTGTAAATACACTTATTCTAGAGGTGTCGTTTTGTGTTTTTTATGTTGTGAGTTACAATGATTGTAGGCATTTTTCATGTTCTTAATATAACCATGACCCTGCATAACAGGCTACCTTACTGGGTGTGTCAATGGAAGTCATGCTACAGCAATTTCCACAACAGCAATTAGACGGACAGAAACGTCAGGAAGCCTTATTATCTGTGTTGCTCTCCCAGCAGCCGGCTGCAGATCCACCATCATCCTACCTTATGATGAAATGGCAGAAGAGTGAGAAGCACTTTCCTGCATTCCAGGTAATGGATCCAGCTGTTGTAAAATCACTTTCCTGTCATGGATCTTGTCCAGTACATACCAGTTTTTGTGCAAACTAACACCCCTCATGGAACTGGCGCACTTGACCTTTGATGAAATATGTGCTCTATTAACTACATACTTTCACTGACACTGCTATGTCATTGCATCCTATGTAGAATTTCATCATACTGCCTATAAGTGGCAAAAGCTGCAGGGACCCAGTATGAAATGTAAGGGATCATATGCAGAGGTGATGATTAGGGATGCAATAATTTGGGTGGCTCTGGATATGGCGGTGCACTAGAAAGCTCTACAATTTGAGGACCCTACTTTGGGGTCCAACATTTAAAATTCTGGAGCAAGCTGAATGCTGTTGCACCTGATCTGGAAGAAGGATCCAACTTTGCCAAGACAGCAAAAGCAGCAGCAATAGAGCGCACATACCACCACACTTCAACTCCACCTTGTAAACACAGAAAGACAACTCTGCCCATCTGACTGGTGCTTGTTTTAATTGTGGTTGGGCTGTTTTCAAACAAATGTCAGAGAAGCCCACCCAGCAGATGGGCACAGTGTAAGGCATGCCGGAAAGAAGGACATCTGAAATTTGATTGCACACTCCAGACACAAAACACCCACCTCGGCAGTAACCAATGGACATTAAAGTGATTTTGTCAGAGTCTCACAATACTGTGGTGCCACCTAAGAAAGTGTTCATCATGCTTAATTTGTGCAATAAGCAAGTTCAGTATAGGTAGACACTGATACCTCTGTGGCCTTGTTGAACTCTCAAATGTATTTCCAGCTGAGAGCACTGACCCTTCAGTCCACAGCTTGGTGCTTGGTGGCATATAGCAAACAACACATTCCATTCAAAGGACAAATCACAATTGCAGCAATATCCAAAGTACTGTATGACACTTCACCTTGCTTGTGATTCACAGCACATATATGGAGAATCTATTTGGCCTTGATGCTTTTTCAGCCTTTGGCTTTGTTATCAATGACTCAGTCCACCTGGTCTTGGAGAAGTACCGTATCAGGAAATGAAAACCCTTAGTAAGAAGCACCCTTATATTTTCTCTGAGGATCCAGGAAAATCAAAGAATTTTATAGCACTCCCTCCGTTCTTCTGTAGATGGACAGTGCCCCTCACTCAGGACACCATCACAAATGAGCTATATACATTGACACCCTGGTATGTCATCAAACTTGTGACTGTAAGTGAAAAAACTGAATTCTCAGTCTGAGATTGATAAGTGTCCCATCCTGAAACCAGATGAGCCCTTTTCTTCACTTAGTGGAGGTAAGTATTTTTTGGAGGTCACCTCTCTGAAGTTTACTTACAGCTACCTCTGGATGAGGAATCACAGAAAGTCCTGGCAGTCAACATGCCACATGGGTTATGTAAGTGCAACACTTAGTCTGGCCAGTGCCCCAACAATCTTTCAGATATTCCTTGAGCAACTGCTGAAGGATGTCTCAAGCTGCATAAATTATCTACACAACATTGTGTTGGTGTAGGCCACACTGGAAGAACACTTAGGAAACATGTGGCAGCTATTCCACACTCTCCAGTCCACAGGCCGCAAATGCCATCTTGAAAAATCTCTCTTTTTTTATCTGTCAGTGGAATACCTACAAAACATCATCTGTCATGAAAGTATTAAGCCCACACAGAAGCTGATCAAAGCTGTCAGCATGCTTTCTCATCCAGAAATTTAAAGGAGTTCCAGTCCTCCTTTGGAAATGTAATGTATTACAGAAAATTAACCTTAGTGTGGCACTGGTTGTGCACCCTCTCAACAATCAGTGAAAGAAGAGCATGCCTTTTGATGGTCAGAGGCATGTGAACAGATGTTCAAGATCCTAAGGCAGGCCCTCCTATTGCCACATTTCAACCAGGCAAACAGCTAGTGGTGGTGACATATGTCTCTGAACGGGGTGTGGGGCCCATCCTGGCACTTAGAGACATGGATGGCTCTGAACATCCAAGCACATTTCTGTCAAAGACGCTCAATGCCGCACAGAAGAGGTATTTGCAAATAAAAAAAAAGGCCCTCACAATCATCTTTGCACTAAAATAATTCGATGTATTCCTATACGGCACAAAGTTTCAGCCCATTATTGGTCATAAGCTGTTGATCTCTCTCTTTGGTCCTGTACTAAAGATACCTGAGTGGAATGCTCAATGACTCCAGTGCTGGGCACTATTTCTCAGCACCAACAATCACAAAGTTCACTTCCGCAATACCACTTAACATGCCAATGGAGATGCCTTTTTCCATCCCTTATCCCTTGATGGGCCTCGACCCACAGTTTGGGAGTTCAGCCAAGATGAGATCTTGTCCTTCCAGTTGGATGAAGAGACTCAACAGGTGGTGGATGCTACCCCACCATGGAGGACCATGAGGCCGCGGCCATATTACAACAGGTACAGTGGTACATACAACAGGTCAGGCTAGACTGCATTTTCCATCGCAACTCCAACATGTTTTGGCATTACTCCCACCTGTGCCATTGGCTCATCCTGGTGGATTGTGTTATCTTAATGAATTACCATGAATTAACATACGCCCTGGGTAGTCATGCTGAAACCTCTGTGTCCAACAATTTCAAGGCTCTTGCACCAAAGTCAAGGGGTCCCATTTCATGAACTAAACTGCTCACCCAACACCAAGTGTACATCCCGGGCATCTTGTCCACAACTGTCATTAGTGACAACAGCAGCAGGCGACTCCCTGTCAAATGTTCTCACCGTGGCCAACACCCTCACACCCATGGGGGTAAGTTTATGTCGACTTCATGAGCCCTTCCCTGGATACTACTGGCTGATTGTCCTTGATACATACTCCAACTTTCCATATGTAGTAACTGTCAATCCATAAGGACAGAGCCTACAATTACAGTGTTCAGCACAATTTTCACTGTTGAAGGACTTCCCCTTACGTTGGTGTCAGACAGTGGACTACAATTATGTTTCCAGGTGTTCAGTCAGTTCTGCTGCAGAAATAGTGTTCAACACTAGTTGTCTCTGTCTTTCCACCCCCAATGAAAGGGTGAAGCCTTAAGCAGACTTTTAAAACACAGATGGAGAAATATGTGGCCAACACTTCTACAGATGAGATGCTAATACTTTTTTTTGAGTTCTTGCAGGTTGACAACAAAAGAGGAGAAGCAAGTGAACTTCTCCATTGCCGTCAGTCCTGCATGCTTGTCCATCTCATGCTGCCAATGCCTCTGGGTCCATCCGCAGTGCTGTGTCCACACTTCCAGACAGACACCTGTATGATTGCATGGTGCTTTGGAGGGCAGGACAAGTGGATTCTAGCATCGTTCAACAGCAGAGAGGATGCTGCAATTTCATTCCAGGCATGGGGAACTGGATAGTGACATACCATCAAAACCAGCTCCACCTGCACTGCATCTGGACCCTACAGCAGGCACACATCGTGGTGACACGATCTTTTGTTTCTCTTCCATTGGACCATCTACTAGCTCTCTTCCTGCTTCAAACTTGTTCCTGCCCTCTGATTCTCAGCCCTGTTTATCAATCCCAGCCACACTCTCATCTCCCTCTGTTTACAGGCTGTCCGAGACAGGCCATATGTTGGTAGAAGATCAGACTGTGTTACTTGTGCCATTTGTGCTATTCCCCACTACTGCAGCTCTTTTCCATGCCAGGAACCAATGTGGACATGGGGTGGCCTCCATTGCCTTCACTGAAGCCACCAAGACTCTGACTGTGGAGACAGGAGTGACCTTCTCGCCATACATTCCCATCTGTGCGAATCAAGAACTGGGAAAACAGAGGAGAAGTCCAGTGCTTTTGAAGATACCAGCCTGGTTCAGAGCACAGCCTGGGCACCCAGGTAGATGGGTGGTGGTCAGCTCACTAAGATGTAGTTTGCTGGTTTCTGATGGAAGGTGGAATGTGATAATCCACAAAGTTACTACCTAGATGTCGGCACAAGCCAATGTCTCCGACATCAGCTGTCACACGACTGGCACATACAATGTGACAGTCACTCCACATCCACTATTGTGAAGGGTAGCCATGAGGGGGAGACACCATGGCTGAAGGACCATGCATGACAGCTGCACAGGTGCCTCCCACTGTCACCTGCAACATTCTGTCTACGTATTTGATCAGTGCCTGCATGCAAAGTCTAACTTGACAATTAGCCTGACATGAGTGAAGGATAAGAAAATGGGGAGTACTTAATTTCATTGGGGACTTAAGTAAAATACTATTTTGAACCCTAGATGAAGATGTCATATCTTTTTTTTTTTAAAAGATTGATGTGTCAGAGATGGAACAATAACAGTTGTTGGGACTGACTAAGGAGCTGGTCCTGATATTAAAAATCACATCAGTAAGTTTCAATCAGACAGTAAGCTCTACAAACAGAAGTGAACAGATAATCACACAAGGGATGAAAAGCCCCAGTCAACATACACACATCAAAAAAGTTTTGCATCATCCTGGTTCCCAGAACTCCTGAAGACAGATGTTGACCGGATATTGTATCACAGACACAGTCCCTTTGACTGTTCAGAGATGTCACTAAACCCACCCAAACATGTAAACAACAATGCATGAGCAGTGCCTATTAGATGGAGGGGGTCCGACAGCTGATCAGTTCCAGTCATTCCACGAGGAAGGAGGAACATGGCTCGTGTTGTCTGTAGTTCAATTATGCCTAGACGGTTAACACCACGGTTTGATCATGATTGCATTGTTACTCTGCATCAGGAAGGGCTCTCAACAAGGAAAATGTCCAGGCATCTTGGAGTGAACCAAAGCGATGTTGTTCAGACATGGAGGAGATACAGAGAGACAGGAACTGTCAATGACATGCCTCACTCAGGTCACCCAAGGGCTACTACTGGATTGGAAGACCGCTACCTATGGATTATGGCTCGGAGGAACCCTGACAGCAACACCACCATGTTGAATAATGCTTTTCATGCAGACACAGGACATCATGTTATGACTCAAACTGTGCGCAATAGGCTGCATGATGCTCAACATCACTCCCTTCGTCCATGGCGAGGTTCATCTTTGCAAACATGACACTATGCACCACAGTACAGATGGCCCAAAAACATCCGAATGTACCTCTCAAGATTGGCATCACATTCTCTTCACTGATGAGTGTTGCATCTGCCTTCAATCAGACAATCGTTGGAGAAGTGTTTGGAGGCAACCTGGTCAGGCTGAATACCTTTGACACATTGTCCAGCAAGTGCAGTGAGGTAGAGGTTCCTTGCTGTTTTGGGATGGCATTATGTGGGGTCGACGTATGCCGCTGGTGGTCGTGGAAGGTGCCAAACAGCTGTATGATATGTGAATGCCATCCTCCGACTGACAGTGCAACCATATCAGCAGCATGTTGGTGAGGCATTTGTCGTTATGGACAACAATTCCTGCCCCTGTTGTGCGCATCTTGTGAATGACTTCCTTCAGGATAATGACATCGCTCGACTGGAGTGGCCAGCATGTTCTCCAGGCAAGAACACTATCAACAATGCCTGGGATAGATTGAAATGGGCTGCTTATGGACAACGTGACCCACCAACCACTCTGAGGGATCTATGCCGAATCGCTGTTGAGGAGTAGGACAATCCGGACCAACAGTAACTTGATGGACTTGTGGATAGTATGCCATGATGAATACAGACATGCATCAATGCAAGAGGATGTGCTACGGGGTATTAGAGATACTGGTGTGTACAGCAGTCTGGACCACCACCTTTGAAGGTCTCGCTGTATGGTGGTACAACATGCAATGTGTGGTTTTCATGTGTAGTAACAAAGGCAAAATTGGTGTTTATGTTGATCTCTATTCCAGTTTTCTGTACAGGTTCCAGAACTCTCGGAACCAAGGTGATGCAGAACTTTTAGGATGTGTGTATAACACAATTTGAAAATAGCTGCAGGAAGTTGTATTGATAACCATTAATGAATAACTAATTCAGCTGATATTCATCTTTAATGAACTGGAGTGTGAATATGCTTGCTAATTACAGCAATTGAAGTGCACAAGAACAAGTTTAGAACCACATTTAGTTGATGCTGTGCAAATAGTGAAATATTTGGAGTTGATAAATGATGGCAGTAAAGGCAAACAGTTCTAAATATTACTTACAGAGGACACCAGTTATCAGTTGCTTAAATTAATCAATGTTGATGCTATTATTACTGGCAGGCTTCTAAATTACATATTAAATAATTCCCTGATAGACTGCAGCGTATTAAATTTAGACAAAATTGGGCCATTTCCCATTTAAGAAGATGCTAAGACGCAGTTATCTGCATACATAACTCCAAGCGGGATTCAGGAAGGGAAGAGGCTGTATAGAACAGATATTTATCCTGAAGCAACTGATAGAACATAGGGCCTTGAAAAACAAAAAGACCGTAATAACCTTCGTG
This sequence comes from Schistocerca serialis cubense, assembly GCF_023864345.2. NCBI lineage: Eukaryota > Metazoa > Arthropoda > Insecta > Orthoptera > Acrididae > Schistocerca > Schistocerca serialis. The sequence continues at coordinate 494,816,088 of NC_064639.1, forward strand.
GACTTCACAAAGGCATATGACTCCATCAACAGACAGACTCTTGTTAGGATCCTGAAGAACAGAGGACTTGATGGAATTACACAAGAACTCATAAAAGAAATTCTGACAGACACAAAAGCAAGACTGCTGTTAAACAATTTCACTGACATCGATTTGTTGTAGAATAATGGAACACATTTTGTATTCAGACTCTGAGAAGCTCATCTGCAGAAACCAGCACAGTTTTAGGAAACAGCAGTCACGTGAGACACAGCTGGCCCTCTTTGCACATGATATACAACAGGCTCTAGATACTGGCTCCCAGATTGATGCCATATTCCTTGACTTTTGAACGGTGTTTGACTCAGTTCCACACTGTTGCTTGCTCCAAAAAGTGCACGCTTACAGTCTATCCGATGACAATACAGTTGGATAGAAAGTTTTCTAAAAGACAGAGAGCAGTATGTCATCCTGAATGGGGAGACTTCAACAGAAACAAGCATAACATGAGGTGTGCCCCAGGGCAGCATAATAGATCCGTTGATCTCAAATTCTTTTGACAGTGCTCCTCTAAATCTCACCAGAGAGTGCTCTCATCTGTGACGTAATCCAAGATGGCGACACCTAGTGTATCCACTATGAGGTCTGGACTCCAACTGACTTAGTACACAGCGCCACCGCTAGAGGACTCCACCGTGACGTCAGATCATGACGTAAGTATCCTTACTCAAGATGGCTGTACCCTGTGTAAGAATGTACACTTGGCTTACCTCCACTAGCCTAACCCCCTCCCCAATAAAAATCGCGCGAAGTTCAAATTCCAACATGATACGATAATGGCGGGAAAAACGGACTTCTCTTTATTATTATTTAAACAATATTATGCAGGTGTGTTCGCCACGAGGCCCGGACTCCAACTGGCTTAGTTTAAATTCTCGTCAGCAGAGGGTGCCACCCTTACCTCAGAACACGACGCATGTACCATTATTCAAGATGGCTGCACCCACTGTGTCCACCATGATCTCTAGAGCTCAAGTGGCTTAATTCATATTGTGACCACCAGAGGACACTATCGTGATGACCCAAGATCATCTGCCATCTCCCTCTCGCGCATGCATTATAACTGGACACGCGCCGTGCCGCCGGCCCATGAGTGTCCGACCCCTTACGTCACACACCCTCCGCTGCCACCTCCGTACACGAGCCGGACATTGTCTTCTGTAAATATGCTAACACCCAAATCGCACACATCTAACCTATCAGTTACCTAAGTACTTAATTGCATTTCAATTTTAAAAATATTAATTAATTCAATTTACAATTTTGTATAGGTATGAAAAGGTGTTCAACTATCTAATTTCAACTACTTTTCAAGATCCAGACCACCACTTCTTCCTAGGAACCGGCGCCGAGTTTGAATTCTGGCAGTAAAGAAAGGTCACTTGCGCTTTTGCTACCAATCTAATAAATTTGGGCAGAAAGAAAGGACACTTGTACTAACCTCATCCACCCAACCGCCACATCCTCCTAGGATCCTGTGTCAAGTGTGAAATCTGCCAGCAAACAAAGCTCACTTGCGTTTTTGCTACCAGCGCAAGAAAATTGCTGCAAACGAAGCTCACCACCACCACTAACCTAAGCCGCCAGACCGCCACCTCTTCCTAGGGGCCGGTAGTAAAATGACTCAGCCCACACTAGGCTGATGGAGGGAGGAAGGAGGGTACTTTATTTATTTGTGAGCAATTTATTTAGGGATGGATTATATGTATCACAGAACACACGCTCTGACATGTCCCACAGCATACAGACCTGCCACTACTCCTACATAACTCATGTATAAAGATCTACACACACTCTTGCTAATCGTAAATCATCAAAAATAACACATTGCACAACCTATTGACATGCCAACCACTCATAAACACTGCACTGCATTTACGTCCAGATAACCAAACAACTCATAAATTGTCAAAATAATATTCCATGTAAAATACTCTGCTTGCAAATCGTCAACTGTCCAAATCATACACCAGTCTTTATTCACAGAATTGGAGGCAGCAACACCACCAAGTGTATTCGCCACTGACGCCATAGCAGCTTAGTGGTGGGCAGGAAATCGCGTGTTAGAAATCACAGTGACTGAGAAGTCACAGATATCACAGTAGCAACTTTACAGAATCTAACTGCGATTTAAATCACAGTTAGCAGTCGCAAGTAGTATTTCACATTCAAAGACGTGAGCCATCTATTGGTCGAATTTAGCACTGCTTTCTGCGATTTCAGTGACAAGTCGCAACTAAGAGTCGCAAGTAGCAACTAAAAAGCGCGGTTAACAGTGGCATCTGTTGGCCAAAGTTCGTACTACGTCATCTCTGCGGTACGCTATGGAGTCCAACTGCGATTTCCGTGACAAGTCGCAACTAGTCGCAAGTAGCAACTAAAAAGCGCAGTTAACAGTGCCATCTGTTGGCCAAAGTTCGTACTACGTCCATCTCTGCGATTCGGTATCGAGTCTAACTGCGATTTCCGTGACAAGTCGCAACTAAGAGTCGCAAGTAGCAACTAAAAAGCGCAGTTAGCACTGCCATCTGTTGAGCAAAGTTCATACTACGCTATTCGCTATCGAGTCAAACTGCGATTTCTGTGACAAATCGCAACTAAGAGTCGCAAGTAGCAACTAAAAAGCGCAGTTAACATACTTTTCCTAGTGTCATCTGTTGACCGACGTACGTACTTCGTTATGGGAGCCTTGTGCCTCACGAGATCGGTGGGCTGTGTGTGCATATGAAGGGCTTATTTCAATAGTGGTACAAGTCCATTTTTGTTCATTTTGAGATACAGAGTCGTAAAGTTAAATGAGCGCTGAAAAATCTGCAGTTGAGATACCAGAAATATTCAAGCATATGGCTTCTTGCTAGAGATGAACCTTTATTTAAGTTTGTTTGGATCACTAATTTCAGAAGTAGTGATGGGCTAAACTGCGATTTTCCGATATCAGTGATTTCTGTGAATGCTACTTTTCAGTATCTGTTATTCTTAACTGTGATTTGTCGCAGTTAAGAGTCGCAGTTAAGGAACCTAAGTCGCGTATCCCTCCGCCACTGCTATTTCTGCTACTTCCGCGATTTCTGCGACTTCTGCTACTTCTGCGACTTCTGCGATTTCTGCTACTTCTGCGATTTCTGTGACTTCTGCTACTTCTGCGATTTCTGTGACTCCTGCGATTTCTGCGACGTACCACCGTATGAAAAAGTTACATCTGTCCACCCAGAAAATTGCATCTCAATAAACCTGTCATTGGTAAGTATGTTTTACGTTTATTCTTCCGTTGGCTTTAATTTGGTATTAAAGAAACAACAGTGAAAATATTAATAGTGTAATTAACATGTAAGTAGCCGCACAGTACCGTAATAGTTCGTGTTTAGAAAATGAATTCTAACATATTGTTATGTTCATAGGTACCTGAACTACATTCCAGTCACTCAGTAAAGTGATAATTCAAAATATCATTGTCAACAGAGCTGAAGAAATTGCCAGTCTTTAGACCGTTTTCGTCAGACGAGAGGTTAGTGTCTAAGCGTTTTGATGGACTTAATTACTTCAGTGAGATCGTTCTTGCGAATGTGATATAGCAAATATTAGCAATCTACTCTGTCAATTATATTGCTAGTAAAGTGACAGCAAAAATTGTTTAATAATCCTTGTGTTTTTGCAGACGCAGTTCTGACTGATTACTGGTTGCTGTACATATCTATCCACATCAAGGCTGTTGAGAGAGACTCGTGAAGATTCAAGACAGCTCTTAGAGGATTTGCAGTTTAAAAGTGAAATAATTATGAAATAAGTGTGTGACTGATTAAAGTGTTTTATTGAAGTTGTTGTGCGATTTTAAAGGAATAATAAATGTTAAATACATTGAGTGAATAATAAAAATCTCATTTTCCACATGTTAAGCCGTCCTATACCCGTAATTTTCCGCCACTTATTTATTGGTAAACACTTGTTGGATACCGAGGTGCCGCCCCCCCCCCCCCCTTTCTCCACAATCTTGGTGTGACACTGACCTGTAACATATCCCGTAGTCTACAATATGCATTTTGAGGCTGTTGATATGAAAGTGGGAAGTACAGATCTTCCAGTTAAATCAGGAATAGCTTAAGTGCATTACTTGAAAGTGCCACAGGAAAAGCTTACTTATGTAGGTGGTAGTAGTGTCGGCAAAAAGTTCTTGTGTGTGAAGTTGCCTTGTAGAACACCAGGTGTAAAACTTTTCTCCCGAGTCTTGAACTGTGTCGGAACAAAAGTGAGGCATTCATATGACTGTTTTCATTTCTCTACAGTCATACAGATGTCTGAGTTCTGCTGTGTTAACATTGCAAAGTCCTGTAGGCATGTGGAGTATTAACCAAAACTGTCATATTGGAAGCAAAATCAAACACATTTGTTACGTTACTTGATATTTTCAGGAGAAAAAGGCAATGTTGCTTCTTATTAATATAATACATTCAGAGTCACAGCAGTATTTGACCAACCATAACTGATGCTGAATGTGCATGTCGTCATATAATATGAAGGGCTTATTTCAATAGTGGTACAAGTCCATTACCTACACTTTTCTGTCTATAATGCTTCTGAAATTAGTGATCCAAACAAACATAAATAAAGGTTCATCTCTAGCAAGAAGCCATATGCTTTAATATTTCTGGTATCTCAATTGCAGATTTTTCAGCACTCATTTAACTTTACGACTCTATATCTCAAAATTAACAAAAATGGACTTGTACCACTATTGAAATAAGCCCTTCATATGCACACACAGCACAACGATCTCGTGAGGCACAAGGCTCTCATAACGAAGTACGTACGTCGGTCAACAGATGACACTAGGAAAAGTATGTTAACTGCGCTTTTTAGTTGCTACTTGCGACTCTTAGTTGCGATTTGTCACAGAAATCGCAGTTTGACTCGGTAGCGAATAGCGTAGTATGAACTTTGCTCAACAGATGGCAGTGCTAACTGCGCTTTTTAGTTGCTACTTGCGACTCTTAGTTGCGACTTGTCACGGAAATCGCAGTTAGACTCCATAGCGTACCGCAGAGATGGGCGTAGTACGAACTTTGACCCACAGATGGCACTGTTAACCGCGCTTTCTAGTTGCTACTTGCGACTCTTAGTTGCGACTTGTCACTGAAATCGCAGAAAGCAGTGCTAAATTCGACCAATAGATGGCTCACGTCTTTGAATGTGAAATACTACTTGCGACTGCTAACTGTGACTGAAATCGCAGTTAGATTCTGTAAAGTTGCTACTGTGATATCTGTGACTTCTCAGTCACTGCGATTTCTAACAGATACGCGATTTCCTGCCCACCACTATTCAGAAGCATTATAGACAGAAAAGTGGAGGTAATGGACTTGTACCACTATTGAAATAAGCCCTTCATATTATATGACGACATGCACATTCAGCATCAGTTATGGTTGGTCAAATACTGCTGTGACTCTGAATGTATTATATTAATAAGAAGCAACATTGCCTTTTTCTCCTGAAAATATCAAGTAACGTAACAAATGTGTTTGATTCTGCTTCCAATATGACAGTTTTGGTTAATACTCCACATGCCTACAGGACTTTGCAATGTTAACACAGCAGAACTCAGACATCTGTATAAGTGTAGAGAAATGAAAACAGTCATATGAATGCCTCACTTTTGTTCCGACACAGTTCAAGACTCGGGAGAAAAGTTTTACACCTGGTGTTCTACATGGCAACTTCACACACAAGAACTTTTTGCCGACACTACTACCACCTACATAAGTAAGCTTTTCCTGTGTTACTTTCAAGTAATGCACTTAAGCTATTCCTGATTTAACTGGAAGATCTGTACTTCCCACTTTCATATCAACAGCCTCAAAATGCATATTGTAGACTTCGGGATATGTTACAGGTCAGTGTCACACCAAGATTGTGGAGAAAGGGGGGGGGGGGGGGGGGAGCGGCATGTCACTCTCCAACAAGTGTTTACCAATAAGTAAGTGGCGGAAAATTATGGGTATAGGACGGCTTAAACATGTGGAAAATGAGATTTTTATTATTCACTCACTGTATTTGACATTTATTATTCCTTTAAAATCGCACAACAACTTCAATAAAACACAGTTTAATCATTCACACACTTATTTCACAATTATTTCACTTTTAAACTGCAAATCCTCTAAGAGCTGTCTTGAATCTTCACTAGTCTCTCTCAACAGCCTTGGTGTGGATAGATACGTACAGCAACCAGTAATCAGAGTCAGAACTGTGTCTGCAAACACACAAGGATTATTAAACAATTTTTGCTGTCATTAATTACTAGCAATATAATTGACAGAGTAGATTGCTAATATTTGCTATAGTGAATATCACATTTGCAAGAACGATCTCACTGAAGTAATTAAGTCCATCGAAACGCTTAGAAACTAACTTCTCGTCTGACGAAAACTGTCTAAAGACGCAGTGGCAATTTCTTCAGATCTGTTGACAATGATGTTTTGAGTTATCACTTTACTGAGTGACTGAAATGTAGTTCAGGTACCTGTGAACATAACAATATGTTAGAATTCATTTTCTAAATACGAACTATTACGGTACTGTACGGCTACTTACATATTAATTACACTATTAATATTTTCACAGTTGTTTCTTTAATACAAAATTAAAGCCAACGGAAGAAAAAACGTAAAACATACTTGCCAATGACAGGTTTGTTGAGATGCAATTTTCTGTGTTGACAGATGTAACTTTTTCATACGGTGGTAAGTCGCAGAAATCGCAGGAATCACAGAAATCGCAGACTCAGCAGAAGTCACAGAAATCGCAGAAGTAGCAGAAACCGTGGAAGTAGCAGAAATAGCAGTGGCGGAGGGATACACGACCTATGTTCCTTAACTGCGACAAATCACAGTTAAGAATAACAGATACTGAAAAGTAGCATTCACAGAAATCACTGATATCGGAAAATTGCAGTTTAGCCCATCACTACCATAGCTCAACTGACTTAGTTCATATTGATGCCACTAGAGGGCGCTGTAGTGACGCAAGTACCATAATCTAAGATGGCGCCACCTAGTGCGCTCACCACAAGCTCCAGACCAACTGTCTTAGTACATTTAGTCACCGCCAGAGGATGCCACCATGACACCAACTGATGACGCAAGTACAGTTATCGATGATGGCGGCAAACAGTGTGTTCTCCACGAGTTCTAGTACTCAGTACCACCAGCAGAGAACGCTGCCATCCTTATCCTGACGTATACCAAGATGGTTAGGGAAAACTACTCAGCCTGCGCTGGGCTGCTGGGGAGAATAAGGAATGACTGCTCTCTATTTTCGAACATTTTATTTAGGTATGTATTATATTTATCACACTGATACAAAACATCCACCCTCAAGTGCCTGGGGTCATGTTGCACAGTCCACAGACATGCAACCAACTCGTAAGTTCAGTACACAACAGCAAACTGCTTCTAAATAATTCAGTACAGTCGTGTGTAGACATGCTCAGTACTCGTAAACTGTCCAAATAACACGTGGCACAGCCTACAGGGCCGCTCGCAAAATAATGCAACAGACGTGTGCAACTACTCACCACCACACCCTGTCCCCCGCCAAGTCACACGTCCGACAGCCGTCAAACTGCGCATGGGTCCTTGCTCGGCTTCTGCAAACATGAAGTGGCGACAGCCTCATTCATACTCCACACTCGTGAAATTCCTATCCAAATACGTGTTCATCTAGACGCCGACGATGATGCGAGCGAAGCTGGTCCATGCGTGTCACATCCCTCGTGAAGTGAGGTGGCCGCAGCTCGGGCCTTGAGTCGCCGTCGTTGAACACCGGTGAAAGTTGCATTCCAAGCAGCGCTCACACCAGTCTCATATGCATACACACATGTTTAACCATACTTCACTACCCAGCACAGCTCTCGCCTAACCATGAAACGTCTGCAGGACGACTCGCCATCTAAAATGTTCTCAATGTTATTCTTACCTCACATCGCTCTTTAAAAAAATAACACCCAAGTCAACCTCTCATAAATTGTATATTGTACCATAAATAGTTAACACTCGCTTTCTAGATGTCTGAGGTTGTGTGCACAGAAATTCTTCCCATAACAGAACCTGTTTACGAAAATAACATCGAATCCACTCTTCCCAACGCTCCTAACTTGGTACCCTTCCAGCTCTCAACATACGCAAACGTTCCCTCGTATATCCCACCACAATCAATCGAGCATTTTGATTTGCTCATATTGCATTTACCCGCCGAATTAGTGATGCAGCCGGTATCGAAGAACAGCCCACTTTTTCTTTCCGAGGCTTTCTGTGCTTATTTGCACAGATCACTAAATTGCACTGACAGTTAAACACGCAAAATCGCCTACACATTATCAAATACATATCATATTTACAATAATGTTGGAAGAGAGGAAGGCAATTATCAGTGTAACTAACTCTGGACAATGTACAGTTAATGTCTCCACTTGACAACTGTGCCTCACTATCTACAGCGCATATAATTTTCCACATAAAAAATCTCTCACCCTTATCCATGTACTCAATCTATACGTCCCTCACGACAGGACACACAGTCATCCTCTCTAGGCATCCCATAACATAAACAATAGTAACTTTACAGTGCAGTATATACACAGTTCACATAGTGTAAGCCACACTAACTTTAAAATACAATAAATGCACATTCTACACAAACAGCGCAGTTATCTTTTATATCTGTGCAGCACCCCAAAAATTTATCTTATGTCCACACTCACACTGCCTACATGTCACGACGCTCCCCCAGTCCTAGGGAAGCACTGTCATCCTGTTCTTTCTTTCTACAGACGCTACACTCAACAGTAATAAACTATTTTACACTGATCACCATTTTACACTGACAACTAAACATCGCAATGTTGTCTACAGGTCATCAAATACATACCAGACTCGAAGGAATATTGGAACGTCAAACCGATCTCCAACCAGGGACTATATCAACGAGTACCATCTCGATCTAGTAAACATGCAATTCATATCCCTCACCATACCAAATCTACCAAATCATCCCTTTTACATCAGCGAACCAAAGTCACTCTCAGGACTGATGTGCATGGAGAGGGGTGTCTCCCCGTACCGCGTCAGGGTTTCCGCTTTCTTGCTCGCATTTCTACAGACATCTCCAGACTAGTTGATTACAAGAACACCCATATTGTCTCTAGAATATTACACCAGAATTAGCTGTACTTCTCGATATCAAGCACCAGGCACCATCCTACCGATCACTCATGCAACATAATTCTGAACGTATAGACTGGGAATTATTTCTTTGCAAACACGAAACTTCAGCTAAGTGGATCCTGCTCTAGACAGCTCAATAACTAGAAACAAACAGGCAATCCAAACTCGTGATAAAATCGCTGAATTTTGAAAGTCATTCGGCTAAGCAACGCAGTTTGTGACCGGTGTTTGCAACCCCCTCACACCGCTAGATATTTATCCAGTATGTGTAACGTATTCTGTCTAGATACCATGTCAGAGGCTCCATTATATATCCACTGAGTTAAAGGCGATGGCTGATTGAGAAGTATCACAAACAGTAGTAAATCGTATGCTTATTGAGGTCGTAGGAAACGTACACTAGCTTTTCACACCTCTAGTGTTACGCTGTCCATTAGAAACGATGTCTATGATTTGGAATGAGGTCCTCCCATTCAGTCATATACCTGCGCCTGATGATAGCCACAAGTGAATCATATCTCTGGCGCTCTCATATCTCGAAACAAGTCACCTTTCTCGAACCTATCTGCTACAGTAAAAATCCAACATGATCTTAGTCAGTCCCTACACATCTCGCAACTGCTTCCATTTCTACAGCTTTGTGCATGTGATCATGCCATTTTAAGTCGGAACTGAGCAGAAGTCGGACAAAGCCATATCCACCCACCTTCTTCAGCCCGTCTAGAAACAGAGCGCACTAAGTTACTGCGACACGACTGTGTTTTAACCATTCGGCGGAAATGCGTGCACTGTGGTGCGTTCCCAAACTACATACAAGTACTACCGATCCACGATGTCGTCACAGTGGCGCTCTCTGGTGGCGATGATATGAACTAAGCCAGTTGGGCTGTAGAGCTCATGGCAAACACACATGCTTGAAAGTGGTTACATAATAAAGACAAGTCCCTTTTTCCCATCATTTTTCTTGGTGTGACACATTATCATGTTGGAATTTGAGCTTTGTGCCATTTTTCTGGGGGACAGGGCGTGGCATTTTCCCACCAAAATTCAAACTTCCCGCCCAAATCCACCATATTGAATGACGTCACGGCCGCCGTCTTGGATGACGTCATGGCAGCTAACTTGGATTACGTCATCGCCGCCATCTTGGATAACGGTACTTTGTTCCAGAACACAGGTAGTCCCAATACTAGCGTCATTCCACACAATCCAAGTCTTACGTTGGCCACTCAGCTTCGTCTACATCTCGCTGGGTTTTCACTGGATGATGTTCTAAGTCTTAAGGGGCTTGAGCAACAGCCATCAAGAGGAGGGCCGCATTCGTGATTTCACACAGCTTCTCAGCATCTTCAAGGGATCCAAGATTATGGGCATGTGTACTAGCTATGTGCCTAGCCCAGTTTTGCTGAGCCAGCGTTCTGTCGCCCTTGCGTCGTTGCTTGGTGTGAGCTAATTGCATGGTCAGGCACTTTTCTGAGTTATCCACAGCTGCCTATGGTCGACATCATCGAGTCATTCCCTTCAGATACTGTGTCAGCGTCTCCATAAATAGAGAATGATGTTGTTAACACAGCATATCTAACCCCATAAAAGCTGAGCAGCTGATGGTACACACCCAACATCCTACACACTCTCCTGAGGCATATAATAGTGGCTGCACCCCTGGCACTTTTACATCTGAGGTCAGGAGTAAGCCAGGGGCATCGAGGACCATCATAGGTCAGTATGAAGCATCGTTGTTGCAGTATTTTGAGTGAGAACCAAATGTTTTTTACTGCTTTCCATTCGTGAGATTTGTAGTTGCAGAACATGTAGATGGGAGATTTGTTTGAAAGTTTGTGACAGTGGAGTCAGGTATTTATCTGGGCTAGTTTAGGGGTAATACGAGAGAAACATCCCGGTATGCACCCAGTTGCTGGGCCATGATGTCCCATCTGCTCAGTTCTCACAAATGATTAGCAGAACTCTTGGGCATTACGCCAGTGAACGAGTGTGCACGGTTGTCGCTCAGGCACAGTGTGCGATTTGCAGGGGGGATGGGGGGGATTTCCCCCCCCCCCCCCCCCTCTGCATCAGACCATCCCCTCCTCTGGCTTTAGTTTATACATCCCAACCTGGGATGTTTATTTCCCAGGCACTGGAGTAAAACTTTACATATAATTTAAATTTGTGAAGCCGAACACTGAAAGTTTTTAATACAGTCTTACTGTTAATATGTTTGCTTATTAATTTTGAAAAAGTGTTATGTAATAGTTAAGCATTTCAAAACACCGTTCTCATGTTGTCATTGTTGCTTTCGTCTAAGGTGCGTCATCCGTTTACTTTCGAGCTTGCGAGGGAAGTAGTGTGGCAGTCATACCGCAGAGTTGGGTGAACCGGGGGCTGAAATTCCCACCCCGGGCCCTGACACAGGGTGGTGACCGACCCGGTACCTGTGCGAACATTTATCGTTAGGTCACCTTTTGGCAACGGGATGGCGCGGTCTAACGCGCCTGGGAGGAAAGCACACATTACTAAATAACGCACTTCTGCTTCTAGTTTTCTGGATAGTATTTCGTCGACCTTCTTTAAATACTCTTTTCTTCACCCATCGTTTTCTTTTCCTTTGGTTTTCATTTCCGTTGTTGTACAAGTACCAAGTACCAATAAGGCCGCCGCTGCGATACTTTATCGTCCTTTATACTGTAAGCCCGACACACGTGTGGCACAAATTCTGTGGCTTTGGTATAAATTAACCTGCCGTATGCAACATACGCCGCAAGATGTTGCCTGTTGTAGCATGCTACAAGACGACGCACGCCACATTTCCGTAGCATGCCACAATGTTGCAAGACGTCGCCCCAGCGTAAACGAGGCTTTAGAGCCAGGTCTGTATTGTATGGTGGATGTGATGTGTTGCGTACGAAACTAAAACCTGCAATCAGATCCAAACGTCGTGGAAAACTGTGAAGAGGCGTCATCCTGCAGCAAGATAACTCTCGCCCACATTCTGCCAAACGAACAGCCGACGCAATAAAGGAGTTGAGATTCGAGGTGCTGCAACGTCCACCATACAGTCCAGACCTGGCTCCAAGCAATTTTCACATGTTTGAACCCTTAACGGAAGCACTACACGGAAGAAGATTTGAAAGTGATGAAGACGTCATTGTTGCGGTGCAAAATTGGTTACAGATGCGACCGAAAAACGTATTTTCTGATGAAATAAAAAAAACAAAAAAACTCGTAAAACGTTGGGAAAACTGCATTGAAGTCCAGGGAGGTTACGTAGAAAAATAACGCATGTTTCAGTTTTCTGTCATCAGAATAAGTGCAGCTTTTCACAAATATGCCTTTTACTTTTTGAATTCCCGTCGTATACCTGTATGTAGATGATTTTGTAAATAGGCTTTACCTATAATGTACTTTTAAAGATATAACAAGGGATGGCTTTTCTGATAGTGCATACGTGTGAATAGTGAGTTTCGGCATTAGCATCTATTTATAAATAAATGTTTAACCATGGGTAACGCCACGGTCCAAGCTAGTAACATATGTAATTATACTAACCCCCTAAGACATCCCCCCCCCCCCCCCCCACTGGTAAAAGCACAAATCGCACACTGCTCAGGCATAAGTAATAAGGAGTGTTTGTAGGCAAGAGTGTAACATGATAGCACTATTAAGTTTTTCTATAATTGTGCTATTATTATTTCACTATTGTTATAGACACAGGGCTTCCAATGAACAAACCAGTGGAATCACGGATTATCACTATAGAGGCTGTTAAATCCTTGACAGGACAAGTGGCTCAAATGAGGGTCGATAACATGGATTGCATAGGCACCTGGATGCATTAAAATAGCACAGAGCCTCATCCATTGTATCAGTACCCATTCCTGATGCTAGTGCCACTACCCTAGTTTCTCCTTTTTCAGGTAAAGTAGGAATGGATGTGTCAGCATTTGTGAACAACCTGTTACCAGGCACAAAACTAAGTTGTTGGTCAGAAGGACAGTTGTTATTACGGCTAAATTACGTTTAGTAGACCCCTCAAAAATATATGTAAGCATCATGAGGATTTAAGAAATTCTCAGACATTTGATGTGCTGAGGAAAGCCTTATTGCAGCGTTCTAGGAGGCAAAATAGTTTTGTTATCGGGGCAGTTAAATTGTGTGTAACAAAAACAGAGCAAATCGACTGAAAATTTCGTGGATAGAATAAGGAAACTCAGTGTCAGTACATACTATTTCATGCAGAGTTATGAAACAGGTAAGGTCGTTCTGCAAGAAGCAGAGTGAAGAGCATTAGATGCGTTTTTGGCGTGTCAAGGAAGGCGCAGGCAGAATTTCCTAAAGATCTGACTGAAGCTGTAAGAACAGCAACAGCTTTAGAGGATATACGAAGTGTGACTGGAAAGTTTTAAGAATGGACTTGTAATTGGTGGTGGTGGTTAGTGTTTAGCGTCCCGTCGACAACGAGGTCATTAGAGACGGAGCTCACGCTCGGGTTAGGGAAGGATTGGGAAGGAAATCGGCCGTGCCCTTTCAAAGGAACCATCCTGGCATTTGCCTGAAGCGATTTAGGGAAATCACGGAAAACCTAAATCAGGATGGCTGGAGACGGGATTGAACCGAATGCGAGTCCAGTGTGCTAACAACTGCGCCACCTCGCTCGGTGGACTTGTAATTGTACAATGGTAGAACCACAATGCTCATATCGTAGTTGCAGTGGTTTCTTACACCTGCTTTCCCGCTCTTACTTGCTGTGACGTAAATATTCCCTACTACCCTTTGCTAGATCACACATACAAGAAACAACTTTAGGAGCCAGAGCACCTCCAACTTCTCGCAGCACAGTAAATAACTTTCCAGCCAATTTACCATTCAGATTAAGAGTCGGCATAATTGTACATAAATGTGTTAAGGCATTGACTTTAGTTAATCTTGATACAACTCTCTTGGTATCTGTAATTTCCACGGTTCCTTTGACATACGTGTCCTCTTTGAATACAGAATGGTCGGAGTTGAAAAGAAATTCCTTACGTTTATTTATCCCATCTACAAATTTTCGGGTTGATTCCTCAGTTTACTGTGCATGGTCAATTTGACGCTTTGTTTGAAATTTAGCTATCTTACGTCTTCCAATTTTGTAGCACTGTTTGAGAATAAGCAGCCATCCACTGCTTCTCTTGAAATCATTATAATCTATGTCATGGCGCAATTTGATGTGCATAATGTAGTATGTCACTATCATTCTCATTCTGTAAATTGTATGGAGCATCCTTGAAAAGTGCGGTTTTTGAAATAAGTGTGCCTTGTCCTCCATTGAATAGCCATAGTTTTTTTTATGCAGTACATGGCCATATTTCTGTGGACTTATTCAAAATCTGTTCATAATTCTTTTTACTATGGTTTTCCACGTAAACAAATATGTTTAGTTTCTAGAATGAGATTTTCACTCTGCAGCGGAGTGTGCGCTGATATGAAACTTCCTGGCAGATTAAAACTGTGTGCCCGACCGAGACTCGAACTCGGGACCTTTGCCTTTCGCGGGCAAGTGCTCTACCAACTGAGCTACCGAAGCACGAGGTGAGACGAGGTACTGGCAGAAGTAAAGCTGTCAGTACCGGGCGTGAGTCGTGCTTCGGTAGCTCAGTTGGTAGAGCACTTGCCCGCGAAAGGCAAAGGTCCCGAGTTCGAGTCTCGGTCGGGCACACAGTTTTAATCTGCCAGGAAGTTTCATGTTTAGTTTCTGTTCCTTGGACAATGATTATCCATTACTACATTTCACAGGAAACTGGATTTGTGAACTCCTTGTCCGACAAAGAGGAAGAACTATGTGGTTCAACACCTGTTTCAGTGTCACTTTCACCTGTTAAGCACCTATCGCTATCATTGTACTTCTCATGTACATCGCCCACACACTCGATCGTATATGGTACCACACAGTCCACTGACTGAAACACTTTCAGAAAAACTTATATTTCATCTGCCATTTCTTTCTCACTCTGCAAAATTGCTTGGATTCCTTTGTGACGAATGTCGTCTCTGGCAATTCTTGTAGATATAATGAAATATTTTCATTGTTTATCATTGCCACTGCACTGCTTTGCATCAACACCACTAGCACTGTATCACTATTGTGAGTTACTCGTTAACTCTGTTCAACTGTGCTCTGTAGCCTCATGCTGTGCAGGTGGTTGGATACCACCATTCCATCCCCCTGTCGTCATTAGCGGCCAGTATTGTGGTTGCATAGTAGGCAATATGTGGGTTGTCATATATCATAAACATCATTGGCCTTTTGCGACCTTGCACTCAAGATGTTCCTTGTAAGGTCTTGATTTATGATGCAGACTAAGCACAAGGCACTGTTCCTCCTGATCCTCTTGAAGTTTCTGTCATGTGGCCTCTCTTTTTCTTGTCCTTTTTGTTAGGCAGTCCCATGTCCCTAAGTACCGTGAATGGTACTTTTGGAGCATGTTGGGCGTCATGTCATCTGTCTGAAGTGAACGTGGTCCCAAAGATTGTGACAAGGCTGAACGATCCGGCTTTTCTTATGAGTGTAAATCATTAAGCTTTTTCACCTATTTTTTATTTTCTGAAATAAGGCACATACAGTTTGGACATACTATTGTAAGTACCTTACATTATGTTTATACATAATCTACACATCATACCAGGCATTTCTCTAAATGCAACACTAAATTTGAGATGCCTCTGTGGTAGAATTACTCTGTCCAACTGTGGAACCGCGATCAGACTGTTGGCTTGGCATCATCATTGCAAGTGACTTACTGTCGTGCCAGGAACTTCTTCAGCGGACTCAACATTACTTTCTCAACAGACGGCTCTGAACGTAATTGAACGTAATTTATATGCAACAGGTGAACTTGTATGTTTCCACACTACTCTCTGCTGCTTCGATTCTGGCGTGAAATGCAGTATCCATGTTTCATCGCCAATAAGAGTGCGATACAGGAAACTGTCACCTTCTTTGGCATACCATTGCAGTTGATTCGGTGAAACACTCGTTCGCTTGCCTTTCATCATTCATCCAACTAATTAGGCATGTGCCAACATGGAAGTTTTTGGTACCCTAAGGTCCTTTGAACGATCTCATAAACACTCCCAGACAGAATGCGAAGCTCCTGAGAAATGTCCCTGAGGTGCACACACAACGATCCACCTTCAGCATTGCAGCCACATGGGAAATGTCGTCGTTAGTCAGAGACAAATGTGGCCTTCCTGAACGCTCATTGACATGCAAGTCCTCACAGCCTTTAGCGAACTCACTGTACCACCTCCATCTCCTCCACCTCCGCCTCCACGTCTGCCTCCTCCTCCTACTACTTGTCAAAGCAAGACACTTTTCCTCAAATGTGGGCTGCATTTACCTGTGGATTTTGCTGGGCGTTTGTCCCTTGCTCCACAGAAAACGAAACACAATCCACTGCTCATACAACATGGAATATGAAGCACAAAATCTTCCACAATTGATAGCAGCGCCGTGCTGTACAATTACTGGCATTTAAAGCCATAATTTGGCTAAAAATAGAGACAATGACTTTCTGATTCGTCCTTCTAATACAGATGCACAATCCATCTGATCCAATCTCTAAGGTTCAAGATGCCACACTCTTCACAGAGCTGCGGTATGGAGTAGTAATGAGGAAAGTGCTAATGAGCTGATTGTCGCACCCTGGTGTACGTATTTCCTACGTTTTCCCATACTACTGCAGTATTCCCTAGCACTGGTCTGATGAGAGCCGATCAGCGTGTGTTGCCACAGCATAGCGACAGAGTGAATACATGCTTCAAGATGGGGAAGAGAGCTACATTCGCATCCTGCCTCTGATATGTGTCTTCCACATGAGTCGTTTATGAATCATGACCCTATGATATTTTACCTTCCTCTTGTGTGGGATGTGACCTTCCATAACCCATACTGCTTGGAGATTTATTGGGAATTCTCTTCTAGCAAGGAAACACGACTAATTTTGATAACGCTGTATTTTAGGCGTCATTTGGTGGTCCATTTGCCAAGGACATTGCAGGCTGTCTGTGAATAGGGGCATGTCTGTCCTCATTAGCAATGTGATACTGATGAATGGGACGAACACATAGACAGAATAGACAAACATAAGATTGTGAAAATCGTAAGAAATAAGCTACCAGTTGGTGAAAGAAATACTGACCATCCAAGGAGAAGATAGAATGACAATCTCAGAATAGACTGAGCGGTACTGAAGGAAACAGTCTTCAGTCTAGGAAGAAAGGAAGAAGAATAAGTCCATTTTCAGCATATCTGGTTTAAAATAATATACAAAACATAATCATATAAAATACAATGCTAAAAACCTTTCAACTCTTGGAAATACATTGAAACGAGCTGATATCTGAAATCAATAGTTAACAGTCAACTTTACATCTCTGAAAGTATCTTGCTATATTTCATGATGATACTGTTGGACAGACAGTAATCAAATTATTACAATTTGGGATCAACTAGTTATGTACCTGGCATAAAAGTAAAAAACAACCACTTCAAATACAATACACAGAAAGGTTTCCAATAAAAATGGTGATAAGACAAAAAGTAACAAAAGACTATGTGTCAATCAGAAGCAACAAAGATATAACACATTAGATGCACTAAAAAAAATATTCTCCACCTGCACACAGACATCACAAGATAATCAGCACAACGAGCCATACTTCATAACACTCTCACTAATGTTGGCTGATTTTAAGGAACAGTATTGGTAATGATCTACAGTTAGTTTGTAGCTTTTCTTTGATAAGTGCTTTTGTAAACATAGCTGCCAACTGATGTTCTGACTTGACATCAGATACAAGAATAGACTCGTCATTTAACTTTGCATGAGTGTAATGAAACTTTATGTCCAAATGTTTAATCCTTTTGTGATGTTTATTAGTTTTTATCACTTGCATTACACTCTGATTGTCCACAAGGAGTTGAGATTGTGGTTCCATGATGATACCAAGCTCCTGCAAGAACATAAAAAGCAACTTTATTTCTGCAGTTGTAGTGGATACTGCAATGTACTCACTTCTGATGAAGATGTAGCAACACATTTTTGCCTGAAAGATGTTTAGGTAACAGGTCCACTTAGTAATATACTGACATAACCCATTATTGAGCGATGAGTATCATTATCTGCAGCCAAAACTAAAATAACAGACATTGATTTGTACCTAACAACAGGTAAAATGTTTCTCCACATTCAATTTCGTGTTTCTAGGACTATCCTTTTGCACATAATCTAGCGTTTATATCTTTATATTACCATTTAATTTATTTTTAATTTTGTAAATCACTTTACAACTGATAGCCTGAAAATTTGGAGGCAGATACACTAAGCCTCAGGTATCATTAACGAACTCTGTCCCATTGTCAGTTCTGATAACTTTAAGTCTATTCACTGTCTGCCTTTACAACAACAGTTTAAGTTCTAAGAATACAAAAGTAACATCGCTTTTGTTCTTAACAAAATTTGCAGACCTATGTGAAGTACATTCATCTTTAAAAACAAGAAAATAATTGGCTCCACCTAATGATGAGTGGCATCTTTTTACATACATCAGCATGAACTCTCCTAGATTACAGGGACAAGTTGGTAAATCTGATCTAAATCCCTTCTTATGTTGTTTACCATACTGATATTATCCACAAGAAATGGTTAAAGCATTTCATTTTAAATTTGGAATCAATCCACTATCAACAATTTTCTTCTAGTTCTCGAAGTTAATATGCTCTAGTCTTTTGTGGCACAACAGAGGTAATAGTATGAAGGCTTTCATGACCGGATGACATATCTTATGGTAAACCTTCCGGGATGTAAGGTCGTGGTCCATGAAACTCTTCAGCTTCTAACGTTTCGTCCAGAGCTGCGCTGGATATCTTCAGAGGGGTGTTTCTCCTCTGGTGAGTCTTGCTGACTGACGGGTCGGACGTCTGAGAGCGACTTATATATCGTAGAAAGTGGGCGTGACCAGAGTTATACGTGATATGTAGAGATAATCTTTGTCAGAGATAAAACTTAACTATCGATCGTAATCTCGTCACGGATAAAACCGTCTAGCAATTCTGTAGTGCTACTGTCCAAATATCACTAAGATACATCGGCTGTAGCAGAACACGCTTTTCAGTCAGGAAATCATCAAGTGAAGTTTTCCGAAACAAAAATTTTATCTACGACGACAAACTATTACCCACGGCTTTGTAGAGAAGCAATTGAAATATATAAACATAGCGATAATTTTAATCGGAAAGAAGAGATCATGAAACTTAGTGATATTTGGAAAGTAGCATACAGAATTGCTAGACAGTTTTATCCGTGACGAGATTACGATCGATAGTTAGGTTTTATCTCTGACAAAGATTATCTCTACATATCACGTGTAACTCTGGTCACGCCCACTTTCTACGATATATAAGTCGCTCTCAGACGTCCGACCCGTCAGTCGGCAAGACTCACCGGAGGAGAAACACCCCTCTGAAGATGTCCAGCGCAGCTCCGAACGAAACGTTAGGAGCTGAACAGTTTCATGGACCACGACCTTACGTCCCGGAAGGTTTACCAGAAGATACAACAGAGGTAAGTCAGATAAAGCACAATTATCTTGTATTATCTTGTTCAACAATTTCCACAGCAAACAACATTCTGTAACACTGATTAAACGTCTACAATATTAGAGAAGGAAAGTTGCTACTCACTATATAGCGGAGATGCTAAGTTGCGATAGGCGCAACAAAAAATTCACACAATTACAGTTTTCGGCTATTAAGGCCTTACCAACTTTCCTTCTCTAATATTGTTACATTCCATCCTGGATTTTCGATTGTTTGATTAAACGTCTGTATCTACACCCACATGATTACTCTGCAATTCACAATTAAGTGCCTGCAAACAGTTCACTGAACGACATTCAAGCTACTTTTCTACCATTCCGCTCACGAACAGTGTGTGGATATAACGAACACTTACATCTTTCTGTGCTAGCTCTGATCTCTCTTATTTTATTGTCATGATCATGTGGTGAGGGTATGTGCCAACAAAATATTTTCACACACTGAGGAGAAAGTTGGTGATCGAAATTTCATGAGAAAGTCCTGCCACAGTGAAAAACACCTTTGTTTTAATGACTCCCACCTCAGTTCATGTATTATATCCATGGCCCCTGTTCCAAGGTAATACAAAACGAGCTGCTCTTCTTTTAACTTTTCTGATATCTTCCGTCAATCCTTTCATCTTCAGATCCCACAGTATGCAGCAGTACTGTAGAAGAGGGCGGACAAGAGTAGTATAAGCAGTCTATTTAGTAGATTTGCTACATTTTCTAAGTGTTCCGCCAGTAAATCGTAGTCTTTTGTTTTCTTTCCCCACAATATTGTCTATGTGATCTTTTCCAATTTTACTTGTTTGTAACTGTAATTCTACATCTACATGGTTATTATGAAAATCATATTTAAGTACCTGGCAGAGGGTTCATTGAACCATCTTCACAATTCTCTATTATTTCCATCTCGTATAGCGCGCGGAAAGAATATCTTTCCGTAGGAGCTCTTATTTCCCTTATTTTATCGTGGTGATCATTCCTCCCTATGTAGGCCGGTGTGAACAAAATACATCTACATCTACATCGACATCTACATCTACATGATTACTTTGCAATTCACATTTAAGTGCTTAGCAGAGGGTTCATCTAACCACAATCATACTATCTCTCTACCATTCCACTCCCGAACAGCGTGCGGGAAAAACGAACACCTAAACCTTTCTGTTCGAGCTCTAATTTCTTTTATTTTATTTTGATGATCATTCCTACCTATGTATGTTGGGCTCAACAAAATATATTCGCATTCGGAAGAAAAACGTCTTTGCTTTAATGACTTCCATCCCAACTCGATTATCATATCTGCCACACTCTCTCCCCTATTACGTGATAATACAAAACGAGCTGCCTTTTTTGCATCCTTTCGATGTCCTCCATCAATCCCACCTGGTAAGGATCCCACACTGCACAGCAATATTCTAACAGAGGACGAACGAGTGTACTGTAAGCTGTCTCTTTAGTGGACTTGTCGCATCTTCTAAGTGTCCTGCCAATGAAACGCAACCTTTGGCTCCCCTTCCCCACAATATTATCTATGTGGTCTTTCGAACTGAAGTTGTTTATAATTTTAACACCCAGATACTTAGTTGAATTGGCAGCCTTGAGAATTGTACTATTTATCGAGTAATCTAATTCCAACGGATTTCTTTTGGAACTCATGTGGATCACCTCATACTTTTCGTTATTTAGCTGCCACACCATACAGCAATCTTTTCTAAATCGTTTGGCAACTGATACTGGTCTTCGGATGACCTTACTAGATGGTAAATTACAGCATCATCTACGAACAACCAAAGAGAACTGCTCGTATTGTCACCCAGGTCATTTATATACACTCCTGGAAATGGAAAAAAGAACACATTGACACCGGTGTGTCAGACCCACCATACTTGCTCCGGACACTGCGAGAGGGCTGTACAAGCAATGATCACAAGCACGGCACAGCGGACACACCAGGAACCGCGGTGTTGGCCGTCGAATGGCGCTAGCTGCGCAGCATTTGTGCACCGCCGCCGTCAGTGTCAGCCAGTTTGCCGTGGCATACGGAGCTCCATCGCAGTCTTTAACACTGGTAGCATGCCGCGACAGCGTGGACGTGAACCGTATGTGCAGTTGACGGACTTTGAGCGAGGGTGTATAGTGGGCATGCGGGAGGCCGGGTGGACGTACCGCCGAATTGCTCAACACGTGGGGCGTGAGGTCTCCACAGTACATCGATGTTGTCGCCAGTGGTCGGCGGAAGGTGCACGTGCCCGTCGACCTGGGACCGGACCGCAGCGACGCACGGATGCACGCCAAGACCGTAGGATCCTACGCAGTGCCGTAGGGGACCGCACCGCCACTTCCCAGCAAATTAGGGACACTGTTGCTCCTGGGGTATCGGCTAGGACCATTCGCAACCATCTCCATGAAGCTGGGCTACGGTCCCGCACACCGTTAGGCCGTCTTCCGCTCACGCCCCAACATCGTGCAGCCCGCCTCCAGTGGTGTCGCGACAGGCGTGAATGGAGGGACGAATGGAGACGTGTCGTCTTCAGCGATGAGAGTCGCTTCTGCCTTGGTGCCAATGATGGTCATATGCGTGTTTGGCGCTGTGCAGGTGAGCGCCACAATCAGGACTGCATACGACCGAGGCACACAGGGCCAACACCCGGCATCATGGTGTGGGGAGCGATCTCCTACACTGGCCGTACACCACTGGTGATCGTCGAGGGGACACTGAATAGTGCACGGTACATCCAAACCGTCATCGAACCCATCGTTCTACCATTCCTAGACCGGCAAGGGAACTTGCTGTTCCAACAGGACAATGCACGTCCGCATGTATCCCGTGCCACCCAACGTGCTCTAGAAGGTGTAAGTCAACTACCCTGGCCAGCAAGATCTCCGGATCTGTCCCCCACTGAGCATGTTTGGGACTGGATGAAGCGTCGTCTCACGCGGTCTGCACGTCCAGCACGAACGCTGGTCCAACTGAGGCGCCAGGTGGAAATGGCATGGCAAGCCGTTCCACAGGACTACATCCAGCATCTCTACGATCGTCTCCATGGGAGAATAGCAGCCTGCATTGCTGCGAAAGGTGGATATACACTGTACTAGTGCCGACATTGTGCATGCTCTGTTGCCTGTGTCTATGTGCCTGTGGTTCTGTCAGTGTGATCATGTGATGTATCTGACCCCAGGAATGTGTCAATAAAGTTTCCCCTTCCAGGGACAATGACTTCACGGTGTTCTTATTTCAATTTCCAGGAGTGTAGATCAGGAACAGCAGAGGTCCCAGGACGCTTCCCTGGGGAACACCTGATATCACTTCAGTTTTACTCGATGATTTGCCGTCTATTACTACGAACTGCGACCTTCCTGACAGGAAATCACGAATCCAGTCGCACAACTGAGACGATACCCCATAGGCCCGCAGCTTGATTAGAAGTCGCTTGTGAGGAACGGTGTCAGAAGCTTTCCGGAAATCTAGAAATACGGAATCAACTTGAGATCCCCTGTCGATAGCGGCCATTACTTCGTGCGAATAAAGAGCTAGCTGCGATGCACAAGAACGATGTTTTCTGAAACCATGCTGATTGCGTATCACTAGATCGTTCCCTTCGAGGTGATTCATAATGTTTGACTCCAGTATATGCTCCAAAACCCTACTGCAAACCGACGTAAATGATATAGGTCTGTAATTCGATGGATTACTGGTGCGACCTGCGCAATTTTCCAATCTGTAGGTACAGATCTGTCGGTGAGCGAGCGGTTGTATATGATTGCTAAGTAGGGAGCTATTGTATCAGCGTAATCTGAAAGGAACCTAATCGGTATACAATCTGGACCTGAAGACTTGCCGTATCAGCAATTTGAGTTGCTTCGCAACCCCTAAGGTATCTACTTCTAAGAAACTCATGCTAACAGCTGTTCGTGTTTCAAATTCTGTAATATTCCATTCGTCTTCCCTGGTGAAGGAATTTCGGAAAACTGCGCTCAATATCTCCGCTTTAGCGGCACAGTCGTCGGTAACGGTACCATCGGCACTGTGCAGTGAAGGTATTGACTGTATCTTGCCACTTGTGTACTTTACATACGACCAGAATTTCTTCGGATTTTCTACCAAATTTCGAGACAATGTTTCGTTGTGGAACCTATTAAAGGCATCTCGCATTGAAGTCTGTGCCAAATTTCGTGCTTCTGTAAATTTTAGCCAAGCTTCGGGATTTCGGGTTCTTCTGAACTTCGCATGCTTTTTCCGTAGCCTCTGCAACAGCGTTCGGACCTGTTTTGTGTACCATGGGGGATCAGTTCCATCTCTTATCAATTTATGAGGTATGAATCTCTCCATTGCTGTTGCTACTATATCTTTGAATCTGAGCCACAGCTCGTCTACATTTGCATAGTCAGTTGGAAAGGAATGGAGATTGTCTCTTAGGAAGGCTTCTAGTGACACTTTATCCGCTTTTTTAAATAAAATTATTTTGCGTTTGTTTCTGGTGGATTTGGAAGAAATGGTATTGAGCCTAGCTACAACGACCTTGTGATCGCTAATCCCTGTATCAGTCATGATGCTCTCTATTGGCTCTGGATTGTTTGTAGCTAAGAGGTCAAGTGTGTTTTCACAACCATTTACAATTCGCGTGGGTTTGTGGGCTAACTGCTCGAAATAATTTTCGGAGAAAACATTTAGGACAATCTCGGAAGATGTTTTCTTCCTACCACCGGTTTTGAACAAGTATTTTTGCCAACATATTGAGGGAAGGTTGAAGTCCCCACAAACTATAACCGTATGAGTAGGGTATTTATTTGTTACGAGACTCAAATTTTCTCTGAACTGTTCAGCAACTATATCATCGGAGTCTTGGGGTCGGTAGAAGGAGCCAATTATTAACTTAGTTCGGCTGTTAAGTATAACCTCCACCTATACCAATTCCCACCGAGTATCTACTTCGACTTCACTACAAGATAAACCACTACTGACAGACACAAACACTCCAGCACCAATTCTGCCTAATCCAGGTTGTTTCAGCTCGGCGGCTCCGTTGTGAGCCGCGGAGTGCTCCCTGCTCCAGGGAGCCGTGTCGCTCGCTGTGACCATTCAAGCGGGCCGGCACGCCGGCACGTGGCACGGCTGGCTGAGGCAGGCGGCACGGCAAGCGTTTTGATGTGCCAGCTGCGTCTTACAAGATCGATAACCTCATACTATTAGCTGCTAAGACGTGGTGACATGCTACACCAGGAAATACGATGTTCAGGAAATAAATGAGAAACAACTATTTTACAAGAAATTGCATACTAACTTTATTGGGTCTCTGTAGCTTGACATTTTCTTTTCATTACAAGATCGGAAATATCAGGCGTCAAAGTATTCGCAGCGTTAATGTGGAGGATGGCCTTTGTTGTTGCATCCTGAAGAAACGATCATTCCTTACTTTTTACTCTTTTCGTTACTGAGAAAAGCTGCTCACAACAATACGTAGATCCAAACATGCACATGATCTGAGCGGCATTGTTGTGAAGCTTGGGAAATGTTTTTTGCTGTAATGAACGATACCATCGTGACAAATCCAACCTCTCTTTCAACAAAGTTGAATTTTGCAAATCAATTATCTCAAATTGAAGTGACAGTGACAAGTCATCGGGGGAAACTGA
This sequence comes from Schistocerca serialis cubense, assembly GCF_023864345.2. Taxonomy (NCBI): domain Eukaryota; kingdom Metazoa; phylum Arthropoda; class Insecta; order Orthoptera; family Acrididae; genus Schistocerca; species Schistocerca serialis. The sequence goes on from NC_064639.1 coordinate 494,841,602, forward strand.
AAAAGGAGTGCTGAACACCTTAAGTTCTATTTCCAAACTAGTGAGGTCTCAGAATCGTGTTTCAAACGACGTGATGAGCTGCTTTAACTTTGCTTGGTAATCACCGAAAGTAGTACCTTCAGGTAGTTTTAAAGAAGCAAGACGACTGAAGAACGTTAAATGTCCATTACTCATCTGCCTCTCAAATAAACGTAACTTTTCCATGAACCCTTTGATCTGGTCGTGCATGTCAACGATTAGCTGCCCTTTGCCCTACAGTGACAGATTTAAATTATTCAGATGCATAGTTATATCAACTAGGAACGCCAGGTCTGATATCCATTTTATATCTTTCAGACAACACATTTCTTCCCCTTTCATTTCGAGAAAGAGGGATATTTCCTCACGAATGGCAAAGAAAACATCAAGAACTTTTCACCAACTCAGCCAACGAACTGTACTGTGGTAAGGTATATCCCCATACTCCGCTTCCGTATGTTTCAGGAATCCTTTGAATTGGCTATGATTCATACCGTGACGCCGCACAAAATTCACACACTTCACGACATCTTTCATTACGCCACCTAGCTCTACTGTTTCAGCACACAGTGCCTCTTGGTGAATAAAACAATGAAGAGTCAAAATGTCTTTCCCGAATTCGTCCCTGAGTTTATTTTTCAAACGAGAAGCAAAACCTTGGTGACGCCTGATCATTTGTGGTGCGCCGTCTGTCGCTACAGAATGGAGCTTATCCCATGGCAAATTCATATTGTCCACTGATTCACAAACAGCTTCAAAAATGTCATGTCCTGTTGCGGTGTAATCGAGTGGTACTACATCCAAGAGTTCTTCAGTTACTTGCAGCTCCATGTCGACACCACGCACAAAGACTGCAAGTTGAGCACAGTCCGATATGCCGGTGCTTTCGTCAAACGCTAGCGAAAATGCAACAAAGCTCTCCGCCTTTTTCCTGAGCTGTGTCTCTAAATCCGCTGCCATGTCCATGATTCGACGAGACGTTGTTTGCTTCGACAGCCAAACCCCTTCAATTGCCTGCACCTACAATGGAAACAAACATTCTGCAACTGCTACCATGCACGATTTTACGAGTGGTCCCACCGAAATGATGTGAGTGACCCTGTAGCTTGCTCGAATTGCAGATTCAGTAGTGTTTTCTCCACTCTCATTCACCTGAAAATTATAAACGCATTACAGAACACGAACTATGTTGCATGTTTTGATATCCTCCATATTACGAAACTGTTTTTGAACTTACGTCTCCTGCTATGTCGTTCTTAAGCCTGGCTACCGGTTCTCTGCATGCTACGCCTTCTACCTGATCGTAGTGCGCTGCGTGAAGACGTGTATAATGTCGTTGTATATTGTACCTCTTCGCTGAATTGAATACTTTATGACATACAAGACATTGCGGACGACCATCCCTCTCAATGAATAGAAAGGTATCCTCCAATAGAGGTACAGGGCTCCCGCGGCTAGTCGTAGCTGTCATTTAACACGGGTAATTGCGTCAGTTGCGGCTGCATGCGGCAAGGGGGCAGTGAGTTCGCTTTCCCCCTCCACGCGGGCTCCGAGCTGCTGCAGTGAGCGCTCCGGAGTGCTCCGGCTCCCTGGAGCTCGGTTGGAACAGCTTGGCTAATCTATCTTTCCTGAACACCGCCTGAGACTTCATACAAATTTCTGCAGAACTTATTTCAGGCTTTAGCCAGCTTTCTGTACCTATAACGATTTCAGCTTATGTGCTTTCTATTAGCGCTTGAAGCTCAGGGACTTTCCCAGCACAACTACAACAATTTACAACTACAATGCCGACTGTTCCTTGATCCAAGCACGTCCTGTATTTGCCATGCACCCTTTGAGATTGCAGCCCACCCCGTACTTTCCCGAGGCCTTCTAACCTAAAAAACCGCCCAGTCCTCGCATTCGGAGGAAAAAGTTGGTGACTGGAATTTCGTGAGAAGATTCCGTCGCAACAAAAAACGCCTTTTTTTTAACGATTTCCAGCCCAAATCCTGTATCATTTCTGTGACACTCTCTCCCATATTTTGTGATAATACAAAAGGTGCTGCCTTTCTTTGAACTTTTACGATATACTCTGTCAGTCTATCTGGCAAGGATTTCACAATGCACAGCAGTATTACCGAGTGAGGTGGCGCAGTGGTTAGCACACTGGACTCGCATTCGGGAGGACGACGGTTCAATCCCGTCTCCGGCCATCCAGATTTAGGTTTTCCGTGATTTCCCTAAATCGCTTCAGGCAAATGCCGGAATGGTTCCTTTGAAAGGGCACGGCCGATTTCCTTCCCCATCCTTCCCTCACCCGAGCTTGCGCTCCGTCTCTAATGACCTCGTTGTCGACGGGATGTTAAACACTAATCTCCTCCTCCTCCACAGCAGTATTCTAAAAGAGGACGGACAAGCATAGTGTAGGCAGTCTCCTTAGTAGGTCTGTTACATTTTCTAAGTGTCCTGCCAATAAAACGCAGTCTTTGGTTAGCCTTCCCCACAACATTTTCTATGTGTTCCTTCCAATTTAAGTTGATTGTAATTGTAATATCTAGGTATTTACTTGAATTTACAGCTTTTAGATTACACAGATTTATCATGTAACCGAAATTTAATGAGTTCCTTTTAGCACTCATGTGGATGACCTCACACTTTTCGTTATTCAAGGTCAACTGCCTTTTTTGCACCATTCAGATATTTTTTCTAAATCGTTTTGCAGTTTGTTTTGATCTTCTGATGACTTTATTAGTCGATAAACGACAGCGTCATCTGCAAACAACCGAAGACTGCTGCTCAGATTGTCTCCCAAATCATTTATATAGATAAGGAACAGCAAAGGGCCTATAAAACTGCCTTGGGGAACGCCACAAATCACTTCTGTTTTACGCGATGACTTTTCGTCAACTACTACGAACTGTGACCTCTCTGACAGGAAATCACAAATCCAGTCACATAACTGAGACGATATTCCATAAGCACGGAATTTCAATACGAGCCACTTGCGTGGTACAGTGTCAAAAGCCTTCTGGAAATCCAGAAGTACGGAATCGATCTGAAATGCCTTGTCAATAGCACTCAACACTTCATGTGAATAAAGAGCTAGTTGTGTTTCACAGGAACGATGTTTTCTAAACCCATGTTGACTGTGTGTCAATACACCATTTTCTTCGAGGTAATTCATAATGTTCGAACATAACATATTTTCCACAATCCTGCTACATATCGACGTTAACGATATGGGCCTGGTATTTAGTGGATTACTCATACCACCTTTCTTGAATATTGGTGTGACCTGTGCAACTTTCCAGTCTTTGGGTACAGATTCATTTGGGTTTAGTTGAATGTACAGCCTTTAGATTTGTGTGTATATTATGTAACCGAAATTTAGGGATTACTTTTTATACTCATGTGGAAGACTTCATATTTTTCATTATTTATAGTCAATTGCCAATATTTACACCATACAGATATGTTGTTTAAGTCATTTTGCAATTCGTTTTGATCATGTGATTATAAACGACAGCATCATTTGCAAACAGCCTAGGAGATTTCCTCTCAAATCGTTTATGTAGATCAGGAACAGAAGAGGGCTTATAAGACTTCCCTTGGGAACACCAGATATTACTTCTACTTTATGCGACGACTTTCTGTCATTTACTACGGACTGTGATCGTGCTGACAGGAAATTACGAATCCAGTCACACAAATGAGACGATACCCCACAGGCATGCAATTTCATTAGAAGTCACTTGTGAGGAACAGTGCCAAAAGCCTTCTGAAAATCTAAAAATGTGGAATCAACGTGACGTCCTGTGGCGATAGCACTCGTTATTTTGTGAGAATAAAGAGCTAGCTGTACTTCACAAAAACGATATTTTCTGCAACTATTGTTGGCTAATTGTAAATAAATCGTTTTCTTTCAGGTAAGTCAGAATGTTCAAGCTCTGTATATATTCCAATAACCTGCTGCAAATAAATTTTATTGATATGAGTCTGAAATTCAGTAGATTACTCCTATTTCCTTTCTTGGGTATTAGTGCGACTTGGGCAGCTTCCCAGTATTTGCGTATGGATCTTTCTACAAGTACGCAATCGTTGTTGTTGTTGTCGTGGTCTTCAGTCCTGAGACTGGTTTGATGCAGCTCTCCATGCAACTCTATCCTGTGCAAGCTTCCTCATCTCCCTGTAACTACTGCAACCTACATCCTTCTGAATCTGCTTAGTGTATTCATCTCTCGGTCTCCCTCTACGATTTTTACCCTCCACGCTGCCCTCCAATACTAAATTGGTGATCCCTTGATGCCTCAGAACATGTCCTACCATCCGATCCCTTCTTCTGGTCAAGTTGTGCCACAAATTTCTCTTCTCCCCAATCCTATTCAATACCTCCTCATTAGTTATGTGATCTACCCATCTAACCTTCAGCATTCTTCTGTAGCACCACATTTCAAAAGCTTCTATTCTCTTCTTGCCTAAACTATTTATCGTCCATGTATCACTTCCATACATGTCTACACTCCATACAAATACTTTCAGAAATCACTTCCTGACACTTAAATCTGTACTCGATATTAGCAAATTTCTTTTCTTCAGAAACGCTTTCCTTGCCATTGCCAGTCTACATTTGATATCTTCTCTACTTCGACCATCATCAGTTATTTTGCTCTCCAAATAGCAAAACTCCTTTATTACGTTAAGTGTCTCATTTCCTAATCTAATTCCCTCAGCACTTAATTCGACTACATTCCATTATCCTCGTTTTGTTTTTGTTGATGTTCATCCAATACCCTCCTTTCAAGACACTATCCATTCCGTTCAACTGTTCTTCAAAGTCCTTTGCTGTCTCTGACAGAATTACAATGTCACCGGCGAACCTCAAAGTTTTTATTTCTTCTCCATGGATTTTAATACCTACTCCAAATTTTTCTTTTGTTTCCTTCACTGCTTGCTCAATATACAGATTGAATAACATTGTGGAGAGGCTACAACCCTGTCTCATTCCCTTCCCAACCACTGCTCCCCTTTCATGTCCCTCGACTCTTATAACTGCCATCTGGTTTCTGTACAAGTTGTAACTAGCATTTCGCTTCCTGTATTTTACCCCTGCCACCTTCAGAATTTGAAAGAGAGTATTCCAGTCAACATTGTCAAAAGCTTTCTCTAAGTCTGCAAATTCTAGAAACGTAGGCTTGCCTTTCCTTAATCTAGCTTCTAAGATAAGTCGTAGGGTCAGTATTGCCTCACGTGTTCCAATATTTCTACAGAATCCAAACTGATCTTCCCCGACGCCGGCTTCTACTAGTTTTTCCATTCGTCTGTAAAGAATTCGCGTTAGTATTTTGCAGCTGTGACTTATTAAACTGATAGTTCGGTAATTTTCACATCTGTCAACAACTGCTTTCTTTGGGATTGGAATTATTATATTCTTCTTGAAGTCTGAGGGTATTTCGCCTGTCTCATACATCTTGCTCACCAGATGGTAGAGTTTTGACAGGGCTGGCTCTCCCAAGGCTGTCAGTAGTTCTAATGGCATGTTGTCTACTCCTGGGGCCTTGTTTCGACTCAGGTCTTTCAGTGCTCTGTCAAACTCTTCACACAGTATCATACCTCCCATTTCATCTTCACCTACATCTTCTTTCATTTCCATAATATTGTCCTCAAGTACATCGCCCTTGTATAGACCCTCTATATACTCCTTCCACCTTTCTGATTTCCCTTCTTTGCTTAGAAGTGGGTTTCCATCTGAGCTCTTGATATTCAGACAAATGGTTCTCTTTTCTCCAAAGGTCTCTTTAATTTTCCTGTAGGCAGTATCTATCTTACCCCTCGTGGGATAAGACTCTACATCCTTACATTTGTCCTCTAGCCATCCCTGCTTAACTATTTTGCACTTCCTGTTGATCTCATTTTTCAGACGTTTGTATTCTTTTTTGCCTGCTTCATTTACTGCATTTTGGTATTTTCTCCTATAATCAATTAAATTCATTATCTCTTTTGTTACCCAAGGATTTCTACTAGCCCTCGTCTTTTTACCTACTTGATCCTCTGCTGCCTTCACTACTTCATCCCTCAAAGCTACCCATTCTTCTTCCACTGTATTTCTTTCCCCCAGTCCTGTCAATTGTTCCCCTATGCTCTCCTTGAAACTCTGTACAACCTCTGGTTCTTTCAGTTTATCCAGGTCCCATCTCCTTAAATTCCCACCTTCTCGCAGTTTCTTCAGTTTTAATCTACAGTTCATAACCAATAGATTGTGGTCAGAGTCCACATCTGCCACTGGAAGTGTCTTACAATTTAAAATCTGGTTCCTAAATCTCTGTCTTACTATTATATAATCTATCTGACACCTTTTAGTATCTTTGGGATTCTTCCATGTATACAACCTTCTTTTATGATTCTTGAACCAAATGTTAGCTATGATTAAGTTATGCTCTGTGCAAAATTCTACGAGACGGCTTCCTCTTTCATTTCTTACCCTAATCCATATTCACCTACTATGTTTCCTTCTCTCCCTTTTCCTACTCTCGAATTCCAATCACCCATGACTATTAAATTTTCGTCCCCCTTCACTACCTGAATAATTTCTTTTATCTCATCATACATTTCATCAATTTTCTTCATCATCTGCAGAGCTAGTTGCATATAAACTTGCACTACTGTAGTAGGCATGGGCTTCGTGTCTATCTTGGCCACAATAATGAGTTCACTATGCTGTTTGTAGTAGCTTACCTGCACTCCTATTTTTTTATTCATTATTAAACCTAGTCCTGCATTACCCCTATTTGATTTCGTATTTATAACCCTGTATTCACCTGCCCAAAAGTCTTGTTCCTCCTGCCACCGAACTTCACTAATTCCCACTATATCTAACTTTAACCTATCCATTTCCCTTTTTAAATTTTCTAACCTACCTGCCCGATTAAGGGATCTGACATTCCACGCTCCAATCCATAGAACACCAGTTTTCTTTCTCCTGATAACTACGTCCTCCTGAGTAGTCCCCACCCGGAGATCTGGATGGGGGACTATTTTACCTCTGGAATATTTTACCCAAGAGGACGCCATCATCATTTAACTAAACAGTAAAGCTACATGCCCTTGGGAAAAATTACGGCTGTAGTTTCCCCTTGCTTTCATCCGTTCGCAGTACCAGCACAGCAGGGCTGTTTTGGTTAGTGTTACAAGGCCAGATCAGTCAATCATCCAGACTGTTGCCCCTGCAACTACAGAAATGGCTGCTGGCCCTCTTCTGGAACCACACGTTTGTCTGGCCTCTCAACAGATACCCCTCCATTGTGGTTGCGCCTACGGTACGGCTATCTGTATCGCTGAGGCACGCAAGGCCCCCCACCGACGGCAAGGTCCATGGTTCATTGTGATTGGTAAGTATGGAGCTATTGTATAAGCATACTCTGGAAAGAACCTGACTGGTATACAATTTGGACAAGATCCTTTGCGTTTATTAAGTGTTTTAAACTGCTACACTACACTGAGAATATCTACTTCTAACTTACCCATGTTGGTATTTTTTCTTGATTTGAATTCTTTCTCTTCTTTTGTGAAGGAATTTCGGTAAACTGTGTTCAGTAACCCTGCTTTAGTGGCACTATCATTAATAACATCATCATCATTGTTAGTGTGCAGTGAAGGTATTGACTGCATCGTGTCACTGGTGTACTTTACATATCACCACAATCTCTTTGGGTTTTCTGCCAGGTATCAAGAGGGAATTTCGTTGTGTAAACTATTGAAAGCATCTTTCATTGAAGTTCATACTGAATTTCGACCACTGTAAAACTTTTCCAGTCTTGTGGACCTGTATTCTTTTAAATTTGGCATGCTTTTTTCGTTGCTTCTCCCACAGTATTCTGGCATGTTTTGTGTACCATGGGTTATCAGTACCAGCCATTCCTTATTAATGTATTTGGCATACAGGGTGTTTACATTAGAGTGTATAAAAATTTAACAGAATATAGAGGATGCTCCACTGAACAATTTGAGGTTGGGAACCTGGGGTCGGAAAAGCCGGCTTAAGGAGATAATGGGCATAAAATTTATTTTATTTACATTAGTTAACTGCAAATACCACCATTGACACAATGAACTTACCATTTGTACAGTATCTTACAATATGTACTGACACTGACGGCCATCAACCTCAATGAAAGCATGACATTGAGCATCAGGATTGTGATGCACCCTGACAAATATCCCTGGTGTGTTTCGAATCAGATCATAGGTAGCTACAATTCTGGAAACAAAGTCCATCTCCATATCCACTGGGGTTTCGTACACAAGTGACTTTATATCCACCTATAGGAAATAATCAAGGGTATTCATGTCAGGTGACATTAGAAGCCTTGGAACAAGACATCCCCTTTCAATCCAGAGCTCAGCAAATACTGTACTCGTACTGCTCCATCTTATTCTACTGTACATCTCTGAATATCAAGGAGTAATGAATGGATCTGTCGTTAATTCTTAGCACGTTCTGTCATGGGGCAATGTAAATATGATACAACAGAGTCGTCTTATGGACGAGTTAAGTAAATAAAACCTGCATCATGACTTCCTGGTAATCGGGATAGTCCTCCTTATTTTCTTCCAGCAAATAAAGAATGTACATGTAAATAAACACCATAGTATGCTTAAACTTGCACACATGTTAGTTGTAAATAAGGCACTTCAGTCTGGATCCGCGTGACCGCTACAGTCGCAGGTTCGAATCCTGCCTCGGGCATGGATGTGTGTGATGTCCTTAGGTTAGTTAGGTTTAAGTAGTTCTAAGTTCTAGGGGACTGATGACCACAGATGTTAAGTCCCATAGTGCTGAGGGTTATTTGAACCATTTTTTGTTGTAAATAAGCTGGAAAACAGTAGTACTAGACAAAGCGGTAAACAAGTTTACTTCCATATCTCATTAAGCTGGCTTCTTCGACCCCAGGATCCCTATCTCACATTGTTTAGTGAAGCATTATCTATGTCCTATTACATTTTTGCAAGCTCTTACGGAAACACCCTGTATGTATCTCTCAGTTACCATCAATACTGTTTCTTTGAATTTAAACCATATCTAATTTTCAGCTGTTGTACCAGTTGCTACTGGCCTCTCACTATGTACCTCAATATTATTGTTGAAGATGATTTTTAAACTTTTACTAGCTTTAGCTCCCATGGAAACAAATTTTTCTTCAAACCATGTACAGTATGGGGTTTCCATAAACTGTCTGCTGTTGCAATTAACATGACACATCTAATACTTTCATCGTAGATGACTGATTTATCTCGTATCTGGGTAGGAACTTCTCTACTAGTTCAAATGATTTGCAGGATTCAGTGAGTTTTGTCATATATTTTGATGCAGCACAATCAGCAAGCCAAATATTACCGGGATTAGTGGACAAAATGTTTCCAGCTCTTGCACTCAGAGCTTGATATTTAGCTTATAGACTATTTTAACGGTCTTTCTTTGCACTCAGCCTAGTAATTACATTCCTTGTGACAATAATAGCGCTCAATATTCTTCTTGTCCACGGAATTTTTGCTTAAATACCTTTCTGGACGATGACTTATATCATTTTGTGATAAACCTTAAGAGGGGCGAATGCAGTTGCTTTTCTTCAGTCTGTGACTATCATTGCTCTTCTTTCAATAACCTGAAAGTTAAATCATCGAAAGTCTGCCTGCTTTCAGCACAGGAGTGCCAAGCGGTAACGACGAACCATATTTCACCTGCAACCCACCTAAAATTTTAGCAACCTTGTATACGTCTCCCACTGGTCCACCAACATCTGCAAAAGACTCTCCTGATGTTTCAACTTTACTAATTGTTGCGCAATATCACGGTGCGATATTTTATAATTGAAGAATTGATGTTTCAGTGTACCTTTTTTATTGCAGATCGCAGTTCAGCAATGATCTTAACATGATTCCATACACCACATGACGTAATACTTCATAGCTGGTCAAATTCCATACTAGATGAAAAATAGAACAGTTTTCACCACAAAAGATAATTTCAATTGATATTTCCCCTGCTGAAAGTTACCTCCATCAAATTTCTGGATACGCGACTGAAATACTTTTTCGATGCGTCTTTTACCTTTTCACTTTCCAAGTGGAAATACCTTCGATGTAACTGAACCTTCCTGAGAGACTTGAGTAACATGAAGAACAAAAACAAGACGCTACCCCATATAATGAATATTTATCACCGGGCCCATAACCTGTTGGACAGACGGTAATCAGGTTATTACAGTTTGTGATGAATAAGTCTTATTAGTTGCATAAAAAGCAAAGATAGCACTTCAAACATAAGACACAGAACAGTTTCCATTAACATTGATATAAAATCATCTTGTCTACCTGCTTACAGATTTCACAAGATAAAAGCACAACAAACCATTATACGTAAACAGATGCACTAAACGTGCGAGGTTAAACTGGAAATTTGTTGTTGCTGAAAACACATTAGTAAAACTGATGTAACATCATTAAACACTACCGAGCGAGATGGCGCAGTGCTCATCATACTGGACTCACATTTTGGAGAGTGACGGTTCAAATCTGCGTCCGGCCATCCTGATCTGGGTTTTCCCTGATTTCCCTAAACCGCTTCAGGCAAATGGCGGGGTGGTTCCTTTGAAAGGGTACAGCCGATGTCCTTCTACGTCCTTCCCTAATCCAATCTTATGTCGCCTCCCCCAAATCAACCAACCATTAAAAATGTTGTTCCACTGAAAAGATTAAAATTAACAAAAAGTTGTACATACTCCTACAAGCAACACTTCTCATTAACTGAACCAGGTAATTAGGACTGAGGTCTAAAAGCAAGCGAATGTCACGCCATATGTTGCATCTAAACTTGTCGACGGCATGGGCACATTGTGACTAAATTCGTCTTTACAACTATTAAAAATGTTAATTTATTTTACCTTACGTATGTCGTTTCAGTCATGTAAAATGTCGTTATCAGTAGAATTTTCTCTTAATTTATGCTTACACCTATAAGTGTCTCAGCACAAAGATTTTTCTGGTATAACTACGTTTGGCACTGGTGTTTTCGGCCTGGTTTTATTTTGATTTGCAATACTTCACCTGGCGTGAAGCATATTGCACCACTAATATTTATGTTCCTCTCACTAAATGTTTGTCAGTCGTTCAGGTTTCCAATTTTCATCTCTCATAAGAAGAAGCTTACATTAAAAAGTTTATGAGATCAGATATAATGGTAAGAAGAAGACTGGCCTTTTGCACAAAGAAACGTTTTACTGACTGGTCTGCTTCGTACATCCATGCCTTCTTGTTGTAGATGTTGACATCGTGTTAAAGCTATGAAATAACTTTATCAACAAGCAGATTTCACACAACCTGCTTTAGCACTATGCAGAACAATTTATTTATAATTCTGAGAATTATGAACTCTCACAAGTCCGTGTGAAGCATTCTCAGGCATCAGCAATTTGCATTTAAGTTTCTTGACTTGAAGCGCTAGAAAGTAATACTCATATTGATTACAGTTTGCTATGTTTGCGTCTGTAAGATAGTTAATTCTCACAGAATTTAATTTCGGTGACAAATGTAATAGTTTATTCTTAGTTGGTACAGTGCAAAATGTAACAGCCAACAAGAAAACTAATTTTCGTTCTATCGAATTCATCTATCGACACATACAAATATCGCTGCAACAAATGCTGATCGAGAGTGTACTACTGTGAGATTGGAACAACGCTAGAAAAAGTGAAGAGTAGTAATGTCATAACATGTGTTTTAGTAAAGTCAGTGCGTGGCTGTACGTATCAGGGATCTAAAATAGCTCTCCATTTGTTGCTTCAGTTAAGCCGATGGTTTCATCTTGGCAAAGATGTTCAAATGCGAACATACGGTGGTCCCGAAAACAGTTTGAACGAGGTTATGGCGGGGTTTTTCACCTAGCGCTATTAATGCTAAAGAATGGTGCCTATGCGCGGCTCGAAGTTCAAATTTGAGGAGGGAGAAAAAGTGTTGTGCTATGAACCAGATCCAACAAAGGCGAGGGTGTTGTACGATTCCAAGGTAATTCCTACATTAAACACTAGCAGTCAACAGCAAGTTGTTGTTGACATAAAAAATGGCATTGCATTAGTTCACCAGTAAAAAGGTATGTAGATTTTCGTTAAGTGATGTCACTTTAGCTGGAATTAAAACTTTTTAGCAATTAACGCTTCGTAATGCAGAGCTTGGATGACCTTCAGAAGACCATATTTGACAGTCCTGCGAAAAGGCAAACTGTGCGGAAGAAATATGTTTTTATATGGCTTATTGAGGATATTTGTGAAGTTTTTTTACTGAAACTTGTACTTAATTTTAACCGTTTTGACAGCTACGTACATCGTTTTAAAATAAGTTGTGTTGAATCAGTTAACTGGTAAAGTAATTTTATGGTTTACCCGGAAAAGGGCTACCGTGCTTTTTATGCATCCTTTAATTTTTTTGTTAACAGCTATGAAGTTTAGTTTGTGTGACACACAGTATTTCTGAATTTATATAGATTTGTGATACGCACATCAGCGAAGATGACACGTCAATTTTGACGTACACTGACGTACTCGGCGTCATTCCGTCGATCTAGAGTAATGTATAAATTAATGTTTAATAAGCTGTAATGTAGTCGTAATGTTCATGATCAGACGGAGACAGCCGTGTGAGCGCCACTGTCGACAAGCGGACATAGCTAGGTACCTGGGAATGCGGTGGAGGTAAAGCCCCCACGGACTTCAGTGTTACGAGGATAGGCGGAAGGAATATATTTCGTCGGCGCAGTTTGGTCAGTGTTCACATTTCTCCGTGTTGTATTTTCTTGGCTTATATATATATTTATTTTTTTCTCAAGTGTGTATCGGACAATGTTGACGTAAGCGAATTATTCTTTGAAATTCTATGTGAAGTTAAATACTGGTGGTATACTAAGGCGAACTGAAGTGAATTGGGAGTGATTACCTTCGTTTTACGATAATACTTGCAGTTCTTATTACAAAGTTATGTGCGGGGGGCTGCAAAGCGGAAATGGCAGCAGCTTCAGAATTGGATTCTCGTATGACACTTCTGTCGCGAGTGATTGTAGAATGGAAGACTCAGAGTTTGGCGTTAATGATTAAGCATTAAGGATACAATTTTCACGGGAAGCATATTTCATTGTTTTTCACAATCCTTTAGGTGGCAGATGGAACTCCAGTTCGACAAAAATGTTGATGCATTTGTTTCCTGGTATCGCACCGATTTCGAGATAGAAAATAACGGGAAGTGTATCCGTGATCAGTGTTACCATGCATTCGTAAAATCGAAACTCAAAAGTTGAGAGTAATTCTCACAATCACAGTAAAGGCACAATAATTGTAATTTCATCGAAGTACCATGTGATGGACACGATGTCTATGATTAACACGATATTGCTGCGTTGGCTAAGCACAGCATCAGAATAATACGACTCTTAATTTATAGTGTTGTTTCAGTCACGGTTCTGTGTGGAAGCATATGCTGACTACTCGTTATTTCCGAAAGACTTTGGTTTTTGAAGTTGAATAATACAGTAGGTGCATTGCGATGTTTCATATATGAAATTTAGATGTCATTAAAAATAGAATTGGGGCTATTGGAAATCCTGAATATGCAAAAATTTTACGTATCATTTAACTGTGACTTGATAAGTAACAAACAAAGAATATGAAGAGAAGCAAATGTGCGACTGTAACTTGGAGCTATAGTTAGAGTAAATAAATTGATAGTGCATCATTAATACCAGATTTGCTCATGTGTGAACCCTTACATTGTGTGGGTGCTTCAAAATATAGATTCAGAAATTATTTTCTGCATGTAGGAGATGGTATTAATTTTTTTCTTTTAATTTTCATGCAATATCTTGAATTGGCCAGTAGAATTTTTTAATGTGTTTGATAAGGGTATATCTGAAGTCAATGTAGATAAAAATGGGAATTCATTTTGTAAAAGCATTCTTTGTCATTAGTGTCTAACAGATTTTTTTTCCCTCCTGGAATGTAGTTAATCATTCCACCAGTGTATCTCAATGTAGTTTCCAAACATGGTTAGTTGAGAGCCACTGTTTGTCACCACGAGCATTGATTTAGCTGCATAAATAATTGCATCAACATGTTTGTTGTTGTGGTCTTCAGTCCTGAGACTGGTTTGATGCAGCTCTCCATGCTACTCTATCCTGTGCAAGCTTCATCATCTCCCAGTACCTACTGCAGCCTACATCCTTCTCAATCTGTTTAGTGTATTCATCTCTTGGTCTCCATCTACGATTTTTACCCTCAACACTGCCCTCCAATACTAAATTGGTAATCCCTCGATGCCTCAGAACATGTCCTACCAACCAATCCCTTCTTCTGGTCAAGTCGTGCCACAAACTTCTCTTCTCCCCAATCCTATTCAATACTTCCTCATTAGTTATGTGATCTACCCATCTAACCTTCAGCATTCTTCTGTAGCACCACATTTCAAAAGCTTCTATTCTCTTCTTGCCTAAACTATTTATCGTCCATGTATCACTTCCATACATGTCTACACTCCATACAAATACTTTCAGAAATCACTTCCTGACACTTAAATCTATACTCGATATTAGCAAATTTCTTTTCTTCAGAAACGCTTTCCTTGCCATTGCCAGTCTACATTTGATATCTTCTCTACTTCGACCATCATCAGTTATTTTGCTCTCCAAATAGCAAAACTCCTTTATTACGTTAAGTGTCTCATTTCCTAATCTAATTCCCTCAGCACTTAATTCGACTACATTCCATTATCCTCGTTTTGTTTTTGTTGATGTTCATCCAATACCCTCCTTTCAAGACACTATCCATTCCGTTCAACTGTTCTTCAAAGTCCTTTGCTGTCTCTGACAGAATTACAATGTCACCGGCGAACCTCAAAGTTTTTATTTCTTCTCCATGGATTTTAATACCTACTCCAAATTTTTCTTTTGTTTCCTTCACTGCTTGCTCAATATACAGATTGAATAACATTGTGGAGAGGCTACAACCCTGTCTCATTCCCTTCCCAACCACTGCTCCCCTTTCATGTCCCTCGACTCTTATAACTGCCATCTGGTTTCTGTACAAGTTGTAACTAGCATTTCGCTTCCTGTATTTTACCCCTGCCACCTTCAGAATTTGAAAGAGAGTATTCCAGTCAACATTGTCAAAAGCTTTCTCTTAAGTCTACAAGTGCTAGAAACATAGGTTTGCCCTTCCTTAATCTAGCTTCTAAGATAAGTCGTAGGGTCAGTATTGCCTCACGTGTTCCAACATTTCTACGGAATCCAAACTGATCTTCCCCGAGGTCAGCTTCTACTAGGTTTTCCGTTCGTCTGTAAAGAATTCGCGTTAGTATTTTGCAGCTGTGACTTATTAAACTGATAGCTCAGTAATTTTCATATCTGTCAACACCTGCTTTCTTTGGGATTGGAATTATTATATTCTTCTTGAAGTCTGAGGGTATTTCGCCTGTTTCATACATATAAACACAGTTTCAGTAAGAGGTATATAAGATACCCTATAAGTGTTGACTGCAGTAACAGTTTACAGGATGATGTCCTTGCTCCCTTCGGCAATTTCTTGATTGGTCATGACATCCTGAACCCAGAAAGCACTGGTACAGAGGAAACTCTATTTTATTGGGATAACATTATTTAACATTCTGTTGTTAACACAAACACAAAATTTACTTTGTTAAATCATTAAAGTAAAACATTGATGTTCCTGTATTTCTTGCTTTCAGGTGCTTGAAGTTAATGTGAACAGGGATAAAAAAGGACGTAAAGCTGTGGAATATCTTATTCATTTTCAGGTTAGTTCGCAGTAATGTCAGCTCACACTAGTATAGAGCAAATAGAAGGTTCTTAAAGGTTAATCATTTGAGAATCAAACAGACCTTTTTTCCACTTGTACCTTGATTTCTTATATTGTGATGTGTTCAAATATCAAATGTTTCTTTCAACTACTGAAAATGCACGTGCAATTTTTTTGTGTAAAGTAATGCATAGCTGTAATCTCAGTAGTTGTTAACTTGTAAAGAGCAGCAATAAAATCATATTTGTGATTCGATCAACTTTGAAGTCCTGTCAGATGTTAATGCATATCTGGGAGTGTGATGTATGCGTATAAATTGGGTTCATACTAAGTTTTGATATTTGATGACCATGAAAAGTCACATGATGGAACGAGACCAAAGTGTAGTAAATGCAGAAAATAATGTTTGAAGGGGGCAGAGTTGTGAAGTTAGTTTTGTGGCTGTTACAGTAATATACCGACAGTAGAGTTATTTCATCTCCTATCAAATGAAACAAGCTTTTCCCAACCTATCCCTTATTCCTGGCTCAAGATGGCATTGTTATTAGTTGGCCACTGAAAGATTAGGTTGCATTTTTTTCTACATAATTTGTATGTATTAACAGAGCTAAGATATTGGCCACTTGAAGGAAAGTGCTGGATAGGCATTGTCTGCTTCCAATTTTAATTTTTTTCCATTAAAACTTCCATTCATTTAAAAGTTGTGTTAATTACATTACTCGGACACTATATGTTTTTCCTATTAGTTTTGGAATATGACTGTTCCATGAATGATTGTTTCAAAGTAATTTAATTGCTTCAGTGTAATTGTGGTAATATTCTGTAACCTCATAGCTCAAGGCCACACCTCTGCTCCTTCCCCTACCCTCCTCCTTTCCCCACTTTTCCCTTTCCTCTCCCATCCCTTCCCTGTCTTCAGTAGTGTTTTTTTTTCTTTTTTTAAAAAAGTAGAAATGGTTGTGATTTCAATTTAGTTTGCTCGTATCAGAACAAGTAAAATTTTATTTTACCTCAATTGTTGAAGTACAACCCTATGTTGTTTCTTAAGAGGCACAGAGTTGTATTAGATATGAACCACGTTGAAAAAATAAACTGCACCAAAATTAATTTTTAATTCTTCAATATTTGGAGGGCACCACACCTTTTTGGTATAGTTTGAAGCTATAAGGCAAATCGAAGGGAAAAAAAGCTTTGCCATTTAGCACTTAAGTTTTACCATTTGTATCATAAGCAGTCAGTTTCCAAATTACAGCCCAATATGGACAACAAGTGTTACACACTTAATATTCAAAGTAGGGATATGTTTTTTCGTTCAGTAGTTTTGGCTGATAGGTGTCCACAGTATTTGGCTTCTTCACAAATTTACTATGTTTATTGAGAAGAATGTCACTATGAAGATGCTGGAGGAAATTTCATTGAGAAGAAAAATTATTTATCCAGTTCGAACACCTCCAGGTGTATATATTAGAGAAAATGAACCAAAATCTCAACTGTTGCCATTTAGAATATAAATGGAAGACTGCAAAATTATACTACATATTACAGCATATTGGAACCCTGACACACTTGATCTGAAATATCATTCAGGTTGGCATATAGGAAAACAGTCTGATAATACAGGTTGTATCAAAAAGAATCATCAGATTTTAAAAATCATATCTATTATGTTATTTTAGATGTGTGTGAACAACATACTGTTGGAAAGAGCAAACTAGAGTTTTACATTGTTCCTGCTAGGTAGCAGCAGTGTGCACCCACTGGTGTCAGGACAACAGAAAGCATTTTGTGTTCTACGTTTCACACAGTTCTGGTCAGTAATAACTGTTAGTATGACATTTGTACTAGGGATGGTGTGTATCCTCCTGCAGCACAGAGCATTAGGCATTGGCATGAACAATTCCGAGAAACAGGTTGTTTGTGTAAATACAAATCCCCAGGCCGTCCCCAAATGTCCAACACAGACTTCAGAATGCCTGCACCATAGTTTCACAAGAAGTACATAGAAATCAGTTTGCCGTGCAGCTCGACAGCTCAAGGTGCTCCTCCCCCCACACCATGTCTGTGTGACGTGTGTGTCGACGTTTACAAAAGAAACCATACGAAAGTCAGCCACTGCATGCTCTTCGTGAAAGTGCAACCAGCAACGTGTGGGGTTCTGTAATTTCTTTCTTTCTTGGGAAGATGAAGGATGAAAGTTTTCTTCTACACTTAGTGTTTAGTGACGAGGCAACATTCCATTTAAATGGAAAGGTGAACTGTCATGTGAGGCTATGGGGTACAGAACGATGACATAAAGTTGTAAATCATAAAAACAAAATTCATTGTATATGTTTGTTAGTTTCAGAAATACAGATGTGCCAAATTGAAGGATTCTTTTTGATACACCCAGTATATTGTTTCTCTGTAAGTGATAATCTTATTCAATTTCTTGAAAGGGTAGGGACATTTAAAAATGTGTGTAGAATCCGTGCATATGTGTGTTTTGTTCTTAATTTTACTGAAAATCCAAAGCTAAATAAGAACCATTACTGTTATACAATGTACAGGCCTAATGATGTATCTTTTTCAAGGGCTGGAATTCCTCTTGGGATCGCTATGTTAGTGAGGATCATATTTTGAAGCACACGGAAGAGAACTGGAAGCTTCAGAAAGAACTTGCAGAGAAAGCGCAGCTAAGGCCGTAAGAATTTTCTAATAATGTAATATAGTGCTAAAGTAATTAGTCTGCAGCAAATTTCTGAATTTATGTGGAACAATTTTTGTAATTCACCAGATATTGCACAGCCATCTAGATTTACTGAAAGTGCAGACATAATATAATACAAATTTTATTGTACAGAAGTAAACTTGTCATAAATTAGTGTCGTAAAAATGTGCTGACAAAATGTACAGAAAGTTTTGCCCATGGGATCTATCACAATACCTTTTATTATGATATTCCAGATAATGCGGTGAAATGGGCCATTTATTTATGACACTGCTTTATGTACTATTGTGCTTTAATTCATAGAAAAATTTTGGCGTGATGATCTGTTCAAAATCTTCATTCCAGTATAATAGATCCTAGTGACAGTTTGTTGACTCACACTATCCAGTATATTTTGAAACATACTCTTAGAAAATTCAGCCTTTCCCAATAAGTAGTAATGTGTCTTTCGAAAACAAATGTATGAGGGTGGTTTGACAAGACTGGTAACTTTCCATGAAAAAATGAAACATTTTTGTTGTAACTTCATGGTTGGTAAGCTTGGTTATTCCAAGGATCATATAAAAAATTTCAACAATGTACAGTTCATTGTTGACAGTTGCCGGAGTTAAGTGTGTCAATGGCGTGGTGTGTGTTGTTAATAAACATTTTCATTTGAAGGGTTTGGCTGCTGCACAAATCAAAACTGAGTTGTATGAAGTTTTTGTCTGTTCATCCTTTTGACTGGAGGTTCACTTTTCTAAGAAAATGAGTCTACAGCTGTCCTTTTGGTCTTACTTATAGTGTAGCTACCAGTTTAGTTGCTTCAATGCACCATTTTCAGGCCGTAGTTGATGCTGAAGGGGTTAACACCACCTTCAGCATCAACGAAGGCTTGATGATGTCATGTGGACTCGCACCATCATTGAAAACAGTTTACCTTTGGATAAATAATTGAAACATGGTTGGACAAGCATTGAAGATGAAGTGTACTACGGCCATCCAGTTGAGGCCACCTAGAAGGAAACCATTGACAAAATCTCTCAACTGAGTTAGTGCATAATATCCTGCAACAAAAATTGCCCATGAAGTTGCTGTGTGTGATTTGGGTGCTGAGGCTGCTCAGTCAACCTAAAGCGTATCGGGCACAACATTTCAACACCATGGGTGGCAGTGTTTAAGTGCGATCTTCGACTTTTGTGCCAATTTGTGACTGTTGATGGAACCTGGGTTTGGTTTTACCTAAACACCAGTTAAAACGGCAGTCAGAACAAGTGCACCGAAGAAGGCAGAGACCATTTTTATCAGCTGGTAAGTTGATGGCCAATGTTTCTTGATTCCCAAGGAATAATCCTCATAGATTACTTTGGAAAAGGAAGTGCCGTAACTGAACCGTATTATGCTTCATTGGTGGATTGTTTGAAAATGAGAAAAGACCAAGGTTGGCATGGAAAAAAGTGCTCTTTCACCTCCCACACATCAGTGATAGCAATGCCAAAAGTGCATGAAAGGGATGTTTACTTGCTTCCTCATCTGCCCATCCACCCAAGTGACATCTTTCTGTTCCATAACTTGAAACTTTGGCTTGCTGGGAAGAACTTTTTGTCGGATCACACATGATAGTTGTGGTCACAAAGTATTTCATAGTGTTTGACAGAACCTATTTTTCTTATAGGAGATTCTAGAGATATAAGGTAAATTGTTATGGAACAAACATTTTTTCTTTGCTTTTTTACCAGACTTACCAAACCACCCTCATAGTAATGTATTGTAACTGAAGTGATGCAGTGGTAGTTAGTTGGGAGCTCCAACGTTAGGTGCGTAATGGGGCCCCTTAGGAACATGGCTACCAAGGAAGGGAAGAAGCCACACTCCATGTGGATACCAGGGAGAATCATTCCGGGTGTGGAAAGGGTGCTTCCGGATGACGTGAAGGGTACAGGGTGCAGCCAAGTGCAGGTGGTGACTCATGTCGGTACCAGTGACGTATGTCGCTTTGGATTGGAGGAGATCATCTCTGGTTTCGGATGGCAAATGGAAATGGTAAAGGCTGCCAGTCTTGCTTCAGAGATTAAGGCAGAGCTCACCAGCTGCAGCATCATCGACAGAACATCGGTGCAGAGCAGAGTCGAGGTTTCTGAATCAGAGGCTCAGGTAATCCTCAGACTGTGTAGAGTGCAGATTCCTTGACTTGCGCCATTGGGTCGTGGGTTTCCATGTTCCGCTTAATAGGTCAGGAGTCCACGGTGCACAGGAGGTGGTAAAATGGGTAGCGGGGACTGTATGGAAGGGACTGGACGGGTTTTTAGGTTAGAGGGTCTCAGGGAACCACAGAAAGAGCATCTGTCTAAAGGGGGCAGGTAAAAACACAGTAAGGTAGTTGTAGAAGTGATCAGTATTGTAGTTGTAAATTGTTGTAGCTGTTTTGGTTAGAACCAGAGCTCCAACCGTGCTCTAATAGAAAGCACTGAAGCTCAAATAGTTATAGGTACAGAAAGCTGTCTAAAGCTGGAAATAAGTTCAGCTGAAGTTTTTTCAACAGTTTTCTAACAGTGTTCAGAAAGCATAGATTAAATAGTATTCATTACTGTCAGAAGTAGTTTGCCTTGTAGTGAAATTGAAGTAGATAGTTCCTGTGAGATATTATGGGCAGAGTTTGTACCTGACAATTGGACTAAACTAGTAATTGGATCATTTTACTGCCTCCCTTGGGTCTAATTTCAAATAAGTACCCCACTCATCTAATTATAGTCAGTGGTGACTTCAGTCTACCCTTGATATGCTGGAAAAATTAAATGTTTAAAGCAGGTGTAAAACGTCATACAAAATTGTACGGAATGCTTCTGCAGAAAATTATTTTGAACAATTACAGGGTGTATTCGACCCGGGACATACGGGAGATCTGGGAAAATCCCGGGAATTTTTTCGTCCAGGAGAAAACCGGGAAAAACCTGGGAATATTTTAGAATTCCGGGAATTTTTCATTGTTTTAGTTGCCAGTTAAATTTTTGTGATATTGACTGGTAAGAACCAATACTCTAACGAAGGATATTACTGTATCCCGCTTTTACAGAATAATACTGCAGCAACAAAACGTGAACGAGAGGGAAAAAAAAGAAAATAAAACTTAAGTCCCAAAGGAAATCCGCCATATACAACAACAAAACACTGTGCTCATACAAGTGTCTGCCAACCAACGTGTGTCAAAGGTTTTAGGAAGAATATGCAGGATTCATAACAACAAATTGCCTCCGATGAGCGTGACGTGACAGCTGTTTACATTAGATTAATTTGAGCAGTTGCGGGCGGGCTCTTGCGTGTGCGCAGTTGAGTCGTGTGTGAGTAGTACCTTCGCCTGCTTCTAGCTAAATTGCTCCGGTTCGTTGGATTGTTTGGGGGAAGAGACCAACCAGCGAGGTCATCGGTCTCATCGGATTAGGGAAGGCCGGGGAAGGAAGTCGGCCATGCCCTTTCAAAGGAATCATCCCGGCATTTGCCTGGAGTCATTGAGGGGAAATCACGGAAAACCTAAATCAGGATGGCTGGACGTGGGATTGAACCGTCGTCCTCCCGAATGCGAGTCCAGTGTGCTAACCACTGGCTCCGGTTCGGAAATGTCGTAAATCCGGGGCTGATGCACAGAGCAGTCTGAGTTGCAGTGGGCAGGTGGGTAGTCTCCACGTGACCTGGGTTTATGTTCAGTGGTTTTGCTGTTTCCTCTTCGGTTATTGCTCTCACATTAAATGAAAACAAAATGGATTTCTGTGGCCGGAGCTACCAAATGAATTAAAATACGTTCGCATAGTTACGGAAACCTAAACTATCTTGTTAGTTTCAGGTTTTATTTCCACCTCTGACAGTCAAGCACTAATCATTGTGCAGAACAATGGAGTTACTTTTCTCTGTTTGCTGAAGAGATTTGGCTTTTTATTTATCTTTTGCGCTGAAGCAGTCAATTTATTTGAAACGAAGTGTTTAATTTCACACTGTTGGCTAGTTTCAACTCTTTGCCGCATTTCAAGTGCACATTTTCCATCTTTTTGCTCGTATGGCATAATGCCATAATAAAGAACCAAACATGAGATAATTTAGTACTGGTACTCAAGAAAATTTACATCCGAATCTGGACATACGATTGTGCACTTAAAGCCGAATTATGCATTTTAGTATGGTTCACGAAATTATTCTTGAAGTATCCAAAAAATGTTAAGATGTGTGTGAAATCTTATGGGACATTACTGCTAAGATCATCAGTCCCTAAGCTTACACACTACTTAACTTAAAGTATCCTGAGGACAAACACGCACACACCCATGCCCGAGGGAAGACTCGAACCTCCGCCAGGACCAGCCGCATAGTCCACGACTGCAGCGCCTTACTCGGCTAATCCCGCGCGTTTTGAAGTATCCTTTGTGTTTTGAAGTATTCTTTGTTGTAAGGTTTCTTTTATGACATAATGCAAGATCTTTTGATGTTTTACACGTACAAACATGCGGGTTTCCTGTGTCATCGTAGCTGTGCTGGCACTCTGGCAACTGCTGAAACGAACCAATTTCTAGCATCTCACGGGAAAATATTGCGAATGGTGGTTTGAAAAGTGTTACTTTCAAAGTAAATTTCCTTTTATGCAAATGAACTATGTGCGAGAATGTAAGGTGAATTTCTTAAATCACAGAGCGTTTGACTCTCATTTTAAAATCAACTCTTTGAGGACGACCATCTAGAAGAATTTCGAGCCCAGAAGATCAGACATTTACGTCGTTATTAAAAATTTTACTGCCACTTTCGTGTGATGTATTTTAAAGTGTAACACGTGCAAAAAGATCAATATTATATGTGGAAGCTTAGCTTCTCTTGCAGCGTATTAATCTGAGACCAATATTATTTGTGAAAGCTTTGTTTTTCTTGTAGCAACACTATGTATATGAATTTCAACCATTAACTTTTCCTTTTTGTGTGTTTGCACTACTTACGATTGATCTTGCAATTGGTTGACTACATCACGTGTCGTATGCTGTCATCAGCTGGCGAGATCACGCGACATGAGCTATGGCTGGCTTACAAAAGCGCGTCGCAATCTCGATTTCATTGCTTCAGAAAGTAACATGCAGTGTTCGGTGGAATTCGAATTTATACCTCCGTAACACGAAAAAATGCAGTGTACGTGTTGCTGCACATCAGATCTTTCCAAAACGTGTTCCCCCCCCCCCTTGGGTTTCATTTTCTAAAGTGCCGGCAAATTCTACGTCTGTGTAGAAAACCATAAACGTTCTAAGGATTGATAAGTTTTACAGTGTCGAGGAAAAGTATACTGTCACTTAACACGGAAAAAGTGTATTCTCACCCAGGAGAAAGTGTATTTTCAACCGGGAAATCCGGGAAAAATCCGGGAATTTTTTTTCCTTGTCCATGTATACACCCTGAATTAGTTTGAGCCCACTCGAAACGTAAATGGTTGCGAAAACATACTTGACCTCTTAGCACCAAACAATCTTGGAGAGATAATGCAATGAAAGTGTATTAAAGTCATGGTATGAGCCTAGACAAAGATGATCACCACTAGTTGATTTCAACACGGTCTTATTCAGACTTCATTGTCACTACTATCTACTCTACATCTACTTCTATACTCTGTAAACCACCGTGAGGTGCATGACAAAGGGTATGTCTCATTGTACCAGTATTTGTTTCTTCCCGCTCCATTCCCACATACGGAATGTGGGAAGAATGATTATTTGAATGCCCCCGAGCATGCAGTCATTATTCTAATCTTGTCCTAAAGATACCTATGTGAGCAATATGTAGGGGTTTGTAGTATATCCTTAGAGTAATCATTTAAAGCTGGTTCTTGAAATGTTAATAAACTTTCTCGGAATAGTTTGTCTACCTTAAAGACTCTTACAGTTCTTTTCCTTGAGTACCTCTGTGACACTTTCCCCACAGATTAAACAAACCAGTGACCATTCATACTACCATTCTCTGTATGTGTTCAATATTTGCTGTTAGTCCTATCTGGTATGGGTCCCACACACTCCAATAATATTCTAGAAACGGTCGCACAAGTGATTTGTAGGCAGTCTACTTTGCAGACTGACTGCACTTCCCCAGTATTCTACCAATAAACTGGAGTCTACCACCTGCTTTACCCATGACTAAATCTTTGTGATCATTCCATTTCATATCCCTACAAAGTGTTACACCCAGGTATTTGTATGGGTTGGCAGATTCCAACAGTGACTTATAGATATTATGGTCGTAAGATACATTTTTTCATTTTATGAACATTTATTTCTGAACATTTAGAGCAGAGTTGCCAGTCTCTGCCCCATGTTGAAATCGTATCTATATCTGAGTGTATATTTATGCAGCTTCTTTCAGATAGTACTTTATTGCAGGTAAGTGCATCATGTGCAAAAAAAGCCAGATTTCACTGTTAATACTGTCTGCAAGTTCATTAATATAAAACATGAACAGCCACGGTCCCAACACACTTCCTGGGGCACACCCTAAGTTACTTCTACATCTGATGATGACTTTCATCCAAGACAACATGCTGTGTCATCCCTGTTTGAGAGTCCTCAATCCAGTCACAAATTTCACTTCATACCCCCATATGATCATACTTTTGACAAAAAGCGTAGGTCCGGTACTGAATCAAATGCTGTTTGGAAATCAAGAAATATTGCATCTACCTGGTTGCATTGATCCAATCGAGTGAGAAAAGAGAGTTGGGTTTAACATGTTAGATGTTTCTGAAATCCATGCTGGTTGGCATTGAGGAAGTTGTTCTGTTAAAGAGACATCATTATGTTTGAGCTCAGAATATGTTGTAAGATTCAACAACAAATTGACGTTAAGGATATTGAACAGTAGTTTTGTGGGTTGCTTCTACTACCCTTCTTGTAGATGGATGCCACCTGTGCCTTTTTCAAAGAATTGGGCACGGTTTTTTGTTAAAGACATCTACGATAGATTATAGTTAGAAGAGGGGTTAATTTGGCCACAAAGTCAGTATAGAATCTGACAGGGGTTCCATTGGGGTGTGGAGCTTTGTTTGATTTTAACGGTTTCAACTGTTTCTGAACACCACTGACAACATTACTTATTTCGTCCATCTTTTCAGTGGTGCAATGGTTATATTGAGGCAATTTTTGTGCGTTCTCCTTTGTAAAGAAACGTTTGAAAACGGAGTTAAGCATTTCAGCTTTTGCTTTTTTACCATCAGTTTCATTTCCTGTCATTTCCTGTCATTTGCTAAGGACTGGACAGTAACTTTGGTACCACTAACAGCCTTTACATATAACCAGAATGTCTTTGGGTTTTGTGAAAGATCATTTGACAATATTCTGCTGCATTAGTGATTGAAGGCATCGCGCTGCCCTCTCTTGACAGCCATACAATTTTCGTTTAAGCATGTCTCTATGTATAGCACTACCCTTTGTTTTACCCGTGCTATACAGTAATTTCTGTTTCTTTAGAAGTTTCTTTACAGTGACTGTATACCATGGAGGTTCCCTCCCATTATGAACTCTGCTGGTTACACATCTAGCCATTGCATGGTCAACTATTCTTTTAAACTTGAGCTAAAGTTCCTCTGCATGCTCCTGCCCTGTGCTGAAAGTTTGAAGTCCTTCACTGAGATATGACAGTACTGATTTTTTTTATCTAGTTTTCAGAACATACATGTCTTTCTGCTTGTTTTAGTTGTCCTTTGTACATTGGTAATTGTTGCTACAACTGTGTCATGGTCACTGATACCAGTTTCAATGTGGACATCTCCAGAGAGGTCAGGTTTATTTGTGGCCATTAAATCCAGTGTATTTCGATCATGCATGGGGTTTCTATCTGTGCTAGGTAGTTTCCAGAGAAGGCATTTTGTAATGTTTCTCAATATGTCTTATCACACCAACTGCTAACAAAATTGCAATTTTCCCAATTAATTGTCAGATGCTTGAAGTCTCCACTGATGATTACAGTATGAAACTTATGTACAAGTGAACTGTGGTTTACTCTAAAGCTTTTGGTTATATCAGGAGATAAGTTTAGTGGGTGATAGAAGAATGCAATTATCATTTTATGCCCTCCCCTGATACTGAGCCTTGCCCAAACAGTCTCAGATGCAGCTTCAGTTTCAATCTTGGTTGATTGGAGGTTCTTGTCTAATGTGACAAAGATGCCAATCCATTTCCCATTTATTTTGATGTACACTTTAGTTTTCCCCAAAAATCTCACTGGTACCAATTTCAGGTTTCAACCAGCCTTCACTGCCTAGTATTATGTGAGCATCACTGCTTTTCATGAGCACTTCAAACTTTGTAGTTAATCCTTCGGCAGTTTACCATTAGGATTTTAATACTCTCATCTGTTGGTGTTTTTTGTTTTCTCTTTTTGTTCTCTCAAATGTTACACAGATACTTCGGAGTTTCTTACAGCATCATTATATGGATTGGACGGAGAGTCGTCTAATCTAGAAAACCCTTGTATGCACTTTCACATGGTCAGCTACCTGAGTAGCAGCCTCTGCTGATGCTTAGTGCACATCTGAGATATTTAGGGGAACCCTATAGTTCTGAGCCCTATGGTACAAGTCCAGGAAGTTGCACCCTAGCTTGTTGCAGAATCTTTGAAGTCTGTGGTTCGGTCCTTCCACTTGACGTATAACTGAAGGGCCACACTCAGTTCTGGGGACAATGCTGCAAATTGTGAACTTTGTTGAAACCCCGTGCTGGTCTTCTCAACCTTCTTTGCCAGTCACTAGAATGACCTCGAGGCCAGAGGAAGGGCATCATGTGTTCCAAAATGCACCACAATCTGCAGTTGGTTGCACCGTGTTCCCTCAATGACTGCCGGAATAGTCTCTTCTAAATGCTGAATGAGGCCTCCAGGCAGACACACTGAATGCATCTTGTGTCCTTTCCTGTCCTTTGCTGCCATTTCCCGAAGGTGTACCATCATTCACCATACATTTGAGCTGCTGACTATTAATAGACCCCCTAACATTTTGTGTGTGCTGCCTCCTGGCACTGGAGAAAATGGGTTTCCCCAAGTGAGTCACTCTAATTCTGTTTTTCAGTGAAAGACAGCACCTCAAACTTGTTTTTTTAAGGGGACTGGTATAACACCCCAAGTCCTTGGTCCCAGTCCATCCTGTATAGGACACCTAGATCTACCATTAACATGCCACTCACAATGAGGTGGATGAGTAAAGACATATCCTGTACTTTCTGCAAAGGAGACAGCATCCAAAGGAGAGGATAGTTCTTTACTCTGGTATAGGTATCACAGGTACGTGACTCTTGGGAGCTCTTCCAACACACTGATTCACAGGAGCTGCCAAGCATTTGATGGTAGTCAGGGCGATTTACGAATGTCAACCAGCTCATCCCGTAAATACTGTTCGTTGGACATTCTCTTCAGGTTCACATTATGCACCACAAATTGCAACTTCATAAAACCTCTTTCCACTTCTCCAAAGTGCAATGGAAATTTTGTTTGTGGCTGTCTAAGTTTTGTCTCAATCTTCCCTGATGTTGTTGGCTTCTGGGCAGCAGTGTGATCATGACAAATGAATAACTGAGCCCTCTGTCCTATCAGTGTGTTACTTCGATGAGTCTTGTACTTTGGCTACTGCAGTGGTTGATAAGGGTATGTCTATTCCAAACATTTTGAAGTTTGGTGGCCCTTACCTATTACTACCCGTGCATACCAGGCTGATAATTCAGCATAATGTGTGTCTGCCTTTTCCACTTAACAATAACATTGATAGGAACTGTGAAATTTGTGATGAGATGCGAGCTTTTGGGCCTGGACAGTTGTGACTCATTGAAATTTAGTCAATTCCTCCATTGACTTACTCATACAGAAAGCACATCCACAAACAGGCACATTATGCTTGATCTTATTATCCACTCAGATGTACATTATATCATGACATCATATGTAGAGCTCGTATAGGGTATCCGGAGTTTCCATAGACCCAGTTGCTACAGTAGAGCGAAATAGTTTCATTCTTACACATACACACATTCCATCTGGTGCCTGTCAACTAAATTAGAGAATAAATTTTATTTAAGTAACTGAGAAAGAAAAGAGAGATAAAAATTGAACATTGTTATGGTTTTTTTGGTAGTAAATGTTTCTGGTTCTTATTCTGGTGTGAATGTGACACTTCCACTTTAACTTAGTTTTTCTTTGTGATAGTGTTTGGTTATTTTAACAATTCATTTTGTTGTGCAGTGGTGCAAATGTGAAAGTGATTCAGATAGGAAGTGAAAAGCAATTCATTTGTATTTAGATTACTATTTCTTCCGTAATTAAAAAAAAAAATTTCTGTTTCATGAAGAACTGCATACCTGTATCGGCGAGATAACAAGGGGCCGAAAGGTAACGAGGTATCCATCAAGAGAAATAACAAATCGGAACGTAGCACTGGTCATCGCACAGCATCTGCTACAACCTCCCGGGAAGGTAGCCCTGATTCTTGCAGTACTAACGACACTTCTTTGGACAAAGATGAAAGTAATAGGAGGAAACGTGTTACTGATCACAGAAAAAAGAGAGAAAAGAGTGTGATGGAAGATGAACACTTAGGCAATGCTTATGAAGATGACGATAGTGATGACTATGGTGTAAAACATGAAAGTGATAGTGATGATAGCAGAGAAGCACACAGTGATGATGAAGTGGATGATCATAATCAGTGTGGTGACGGTGATCTCGCTTGTGATCAAGACTCGGAAGATTTTGTTGATCATAACAACTCTGATAACAGTGAGTGTACCACTGAAGATGAAGCCAGTGGAGAAGATGCAGAGCATATTAGCCAGTCAGATGAAGGCGCTCAAGACACTGCAGAAGAAAACTTCCCATTGGAATTTACTGCTGTTATGAGAGACATACTGGATTTGGATAATGAACTTATTAAAAATACAAATAAGGTAAGATAGCTACATTCTACATGAACTTCAGTTTTTTAAACATAAATTCTTGCTTTTCTGATTCAGATAGGAAAACATTTGATGTAGTTACATTTGCACACATTTGTTGATATAAATTTGTGTGGTGTTAACTTCTTTCTTGTCTGCTAGTTGATTTATAGGTGTTAATTACATTTTTCACATGGCAGTGTTTACTGCTGCACCAGCTTTTGTCATTTGTAATGAATTTCGGTATCATTATGTTCTTATTCAAAGATGGAGTACACACACAATTCTAGTCTTGACAGTGAGGGACTAAGTGAGGTCATCAGGTTCACACACATGGTCCATTATAATGCTATATTAATGTTACGAAATGCTGCAAATTGAGGTTTAATGCTGGTATTTTGTTATTATTACGGAAAGTCATTTGTATACTTCCATGTAATAAATCACTACAAACATTCTAATGTTTCATCCAAGTTTCTCTGAGGTTTCCTCTGCTAGCACAGGCATGATGAAGTTCAAAACAAAGTTGATGGTGTAAAAAGCATTGACATGTAAAAATTGCTTACTACACTCCATACAAACGGATAGTCAGATTTGTGAAATAGCAATAAGAAAAGTCACATGTTGTAGTAATTACAGAATTAGAAACACATCTGGACAGCAATCTTCCCACGTTCCCCAAATTTCAACTCTCGCCCTAAATATGGCAGATGTTCTGAAAGGGTCCTGACAGTATCCACTCACAACATGGGTCTGTTGCAGTGTAATTTGAATGTTTATTAGCCTACTGAGGGTGTATACACCCCAGGACAACTGGAAAATCTGGAGAAAATCCTGTAATTTTTTTTCTCTGAGAAAAACTGTGTAATTTTAGAATAACGTAAATTTTTCATGGTTCCAGTTTTCAGTTAAATTTTTGTGATTTTTGACTGGTGAGAACCAATATTCTAACAAAGAATTTTACTTTAGCCCACTACTGCAGAATAGTACTGCAGAAATGACTCATAAATAAGAGACTAACATGAAAATAAAATTCTTGTTTCAAAGAAAATGTACCCTTTACAGCAACAAAACAAAGTGCACACAAAAGTGTCTGCCGACAACAAAATGTGTCGAAGGCTGTGCAATGTTTTGTAACTACAAACTTCTTTAGATGCACCTTTCTCATGCACCTCATTTTGATCAGCGTGAAGTCTCAACTGTTGACATTTCTAATAGGTCGCAGGGCAAATGTTGCGAATAGTGGTTTGGGAAGCGTTACTTTTGAAGTAAATTTTCTTTTACGCAAGTTGAATTATCTTATGTGTGATGATGTGCAGTGAATTTCTTAAATTGCGATGTGTTTGACTTTCAATCAAAACTTAACACTTCGAGGATCAGCCACTTCGAAAAACTTTGGGCCCAGAAGACCATCCATTTATGCCATTATTTAAAATTTTACTGGCACATTTGTGTTTGGTATATCTTGAGTAACACACATTAAAGGAAGACAGTTTCAGGGCAATTTTTATTTTAGTTCTTCCATAGATTACAAATTAAGCAATAACAATGGCATAAAGTATGAGTATCCTTCAAAAAAAAAAAAAAAAAAAATTGCAAAGTGAGGTCTTGAGCAATTGGCTTTCCTATGGAAAAGTCGAAGTTCTTGATGGAATGCTTGATGCACAGCAGTGACATTTAGAATTGCTTTTGTTAGAAATATTCAGCTGCCACTGCAATTTAAGCTGCTCTCTTAGGACTCTGCTTAACTACACCCAAAAAATTTTTTTGATGACTAATATTATACGTGAAAGCATAGCTTTTCTTGCAGCTGTACTGTACGTATATTAATTTAAACTATTAACTTCACCTATTTGTTTGTTCACACTACTGAACAACGGTGTTGCTATTGGTCGACTAAATCATGGGTCTTGTGCTCTGAATATCTGCTGTCATTGGCTGGCGAGATCACCTGACATGAGCTGTGACTGGGTGACAAAAGTGCATAACCAAACAATGGAAAATCCAGTATAAAATGTAACTACGAGAGAAGGAAAGTTGCTACTCACCATATAGCAGAGATGATGAGTCACGATAGGCTTTATCTTTCCAGTCTCCCACCACCTCCGAAAGTCCACAAGTCTGGACCCTCATAACTCAGTACCATCTGGGACTGGAGCAACTGAATTACATTCTCCGCCAGGATTTCGATTACCTCTTGTTGTGCCCTGAAATGAGAAATGCCCTACCCACTATCCTTCCCACCCCTCCTGCTGTGGTATTCCACCGTCCACCTAACCTACACAATATACTCGTCCATCCTTACACAACCTGTGCTCCCAATCCCTTACCTCATGGCTCATACCCCTGTAATAGACCTAGATGCAAGACCTGTCCCATACATCCTCCTAAGACCACCTACTTCAGTCCGGTCACTGACATCACCTATCCCATCAAAGGCAGGGCTACCTGTGGAACCAGTCATGTGATTTACAAGCTAAGCTGCAACCACTGTGCTGCATTCTATGTAGGCATGACAACCAACAAGCTGTCTGTCCGCATGAACGGCCACCGACAAAGTGTGGCCAAATAACAAGTGGACCACCCTGTAGCTGAACACGCTGCCAAACATGATACTCCCTCATCTCAGTGACTACTTCACAGCATGTGCCATATGGATCCTTCCCACCAACACCAGCTTTTCTGAATTGCACAGGTGAGAACTTTCGCTGCAAAACATCCTACGATCTCGTAAGCCTCCTGGCCTCAACCTCCGTTGTCACTGTCCTCACCCATCCAGCCCCCTCCCAGTTCCCATTCCAGCACTACACAGCCGTCATTTCACCGCCACACCCAGTCTTTTAATTTATTTTTATTTCTCTCCTTTCTGCTACTTACCCCCTCCTCCCTCGGCACCTTCTCTCCTACCCTCTGTCTAAACTGAAACAGTTCGCTGTCCGCCACTCCCACCATACTATCCCTCCCTGCTCCAGCCTCCTCCTTACCTGCATCCAGTCGCCACTCCCATTATGCACTGGTGCTGCTGCCTGCAGTGTAGTTTCAGCTCTCTGAGTCTGCAGACGTGTGTGAAAGTTGCGCTTGTGTGTGTGTGTGTGTGTGTGTGTGTGTGTGTGTGTGTGTGTGTGTGTGTGCTGACAAAGGCTTTAATGGCTGAAAGCTATGATTTGGGTGAATCTTTTTATTGTGCCTATTGCGACTCAGCATCTCCGCTATATGGTGAGTAGCAGCTTTCCTTCTCTCGTATTGTTAAAGTGCATAACTGTCTAGATTTCAGTGCTTCGGAAACTACCATGGTGTATTTGGTGGAATTCCTGTTTATACTTTCATAATATGGAAATGTGCTGATTACAAAAAAGTTCATAAAATGGGCATCTGCAGCTGAGTCAAACCTCTCTTGTGACTGCTTCACATCTTCCACTACATCTACACACATATTCAACAAAGTCATGTTAAAGTACATGGCAGAGGGTACTTAGAATTTCCTACATTCCAATCACATATTACGTGTGGGAAGAATGATCACCTAAATGCCGCTGTGCACACTACGTTTATTCTAGTCTTGTCTTAGTGGTTCCTACAGGAGCCATATTGAAGGGGCTCAAGAATATCCCTAGATATTCTTGGGTCAATCTATATTGGATGAACCGAAGGTGTGGACTTAAATGCATCAAATACTCGTTAGTTTTTTTTGATTGCATGTATCCAGAGGATAAACAAAGTACACACATGCATACTATTTCGAAAGCAAAAGGCATGTGATTATCAAATTTCAAGAAAAAATTCATTTTTCTGAGAGTGCTATGAAGCAAGAGTGTTAAACTTCAGTAGGAAGCTGAAACTGATCTTATTGAAAAGATTTTGGCCTAGGCTTTAATCTATAGCCTACTCATATATATAAAGACAAGATGTTTTGTAATGTTTTTGCAAAAAATACTAGAAATTTTCTTGACTGATTGACGTCCAGTTTTTACACAATACTGGAAGAAACAGACATAGCTATACATTTTTCAAACAACAGTGTAAGTTTTCTATTAAGGAGACTGCGAGAAAGAAAATGCTATCTTGTGAAAATCTGTGGTTTAGTTTCTTTCTTGCAGTTACTTTTAAATATGATCGGATGTTTCAGCCATCAGACAAATTGTGCCTTCCATGCAAATTCATTCTCCTTACCTATAACTGTAAACAGAAATAATATACCCAACAGTGTGCTATTTCCTCAGTAAGCCTGGCAGAAAATAGGAAAGTTGTTTTTATGGCATATCGGTTTGAAATACTTTCGGAATCTGGATCATCCAAAACCTTGTAAACCTACCTGTTCACAGAACAAAACTGAAATACTGTCATTGAAGCTACTATTCTCACATATCCAACAGGCAGTCCATTTCAATACAGGCAGGCTAGATAAAGATCTTACCTTCATAGTCTCGGATGTTATTGAATTTAGCACATGTTAAAATGAAAGACTAAGTAAGGAAAACATATTTTTTTTAGTTTTCTCCAAAAAATTCCTGATCAGAGATGCAGCCCTTCAAAGATGACACTCGGGGCGTATACGACCTGGGACAACTGGGAGATCCGGGAAAAACCCGGGAATTTTTTAGAATTCCGGGAATTTTTCTTTGTTTTAGTTTCCAGTTAAATTTTTGTAATCTTGACTGGTAAGAACTGATACTCTAACAAAGAATATTACTGTATCCTGCTACTGCAGAATAATACTGCAGCATTAAAACATGAACGAGAGGGAAAAAAAACAAAAATAAAACTTAAATTGCAAAGGAAATGCGCTGTATGAAATAACACAGTGCTCATACAAGCGTCTGCGAACAGCAGAATGTGTTAAAGGCTTTAGGAAGACTATGCAGTGCTTCAAAACAACAAATTGCCTCCGATGAGTGTGACGTCACAACTGTTTACATTAGACTCATTTAATCAGTTACGAGTGGGCTCATGCACACGCGCAGTTGAGTCGTGTATGAATAGTGTCTTCTCCCGCTTCTGGCTACAGAAATGTGGCTGTTGGCAGTGTAAGCAGCAGTTGCAGCAACCAGCCACATGGTACTGGGAAAAATGTAACTGGTTCGCCCAAGCCACCAGATTCACGCGTGCGCAGCAGGCCCGGATGTAGTGGGGGCTGACCACAAACCGGGGTAACTGAACCGGGCGGCAATTTCGGTGGCAGGGGGCAAATTCATATTCTTGAGGCAAAAACCTTGTTTCACTAAGCACCTAGCATACAGTGCATTCGGTCTATCGATTATTCATATGATTTTGAAACGCACCCCTGCTGATTTTTGGACACTTTCTAACTTGACTTATGATTGAATTATAAGTTGATTTTTGAATGCGTGCATAGTGCACGTGATGGCTCTGCCAGGGGGAATCCCCGTCAAACTTTTCTGCAGACATGGGACGGGGCTATGTGAGCTGAGCGGAATAAAGCCGAACCGATGAATGCCAACTGCTTCTTGTTTATGTGGCTGATTCGGTTTGCGAATGCTAAGCGTTGTTATAATTACTAGCGAAATCCATAGATTCAGAGTACTACAGTGGAGATAAACGACTAGTAGGAATAACAGGTAAGAAAGATTACATATTATCTTCTTGGTGTATCCAAGAAAGTGGAATTTTGACAGAAAATATTTGGCCAGATCACTACACTAGACACGGCCAGTTCTAGTCCCCGGCTAGCAGCCGCTCAAGTTCCATTCTGAGAGTAGTGCGGAAAACACATTGTACGAACACGAAGTTAACTGGAGAATGAGTTTTGATAGTGGTAGAAATAGTTACAAAATTAGTGATGACAAGACTTTGTTAGGACGAAGAAGACGAAACGGGGACATTACACACATTATGGAAGAATATTCCAAATTTATACAAAAATTCCGTCCTACTACTTTTCGGCCTCGTGCATGAGAAACTGGAGCGTATGAATGAAATGTGAAACTGTTTCCTAACGTAAAGCCTTTTGCTTGTAGTAGGCCAAACAGGTATTTCGTACTGGTAATAAGTGAATTATATTCTGTCGTATTATAAAAAATTATCCTTATTGCCAAAACAGTCCCACTTATTTGGTGTGTGTTGCAATTGGTGCAGTATTAGAAAGGCTTATTTTGTTTTATCCAGTACAAATCCTTATGCTGAAAGGAATGCACACCATGTAAAGCTGTAGCAAGATAGAGAGAAAAATCGCTAGAACCAAAGGATTGAAGAAATGTGTACTTTCTTGCATTTCTCTTGTCTTTAGGTATCCTATATTTAATTTTGTCGCACAGAAGAGTAAGTTATTAGTTAATAAACAATAAAGAGTCTAGTTTTTCTGACGAGTTCTTGTCCTCCTGGTGACAAATAATTCTATCCAGCATTAATTGCAGGTTTTTATTTTTTAAAAAAAAGAGGGCAGATTGTCAAACCGGCCGACTCGGAGCAGGAGAGGCACTACAGGAAATTTTAATTTCTAATGTCCTGAAATAGTTTGATGACATCCGTTACAAAATATACACTTGTGAGTTCCACAGAGCGAAACACAGTGACATACGGTATAAGAATGTTGTTTGAAGAGGTGTGGCACTGCACTGCACACTTAAGACAAAATAACGTGTCTTACATTTACTCGAAGATATGTTTTATGTATCAGACTCTACATAAAGATGTGTGCTACAAAATGAACTTATTTTTTTGAAAAGTTATTTTTTTTTACGTTCTGATGCGCAGAGCAGTCTGAGTTATAGTGGTGGGGTGGGGGTGGTCTCCACGTGACCCGTGTTTACGTTTAGTGATTTTTCTGTTTCCTCTTCCTGTACTGCTCTCACGTCAAATGAAAACAAGACGGATTTCTGAGGCTGGGATCTATCAAGTGAATTAAAATACATTCACTTAATTACGGAAGGCTAAAATAGATTACTAGTTTTAATTTTATTTACACCTTTCTGACAGTTGAGCAGTAATCACCTTGCAGAACACTGAGGTTATTTTTGTCGGTTTACTGAAGAAATTTGGCTTTCTGTAAGCTTTCCTGCTGAGGCACTCAATTTATTTGGAACAAAGTGTTTAATTCCACACTATTGGTTAGTTCCAACTGTTTGCTGCATTTCAAGTGCACGTTTTCATCTTCTAGCATGTATGGCATTATGCCATAATAAAGAACAAAACATGAGATAATACAGTACTGGCACTCCAAGAAAATTTACATCCCGAAAACCACACTGAAATGCTTCATATCGGGGCGAGGCCAACATCATTGGGAATCTGGACATACAAATGTGCACTGTAAGGTGAACTATGCATTTTAGTATGGTTCACGAAATTCTGACGTCCTTGTAGTATCCTCTGATGTCTTGTTTCTTTTATGACATAATGTAAGGTCTTTTAAGGTTTTACACGTACGAACATACGGGCTTCCTATGTCACCGTAGTTGCACAAGCGCAGTGACACCTCTTATCTGGCGCTCTCTGGCAGCTGCTGAAATGAATCTATTTCTAACAGGTCGGGAAAATATTGCGAATTGTTGTTCGAATTCAAAGTAAATTTGCCTTTTACGCAAGATGAACTATGCGCGAGAATGTACGATGAATTTCTTAAACCACAGAGTGTTTTCTCTCTTTTAAAAATAAACTATTTGATGACGAATTTCGAGCCCAGAAGATCAGAGATTTCTGTCGGTATTAAAAATTTTACTGTCGTATTTGTGTGATGTATCTTAAAGTGTAACATGAGTTAAGCAGATCAACATTATATGTGAAAGCTTAGCTTCTCTTGTAGCTTATTAATCTTCAAGACAAATATTATATGCGAAAGCTTTTCTTTTCTTGTAGCAACAGTATGCATATTAATTTAAACCATTAACTTTTCCTGTTGGTGGAATTCGAATTTATACTTTCGTAATACGAAAATATGCAGCGTACATGTTGCTGCACATCAAAGATCTTTCGAAAATGTGTTTTTTTTCCCCCCCCTTGAGTTTCATTTTCTAAAGTGCCGGGAAATTCTACGCTGCTGTATAAAAGCATGACCATTCAAAGGATAATTTTTACAGTTCCGAGAGAAAGTATACTGTCACTTAACACGGAAAATGTATTTTTAACCGGGAGATCCGGGGAAAATCTGGGAATCTTTTTCCTTGTCTACTTATACACCCTGACACTGTGCATACCATTTTGAAGATGCAAATTTTGGAAATTTTACAATGCTGTATCTCTGGAACAGTTTTTGATATTTTGTTGGGATTTTTAAATTTGAAAGATAATTGCTAAGATTACAACAAAATCCTCCCTTTGGCCTTACCTGTCAAAGTTCTTTTATTATAGCATTCTGAACTTTCGTATAATTTGTGGAATTTTTTTTTCAAAAATACCAATCCATAAAGTTTTCTGTTGATTAGTATCATGAAATTCTACATTCCCTGAAAAGGAGAACTTCCACTTTTAGGTAGAACAGGTTTTATAAACAATTGAAATATTTGCCGTACATAAAACCTGTTTTATTACCATGTTACTGCATACCAGACTCACAAAAATCAAACTCTAGCCTTATTTAACATAATTTTATTTCTGAATGATGAGTAAGAGACTCATTTTGTTAAGCATTTTAAATGGTTTCAAAATGTGTGTGAAAGGTCCAAAGACTTAAAAGGTTTCAATTTATACAACTTCTGTGCACTCTGTTTTGTACTGAAAGTAGCCAGTCAGTGAATTGAAATGTTTCACTGCTTCAGTATCTTCTTTTGATGTAGAGTAATGCCTTCCTGTTGAACCAGTAGGAACTGGAGCTTTTATAATCTTCGAAACATTGTAAACAGGAAGTGATCACTGATGGTGTTGTTGCTGTCCTTCAGCTGGAAACCTATATCCAGCTGCTGGTCCATGTGGTAGCATAAAGTTCACTACAGTTTCGTTTAACTCATAACTGGTGTCTATAATCTGTGCAGTCCACCAGTCAGTCATACACACATGCCACAAACATCCCCCTTCTCAGGCTGTGAATCTGAATATTATGCTGCTGTTTCTGAGGTGTTGGCCGAACAAATGAAATTTCTTCTTTCTTGCTGCTCTTTAAAGTGTTTGCAATGCGAGTTCGCTCATCACTTAGTCCAAAAATGTCTTCTGAATTCCTTTCACAGTAGTAGTTTGTTTGGACCATTATTTCTTTTGTGGTCATGGAATTCTTTGATTTCCTCTTTGGACAAAAGACCGAGGGCTGTGGATGTGTAAGATTTCACGACTCTCATAAAATACTCAGCATTCTGAATCTCAGCTGTATTTGGTCTGGGAAGAGTGTTTTGTAGCATTGTGCTTCAGCAGGCTGCGTACACCATCACAAGGCTCCTTCCTGTGAACAGTAGCACTGTATACCCAGTCAGCTGGCACAAGCGACGTACTCCATTCAAACAGCTAGTAATGAATTTTAAAATAGCTAGGAACACCATCAGAAATAAAGATCTTTTCTGCCCCCTGTTCACAGTTGCAGAATTTTGCACATTGCTTATAACTAGAGGCACCAGTTTTTCGCAAAGTGCGAAATCGCGAAATTTTCACGAAATTTTACACATTTTGCTGAAAATGCGGAACTATTTACTTTTAAACCAAATCGTGAAATAATTGATGAAACTTTGCAAAATCTCGTCATTTGAACTTTACTGCGGAAATTCGATTGGAGTTATGGTAATACTATGTGGATACATTTCGATATATATAATATATCGAGTATTCCCAAGACATTCTGCAATGTTCTCGCGGTGTATTCAGTATTGCGTATTGGAAATCGTTGTGGATCGCCGGTGCACTGAGTGTGGTGTTTTGTTTTCGTACTACAGATAATTAATATGGTAGTGACAGTTTTCAACCGAGAAAAGGTATTTTCGTCAGAAGGATTTTATGTTTTCGACAAAAGTGGGGAGATACCCATGTGCAAATACTGCAATATGCTTATTGAGTGGCAGAGGAAAGACACGTGCCTGAAACACATTAATAACAGTTCTTCGCATAAGAAGAACAAGGAGAAGGTGCTAACAACTACTGGTATAAAAAGACAAGCTACACTCACGGAAGTCACTGCAGCGACAAAAACGAGCGAAAAATGATAAAGAAGAATTCATTTTATTGACTACTCGAGCTTTCATTGAGGCTAACATTCCGATGGAAAAAGTTGATCATCCGAAGCTGAGAGAATGGATGAACAAATACATACCAGGTTTGTGTAATAATTAATTTACCATCTGCTAATCGCGGCAAAGATTACCTAATCTCGATAGCCAGTAATTTTTGTTGGTCAGAATAGGCCTATATTAAAAATAATTTTTCCTCGAGCACTCGCTTGGTCTTATAATTGGGTAATGTGGTAATTTAATTCGATACATAGTAATCTAATAGCAGGTCTGTTGACATTTTTAAGGTGCTGGAGACTTACCCTCAGCTGGAAGACTACGGGAAGGTTACATACCTCGAATCATCAAAGAAGAAGAGGAAAGATTAAAAGGAGCCGTGAAAGGCGAAAGAATTTCAATTCTTTGTGATGAAACGACAGACAGAAAAGGGCAGTGCGTGTTCGTGGTTCTGATAAAAGTACTTAGTTGTGGTGATAGTGTAGTTCAGAAATTGTCGGGGGGAGTGAAAGTTATTGAAAATGCAAATGCTACAGAATGTGCACAAGCAATTATGAGTGTAATACAGAAACTTGAAATTCAGTACAGAAATGTAGTTTCTATAACTTCAGATTCAGCCCGTTATATGGGCAAGTGTATAAAAGCAGTTAGGGTTTTAGTTTCAGAAGGGTTAGTACACACACAATGCCGGGCTCATAAATTAAATTTGGTTGGCAATGTGTGGGCTGTGGAAATTTGTGATTTGAACCATTGTGTTTTGCAGACAAAACACATCTTCCTTAATACCTGAAAGAGAAAGCATGCATACATTCAGTTCTTAGCTCAGAAATATGTAGGTGTACACACAAAAGCCAAACTTTTCCCTATTCCTGTCATCACCAGGTGGAACTTGTGGTTTCAAAGTGTCAAGTACCTTGGAGAAATCTGTGATACAGTAGAATTTGTTGAAACTGTTGAAGATGAGAGTGTAGCTGTCAATTATTTTAAAGCTTTGACTTCTGCTGAAGCAAAAAAAATTCAATGCCTAGCTATTTTTTTTCTTGAGCACTGCTCAAAATGTTGCAATTTGCTGCTGACATTAGAGGGCTCCAAGATCCCGTTAATTCATCTTCCGCAGTCTAAGCTTGATGACCTTGCAAAGAGCTTTAAGTTACTAGAGGATGGATTTTTTTTCGAGACAACCTCAGAAAAACTTCATAACCTGCCAGAGCATATGCAATTACAGTTAACATCACTCTT
Source organism: Schistocerca serialis cubense (assembly GCF_023864345.2). Taxonomy (NCBI): domain Eukaryota; kingdom Metazoa; phylum Arthropoda; class Insecta; order Orthoptera; family Acrididae; genus Schistocerca; species Schistocerca serialis. The sequence goes on from NC_064639.1 coordinate 494,882,397, forward strand.
CCAGTCTGTAGGTAGAGAAGTCTTACAAAACTTGAACCACTTGATGAAGTGTGATACAGGAAAAATTATCATTTCTTCTACAGGTAAATTGTTTGATCTGAGAAACATAATAAAAGGCAATTTAGACAGCGCTGAAATCTCTCAGCTGATAAAGAAAATTCCCATTCTACAAGAACTTCCAACGACAGAATTTCTTGTACCATACACATTGTTTAGGTATTTAGTAGCCAGTTCTTGTAGAGAAGGTAAAGATGTTGATGTGATTGGTATTCTTCTTTCCCTGAATGCAGAGTATGGACTTTTTGTGGAAGCTGCAGTGAAGGCTTTGTGGATCCCAGTCAGTAATCTTGATAGTGAGAGATCATTTTGTAGATATTGCAATATAATGTCTGACAGGAGAACAGCTCTGACTCCCAGTAATATGGAAGTCATGGTATCCTTGTCTTTCTCAGACTGACTTGTGTGTTGTGTACATAGACTGGGACAGGATAAATGTTTTCCAAACTTTCACGATTTGGTATTTGTGTTTTAATAAGATTTATTGTAATTCTGTCAGAGACAGCAAAGGACTTGGAAGAGCAGTTGAACGGAATGAATGGTGTCTTGAAGGGAGGATATAAGATGAACATCAACAAAAGCAAAACAAGGATAATGGAATGTAGTCAAATTAAGTCGGGTGATGTTGAGGGTATTAGATTAGGAAATGACACTTAAAGTAGTAAAGGAGTTTTGCTACTTGGGGAGCAAAATAACTAATGATGGTCGAAGTAGAGAGGATATAAAACGTAGACTGGCAATGGCAAGGAAAGCGTTTCTGAAGAGAAATTTGTTAACATCGAGTATTGATTTAAGTGTCAGGAAGTCATTTCTGAAAGTATTTGTATGGAGTTTAGCCATGTATGGAAGTGAAACATGGACGGTAAATAGTTTGGACAAGAAGAGAATAGAAGCTTTCGAAATGTGGTGCTACAGAAGAATGCTGAAGATTAGATGGGTAGATCACATAACTAATGAGGAAATATTGAATAGGATTGGGGAGAAGAGAAGTTTGTGGCACAACTTGACCAGAAGAAGGGATCGGTTGGTAGGACATGTTCTGAGGCATCAAGGGATCACCAATTTAGTATTGGAGGGCAGCGTGGAGGGTAAAAATCGTAGGGGGAGACCAAGAGATGAATACACTAAGCAGATTCAGAAGGATGTAGGTTGCAGTAGGTACTGGGAGATGATTAATCTTGCACAGGATAGAGTAGCGTGGAGAGCTGCATCAAACCAGTCTCAGGACTGAAGACGACAACAACAACAATTTTTATGCTTTCTCAATTTATGTAAAATAAGATTTTTCACTGCAAATGTGCCATAAACGTATTTCCTGTACCTTTTCCTGCTGAAAAGTGGAAATAAAATTTGCGAAATTGACGAAATGGAAAAAAACTAGTGAAAAATATACCGAAATAACTTGTTAAAAATGACGAAATCGGGCAAAAATTTTCACCACAAACAGGTGCCTCTACTTATAACTGCAACACTTGTGGTCGTGTTTTGAAAATATGTCATGCCTGTAAAATTTTAAACCTGCCCATTACTCCAGTGATACTCTTGTACTTCTCGTGGGAGAATTACAGATGAGTTTTGAGCAAAATCACAGTGAAGCACTTTCAGCCTGTACACACCCTTTCACTTCTCCAATGTGTTGTTGTTGCAATTTCTTCAGATGCTGGTGTATTACTGCTTTCACTGAGCATTTACCAAGTTCACCAATGAAACTGTCAAAGGCAACAGTTTTCTGAATTAGTTTATTTTCCTCCCCTGTCGCATATGTAATTTCTGCAGAGTTATCTGCTACGTCTTCCAGGCCAAGTGTCTGTAAAGACAGTTCTACAGAATAAAAAATACCGTTTTGCTTTTTTGATGTATTCATGTTTCTGTTTACAAAATAGTGATTTACATTTATTTGAGGAAAAAATAATGTTATAATTAAAAAACTTTTTACAAAAAAGCTACACAATTTTAGTAACAAACTGTGAAGTCTGCAGTTTTCTTGAGAAAGCACACTGTGGTATTAGGATTCTTAAAAACTGAATTACAAATCCATTAATTCTGTAGTGCAAAACAGAGGACATTTTTAAGAAGTAAAACTTACCTAAAAAAGCCTGTAATTAATGGGTAAATCTTTGGAGAGTATGCATACTTCATGTACCATTCAGTACACACACTCGAATGAGAGTGCAGAAGGGGTGCTTAACATTTCCGGAATTACTAGATGTGGACAGTAACTGTATTTCATTTTGCTTGCATTTCTTGCTTTACACAGACGTTGTCGTTAAATGAGAGGAAATGTAATAAAATATTTCTTTTTATTTTGTTGTCCTAATGTGGTGGGCTCTTCTCAAAATAATTGATAATTTTGGTTTTGATTTCTGAATTTAAATCAAATTGCTTTTTGTAAAATTGGTTGTTAAATAAAAGTTAGTTCTGCGCAAAATTATTAATCATACTAATAACTGTAACACACTGATATTGAAACACGTTAAATTTAAGTTGAAAAATGAAATAAACTTTTCTATATTTTTGCCTCGGCTAAACTTTTCTGCTCAAGCATTATTTCTTACCACTTTTTTATAATGCATTGTAGTAGAGTCTGGATCTCGGACGTTGAACTGAAAATGAAAATCTTACAACTGTCTTCTGCTGCCATGTTTGTCGGCTGTGGAAAAAAATGCTCATTATAATTTATGCGGGCGAATTCTTTGCTTCCGCTAATTTTACAAATTAAGATTGCCACATAATGGCGTCTATGGCCACAGCGGCAGCTGCAATTGTGGCGCTGAATATTACTTGAAATACAGGTATTTAAAGAAAGTTGACATGAGATAGGGCGCACCTCTTACAAATAAAAATGAATAGGCTATTAACATGAAACTATTATATTATCAAATTAAGATTACAATTGATCTTACATTCAACAGCACTTGCCAATATGTCAGACTTCTCGCAGCGAAGATGAGAGAGAGAGAGAGAGAGAGAGAGAGAGAGAGAGAGAGAGAGAGAGAGAGAGAGAGAGAGAGAAAAGAAGACAATTGAACAGTCCTTTTTCATCTACATTGTCCATTATTGTCAGAGTGCATCTTTTTTATTCCTTGCACTCAAAAGTCTCTAACAGAATTTTAAGTGATGATGATTGAGAAAAATTATCTACCACCTGAGGGGTCAGTATTCACGCACAATATAATATTTAAATTCGAGATAAAATCTCTCGTCCATTTTATTTGTTTTTTTAAATATTTCATTAGTTTTTTTGCAATATCTCCACTGGAGACTGCACACGTTATGTTGTTGTACATAATTAAAAATGGATTCCAGGAGTGGTTTCTTGAGTAAGAGCGGACTGCCCGTGAGATGTCACATTTTCAATTTCATATGGCTTTTGTAAACTTGCTGTTATGGGAGGACATTCGCAAAATGGAAATACTTTAAAGAAAAGAAAAGCAGTATAAAGTTTAAAGATTTCAGGACAATGTAGGCTAACTAACTTTGGCACAGTTGTTAAGTTTTATGTCTATACTAAGGTTTACATGCTTATTGATTATATACATTTTTAATTATAAACAATAGAACTTTTTCAACAAGGTGAGTGCATATATTCATTTTTGAAAATCTACGAGAACAAAATAAATGCATTGATGCATTTTTTATATGTCGCTATTGCAAATATCTGTTGAACAGAATTTTGATCTTTTGCTCAATTTTTGCAACTCTCCAAATATTTGTGAAAAAATGTACTAAATTTTTAGGGTTTTCTGTTACGTAAATGCCTTAGTACTGCATTAAATGAAAACTCCTTCCACGAAATATTTCACTATACTTCTGACTAGTTGCACAGCCAGTAGTTTGTGAGGAAGAGGTAAATAAAGTTTCCAGAAGGTATGCTACGGGAAACCTGAATCAAAGATTTGATAGTGTTTGTACAAAGCCTTACCTTCTGTCAGTGAACCATTGCAAATGATACACATCCTCTTCATCCTCGAGCAGTGTTTGCTTAGCTTGACCTCTGTAGTTAACCTGATTTACAAACTGAGTAGCGATAATGCCAAGTGCAGCAATTCTCCTATGATAGACTTCCTCCAATAATGACAGTATGGAAGGGGGATCAAATCCTAACCTTGGCAGAGTTTGTAGACTGCCTAAATTATTAGAGGGTAGTAATTACACATCACTGGAAAGAGGCATGCTGCAGATTGTAATAATAGGTCTGCATACAACTTCAATAAACTTCACTCCCTTGTAACCACTTGCAAACAAACATAATAAATGAAAATCAGTTATCATTTTTATCACACTTCGAAGTGGAACTGAATGTAATGTTCAGGAATTGAAATTTTAGTACCATGTAGTGAATGAAGAGCCAACAAAATTTTTTTCACAATTTTGGTCGCTCTCACGTGTCCCCCTGCCCGTCCTCCCTCCCTCCCTCCCTCCCTCCCTCCGCTTAAATCATGTCTGACAGTGTTCCCAAGTACATTGCAAGTATTTTTACCATGTGCTGTTGCAAAATGTCATTCTGTATCAATATTGTAATCACTCCCATGATGCCATGTGCCAAAATACTTGTGTAGCAGTGCCATATAAAATAGAACTTCTCTCTTATACTAGACAACTTTTTCCTTTGGTACTCTTATCAGCTTTGAATGAAAAGCATTAAATGCCACAGAATTGTACTGAGCAGCTGGAAATAGACAATTCAGGTTTTTTTCATTGTTACACTCTTAGTAACACAGCAAAGGGCTACAGTGTGGCTTGGTTGGTGATGCAACTCTAGTTCATCCAGAAGCATGATAGAGCAGTTTCAGCAAAATCATGGTTTGTTAGTTATTTGATGTAATAAAAAGACAGACGCATTTCACTTTGTACACCAAATATGAACTAAAAGCAGAAGCTGGGGATATAAACAGGTGTCTGTATAATTGTAGCCCTCTAACAAGGCATGGCACACACTGTTGGTGCCAGAGCTTAAAAGTTCATTTACCTGCTGGAGTCAGGGGCATGGAATTCCAAGCAGTGCCAGGCAGGTGCTGTTGGGGTTGTGCCAATGGGGATAGCTCTGTGGTGAATGATCCACAATGAAGGGAATCAGGCTTTTGTCATTGGCCCTAAAATCATTTTATCCAATAATAGGTATTGCCCTTCAGAAAGCTCTTCTCCTTTTGTCCATGCTTTTACACTCCGTAATTACTTTTCTTATTTCAGAACCAGACTCATCTTGAAAGAACATCAGGTGGTGTCTGTAGATTGGTTCTTGTGGACATTTTTTGTGATAAAGTACACTCATTGCACCATTAGCACCTGTAGTAGTTCATATATGGACAGCTATAGATTTTACCCTCTGTAACGTCTAGGGGTAGCATCTTTGATTAGTAATCAAAACATCCTCGGTCCCGGGTTCAAATCCCACCACTGCTTAAATTTCGATTAATAATCAGCATTGGTGGCCAAGGACATTCATTCTGCCAATGGCCTTGTCAAGAGGACGGAGGAGTGGACAGAGGTTCAGGGCACTCTTGCCCTACGGATGGGGAAACTGCCCCTAAAGGTGGAAGAATCAGCAGTGATCAGTGGCATGAGAATGAGAATGCAGAAGGCAATGGAAACTACTGCATTAAAGACACATAACGTGTATCAACAGGACATGTGGCCTGTAATTGAAAAACTGTCATGATGATCTCCCCATTGGCAAAAGATTCTGGAATAGTCTCATATTCGGATCTCTCAGAGGGCACTGCCAAGGGGGGGGGGGGGGAGGGGGGGGGGGGTGTCCATGAGTAGAAGATTGAATAATCAACGAAAGGATAATGTTCTCCGAATTGGGCTGTGGAATGTCAGAAACTTGAACATGGTAGAGATGCTAGAAAATTTGAAAAGGGAAATACAAAGGCTGTATCTAGATACAGTATGGGTAAGTGAAGTGAAATGGGCAGAAGACAAGGACTTCTTGTCAGATGAGTGTAGGTAATATCAACAACAGAAGATAGTGTAATGGGAGTAGGATTTGTTATTGATAGGAAGGTAGAGTAGAGCGTGTGTTACTACGAACAGTTCAGTGATAGTTATTCTTATCAGAATCAACAGTAAACCAACACTGAGAATGGTAGCTCAGGTATAGTGCCAACATTGCAAGCTGAAGAAGAAAAGATAAAGTATGAGGATATTGAAAAGGTAATACAGTATTTAAAGGGAAATGAAAATCAGTCATGGGAGACAGGAATGCAGTTGTAGGGGAAGGAGTAGAAGAAAAGTTCACAGGAGAATATGGGCTTGGGACAAGGAATGAGAGAGGACAATGACTAAGTTCTGTAACAAATTTCAGTGAGTAATAATGAATCCTCTACTCAAGAATCACAAGAGGGAATGGTATACTTGGAAAAGGCCAGGTGGAACAGGAAGATTTCACTTAGATTACATCATGATCAGACAGAAATTCTGAAATCAGATCCTGGATTGTAAGGTGTACTCAGGAGCAGATACAGAGCCATGTCATAACATGTAATGTGTAATGTTATGTGTTTTACTTATCTCATAACTTACACAATTTCAGAACATATGCCTGATATACAAAAGACATGTCAAGGTTGCAATTTGCTTATTTAAAATATTGTCACACTTACAATAATACTTTGTGGAGCATTTACTTACATGCCATTTGTCAAACTTACAGTATTTGCACCTACTATAACAATAATAAATTTTTATTCCATTTTAGGGATCCAGCTCAAAGTATCACTTCGCCCTTCATGAAATCTACCACAGAATAGTAGTAGCATCATTCAATTAGAAAATCATGTAATTTGCTTTTTAAAATATTTATCTTCATATTCATCATGTTGCACCCTTTTATTGTGTTGTGAATTTTTGTGGCGATATACTGAGGAGCCTGAGCGCACAGTTTTAAGTGACGAGAGGTGAGTATAAAGTTCTGTGTCTTGTCATATAAGTGTTCAAAATTATTTCTTTTTGAATAGATCAGCTCTGCTGCATAGGGAAAGAACCACCTCAAAGATGTATAAAGAGGGGACAGTTAATATATTTAGGTCTTTAAATAATGGTCGACATGATGCCCTCTGCTGTGCAGACCACAAGTTGCGAATGATTCTCTTTTTTGCAACTTTAAAACTGTGTAACATTCCCAGAGTTTCCCCAAAAAATTATTCCATAGCGAATAACCAATTCAAAGTAGCTATAATATGCTATTTCCCTGGTGGCCTTATCAGTGGCACAGGCTAAAATTTCCATTGCAAATGCAAGACTGTTTAATTTATTTGCTAGATATTCTATATGAGAATTCCAACTCAGTTCAAGTTTATTCCCAGGAACCTGACTGAGTAAAGTTCTTCCATTTTATGATTGTTGTGAGTGACATATTTCTTCAGTTTTTGAATGTTTGGTTTTATAACTCATCATGTGCGTTTATGAAATGTTTAGCCTTAAGCCATTTTGACTGAACCATGTTTCCAGGTTACTTAATGTATTCATGAAACTCTGTGGTATATTGTCAGAATCTTCATTTTCAATTAGGGCAGAAGTATCATCTGCAAACAAAGTTAAACGAGTATTTATATTGAGAGGCAAGTCATTTACATAGAACAGGAATAAAATGGGTCCAAGGATTGAGCTTTGAGGAACACCTTGTGACTGTTTTCCACTCAGAAGTGATCTGCTCCATTTGATGTGATTACTACCCTTTGTTTCCTCTCCAAGAGATAAGATTCAAACCATTTCAAAGCACCATCCCTTTTTCCACACCTGTTGCGTTTGAAAAGCATCAGGGCATGGTTTACAGAGTCTAATGCTTTTGTAAGATCACAGAATATTCCTGCGACCTTAGCTTTCCTATATAGTGATGAAGTAATTTTTTCGATAAACTCATTTATCGCATCTACTGTGTTTTTGCCTTGTTGGAAGCAAAACTGATTATGTGAAATGATACCATTCTGGGTGATGAAGCTTTGTTTCTGTAAAGCAGCAATTTTTTCAAATATTTTTGATATGACAGGGAGTATAGAGATGGGGTGATAATTCCCCATATCATCTTTTGAACCTTTCTTAAACAATAGTTTTACTTCCGCGTATTTCAAGAGATCAGAGAAGTAACCTTCTTAAAAGGATTTGTTTATTATGAGAGAGAGAGAGAGAGAGAGAGAGAGAGAGCGCATTTTGCTGAGACCGTGTTGAATTTTTTGAGACGTTAACTGGTATTGCCTTTTAACCCAAAACTGTTTACTTTCTGCTCATAATTTGCTATATCTAAATCAGATTTTACTACATTTATGAAGTACTCAGTGAAGCACATAGTAGTGATGAAGAGTAAGCTGGAGTGTAAATGATTAGTCAGGAAGAATCAGTAGGCAAAGAAGTGGGATGCAGAGGTACTAAGGAATGGAGAGATGTGCTTGAAGTTCTCTAAGGCTATAATACAGCAATAACTAATAGCTCAGTAGGCAGTACAGTTGAAGAGTGAACATATCTTAAAAGGGATGTCACAGAAGTTGAAGAGAGAAACTAGGTACAAAGAAGGTAACGGCAAGGAAACCATGAGTAACAGAAGAATTACTTCAGTTGATCATGTGGAACTTAGGAATACAGAAATAAGTTGCTGAGAACTGAAATAAACAGGAAGTGCAGGGAAGCTAAGATGAAATGGCTGCTTGAAAAATGTGAAGAAATCAAAATAGAAATGATGGTCAGAAGGACATTCTCAACATACGGCAAAGTCAGAACAACCTTCTGTGGCATTAAAAGCAAGGGTGGAAATATTAAGAGTGCAATGGGAGTTCAACTGCTAAATGCAAAGGAGAGAGCAGATAGGTGGAAAGAATACATCGAAAGCCTCTATGAAGGGGAAGATTTGTCTGATGTGATAGAAGAAGAAACAGGAGTCAGTTTAGAAGAGATGGGGATCCAGTATTAGGTTCAGTACTTAAAAGAACTTCGGAGGACTTAAAATCGAATAAGGCAGAAGGGACACACAACATTCCATTAGAATTTCTAAAATCATTGCACGAAGTGGCAACAAAATGACTATTGATGTTGGTGTGTAGAATGTAAGCGTATGCCAGCATGCCATCTGACGTTCGGAAAAATGTCATCCACACCGTTCTGAAGACTGCACGAGCTGACAAGCGTGAGAATTAGCACACAATCAGCTTATCAGCTCATGCATCCAAGTTGCTGACAAGAATGATATACAGAAGAACGGGAAAGAAAACTGAGAATTTGTTGTATGATGACTGGTTTGGCTTCAGGAGAGGTAAAGCCACCAGAGAGGCAATTGTGATGTTGGGGTTGATAATAGAAGCAAGACTAAAGAAAAATAAAAACTTGTCCATAGGATTTGTCAACCTGGAAAAAGCATTCGACAATGTAATATGGTGCAACATTTTCGAAATTCTGAGAAAAATAGAGGTAAGCTATAGGGAGAGAGACAAGTAATGTGCACTATGTGCAAGAACTGAGAGGGAATAACAAGAATGGACAAACAGGAACAAAGTGCTTGGATTAAAAGGGGTGTAAGACGGGGATGCAGTCTGTAGCCCCTACCGTTCAATCTGTACATTGAAGAAGCAATGATTGAAATAAAAGAAAGGTTCAGTGGGCCGTGAGCATTGTCAGCCACAGACAACTGAGGCACTGTAGAGCAACTATTGCTGATATTGATCTGTGTTTCATTGAACCGTGACACTTCATTTCATTTTAGTGTGTCCCATGGAACCAGTTCAGTCATTGATTTTTCAGTCTGTAGCTCCAGTGTCCTTCCCTCAAGCCAGTGGAGGTGATTTGCCCTCTTTGAGTGTGATCATTCCCTGACTAATTGTTGCAGTCCTCCTACACAATTACTTGACAGCTCGCAAGGCAATAGACCCCTGTGATAGCCGATTGGTGTGCTTTCCACATGATCCTATTGATTGATAATATAATACTCCACAAATGAATATTCATACCTTAGTGAAAGATACATGGGGATGCAGGAAATGGCCAAGGCAATCAAAAGATTGAAAGTGGTCGTGTCAGTGACATAAGCATCATATGACAGTCCATATGGCAGGTTGTAGCAAAGGTAGTAGTTGCTTCAGTTGGTTGTTATTAGTTGGAACTGATTTATCTATATTGAAAGAGGAAATATCAAAAAGGGCTCCAGTCTCAAAGGGTACAGGGCAAAGAAACGAGAATCAACCAAGCAACAGTCGGTATTGTAGTTCTAAATTGTCGTAGCTGTGTTGGAAAAGTACCAGAGCTTAAAGCACTGATAGAAAGCACTTGTAATGGTACCTGAATTACATAACCATTACGGCACCTCACCTCAACCTCTCGATACCAGCAATATTCTACTGTTTTTCTGTAAAATAGTTAACATATTTCTGTGACAACATTCAGATTTGATTTAATTAATGTAGAGGTACTTTGATACATCGATATGTATATATTGCAATGATATTATTCTTATGTGTATTCTTTCTTTTGTCACTATGATCTTTGACGTACTTGTAACTCTGATTTTTGGGCGCGTAAGTGTTTACTAGAGAGTCAAGCTTTGGTCGTCATGTGAAAACGATGCAAATTGTAGTCAGTTAATGAAATGTGAACTTTAACAGTGAGGAAAATATTTTCAAGTATGTTTTATATTGTGAAGTGATGTTTTGGAACGAGTTAAATGATATTGCAACAAAAGTAATAAAAAAGAAGTAACTTAAATTCGGAGTGCTGATTACTTTTTTACATCACCATTGTCCTAACCTGCAAAAGTTTAATCTTCAAGAATGGTTTATGAAACACATCTATAAAACTTTTGAATATCGCAGAATAACACCTAGGCCTCTTTGCATCTGAGCTTGGAATCATCACTACCTAGATTCTCGACGATTGAGCCATGAGTTCACAACTAGACCAGCGTGGGAAACACGAAAAGATGAGTGCCTAGTTTATCCATTATTTCAAGAAATGACTTTATTAACTGTGCTCTAATGACACCAACCACATAATATAACTTTGTTGTTGCCCAAAAATGCAGTATTTAGCAGTGTGAGCAACACTACAATCATAATTAATTTTTGACCTTTGTTGTGGTAGGATTGTTTGACACTGAAGCTGTAATAGTTACAGTAACAGAAAGCTCGCTAAAGCTGGAGATAAATTCTGCCGAACTTCTTACACAGGTGCAAACAGTGTTCAGAAAGGACAGATTAAAAAATGTAGGTGGTGGTGTGTTTGTGTCTTTTGGTAGTAGTTTATCTTGTAGTGAAGTTGAAATAGATAGTTCCTCCGAATTACTATGAGTAGAGGTTGGACTCAACAGCCGTACCAAAATAATAATTGGCCCCTTCTACCGATCCCCCGACTTTGATGATATAATAGCTGAACAGTTCAAAGAAAACTTTAATCTCATTACAAATAAGTACCCCACTCATAGAGTTAAAATTGGTGGAGACTTCAATCTACACGTGATTTGTTGGCGAAAATACATGTTCAAAGCTGGTGGAAGAGAGAAAACATCTTCCAAAATTGTGCTAAATGCTTTCTCTGAGAATTACTTTGAACAATTAGTTCATGGGCCCACAGGAATTGTAAATAGTTGTAAAAATGTTCTTGTCCTCTTGGCCACAAATAATCCTGATCTAATAGAGCCTCATGACGGATACAGGGATTAGTGAAACAAGGTCATTGTAGTGTGGCTCAAAACCATATCTACCAAAACCACTAACAATAAACGCAAAATATAGGGCTATTACAAATGATTGAAGCGATTTCATTAATTCACTGTAGCTCCATTCATTGACATATGGTCACGACACACTACAGATACGTAGAAAAACTCATAAAGTTTTGTTCGGCTGAAGCCGCACTTCAGATTTCTGCCGCCAGAGCGCTCGAGAGCGCAGTGAGACAAAATGGCGACAGGAGCCGAGAAAGCGTATGTCGTGCTTGACATGCACTCACATCAGTCAGTCATAACAGTGCAACGACACTTCAGGACGAAGTTCAACAAAGATCCACCAACTGCTAACCCCATTAGGTGATGGTATGCGCAGTTTAAAGCTTCTGGATGCCTCTGTGAGGGGAAATCAACGGGTCGGCCTGCAGTGAGCGAAGAAACGGTTGAGCGCGTGCGGGCAAGTTTCACGCGTAGCTCGCGGAAGTCGACGAATAAAGCAAGCAGGGAGCTAAACGTACCACAGCCAACGGTTTGGAAAATCTTACAGAAAAGGCTAAAGCAGAAGCCTTACCGTTTACAATTGCTACAAGCCCTGACACCCGATGACAAAGTCAAATGCTTCGAATTTTCGGCACGGTTGCAACAGCCCATGGAAGAGGATGCATTCAGTGCAAAACTTGTTTTCACTGAATGCATCCTCTTCCATGGGCTGCAAATTCGCAATTCACCAAAAGTTAACGTGTTTTGTGCAATCTCATGGTTTAAGTTTACGGCCCCTTTTTCTTCTGCGAAAAAAACTTTACAGGACATGTGTATCTGGACATGCTGGAAAATTGGCTCATGCCACAACTGGAGACCGACAGCGCCGACTTCATCTTTCAACAGGATGGTGCTCCACCACACTTCCATCATGATGTTCGGCATTTCTTAAACAGGAGATTGGAAAACCGATGGATCGGTCGTGGTGGAGATCAGGATCAGCAATTCATGTCATGGCCTCCACGCTCTCCCGACTTAACCCCATGCAATTTCTTTCTGTGGGGTTATGTGAAAGATTCAGTGTTTAAACCTCCTCTACCAAGAAACGTGCCAGAACTGCGAGCTCGCATCAACGATGCTTTCGAACTCATTGATGGGGACATGCTTCGCCGAGTGTGGAAGGAACTTGATTATCGGCTTGATGTCTGCCGAATCACTAAAGGGGCACATATCGAACATTTGTGAATGCCTAAAAAACTTTTTGAGTTTTTGTATGTGTGTGCAAAGCATTGTGAAAATATCTCAAATAATAGTTATTGTAGAGCTGTGAAATCGCTTCAATCATTTGTAATAACCCTGTACATCTATTTAAAACTACAGTGTAAGTGTAGACCAGATATGGCTCAAAATCAAAGACAGCAATATCAACAGCAATAGATAGATTCATACTGCATAAGTTAATAAGAGACAGGACTGATCCACCAAGGTACACAAAACTCATCAGAACACTGTTGCAGAAGCAACGAAAAAAGCATGCCGAATTTAGAAGAATGCAAAATCCCCAAGACTGTCTTAAGTTTAATGGAAGCTCGAAATTCAGCGCGAATGTGAATGAATGCGAGATGCTTTTAATAGTTTCCACAATGAAACGGTGTCTCAAAATATGGTAGAAAATGCAAATAGATTCTGGTAGTATGTAAAGTACACCAGTGGCAAAAAAACAGTCAATGCCGTCACTGTGCGATAGCGGTGGAAATATTACAGATGATGGTGCCACTAAAGCGGAGTTACTACATTCAGTTTTCCACAATTCCTTCACGAAAGAAGACAAAGTAAATATTTCAGAATTTGAAACTAGAACAGCTGTTAGCATGAGTGACATAAAAGTAGGTGATGCAAAACAATTAAAGTCACTTACGAAAGGCAAGTTTTCCGGTCCAGATGGTATACTTATCGGGTTCCTTTCAGAGTATGCACACACAATAGTGCCTTTCTTAGCAATCATATACAACCACTCACTTGATGAAAGGTCTGTTCCTAAAGACCGAAAGTAGCACAGGTCACACCAATAATTAAGAACGGAAATAGGAGTAACCCATTGAATTACAGACCCATACCACTGACCTCTCAGGAAGTCGTTTCTGAAAGTATTTGTATGAAGTGTAGCCATGTATGGAAGTGAAACATGGACGATAACTAGTTTGGACAAGAAGAGAATAGAAGCTTTCGAAATGTGGTTCTACAGAAGAATGCTGAAGATAAGGTGGGTAGATCACGTAACTAATGAGGAGGTATTGAATAGGATTGGGGAGAAGAGAAGTTTGTGGCACAACTTGACTAGAAGAAGGGATCGGTTGGTAGGGCATATTCTGAGGCATCAAGGGATCACAAATTTAGCATTGGAGGGCAGCGTGGAGGGTAAAAATCGTAGAGGGAGACCAAGAGATCAATACACTAAGCAGATTCAGAAGGATGTAGGTTGCAGTAGGTACTGGGAGATGAAGAAGCTTGCACAGGATAGAGTAGCATGGAGAGCTGCATCAAACCAGTCTCGGGACTGAAGACCACAACAACAACAACAACAACAACAACAACCACTGACCTCAATTTGCAGTAGGAGTTTGGAGCATATACTTTACTCGAACATTATGAATCACCTTGAAGAAAATGACTTATTGATACATAACTAACACTGATTCAGAAAACATCGTTCTTGTGCAACACTGCTAGTTCTTTATTCCCATGAAGTAATGAGTGCTTTCGACAAGGGATTTCAGACCGATTCCACATTCCTAGATTTCCAGAAGGCTTTTGACACTGTTCCTCACAAGCGACTGTTAATCATATTGTGTGCATATGGAGTATCGTCTCAGTTGTGTGACTGGATTCGCAATTTCCTCTCGGAGAGGTCATAGTTCGTAGTGAGACGGTAAAACATCGAGTAGAACAGAAGTGATATCTGGATTCTGCAAGGTAGTGTCATGGGCCCTCTGCTGTTCCTGATTTACATAAATGATCTAGGTGATAATCTGAGCAGCCCCCTTAGATTTTTTGCAGATGACACTAATTTACTGTCTAGTACAATCAACAGACCATCAAGTCCAGTTACAAAATGATCTAGAGAAAATTTCTGTATGGTGCGAAAAGTGTCAATTGGCACTAAACAAAGAAAAGTTTGATGTCATCCAAATGAGCACTAAAAGAAATCTGATAAATTTTGGGTATACGATTAATCACACAAATCTAAGGGCTGTCAATTCGACTAAATACGTAGGAATTAAAATTATGAGCAACTTAAATTGGAAAGACCACATGGATAATATTGTGGGGAAGGCGAAACAAAGACTGCACTTTGTTGGCCGAACACCTAGAAGATGTGACAATCCCACTAATGAGACAGCCTACAATACACTAGTTCGTCCTCTGCTGGAATATTGCTGCATGCTATGGGATCCTTACCAAGTAGGATTGTCGGAGGACATTGAAAAAACGCAAAGAAGGGCAGCCCGTTTTGTGTTATTGCGCAATAGGGGTGAGAGTGTCACTGATATGATACGCGAATTGAGGTGGCAGTCACTGAAACAAATGCAGTTTTCTTTGCGGCGAGATCTAGTTATGAAATTTAAGTCACAAACTTTCTCTTCCGAATGTGAAAATATTTTGTTGACACCCACCTACGTAGGGAGAAATGATCATATTAATAAAATAAGAGAAATTGGAGCTCGAACGGAAAGATTTAGGTGTTCCTTTTTCCCACGCACCATTAGTGTGTGGAATGGTAGAGTAGTATGAAAATGGTTCGATGAACCTTCTGCCAGGCACTTAAGTGTGAATTGCGTAGTAACCATGTAGATGTAGACATAGAGGAAAAGAAATTCCTGATAATATGAAGTTCTCGCACAGTAACAGTGAAACTTGGTGCACCACCACCACCACCACCACCACCACCACCACCACCATCACCACCACCAGCTCCTAAGTGATAATGTTCTTTCACAAGCAATTTACACATCTCATTTGCATGTGCGTCATGTTTGGAATTCAAGGCATCATCAGAACAAACAGTCCTGGGAAGTCACATTTTCAGAAGTCTGTGATAATACTTAATTCTTCTGGAACAATACCGTTTTCAGCAGGAACTGATATACCAAATGTAGCTTTTGTGAAACAATCTAGCAGTCTGTTGTTTTACAGAATTCCAGACATTAACAAACATTCGCAGAGTGTGTGGAATGCAGTCTCGTGTCCTCCTCCTCAAGGAATGAGATTCATTTCTGCCCAACTATTACTTCATATTTGACTTCAACAGAGATCATTATGTCCATGTTCAAATGCTGCAGAAAGATACACAATGTTTACATTTCTCTGACAAACAGGCTTCAGGCACCATCTGTCCCTGATAGCAACCCTGAAACAGATGTTGTCACTTGTCCTATTTGAAAGGAAGAGGGTGGAATTAAACTGGAGTTCCAATCTACTCCAGTGTTAGCACACCTAATTAGGCTCATTAAGGATATCTCAGCCACAGAGGGGAAGAAACCCAGTATCCACTTGGTGTGCCTACTGGGAGTCATTCCAGAAGTCGAAAGGGTGCTTCAGGACACCATGAAGGGCACAGGGTGCAGCCAACTGCAGGTTGCGGCTAATGTCCATACCAATGATGAGTGTTCTTCTAGAACAGAAGAGATTCTCTGCATTTGGCCAGCTATTTGAAGTGGCAGAGACTGCCAGACATGCACAGGAGCTGAAGGCAAAGCTCACCATCTGTAGCATCACCAAGGGGTGATTGATGGTCCTCAGTTACAGAACCGAGTGGAGGATCTAAGTCAGAGGCTGACGGTTCTGCAACCATGTGGGGTGCAAATTCCTTTACTTGCACAATAGGGTGATGGGTTATTGGGTTCCATTGAATTGGTCAGGTATTTTAATTCAACAGCAGATAGTTATACAGGTAATGGGGAATTGTGGTGTTGACTGGGCAGTTTGTTAGAGGGTCCTGGAAAAGTACAGAAATGGCTTCTGTCTCGAAGGGTGTAGAGAAAACACAGGACAAGGGTAGACACAGCAACAATTGGTATTTTAGTTGTAAATTGTTGTAGCTGTTTTGGGAAAGAACCAAGACTCGAAGTGCTAAGAGATAGCACTGAAGTTGAAATTGTTGTTGGTACTAAAAACTGTCTGTCATAGGTAAGTTCAGCCAAAAAAACTTCATAAAGGACATAAATGTTCAGAAAAAATAGATTAAATACGTTTTGTAGTAGCATGTTTGTTGCTGTTTGCAGTAGTTTGTCTTGTAGTGAAACTGAAGTGGGTAGTGTGAATTAGTTTGGATAGAGGTTATACTTGACAGTTGGGTTAAGTTAATGACTCAGATGACAAACTTGCTGAGCAGTTCAAAGAAAACGTGAACCTCATTTCAAGTAGGTACTTAATTTATGCAATTAGAGGTGGTGTTGACTTAAACTACCCTCAATATGTGGGTGAAAATACATGTTTGAAGATGATAGTAGGCACAAAACGCCATCCGAAATTGTACTGAATGCTGTCTCAGAAAATTATTTTGAACAGTTGCTTCAGGAACCCATTCTAAGCATAATTGGCTGGGCGGAAACATATTTGATCTCTTAGCAACAAATAATCCAAAGCAAATAGAGCATCACAGCAGATATTACACACAGCAGATATTACAATTAGTGACTGCAAGGTTGTTGATGAGAGAATGAAAGCGTAACATCCAAATCCATCGCCGGTAAACAAAAAAAATCGCTGTTTACAAAAAGCAGGTAAAAATGCACTTGAAGTCTTCCTGAGAGGCAGTCTTCACTTCTTCCAATCTGGGTGTTGAAGTGTAATCAGAGGTGGTTTAAATTCAAAGAAGTACCATTATCAATGGCAGTTCAGATATTCACATGTAATAAATTAATGAATTGGAGCTGATCCTCCTCCCCCTATTACACAAAATAGGTTAGAAAACTGTTGCAGAAACAACAAAAAGCATGCCAATTTTAAATGAACCCAAAATCCCAGAGATAGGCAATGTTTTACTGGCACTTGAAAGTTGGTGTTGACTTCAATGAGAGATGCTTCCAAAAGTAGATGTCCCACTGGAAAGAGGCCCCACAAACATATATTTGCTAAAATTATGCTTAAAGGCTTTGCATAAAAATCAGGAAAGGAAATGAAATGAAATGATCATGTCATACCTTATCCATGGGGAAATAAAGGTGAATCATGAAATGAAATGTGCTCGAACTGACTGCCTTCGCCTTGTAAACACAATTGAACATGATGCTGCAGATTCTCAAATGTTGCTCCCAGAACCTCTGGTGTATTGCCTGAATTTCGTGGGTAATGTTGTCTCGTAAATCTTCCAAGTTGTGTGGATTGTTGCTGTAGACCTTGCCTTTTAGGCCTCCTTGGAGGAAAAAGTCAGGTGGTGTTAAATCGAGTGACCTTGGGGGCCACTGTCCTTTCGAAACCACTCTGCCAGAGAAAAATGATTAGACCTCAGCCATGGTCACTCGAGACATGTGGCGCCATCCTGTTGGTCCCAGCTGAGGGTAAGTTTGTCCATCAGATTTACAAACTCCCGAAACATTTAAACGTAAACGGCACTTGTCACAGTAAATTCGCAAAAATTGGTCCGCTGATGCGATGCGATGCAGAGCTATGATATTGCACAGAACATGCCAATCTTTTGTGAAGGCAGGGGTTGCTTGACCAGTGCATGTGGAATTTCATTACACGACAAACATGTATTCTGAGAGTCTACATAGCCAGGGTGGTGGAACCATGCCTCATCACTGAACCACATATTGCAATATTTCTGGCCACTGAGTAATAAACTGCTGAAACCAGTTGCAAGATGTAATGTGCTTGCCTTTGTAATTGACATTCAGTTCCTGAACAACTGTCAACATGTATCAATACATGTTGGCTTTCTTCGCTGCTCTGTGACGTGCTCCATTACATCCCACATTCCTGAGACAAAAATCACTGACTTATCAGGCTGAAGGTGAAATAGATGTGTGAATGGCATATAGCACACCAGTCAGTCCCCTTCTCATTTATTAGTTGCCATAAAAGGGCACATAATGTGCCGTGCTACTGTATGTAATATTTCAAACAATGGAAACTCCAGGTAGGAATATCAGTAATGTAGGAAAAGACAGATGTTTACTGACCATACAGAAGAGATATCAAGTTGCAGACAGGCACAGTTAAGACTTTATAACCACAGCCTTCATCCGTAAATGTTTATCAACCAACTAATGAAACCCTGCATAGAGCAGATCCCTCTTACCACAACTCCTTCAGCCCTTCTTGTTACTGTAAAATTGTAATTCAAATAGCGTGCGATGGAATCTATGGTCATGAGCAACAGAAGTTGAAACATTGAAACAGCATCATCAAGCTAATGCAGAAAAACCAGAGTACTTCGTTAGCTGTCGTTCTTTACTATGTCTTCGTCTTGCCTGATCTTGGCCTGTTCTAAAAAGAAGCAATTCTTGTTCGACCCTATAACTGCGGACGATTTGTAACTAGGAATTTCAAATATTATATATGCTGACAAAAAGAAATTTATCTTGTCAGTTAGTGAACTTAAAATACTGTGACAGAAGACATTCGTATCTGTAACATAAGAGTTACTGAAAGTGGTTAGAGGTCACACAACCACATAGTGTCACAACTGCCTCAAAGAAAGAGCCTTCAGTGTGATAATCTTGTGATAATGTGTTAAAGAACTACATTTGGAGGCAGCACACATTTGATCTGTTGTTATGCAGAGCAGTCAGTGTTAGTTTGCAGTTACCTAAAATTTGCATTTGTTAGGCCTTTTACTTTGACAGTGGCATAATTCTTAGTAGCTTGATGTTTTTGCATCATTATTCAGCATGTAAAATTGCTATAGTTTTTTAATTTGAGATACTCACATGCATATTCTGTAATTGACAAAGAAAGAGTTTGACTCTTTCCTTTTCCACCAACAGCTTCTTGGTCAGTAATGAACATAAATTTTCACAAAATCCATTTCAGCTGCATATTTTTAAATAGTTGTAGTAGGGATATGGTCAAAGATATGATCAGTCAAATACGAGAATTTCATGAGCACAAATTACTTTGAACTGTTTGTACAGGCATTGATCTTTGACTTCCTGTGTTACTAAATGACATCAGCTCTATTTTATGGGAATTCAAGCCTTCACATTATGCAAAACTACTACTATTTTTAGTATCTAGAAATATTTTGTCATCTTTGTGCTGTGAAATATGGTATCCCAGCTATTACGCAAGTTGAAAATATGGTCACTATTTTTTATAAACTTAAATTTGCCATATTTCGTGACAGTACCTTTTCCATTAGACGTTTGCAAGCAAATATAAGTCTTGGCTTCAGTTGTCTAAGTATGATTCCACAATGCATCGTTGTCGGCTGCAGAAAATGACGTGGTTCAGCGTGTTTCTCTCATTTTGGTGTTTCAAATACAGTTTCTTCCAATGTAGTTTCTTCTTTTCAGATAATACAAAAATAATACTAACATAATTCATAATTGTTTATGACTTCGACCTTCAAATTGTTCTTCCATCAACACACACCAAGAGTTAGCTTCCGACTCGGACTGACTATAGTCAAAGACTACTCCAACGTCTAAGATATTTTACACAATCAGTTTCTTTGCTATTCTTCGATACATTTTCTAATATTAATCAATATGCTTTTACTCTCAAAAACAGAAGTAAATTAACATATAATAAGACAAATTATAATAAATTGAACCATGGACCATGGACCTTGCCGTTGGTGGGGAGGCTTGCGTGCCTCAGCGATACAGATAGCCGTACCGTAGGTGCAACCACAACGGCGGGGTATCTGTTGAGAGGCCAGACAAACGTGTGGTTCCTGAAGAGGGGCAGCAGCCTTTTCAGTAGTTGCAAGGGCAGCAGTGTGGATGATTGACTGATCTGGCCTTGTAACAATAACCAAAACGGCCTTGCTGTGCTGGTACTGCGAACGGCTGAAAGCAAGGGGAAACTACAGCCGTAATTTTTCCCGAGGGCATGCAGCTTTACTGTATGATTACATGATGATGGCGTCCTCTTGGGTAAAATATTCCGGAGTTAAAATAGTCGCCCATTCAGATCTCCGGGCGGGGACTACTCAAGAGGATGTCGTTATAAGGAGAAAGAAAACTGGCGTTCTACGGATCGGAGCGTGGAATGTCAGATCCCTTAATCGGGCAGGTAGGTTAGAAAATTTAAAAAGGGAAATGGATAGGTTGAAGTTAGATATAGTGGGAATTAGTGAAGTTCGGTGGCAGGAGGAACAAGACTTCTGGTCAGGTGACTACAGGGTTATAAACACAAAATCAAATAGGGGTAATGCAGGAGTAGGTTTAATAATGAATAGGAAAATAGGAATGCGGGTAAGCTACTACAAACAGCATAGTGAACGCATTATTGTGGCCAAGATAGATACGAAGCCCACGCCTACTACAGTAATACAAGTTTATATGCCAACTAGCTCTGCAGATGACGAAGAAATTGAAGAAATGTATGATGAAATAAAAGAAATTATTCAGATTGTGAAGGGAGACGAAAATTTAATAGTCATGGGTGACTGGAATTCGAGTGTAGGAAAAGGGAGAGAAGGAAACATAGTAGGTGAATATGGATTGGGGGACAGAAATGAAAGAGGAAGCCGCCTGGTCGAATTTTGCACAGAGCACAACATAATCATAACTAACACTTGGTTTAAGAATCATGAAAGAAGGTTGTATACATGGAAGAACCCTGGAGATACTAAAAGTTATCAGATAGATTATATAATGGTAAGACAGAGATTTAGGAACCAAGTTTTAAATTGTAAGACATTTCCAGGGGCAGATGTGGACTCTGACCACAATCTATTGGTTATGACCTGTAGATTAAAACTGAAGAAACTGCAAAAAGGTGGGAATTTAAGGAGATGGGACCTGGATAAACTAAAAGAACCAGAGGTTGTACAGAGATTCAGGGAGAGCATAAGGGAGCAATTGACAGGAATGGGGGAAATAAATACAGTGGAAGAAGAATGGGTAGCTTTGAGGGATGAAGTAGTGAAGGCAGCAGAGGATCAAGTAGGTAAAAAGACGAGGGCTAGTAGAAATCCTTGGGTAACAGAAGAAATATTGAATTTAATTGATGAAGGGAGAAAATATAAAAATGCAGTAAGTGAAACAGACAAAAATGAATACAAATGCCTCAAAAATGAGATCGACAGGAAGTGCAAAATGGCTAAGCAGGGATGGCTAGAGGACAAATGTAAGGATGTAGAGGCCTATCTCACTAGGGGTAAGATAGATACCGCCTACAGGAAAATTAAAGAGACCTTTGGAGATAAGAGAACGACTTGTATGAATATCAAGAGCTCAGATGGAAACCCAGTTCTAAGCAAAGAAGGGAAAGCAGAAAGGTGGAAGGAGTATATAGAGGGTCTATACAAGGGCGATGTACTTGAGGACAATATTATGGAAATGGAAGAGGATGTAGATGAAGATGAAATGGGAGATATGATACTGCGTGAAGAGTTTGACAGAGCACTGAAAGACCTGAGTCGAAACAAGGCCCCCGGAGTAGACAATATTCCGTTGGAACTACTGACGGCCGTGGGAGAGCCAGTCCTGACAAAACTCTACCATCTGGTGAGCAAGATGTATGAAACAGGCGAAATACCCTCAGACTTCAAGAAGAATATAATAATTCCAAAGAAAGCAGGTGTTGACAGATGTGAAAATTACCGAACTATCAGCTTAATAAGTCACAGCTGCAAAATACTAACACGAATTCTTTACAGGCGAATGGAAAAACTAGTAGAAGCCAACCTCGGGGAAGATCAGTTTGGATTCCGTAGAAACACTGGAACACGTGAGGCAATCCTGACCTTACGACTTATCTTAGAAGAAAGATTAAGGAAAGGCAAACCTACGTTTCTAGCATTTGTAGACTTAGAGAAAGCTTTTGACAATGTTGACTGGAATACTCTCTTTCAAATTCTAAAGGTGGCAGGGGTAAAATACAGGGAGCGAAAGGCTATTTACAATTTGTACAGAAACCAGATGGCAGTTATAAGAGTCGAGGGACATGAAAGGGAAGCAGTGGTTGGGAAGGGAGTAAGACAGGGTTGTAGCCTCTCCCCGATGTTGTTCAATCTGTATATTGAGCAAGCAGTAAAGGAAACAAAAGAAAAATTCGGAGTAGGTATTAAAATTCATGGAGAAGAAATAAAAACTTTGAGGTTCGCCGATGACATTGTAATTTTGTCAGAGACAGCAAAGGACTTGGAAGAGCAGTTGAATGGAATGGACAGTGTCTTGAGAGGAGGGTATAAGATGAACATCAACAAAAGCAAAACAAGGATAATGGAATGTAGTCTAATTAAGTCGGGTGATGCTGAGGGAATTAGATTAGGAAATGAGGCACTTAAAGTAGTAAAGGAGTTTTGCTATTTGGGGAGCAAAATAACTGATGATGGTCGAAGTAGAGAGGATATAAAATGTAGGCTGGCAATGGCAAGGAAAGCGTTTCTGAAGAAGAGAAATTTGTTAACATCCAGTATTGATTTAAGTGTCAGGAAGTCATTTCTGAAAGTATTCGTATGGAGTGTAGCCATGTATGGAAGTGAAACATGGACGATAAATAGTTTGGACAAGAAGAGAATAGAAGCTTTCGAAATGTGGTGCTACAGAAGAATGCTGAAGATTAGATGGGTAGATCACATAACTGATGAGGAAGTATTGAATAGGATTGGGGAGAAGAGAAGTTTGTGGCACAACTTGACCAGAAGAAGGGATCGGTTGGTAGGACATGTTCTGAGGCATCAAGGGATCACCAATTTAGTATTGGAGGGCAGCGTGGAGGGTAAAAATCGTAGAGGGAGGTCAAGAGATGAATACACTAAGCAGATTCAGAAGGATGTAGGTTGCAGTAGGTACTGGGAGATGAAAAAGCTTGCACAGGATAGAGCAGCATGGAGAGCTGCATCAAACCAGTCTCAGGACTGAAGACCACAACAACAACAACAACGTAATAAATTCTGACAAAAATATAAGAAAATATTTTCAATTCATTATCGACAAAGACGGTAAAAAAAAAAAAAAAAACATCTCCCAGATCCATTACAACTGCTCCCCAGGGCTTTTGTTGTTATGGACATATACAACAAAATCCCGACCACACTCAGTGATGGATCTGTATTACACAATTAGTACATTAATGATGCAGTCTGATAACCTCTTCCAAATTTGGACTCTCTGAATCTGTGGACTTGTTACTGGCTGTTGTTGCAATGATAGTTCCCCATCAATCCCATACACAAAAATTTCAAGTAAAGAAATTATTTAACATAACAAATATACATGGTATAAAACATACATGAGAAATATTCTAACATACAGCATACAGATTGAAAATAATAGAAAGGTAAAACTCATTTCCTAGAATAAGATTTAATTAATTTTTTTTATATTAATGTTAATTTCATTATGCTTACATATTGTAACAGTAAAAATGATACTGGACATATATAGTGTAATGTGTTTTTCTCTATATTTGCCTTTTATATATATATATATATATATATTTTAACTTCTGATTTTTTAATTTTTTATATTTTTTTTGCTTATGATTTTCGTTTTAAATTTTTTTTACTCATGTTTCTTTTTTATTTTGTATTTTTTTAATGATTTTCTTCCTTTAGTACAGCTAAAGATACATCAGTATTATCTAAATTTTTTGCAATTATTTATGTACACTTTCCTCTCTACTACAATATTACTACAAGTCACATTCTTGTGAAGAGTACTTTTGCTCCCCACAACATCAGTACAAACAACAATAAACTGCTGATATATCATGAGACTTTATCTAAAATTGGTTTTGAAACTTATACCTTTGCATGCATGTCCTCACATGCATGCCTTCACCCACAGGGAAGACTTAGCTTCCAAAATTAGAAAAATTCAGAAATGCTCACTAGGGAGACTTTTTTTGTAAAAAAGTAAAATATAAATCTTTCTCTCATTCTTTGTTACATCAGTGTTTTTTCATCAGTTTCAATTAACATGTGACTTCAAATTATTAATTTATACATGCAAATATACATACTTGGTTGTACTGGTAGTTTTGTTCTAACAATCATATTCCAGTGGAGGACTTTTGTTTTAGATGATAATAGATTATTTAAATTTTGAAATTATGATTTCTGTTTATACAGTTTTAAAGAGACAACATTCCTGAGACCAAATAATTTCTTTGACTTAGGATACACCAAACGATAAGCATTAGGGTGTGGATTTTCTATGACTTCAAAAGGCCCAATATAGATATCAAAGAATTTTTTTAATTTCTGAAATTAACATTTTTGATTTTTCATGAGATTTGACCAGAACAAGATCCCCAATTTTAAAAGTGGTTAATCTTACCCTATTGTTATGTCTTTTATTCCTCTTTTCCCCTTGTTTCCTCATAGTTTCCCTGACAATATCTTCTCTCTCTTGCATAGTTAAAGGTGTACATTTAGGAAATTCAATAAGTTCTGATATAAGATTTGGAGGTCTAATATTAAACATAATCTCATATGGTGAAAGTCCTGTGGAACTATGTTGTAGGCTATTCATAATATCTTCAAAATTTCGAATGTGCTCAAACCAAGTTGGATGTTTATGGCTACAATAGGTTCTACAAAGTCTCCCAATTTCCCTCATATATCTTTCTGCAGGATTGGTCGACGGAGAATAAACAGATATAAGTATATGCTTCAATTTTGATCTTTCAATAAACTTTTTCCAAATTTTTGAGGTGAACTGTGAACCATTATCTGATAATATAGCTTTTGGTTTACCCACCTGTGCGAAATAATCTCTTTCAATTTTTATTATAATTTCATGGCTAGTAGCGTTTTTCACTGGATATAGTTTAATTAATTTTGAAAATACATCTACCATAACAAATATGTAACAGTGACCACCTTTACTCTTTGGTAACATTCCATATAAGTCCACTGCGATAAGATCTAAAGGTTTTTCCGGAATAATGTTTTGCATATCTCCACCACGTCTTTGATTGCTCACTTTAACTCTCTGACATTTGTCACAGGTTGCCAATTCTTTTCTTACCTTCTTTCCAATATTGTAAAAATAAACATTTTCTTGTATCTTTTGAATGCACTTCTGTATCCCACAATGACCAAAACTTTCGTGTATGTAAATGATCAGCTTTTCAGCATCTGCCTCTGGCCAACACAGTTTCCAATTATCAGAATCTACATCTGTTCTCCGAAATAAAATCCCCTTATGTAATTTGTAAAATTTATGAAGTTTCTCATACCCCTTCTTGCCTAAACATTCTTTGATTAATTTCCAACTCTGATCCAAATTTTGATTTTTTCTAATTTTGTTACACATAGCTCTAATTGTTTTCTCATTTTCCACCCCTTTCAAGTATCTAATTTTAAATTGCTTTTCCTCCTCTTGTTCAAAAATCTCCTTTTCTCCCCCACTTGGTAACCTTGAAAGTGAATCAGCTACTACATTCTCAGAACCTTTTATGTGTTTGATTTCAAAGTCAAACTGTTGCAGAAAAATTGCCCATCTGGTCAATCTACTGTGGTATAATTTGCACTCTTGTAAGTAACTCAAAACTTTGTGATCCGAAAATACTATGGTTTTATGTCCAATAAGGTAAATTCTAAATTTTGTAAAAGCCCAATGAATTGCCAAAAGTTTCTTCTCTGTGACTGTATAATTTTTCTCATGCTTGAGCAACATTCTGCTTGCAAATGCTATGGTACAATGTATCTTAACTCCATTCTCTACTCTTTCTTGAAATAACTCTGCTCCAAGCCCATAATTACTGCTATCAGTGTTCAAACAAAATGGTAAATTAAAATCAGATCTGTGTAATAAGTGTTGATTCCTCAACTCTTGCTTAATTTTATCAAACTCTTCCTGACAACTTTTATCCCAAACCCAAACAGTGTTTTTCTTAAGTAACTGACTTAAACATGGTGCATTCAGACTCTGATCACTTGTATGTTTTCGGTAATAACCGCATAACCCAAAGAACGACTTTAATTGTTTTTTAGTCTTAGGAATAGGAATTTCTGAAATTGCTTTAGTTTTTTCTGGATCTGCCAAAATTCCCTTGTCTGTGACAACATGACCCAAGAATTTTAATTCAGAAACTGCAAATTTACATTTCTCTAATTTCAATGTCATCCCCCCTTTTCTAAGTTTTTCACAAACTGACTTCAAAATCAAAAAATGTTCCTCCCAATTTTTCCCTGTAACCAAAATGTCATCTACATAGATTGTCAGTTTAGACGCAAGTTCTTGCCCCAGTACATGATCCAAAGCTCTTATAAATTCGGAAACAGAAGAATTTAACCCAAATGGCACAACACAATATTGGTAACTCTTACCATTGTACAAGAAAGCAGTATATTTTCTAGAATTAACCGAAAGTGGTACTTGATGAAAACCCGAAGTTAGATCCAAACTTGACACATATTTTATATCTGTAAATTTATAGAGTAACTCATCAATATTTTCAGGATGGTCTGTCTGTCTGAACAAAATTTTGTTTAAGTGTCTAGAGTCCAAAACCAATCTTACTCCACCATCTTTTTTCGAAACTACTACTAGAGGATTATTATATGCACTGATACTCCTTTCTATTATATTACATCCTTCCATCTTTTTCAGCTCTTTCTCAACAGCAGGTCTTTTTGATATTGCAATAGTGTATGGTTTTATGAAAAATGGTTCATGAGGTTTTACCTGAAGCTCACACTGGTAACCCTTTACCCTACCAGGTATGTCACTAAAAACATCACTGTATTCCCACAGCAGATTTTCTAACTGTTGTTTTTGCTCCCCAGATAAATTTTGTGTTTCTGAAATTTTCAAATTTACTAAATTCCCAAATTCAACTTCATCAGTATCAAATCTATGAATTTCAATATTCTCCAATCTATTTTCTTTTAGTAAATTAATACTGTCAAAATTTCCATTACTCTGATCACCAAGTGTGTTCACAAAATTTGTCTGAATGTATTCCCTTTCACTAGTTTCTATCAAAAGTTTTCTTCCAACCCAATCAAATGCTGTATTTACTTTTACTATCCAATTCATACCCAAAAGAAAATCCTCATTAAATTCCTGAATTACAAAACATCCATGTGTGAACAACTTGCCTTCAATTAAAAATGTCACTAAAGCCTGGCTTTTTACCAATTTACTGCTCTTCCCAGTAGCACCTTTTATCTTTACCCCAACAACTGGCAGTTCAACATAATCTTTCCCCACTTTCAATTTCTTGCTTAACCTTTCAGATATTCCCGAGATCTCACTTCCTGTATCGATTAAACATTTACCAATCCATGACCCAATTTGAACTTTTATATAAGGACTGCAAAATTGATCACTTTTCTCAGAACCTGTATCCTCATGTAATAAATCACTTTCAATTTCCCCAAACCTATACTTATCAGAATCATATGGTATACCATTATATGTATTATTTGTCACAGTTATAAAATTTGCACAAGATACAAAATTGTCATTAGTACTCTCTATTATCTCAAATAGCCAAGAATTTTCATCCAAATCACATTGTATACTATTGAAGTACTTATCCTTCAGCTTTTCAAAAATAAAATATCTCATCTTTTTCCACCACCCAGGACATACAGTTTCACATACATTAATAAGCATCTTTCTAAAGTTCTTGTCAAAAGAAATAGTTTCACTGTTCAGCCATATATTCATAAGAAATGTGTGTGTATCATTAGTATCTATAAAAGTTTCACTTAGGTAAGAAGTTATACATGTGTCATCGTTATTTGTGTAGTCAGATTCTTCACCAGCAACATCTAAATTCACACTTTTACATACACCCAGATTGCGAGTATTATTCATCCTGGTAACATCCCTGGGAATTTCTATAATATTCTCACTATTTAATCCATTTTCAACCATGTGTATACCCAACTCCCTATTTAAACTAATGAAATACCTTTCCTCAACATCATCATCAATACCATTACCATCATTATCAACTTTATCAACAACATCATTATCATTACACATATTCAGGTCATACACATTCAAATTATTCCCCAAAATATTATTTCCCCTTTCTAAAGTTACCAGATCCCTTTCACCAACATTTTCATTCTCACAGCATGCATTCTCTCTTTCATTCACACACATCTCTGAACTACTGCAAATTACATCATCCGACAAAGTGTTTTTCTTTTCTGCCCAAGTGTAAAACTCTGTTAAATTAAATGAATCACAATTACTTTTATCTACTGTATGTTCTTGTGTATTGAAAATGTTATCTTTATCATTGTTATTTTCCTCTTGAAATTTCTTCAATAAGTAACAACTAATGACCTCATGTGATAGCTTAGGTTTGGAACTGACCTGTTTGGGTTTATGATAGTCACATCAATTGGTCCTTTCATCATGCTCACCTTCTGCCTCAACCTTGCGGACCTTCAAGGGGGCGTCTACTCGTTTTTTATTTCCGGTTCCTGTTTGAACTGCTGATTATGGTTCTGCCAATGTCTCTGATCAACATTTCTGATCCCATTCCTATGCCAAACATTACCTGATTGTTGGTAGTTTCTATTGTACTGACCTCTATCAAAATTTCTGTGATTTTGATCCCTAAAGTGTTCTCTATTTTGTTGATTATTAACACGAAAATGTTGTTCTTGTTCTGGATAAAAATTATGGTCCTTCTTTTCAAAATTGCTATATCCCCCTGAATTTTGACTGACACCATGATAATTGTTTTGTTCCCTTTTTTGAAAGTTGTCATTTCCCCAATTTTGACCATTACCTTTCTGAGTAAACCCACTGTGTGTTCTTGTTGTTACCCTATCCAACTTTTCAATATAATTGAGAAACTGCTCTACATTACTATCAGGACAATGAACTAAACTCAACTGCATTGCTGATGGCAATCTTCTCTTTAAGGTATCAATTTTGATCAAGTCATCCAAAGGTTTTGTTAAATGAATAAGTTTTTGAAGTTCACTTTTGCAAAATTGTTTCGTGTTCCCATCTGATTCCCTATAGTTTCGCCCATTCAAAAATTCACTTTTGATTCTAGTTTGTTTAAGATCATCCCAAAATTTTTCCAAAAATTATGATTCAAATTCTGAAAAGGTCATCCCCAAAGTTACAATCGGGTTTGCCGAAGTCAAAGCTTCCCCTTCCAAGAATTTTTTCACAAATTTAATTTTTATTTCATCTGGTGAGTGATGTAAAAAACAATCCTTACAATACTGCATAAAATCAACGGGATGTAAGGGTCCATCTACCGAAAAGTGCTTCACTGGAATATTAGATATAAGATTACACGTGTTGACATTGTAATTTTTGCTTTGAAATTCAATGTCAAAACTTTCAATTTTTTCGCTAAGTTCTTTGACAGATTTTTTGTTTTCCAAATCATTGCATTCTACTTTTTCTTCTAGAGTAACTAAACGATTGTCAGTTTCTTGTTGTACATTTTTAACTAAAACTTTTGTATTCTCATCCAAATTTTTAATTTCCCCTTTTATCTCATTAAAATCAATTAAATTTCTTTCCCTATCTACCAGTAACTCATTTTTTACAGTATTAATTTCACCGCTCAATTTAACATCAATTTCATTTACTTTTGCTTCCACAGATTCAATTTTTTCCTCAACACTGCCAACTCTATTCGAAAGCTCACTCACTTGGGTATTGACTGTTTGGACTTGCAAAAAAATGTTATCAATTTTTTCATCCCAGTAAGTCTTATTGTCGTCAAATGATTGTTTAATTTCTTTCGTGAAATTTACAAGAAAACTTTTTAAATCAAATTGATCGGTTCTTTCTCTTTTATTTGACCTGTCCTGATGTTCGAAGTCTATTAAATTACTACTTTCTACTTTAGGCACAATACTCTCGAAAATCTCATAAGTCATTGTGAAGAACAAAAATTTATACACAACAATACAAAACAAGATAAAAATATTGTTTTAACAAAATACGAGGGTTTCGTGACTTATCTGGAACACTCTTCTACTGTTGCAAAACCACATTTTCCATCCATGTGATTGTTGACCAAAATTCTTGAAGTATTTTCTTCTGTCGAAAATTATATTTTTTGCCGAAACATTTCTTCTCCAAAACTTTTACTTCCCGATGAACACAAACACTGTAACACACATTCTGAAGAAACTGGTAGTAACACACAAAAATTTTCTTCCTCGTAGCACTGTTGAAGATCTTGTGAACACAATATCCCGGCTACAGTCCCCAGTTGAAATATGGTATCCCGGCTATTACACAAGTTGAAAATATGGTCACTATTTTTTATAAACTTAAATTTGCCATATTTCGTGACAGTACCTTTTCGATTAGACGTTTGCAAGCGAATATAAGTCTTGGCTTCAGTTGTCTAAGTGTGATTCCACAATGCATCGTTGTCGGCTGCAGAAAATGACGTGGTTCAGCGTGTTTCTCTCATTTTGGTGTTTCAAATACAGTTTCTTCCAATGTAGTTTCTTCTTTTCAGATAATACAAAAATAATACTAACATAATTCATAATTGTTTATGACTTCGACCTTCACATTGTTCTTCCATCAACACACACCAAGAGTTAGCTTCCGACTCGGACTGACTATAGGCAAAGACTACTCCAACGTCAAAGATATTTTACACAATCAGTTTCTTTGCTATTCTTCGATACATTTTCTAATAGTAATCAATATGCTTTTACTCTCAAAAACAGAAGTAAATTAACATATAATAAGACAAATTATAATAAATTCTGACAAAAATATAAGAAAACATTTTCAATTCAGTATCGACAAATACGGTATAAAAAAATAACTTCTCCCAGATCCATTACAGCTGTCAGCAGTGGATGCTTTCATTCGGGTTATATGCCCTAGATCGTTAGGTTCTGTAGGGCTTTCTTTACCTTATTGAGCTTGCCATAGTCAGTAACACCAACTCCTACAGACTTCGCTGGAATGGAGTGGTTTGCACACCTTGGTGCTGCAGGTAGCTGTACCAAAGGTGCAACTACTGTGAAGCAAAATCTGTGGAGGGAACAGACAAACTTGTGATTCTTGAAGAGGGACAGCAAATTCTTCAGTAGTTGAAGGGGCAACTAGCTAGATAACAGACATGGCGTTGTAACATTTAGATAACAGGGCTTGGGTTTGGTGGTACTGTTAAAAGCTGAGAGCCAGGAGAAACTAAAGTGGGTTTCCACGGGCCGGAGTAGAATGTTAGATCTCTTTAAGTGGTAGGCAGGGTAGAGAATTTAAGAATGGAAATTGGTGGGTTGAAGTTGCATGTAGTTGGAGCTAATGAAGTGTGATGGCAGGAAGAACAGGACTTCTGTTCAGGTGAGTACAGGCTTGTAAATGCAAAATCAAATAGAGGTAATGCAGGAGTAGGTCGAATAATAGGGAGGAAATTTGAATGAGAGTAAACTGCTGTAAATAACACAGTGAAGACATTATAGTAGTCAAGGTAAACATGACGCTCATGTCCATTGTAGTAATTACAACTACATGGCTGCTAGCTCTGCAATTGATAAGATTGAAACAATCTCTCAAGAAACACAAGACGTAACTGAGGTAGCTACGGGAGACAAAAAATTTATGATCGTCCACTGTAATTGGATAGTAAAAAAGGAAGAAAGGGAAGCTGATTTTGAGAACACGGGGTGGGGGAGGGAATGAAAGGAGAAGCAGCCTGCCAGAATTTTGTGCAGAGCATAATTTAATCATTGCGAACACTGTGATAATCGTGAAAGAAGTTTGTACACATGGAAGAGACCTGCAAATACCAGAAGGAAAATATAAAAGGTAATGGTAAGACAGACTTCAGAAGCAGGTTTTAAACAGCAAAATATATCCTAGAGCAGATACAGATTCTGTCCATAATTTGTTTATAAAATGTTGATCAAAACTTGATGAATTGCAGAGAGTAGGATATTAAGTGTGAATAAATTGAAAGAACCAAAAGATGTCTAGTTTCAGAGGGAGACTCGGGCAATGATTGACTGAAAAAAGGAAAAAGAACAAGATAACAAAGGAGTAGCCTTGAGAGATGAAACAGTGCAGGTGCTGGAGGCTCAAATAAAGAAAGACAAGTCTCATCAGAAATCCTTGGATAGCAAGGGAGATGTTGAATTTAATTGGTGAAAAGATAAAATATAAAAATGCAGCAAATGAGGCAGACAAAGGGAATAGACATAAAAAAACATGAGATTGACAAAGTGGGAAATAACTGAGCTGATATGGCTGTGGGAGAAATTAAATGCAGGAGAAGCATTCATGACGAGGGGAAAGGATTAATGCCAACTGTAGTAAAATTAGAGAGCTTTGGAGCAGAGAAAAGCAGCTCCATGAATATGAGAAGTCAGATGGCAGACCAGTATTGAGAATGGAAAGTTGAAAGCTGGAAGCAACACTGGTATATAATACAAGGGAAACAAACAAACTTGAAGACAATATCAGAGAAGCAGAAGAGGTAACTGAAGAGGATATTGGAGAAAATATATTGTGGAAAGAATTTGAGAGAACTGAAAGGTCAAAGCTGAAAAATGGCCCTGGAGTAGGAAACATTCCCTGAGAACTGCTTCTGTCTTTGGAAGGGCGAACAATGTAAAAACTATTTCACCTGGTATGCAAGATATTATACTTGTTACATACCCATGAACTTAAAGAAGAATTTAATGATTCCATAAAAGGCTGGTGCTGATAGGTGTTGATATTACCAGAGTATCAGTTCAGCAAGTCATGCACGGAAAAACTGACATGAATTATTTACAGAATAAAAGAAAAACTGATAGATGCTGCTCTTGGGAAGTTCAGTTTGGGTTCTGGAAAAATGTTGGAACATGCAAACCAGTACTGATATTTAAGGCTTATCTTTGAAGGTTGACTGTGGCTTTAGGGAGGGCTTTTGACAATGTTGACTGGAATACTCTTTGAAATTCTGAAGGTAGGTAGAAATAAAATACAGAGAATAAAAGGTAATCCACAGCTAGTGCAGAAACCAAACAGGTTGTAAGAGTTGAAGGACATGGAAGGAAAGCAATAGTTTGAAAGGCAGTGAGAGTTGTAGTGAACCATCTATATTATTCATTGTGTACCTTGAGCAAGCAGTAGATGAAACCAAGGAGAAGTTTAAAATTGTTGTTGTTGTTGTTGTTGTTGTTGTTGTGGTCTTCAGTCCTGAGACTGGTTTGATGCAGCTCTCCATGCTACTCTATCCTGTGCAAGCTTTTTCATCTCCCAGTACCTACTGCAACCTACATCCTTCTGAATCTGCTTAGTGTATTCATCTCTTGGTCTCCCTCTACGATTTTTACCCTCCACACTGCCATCCAATACTAAATTGGTGATCCCTTGATGCCTCAGAACATGTCCTACCAACCGATCCCTTCTTCTGGTCAAGTTGTGCCACAAACTTCTCTTCTCCCCAATCCTATTCAATACTTCCTCATTAGTTATATGATCTACCCATCTAATCCTCAGCATTCTTCTGTAGCGCCACATTTCAAAAGCTTCTGTTCTCTTCTTGTCCAGACTATTTATCGTCCATGTTTCACTTCCATACATGGCTACACTCCATACGAATACTTTCAGAAATGACTTCCTGACACTTAAATCAATACTGGATGTTAACAAATTTCTCTTCTTCAGAAACGCTTTCCTTGCCATTGCCAGCCTACATTTTATATCCTCCCTACTTCGACCATCATCAGTTATTTTGCTCCCCAAATAGCAAAACTCCTTTACTACTTTAAGTGCATCATTTCCTAATCTAATTCCCTCAGCATCACCTGACTTAATTAGACTACATTCCATTATCCTTGTTTTGCTTTTGTTGATGTTCATCTTATATCCTCCTTTCAAGACACTGTCCATTCCATTCAACTGCTCTTGCAAGTCCTTTGCTGTCTCTGACAGAATTACAATGTCATCGGCGAACCTCAAATTTTTTATTTCTTCTCCATGAATTTTAATACCTACTCCGAATTTTTCTTTTGTTTCCTTTACTGCTTGCTCAATATACAGATTGAACTACATCGGGGAGAGGCTACAACCCTGTCTTACTCCCTTCCCAACCACTGCTTCCCTTTCATGTCCCTCGACTCTTATAACTGCCATCTGGATTCTGTACAAATTGTAAATAGCCTTTCGCTCCCTGTATTTTACCCCTGCCACCTTTAGAATTTGAAAGAGAGTATTCCAGTCACACCCCCCCCCCCCCCCCCCCCCCCCCCCCCCCATGAACCATGGGCCTTGCCGTTGGTGGGGAGGCTTGCGTGCCTCAGCGATACAGATAGCCGTACCGTAGGTGCAACCACAACGGAGGGGTATCTGTTGAGAGGCCAGACAAACATGTGGTTCCTGAAGAGGGGCAGCAGCCTTTTCAGTAGTTGCAAGGGCAGCAGTCTGGATGATTGACTGATCTGGCCATGTAACAATAACCAAAACGGCCTTGCTGTGCTGGTACTGCGAACGGCTGAAAGCAAGGGGAAACTACAGCCGTAATTTTTCCCGAGGGCATGCAGCTTTACTGTATGATTACATGATGATGGCGTCCTCTTGGGTAAAATATTCCGGAGGTAAAATAGTCCCCCATTCGGATCTCCGGGCGGGGACTACTCAAGAGGACGTCGTTATCAGGAGAAAGAAAACTGGCGTTCTACGGATCGGAGCGTGGAATGTCAGATCCCTTAATCGGGCAGGTAGGTTAGAAAATTTAAAAAGGGAAATGGATAGGTTGAAGTTAGATATAGTGGGAATTAGTGAAGTTCGGTGGCAGGAGGAACAAGACTTCTGGTCAGGTGACTACAGGGTTATAAACACAAAATCAAATAGGGGTAATGCAGGAGTAGGTTTAATAATGAATAGGAAAATAGGAATGCGGGTAAGCTACTACAAACAGCATAGTGAACGCATTATTGTTGCCAAGATAGATACGAAGCCCACGCCTACTACAGTAGTACAAGTTTATATGCCAACTAGCTCTGCAGATGACGAAGAAATTGAAGAAATGTATGATGAAATAAAAGAAATTATTCAGATTGTGAAGGGAGACGAAAATTTAATAGTCATGGGTGACTGGAATTCGAGTGTAGGAAAAGGGAGAGAAGGAAACATAGTAGGTGAATATGGATTGGGGGACAGAAATGAAAGAGGAAGCCGCCTGGTCGAATTTTGCACAGAGCACAACATAATCATAACTAACACTTGGTTTAAGAATCATGAAAGAAGGTTGTATACATGGAAGAACCCTGGAGATACTAAGAGTTATCAGATAGATTATATAATGGTAAGACAGAGATTTAGGAACCAGGTTTTAAATTGTAAGACATTTCCAGGGGCAGATGTGGACTCTGACCACAATCTATTGGTTATGACCTGTAGATAAAACTGAAGAAACTGCAAAAAGGTGGGAATTTAAGGAGATGGGACCTGGATAAACTAAAAGAACCAGAGGTTGTACAGAGATTCAGGGAGAGCATAAGGGAGCAATTGACAGGAATGGGGGAAATAAATACAGTAGAAGAAGAATGGGTAGCTTTAAGGGATGAAGTAGTGAAGGCAGCAGAGGATCAAGTAGGTAAAAAGACGAGGGCTAGTAGAAATCCTTGGGTAACAGAAGAAATATTGAATTTAATTGATGAAAGGAGAAAATATAAAAATGCAGTAAGTGAAACAGGCAAAAAGGAATACAAACGTCTCAAAAATGAGATCGACAGGAAGTGCAAAATGGCTAAGCAGGGATGGCTAGAGGACAAATGTAAGAATGTAGAGGCCTATCTCACTAGGGGTAAGATAGATACCGCCTACAGGAAAATTAAAGAGACCTTTGGAGATAAGAGAACGACTTGTATGAATATCAAGAGCTCAGATGGAAACCCAGTTCTAAGCAAAGAAGGGAAAGCAGAAAGGTGGAAGGAGTATATAGAGGGTCTATACAAGGGCGATGTACTTGAGGACAATATTATGGAAATGGAAGAGGATGTAGATGAAGATGAAATGGGAGATATGATACTGCGTGAAGAGTTTGACAGAGCACTGAAAGACCTGAGTCAAAACAAGGCCCCCGGAGTAGACAATATTCCATTGGAACTACTGACGGCCGTGGGAGAGCCAGTCCTGACTAAACTCTACCATCTGGTGAGCAAGATGTATGAAACAGGCGAAATACCCTCAGACTTCAAGAAGAATATAATAATTCCAATCCCAAAGAAAGCAGGTGTTGACAGATGTGAAAATTACCGAACTATCAGCTTAATAAGTCACAGCTGCAAAATACTAACACGAATTCTTTACAGACGAATGGAAAAACTAGTAGAAGCCAACCTCGGGGAAGATCAGTTTGGATTCCGTAGAAACACTGGTACACGTGAGGCAATCCTGACCTTACGACTTATCTTAGAAGAAAGGTTAAGGAAAGGCAAACCTACGTTTCTAGCATTTGTAGACTTAGAGAAAGCTTTTGACAATGTTGACTGGAATACTCTCTTTCAAATTTTAAAGGTGGCAGGGGTAAAATACATGGAGCGAAAGGCTATTTACAATTTGTACAGAAACCAGATGGCAGTTATAAGAGTCGAGGGACATGAAAGGGAAGCAGTGGTTGGGAAGGGAGTAAGACAGGGTTGTAGCCTCTCCCCGATGTTGTTCAATCTGTATATTGAGCAAGCAGTAAAGGAAACAAAAGAAAAATTCGGAGTAGGTATTAAAATTCATGGAGAAGAGATAAAAACTTTGAGGTTCGCCGATGACATTGTAATTCTGTCAGAGACAGCAAAGGACTTGCAAGAGCAGTTGAATGGAATGGACAGTGTCTTGAAAGGAGGATATAAGATGAACATCAACAAAAGCAAAACAAGGATAATGGAATGTAGTCTAATTAAGTCGGGTGATGCTGAGGGAATTAGATTAGGAAATGAGGCACTTAAAGTAGTAAAGGAGTTTTGCTATTTGGGGAGCAAAATAACTGATGATGGTCGAAGTAGAGAGGATATAAAATGTAGGCTGGCAATGGCAAGGAAAGCGTTTCTGAAGAAGATAAATTTGTTAACATCCAGTATTGATTTAAGTGTCAGGAAGTCATTTCTGAAAGTATTCGTATGGAGTGTAGCCATGTATGGAAGTGAAACATGGACGATAAATAGTTTGGACAAGAAGAGAATAGAAGCTTTCGAAATGTGGTGCTACAGAAGAATGCTGAAGATCAGATGGGTAGATCACATAACTAATGAGGAAGTATTGAATAGGATTGGGGAGAAGAGAAGTTTGTGGCACAACTTGACCAGAAGAAGGGATCGGTTGGTAGGACATGTTCTGAGGCATCAAGGGATCACCAATTTAGTATTGGAGGGCAGCGTGGAGGGTAAAAATCGTAGAGGGAGACCAAGAGATGAATACGCTAAGCAGATTCAGAAGGATGTAGGTTGCAGTAGGTACTGGGAGATGAAAAAGCTTGCACAGGATAGAGTAGCATGGAGAGCTGCATCAAACCAGTCTCAGGACTGAAGACCACAACAACAACAACATATTCCAGTCAACATTGTCAATAGCTTTCTCTAAGTCTACAAATGCTAGAAACGTAGGTTTGCCTTTCCTTAATCTTTCTTCTAAGATAAGTCGTAAGGTCAGTATTGCCTCACGTGTTCCAGTGTTTCTACGGAATCCAAACTGATCTTCCCCGAGGTTGGCTTCTACTAGTTTTTCCATTCGCCTGTAAAGAATTCGTGTTAGTATTTTGCAGCTGTGACTTATTAAGCTGATAGTTCGGTAATTTTCACGTCTGTCAACACCTGCTTTCTTTGGGATTGGAATTATTATATTCTTCTTGAAGTCTGAGGGTATTTCGCCTGTTTCATACATCTTGCTCACCAGATGGTAGAGTTTAGTCAGGACTGGCTCTCCCACGGCCGTCAGTAGTTCCAACGGAATATTGTCTACTCCGGGGGCCTTGTTTCGACTCGGGTCTTTCAGTGCTCTGTCAAACTCTTCACGCAGTATCATATCCTCCCATTTCATCTTCATCTACATCCTCTTCCATTTCCATAATATTGTCCTCAAGTACATCGCCCTTGTATAGACCCTCTATATACTCCTTCCACCTTTCTGCTTTCCCTTCTTTGCTTAGAACTGGGTTTCCATCTGAGCTCTTGATATTCATACAAGTCATTCTCTTATCTCCAAAGGTCTCTTTAATTTCCCTGTAGGCGGTATCTATCTTACCCCTAGTGAGATAGGCCTCTACATCCTTACATTTGTCCTCTAGCCATCCCTGCTTAGCCATTTTGCACTTCCTGTCGATCTCATTTTTGAGACGTTTGTATTCCTTTTTGCCTGTTTCACTTACTGCATTTTTATATTTTCTCCTTTCATCAATTAAATTCAGTATTTCTTCTGTTACCCAAGGATTTCTACTAGCCCTCGTCTTTTTACCTACTTGATCGTCTGCTGCCTTCACTACTTCATCCCTCAAAGCTACCCATTCTTCTTCCACTGTATTTATTTCCCCCATTCCTGTCAATTGCTCCGTTATGCTCTCCCTGAATCTCTGTACAACCTCTGGTTCTTTTAGTTTATCCAGGTCCCATCTCCTTAAATTCCCACCTTTTTGCAGTTTCTTCAGTTTTAATCTACAGGTCATAACCAATAGATTGTGGTCAGAGTCCACATCTGCCCCTGGAAATGTCTTACAATTTAAAACCTGGTTCCTAAATCTCTGTCTTACCATTATATAATCTATCTGATACCTTTTAGTATCTCCAGGGTTCTTCCATGTATACAACCTTCTTTCATGATTCTTAAACCAAGTGTTAGTTATGATTATGTTGTGCTCTGTGCAAAATTCTACAAGGCGGCTTCCTCTTTCATTTCTGTCCCCCAATCCATATTCACCTACTATGTTTCCTTCTCTCCCTTTTCCTACACTCGAATTCCAGTCACCCATGACTATTAAATTTTCGTCTCCCTTCACAATCTGTATAATTTCTTTTATTTCATCATACATTTCTTCAATTTCTTCATCATCTGCAGAGCTAGTTGGCATATAAACTTGTACTACTGTAGTAGGTGTGGGCTTCGTATCTATCTTGGCCACAATAATGCGTTCACTATGCTGTTTGTAGTAGCTTACCCGCGTTCCTATTTTCCTATTCATTATTAAACCTACTCCTGCATTACCCCTATTTGATTGTGTGTTTATAACCCTGTAGTCACCTGACCAGAAGTCTTGTTACTCCTGCCACCGAACTTCACTAATTCCCACTATATCTAACTTCAACCTATCCATTTCTCTTTTTAAATTTTCTAACCTACCTGCCCGATTAAGGGATCTGACATTCCACGCTCCGATCCGTAGAACGCCAGTTTTCTTTCTCCTTATAACGACATCCTCTTGAGTAGTCCTCGCCCGGAGATCCGAATGGGGGACTATTTTACCTCCGGAATATTTTACCCAAGAGGACGCCATCATCATGTAATCATACAGTAAAGCTGCATGCCCTCGGGAAAAATTACGGCTGTAGTTTCCCCTTGCTTTCAGCCGTTCGCAGTACCAGCACAGCAAGGCCATTTTGGTTATTGTTACATGGCCAGATCAGTCAATCATCCAGACTGCTGCCCTTGCAACTACTGAAAAGGCTGCTGCCCCTCTTCAGGAACCACACGTTTGTCTGGCCTCTCAACAGATACCCCTCCGTTGTGGTTGCACCTACGGTACGGCTATCTGTATCATTGAGGCACGCAAGCCTCCCCACCAACGGCAAGGTCCATGGTTCATGCGGGGGGAAGTTTAAAATAGGATGTTCAAAAGAAGAAATAAAAATTTTTTGAGCTTTCTCATCTCTGACAATTAAAACGTCATCAACAAGATATTTGGCAGGGCAATTGAGTAGAAGGGATAATGTCTTGGAAAGAGGTTATAAGGTGAAGGAAAAAAGGTAGAGCAATGGTAATAGAATGTAGTTGAATTAAATTGGGTTATGCTGAGGATGTTAGGTAAGGAAATGGAACTTGATAGAAGTAGACGAATTTCACTATTTTAGGCAGCAACATAAATGATGTCTGAAATAGAGGACATAATATGTAAACTGGCAATTGCAAGGAATGCAGTTCTGAAGAAGAGAAATTTAATATCCACTAAAATTGTTAATAAGTATTTCCTCTACATTTTTATGGAGTGTAGCCTCGTACAAAAATGAAAGGCGGATGATAAGCAGCTTGAACTAGAAGTTTTGAAATGTGGTACTACAGACAAATGCTGAAGGTGAAATAACTGAAGAGGAAGTAGCTAATTGAATTTGGGAAAAATTAATTATAAATGTGACTAAAAGAGACATCCTGAGGCACAAAGGAATAGTCAGTTTAGTAAATGGAGGTGGGGGGGATGAAAGTAGAACAGGAAGACTAAGACTGGGAACACAGTAACCAATACAGCGTGGCCACCTGTGGCAGACGCGTTTGCAGTGATGACTCCCTTGCCCAGAATGCTGAAGGCCTCACAAAGGCCTTTGCAGACAGGCGATACCCCCCAACCTGGAATGACTGAACCACGTCCTTCGTCAGGGCTTTATCTATCATCATGCCCTGAAATGAGGGACATCCTACCCAAGATACTTCCATTCCTTCCCAGAGTGGTGTTTCGCCACTCACCCAACCTCCATAACATCCTAGTCCATCCCTATGCCACTTACACCCTCGGTCCCCTACCACATGGATCATACTTTGTGGAAGACCCAGTGCAAGACCTGCCCTATCCATCCACCCAGCACCTCCTACTCCAGTCCTGTCACTGGCTTATCCTACCTGACCAGTGGCCAGACCACCTGTGAAAGCAGCCATGTTTATATACCAGCTCTACTGCAACCACTTCACAGCATTTTACATTGCTATGATAACCAGCCAGCTGTCATCCAGAATGAATGGCAACGTCAAACTGGGCCAAAAACTAGGTGGCACAACATACAGCAAAGCACAAGAGAGATTTCGATGGCTGCTTAACTGATGCCATCTGGATCCTTACCCTTAACCCCCCCCCCCCCCCCCCCCCCCCACCCACACACACACACACACACACACACACACACACACACACACACACACACACACACACACACCACTGCGCCCCAGACAGAGAGTGAGTGTGTACACTTTCCCATTACCCCTACCCAATATGTGTCAGCTAGTTGTGTGCTGCCATTTCACGCCCTAATCTGTAAAATCGTGTGCTCAACCGTCTGCAACCTGCCCACTCTACCTGCACCCCCAGCTTGCCCACGGTCAGCTCCCCACTCTCCCACGAGCCACTAGATGCTTCCTCCCAGTCCCTTCCCTGCCTACTGCCTCTCTCCATCTCCCGTCCCACCTCAACTCACCCCATCCCACGTATGTTTGTCCTGCTGCTTGATAAAGGAATTCCATTCTGAAAGCTAGCAAATCAAAGCTCTGTATTTCTTGTTTTTGTATCTGTCGACAACGTAGTGTTTCTGCCTTTCTTTGTGTCATCTCTCCATTCCGAAATAATTAGTTAATAATATAGAATAACCTAGAGAGCTGCATCAAACTAGTCTTTGGACTGAAAGCAGCAGCGTGATGTGTGACCTCACATGCATGCTCATCTGTGGTAAGAAGACCAGGGTGTGTACAGCCCAAGACAACCGGGAAAAACCCGGGAATTTTTCATTGTTTTAGTTTTCAGTTACATTTTTGTAATTTGGACTGGTAAGAACTGATACTGTAACAAGGAATTTTACTTTAGCCCGCTACTGCAAAATAATACTGCAGCAATAAAACATAAATGAGGGACAGAAAACCAAAATAAACTTTAGTTGCAAAGGAAATGCGCCATTTCCAACAACAAAACGGAGTGCACACACAAGCGTCTGCCAACTTGCAACAAGCAGCCAAACGCTAGCCGGAAAAATTCTTCCGGTGAGCCCAAGCTGACAGATTCGTGCATGCTCAAAGTAGTGTAAGTTGCAGTGGCGA
The DNA here is from genome assembly GCF_023864345.2 of Schistocerca serialis cubense. Taxonomy (NCBI): domain Eukaryota; kingdom Metazoa; phylum Arthropoda; class Insecta; order Orthoptera; family Acrididae; genus Schistocerca; species Schistocerca serialis. The sequence goes on from NC_064639.1 coordinate 494,925,153, forward strand.
GGGTGGTAGTTTCAACATGACCCGTGTTTTGCTGTTGCTTGATGTCAGGTTGGGTCTTACTTGTTTGTGAATCTGCACATACGGATGTGCACTTTCAGCCGAATTATGCATTTTAGTCTGGTTTAGGAAATTCCAATGCTCTTGGAGTACCCTCTGACGTTCTGTTTCGTTTATGACATAATGTAACATCTCTTAATGCTAACATGTGTTCTTCCTATGTCGTCATAGCTGTGCACGCACAGTAACCATTTTTTGAGGCTCTCTGACAACTGCTGAAACAAATTCTAACAGGTCGCAGGAAAATATTGCGAATGGTGGTTGAAAAGGGAGGGAGGGGAAGGCGGGGCATTCATTTTCTAAAGTGCTGGGAAGTTCTATGCTGGTGTATAAAACCTTACTCATTCAAAGGATTGACAAGGTTTATGGTTCCAAGAGAAAGTTTTCACTTAACACGGAAAAAGTGTATTTTTACCTGGGAAAAAGTGTATTTTTAACCGGGACATTCGAGAATTTTTCTTCCTTGTCCACATATAAACCCTGAAGACACAAACATGGTTCATGTTTTTGATGTACCACTCTCACAAGTTACAGCAGCTCTGTGTTGTATTTGTAGGTCATTAATCAATAACTTAAGCTGTTATTTGAGAAGAGTCATTTACCTATGACCTGTATATTACAGCTATGTACATATGCTGAGATTTACTGATTGAGAATATTTATATAGGGCTCTCATTATTTGTGATGTGTTTCACTATGCTGTAGGTTATCTGAGGCTGTTGGTTCTGGAAGAAACACTGATATACTTGAAATCTGCATCACGTCTTGTCTACATGTTTCTGTATAGTTGTAAAATATTTTTCAGTTGCAAATCAAGTGCAAATTTTATTTCAGCTTGTGATATTGCCAGCAAAGCCAAATGTTGTGACAATTCTGGAATCTTACGTCAGAGAATATGCCATTAATCAGATCTGTGGTACTCCAGATAACTTACGCCGAAAGTACAGGCGGCGTCACAATCACCAGAATGGACCACTTGATATAGAACGAATAAACAGAAGGTATGATTTTGTCCATATTATACACTCCTGTTATATTCTATTGTATGTAAATGAAATGAAATGCGCAGTTCTAAGTGTCTTCCCAGTGAGACCAGTGGAATGTAATTATTACAGTATAATGTTAAACACGGGAAATAAATGTGTAAAAGTGTGCCCACAAGAATTGGAAAATTTTAATGAACAGAACAACAGTTGTGGAGAGAGCCCTTGATGAACTCATGTGGAACAGATTTCCTTTAGTAAGATTTATATGTAGAGTGATTGTAGAAATGGCTATCTTTTTGCCAGGTAGTCATTGTTGCTAGACAGCTTCTTTGAATTTTGAAATAGAAAAGTGTTGCAGTCTGTGAGCAGTTTTTGTCACTTCAGGTGGTGTCTCAATGAAAACTTTTCAGTGTACGCACCTCCACTATGTTGCCTTTTGTAATCAACAGTGGACAGTGATAACTTTTCTCTACAACACTGGACTGTGATGATAGTTCTATTCAGGGATAAATTTTATTCATTCTGCATCAACACTTTGTAGCATGGCAACATGGAACAACCCTCTCCACCTCACCAATGAAAGCAGTTTCCACTCCCACTATGCTTAAAGTAGACTAAAACAATCTCCCTCTTTGCTAATGTTGCTTTATTTTTCTGGGCATGTGTGCTACCTGCAGACGTCAGCATCTCTTGTATGAAATATTGTTTACCAATTGAAGAAATTTTCAGTAGGGCGATTTCATCTCAATTCATACAGGTAAAGAGTGAATGTGTCTCATCACTATTTCAAACTTTGCTGAAAAAAAAAATTATGTTGAAGTTCCGCATGACACCTCTCTAAAACTACCAATATTGGGATTTTGTGGTTTGCTAAAACTCTACAGACCTCTCCAAATGAGAGCATTTGTGAAAATGTTGTAATGAAAAGGAAAATTGAAAATTTGTAATAAAGAAACCAAAATGATAAAGACCAGAATTTATTTCCAATAAATACTTTGTTCCCAATACTAAGATACATGATTAATATACGGGGTGAGGCAGCTAAGTCATAACACCCATTGTATCTCCCCGCCTGTAATAGATACGAAGATGCTGTTTGGACAGTGAATTGCAGGGACAGGGGCTACTTGAATAAATCACATTTCATGTTTGTGCTATTTTTTATTAAGAGAGATGAGGCCATCTTTGGTTTTTTCAATAAAACCGTATGTAAAATTTTAGCGTAACATGATGGGCTTAAAAAGATGGTTTCAAATATGTGTATATCACAATATTTAGGCGAATAGTTTTTGAGACAAAGATATGGTCTTGTATTGTGTTCATCCTTCGAAGTGATATTGTCTAATGTGACCTTTCCCGTCTACCACTGAGAAACTTATAAGGGAAGGCATTGTTTTCCTGCTTCTTGATAACGCCACCAGGTGACGCACGAGGTAGCTGGAGAGAAGGGTACAAATGTGCTGCTGGGGTAATGATATATCGCATCTCCTTCACAATTTCTTGGAGCCGACATGTACACCAACGAAGAAAAGTTAAATATACTTCTAGTGTATGGTGAAAGCAGGAGAAATGCTGTTAGAGCAGGTCTTCTCAACCTTTTCAGCTGGCGGACCCCTTCTTCAGTCGAAAATCCATGGCGGACCCCTAGTCAGTCAAGAGCACAGTAACTTAAAATTTGAGTGAAACCCATGGGAACTGAAAGTTTCTTAATGGAAGTGCCATGTTCCCAATGACCCCCCCCCCCCCCCCCTCCAAAGTACCAATAGTCTCTGGTTTAGAGATGAATGAAAACAACTTGAAATTAACGACCCAATTTGAATTCCCACTGTACCCAGACACTTACTAGTGGATTTACTCCCTTTGTTCAACACACTGTAGCCTGATTAAAATTACTTGGTAATTGAAATTGAAATTTCACACGATGGAGCTGTCTTCCTCCAAGAGCAATCAACGTCACGTCCAAACTTTTCGTTGTGGACAAGCTGCTACTTATGGTCTGTTTACTTCCACTATTTGTCTACTGTTGTGTAAGGAGCATGCATATTTCATAACAGTCGTGTGTGTGTGGGGGGGGGGGGGGGGGGGGGGGAGGGGGGGGGGGTGGTTCGTGAAATCCGAAGAAAAATGTTCAAATGTATGTAAAGTTTTCCTTTGGTTGTCCTCCCTCCTCATTCATTTCAACTGGAAACTTTCCTTGTTGTGAAGGCGATGGAGAAACTGCACCCTTCTTCAATGATCCCGACTTCAGCCACTGATCCATGTTAGAAGTAATAAACTGGTCAAAAATCGACTTATGAAATAGGTAGTGCACTGACAAAGCAAGTTCAACATTTAATGATGCCTGGGGCTGTATACGTGCCAGCGAGCGCTGGGATTGGTCAACAAAGCTGGCTCCGTGCATGCGTAAAAGGTTTCAACGCATCTAGCGCCGTGAGCCGGGGCACAAACGATCCCCGTATTGTTGCTAAACAGTTGATCAGAGAAGCCACATTCTCCGGCACTAAACTGCGTATACGTTCTCACTTAGGAACCGCAAAGGCTGCTTGGGGATACAACTTGAAGTAAAAGTACACATGTTTCTCACACGAAAAAAAATAGTGATGAATTTGATTTTCACATTTGTATTCAATAATTTTACTCATTATTTTACATGATTTGGTGAAAGGTGGGTGCGGACCCCCTAGAAAGAGCCAGCGGACCCCTAAGGGGTCTGCGGACCACAGGTTGGGAAGCCCTGTGTTAGAGCATTAAAGCGATATAGAGAGCTGTATCCTGATCATGAGCATCCTATGTGTCAGCTTCTTGCACGTATTTGCAAGAAACTACTTGAATAGGGATCATGGAACGCCATACAGATAACAGGACAGAAAATTGCAACTGGAGAGATACATGAAGAGGGCGTTCTAGCGTTGGCGCGTAATGACCCTACTGATTCGTCGTGACCTATTGGCTCGGAATGTGGTATAAGTCAGACAAGTGTTCTACGCATTTTGCACCGGCATAGATTTCACCCGTTTCACCTCTCATTACATCAGGCCTTCTCTGGTGTGGATTTCGAACGGCGCCAAGAATTTTGCCGGTTTGCTCTGCAGTGCCTAAAAGATGATCCAATATTTTTTTCAACGGATGATTTTTACTGATGAAGCAACTTTCACCAACCACGGTAATGTGAATTTGCATACTATGAATAGAGAATCCTCATTGGCTTCGACAGGTATAGCATCAGCAACAGTGGAGTGTTAACATGTGGTGCGGCATCGTCAGAAATGTCATTGTGGGTCCATACGTCAGTCTGGGAATACTAAATGGCAATAATTATGTACAGTTCCTGCGAAACGTTCTGCCCATTTTGCTGGAAGAGGTACCACTTACTACAAATCGGTGCATGTGGTTCCAACATGACGGCTGTCCTGCTCACTCTTCCGATGTGGCTACAGAGCTGTTACATGAAAAGTTCCGAGATTGTCGGATAGGACGACATGCTGAAGTGAAGTGGCCAGCCTGGTCTCCTGATTTGACCCCTCCTGATTATTTTATATATACACCCTCGCAGCCATTCACAAATCATTCGAACGGCAACTACAAATGTGCATTGCAGCAGAGGGGAAGCATGTTTAGCCCATGCTACAGTAAAGTTTTGTATCATGTACAGTATGTATTTCACATCTTTGTGTGTATTTGCTTCATATTGTGATCAATAGTAAATATTTTCAAATAAAAAAAATACATACGAAATAATTGTGACCAATAAGGGCCTCTCTATTTACATTTGTTTTTCTGTTACTTAGAATGTATTAACATCTTTTAGTATTTTAATACTGTATGTTGTATACTATTTTGGTGTCACAGTTGTCAAATGACTGAATAATATTTGCGTGACATCATCAGTTAAGTATTGTACAAAATATTGCAGTATGTATTACTGTTGTCGGGTAAATGGACATGTTTGTGTAAGGACGGACTCGTGGCGTTTACCATGTACTCTACACAGCAGGAAAGGTCGCATTGGATGCTGCCGCTTCTAAGGATGAACACAATATGAGAGCATATGTCTCTCAAAAACTATTCGCCTAAATATTATGATGAACACACATTTGAAACAGGTTTTTTTTTTTTTTTTTTTTTTTTTTTTAAGCCCATCATGTTGCGCTAAAATTTAACATAGGGTTAAAAAAAAAAAACTTATCTCTGTCTCTGTAGTAAAAAAATAGTACAAACATGAAATGTGATTTATTCAAGTAGCCCCTGTCCCTGCAATTCACTGTCCAAAGGGCATCCTTGTATCTATTACGGTTGGGGAGATACAAGGGGTGCTGTCTCACCCTGTATACACACTTCTGAGGGGGTGTTTTTTTTTTTTTTTTTTTTTTTTTTTTTTATAAATAAACTATGAAAATTTGTAACTATTTTAAATTTCAAATTTAAGTTTTGAAAATATGAATAGAATGTTAACTGTCTTACAAAATGATAAAGTTGAAGGACTGCTAACTGTCAGCTATGATACAAATGCATGAAATTCTTGAACTGTCAAAATATTGGTACATAAAGATAAAAGAATCTGAAACTTTTTGGTTCCTTACAAATTATTTTCTCCAAAACCCTCATCCTAAATTTTCTAAACATTTAATAGTATGTTAATTGGTCATAGTACTTGGGGACTGTACATTCAGAGTGGGCAATACTTGTCTGTACAAAATGTGAGATATTTTTTACGTAGACGTAGCTCTACTCTCGAGGTCAGAAAATCGTGGACACTTAAATATTTTAAATTGATCTCTGATTTTTAAGTAAATGTCATGCTAAACTGGTATTTTTGAATCAAAATAATTACTTAGAGCATTATAAGGGAGTGGGAAAACAATTTATAATGTTGTTCAAAAGCATTTTACAACAAAAATGAGATATATAATATTTATTTTTTATGATATTATTCACATATTATTACGGTCTTCTGTCACGATTTTACTACTTCGTGACTTTCCGTGAATTAGTTGCCTACAATGTAATGATCAACACCGCACATTTGAAAGGAGTTTTTTTTGCATCTACTTCTCATTGAACTTGTATAGCCAAGCTGAATTTGCACACAGACAAGGATGATCCAAGAAGAGCAGTTCTTGGGAAATGGGAACTGCAGACTGATCTTCTGATGATGGCCATTTGAAAGCATTAGCAGGAACTTGGGGCGTCATAAAGGAGACAGTTATATCTTGCAGCTCATGAGACACATTATCTGTCCCATCCACCACTGTTTGTCATACACGCAAGAAATCAAGTGGCTCATTACAAAGTCGTTCAATGTGTACTGTGGTCTCTGCGTTTCATACACAGTAACAGGCTGCATTTTGTGGAAAACTGTTCTTGCAATGTGTATGCCACTCCAGGATGCAACCCAATAGTGACTTGATTCCTACCATAGGCTTCATAGCAGAACACTCTCCTCGTTTTTTAAATGGAATTCCCTTAAGATACTTTAATTCAGAATTCCATTACTAATGTTGATATGGTGTGCACAAATCCAGTAGCATCTCTTGTAACATCAACAACTTCATGCTGGAGGTTAAATCTTGTTGCAAAATGTTTACGGAGACGTCCTACCCCATCACATGCCCCTTTTCCAGGACCTGTTGGTGAAAATACCTTCTTTGTGTCGTAATTCCTGTACTACAGTGTTGACCACGCAAAGCTGAAAGCAATTTCTAAAATGAGACGCTGCACCATCTGTCACATACATACGTTTAGGAAATGCATGGCCTCTAGATGCTATGTCATCAATCATCATGTTGACAGCATAGCACGCATGTGCACTGTCGTGAATGAGATCATCACTGACATCAGCAAAACAGTGTGATGTTCCAAGGAAGTGAGCTACACGTGCAAATGTTGATACTTGCGATGTGTGCCAGTGGTAACTTTGAATTTGATTGTAGAAAGCAACAGACCAGTTCTCAGCAAATTTGAAATGGAACTAATGTGTCAGTATTATGTGATGTGACCGATTTTACTTCTGCTGTGGCCTGTCTTTGAATCCCCGGGATATGATGGTGAGCTATTGCTTTTATGACACAATGCCGAACTTCTATTGCTCTACTGTCTTCTTCACCAACTCTCCTCCCTCCCACAATGTGTAAGTTACGTCACTGTCAGTATCCTGAAGATGTTAGGCTTAAACAGTCACCCCTTCAGCACCAGGACACATTGCACACGCCTGCAACCAACATTTATCGTGCAGCTCTTGACATGTATACACAAAAGCACCAGGTCCATCTCTGTGTACTTCTTTTCTGTGACGCTGCCGAAACAAACAAGTTTCAAATTAATCCAGTAAATACATGTGCTTACTTCCTCCACTGGTTGGCATTTTACCCATTTTGGTCATAAGGAGTAGAATTTTGGGACCAATTTTTATACTCGGGTTCTCCTTTTTCATTAGGAGATATGCTTTTCTTATTGATCTTGTCATATATCTTTTACCTTTTTCATCATTTTCACTAACAGAGATTACATCAGCCTAGTTAGGACTTTGCCTGCTGCAATGTTTGCCATCACATAGGTAATATTCCATAGCAATAGTAAACGTATCATCTTGCAATAGATGCCCACAGTAAGGATCTGGGCACGTCCAAATACTTTGCTCATTCTTTATTTTACGAGATTTTGAAATCAAACAATTTGAGGAAGTAGGTTTGTATTTCTGTATCTGCTGCTTAGAGTAGCTACCTGGTATCAGTGTCAGTAACTGTAACTTCTCAGTATAAGTGGGTGCTGAGATAGCCGTATTTAGATTTTGAAACGATGCGTTACATGTTGTGGATGTGTTGCTACCATCAGGTTCTGCACAAAGTGCATCTACATTATCCACTTCACAAAGTTTTGAAGATGTTGCTTGTGCAAAACTTGTTTCAATTTCTTCCACTTTCCTTTTTGCATACTGTTTTCTTCTTGTGCTTTTTACCTTTCCTGGATGTTTAAAAGGGGGATATAGTAGGGGCTACAGCAGAAATGCTAACATTCAATGCATCAACAAATTTACACCCAGGGATATAAACACCTCACTTACTTCTGTGTTTTCACATTCCGGTGATGGTGATTGTTCAGGTGGTTTGTCACTAAATTTCTCCTTGCAGTGAGTGTAGCAATTTGTGCGCAGTGGGTGTGATGTTAATGCTGTTACTTGGGGACCAGGATATTTCTCTGAGATACCTCTGACAGATTTCAAACAACTGTGTTTTTCACTTTTCTTCAAAGTCACATAAATTTTGTCTCTTTTTCATGGTCCACACACCTCACTCTTCCACAGCTGTATTTCCTCACTGACACTGTATCTAACAAACAGTTCAAACTGAACACACAACTCGATGTAGAATGGTTTATGTGCAAGTTCTCACTTGTTTGTTATAAACTGAAGAGTGCTGGAAACAGTGTTGCCAACATGCATATTTTACGCGAGAAATTCAGTGATGATGCGAAAAAACTTCAAATTTTCATCTTAAATTTTATAAGTTAAAGGAAGCACGTAAGTGTGTGGTTGTAAATTAAATTTCAACAAGCTTCATGCGAAACATCTGCCAGGTCTCCAGTACTTTTGGTTTAGTAGTTACGCTTGTTTGTTCTCTGCTGTTTTAAGAGTTACTTACAAAAAATATATATTTTTCAAAGGGCTGTACCATTTACAAAAATTAAGATGAAATGAAAATGCTTTATGGTGTACAGGTGTAATGTTATTTTTTTTCCAGAGGAAGTCGTGACCCCAAGTTGATATGACCTGTAAGCTTTGAGATGAAATCGTCCAGTAATTAAATGTGTTTTGCCCTCTTTCTTGCAGTATAAATATATGCAAAGAAGTTGCAGATGGTGTAAGAATTTATTTTGACTTCACTCTGAGTGGCCTGTTATTGTACAATGAAGAAAAAGACCAATATGAACAAACTCGGAATATGAATATTAAAAGGGAGACCGATCTGGGGTAAGTTGTGTTTGGTGTTCAAAGCATAGTAAAGTATTAAACACCTGCTTCAGTGATCTGATAATGTCCTTAAATGTTAAAAACTGGAATTTGCTAACAATGGTTTTTGCATGCTGTAAAAAGTAACTATTACTAACTTTGATTTGAGGGAAAATTGAGGGCAGAAAGATCACTGCTAATAGTAGTGACTCTGTGATACATGTTACTCTGTGATTGTGGGCTCCAACATGCTGACTACATTTGCCTGCAAATCAATTGCTAGAATGCAGTGGATGCTCATAGTTTACTTTTCATGCTGAAACGGTTGCACTGAAACAATTCAAATCTTCCAGAATGTAAAAAAGGAAAACAAAGCAGGTACATTACAGCATTAAATGAAGTTTCTCTCTGTTCCAATTCGCGGGATAATTGTCTACTTAATTGCTGTGTAGTTGGTTCCTCAGACCGTCTGTACAGACTATCGAAGAGAGATTTATTGTTGAGGTAACATTTTTCTCTTTCTTTTTGTGTGTCAACTATTTCTGTCATCACAATTCTACAAAACAAGGGAAGTTAAATTGTGATCACCATGTGAGAGATTTGTAGGCAATGGGAACAATCCATCCTTGAAGGATGGTGGGGGATTTCGTCTTAATTCTCAGGGATGTCTGACTTCTAAAGTACCAGAGGTTTACAAAAATATTCCATGGAGATATGTTATTTATTCATTGATGTTGATCAGTCAAGCTGTTGGTAACTGTGTGTAATGGTTACTTCAGTAGGTGACATCAGTTGCAAAATATCCCTCCTCAGGCCTGTGAACTGTTGTGGATTTAATTAAGAATTTGATGGTATGCACTGATACAGAGTCCTGAAACAGTCATTCTTCATTCTCTTGATTCTGTCTGCATGTGTTCAGGTTTCTGTTCACACTTAATCAAATAATCACTTGAAAAAGGAATTTCATACAGACTTCATAATTTGTTGTCTACATCAAAACGTGCATTATGCTTGCATAGTTGTGGTGTGAGTATTGTTAATGCACTGTGTGTCAAAGACAGCAAGGGTGCAGTTTTAATAAGCAGCAGTGTAAAGGCTTAATGTGTTTCCAGCATGAGATTTCACTCTGCAGTGGAGTGTGCACTTACGTGAAACTTCCTGGCAGATTAAAACTGTGTGCCAGACCAAGAGTCTAACTCGGGACCTATGCCTTTCTGTGAGGACAAGTTGTGAGTCATGCTTAAGTAGCTCAGTCAGTGAGCACATGCCTGCGATAGGCAAAGGTCCCGACCTGAAGTCTCGGTCTGGCACACAGTTTTACTCCGGGAGGAAGTTTCAGATCAATGTGTTGTCCTGTTTTTCGTTTTAGCGCTTAGGATATAAAATTGTTGGTTTAAGCTTTCTGTTCTGCTCTCACAGCAAGCATTTATTTTAATTTGAAATGGCTTTTTGAATTTAATCCAAAGAAAATAGGTGGATGCAGAACACCTTCCATTTAGTCTTTTAGCATTTTGTTATATGGAACACTAACTTAATGTACTCTGGGTGGGTTAACATTTTTTGTGTTGGATGAATGTTAAGTGATCACAGATAACATTTGAATGTTGGTAGGAGTGCTACAGGTCATAGTGTTTCTTGCAAATCAACCCTCTGCATTTTCATATTGACTGCGTAGCAGTAGTTAATTTATTGTTAATGTGTAGTTGTCAGTTCTGTTTGTCTTTGTATGCAGCATCATCCCTGATGATGATAAAATTGTGTGTATGCATGTAGTTTTTTCCAATACTTACAGTTGTGTGCATACTTAGTAATTACCATGGTCAGAACTGTAAGTACAGTGGATGTACCTTTGGTGAGACTTTGCATGGTTTTACTTTGGAATGAAAATATACTAGTAACTATTGCCAAAACTGTCACCACTCAGTGGATTTTGAATTCTGTCTACCGATAGGTATGAAAATAAGATTATTGAGTTTCTATATTATTCAAGCTGAAGCTTGCCAGATATTGCAATTTGTCGACAACTGTCAAAGAAATTTAGCCATGAAGGTGAAGACTTCAGCAACACACTATACTCGACCAGCTGAATATTTCATTACTGTTGCTGAGGCAAGAATAGATCATTTAAATGCACCAACAAGAGATTATTGACTTCCAGTAACATGAATGAATGGGCCGCTTATCAGAACAAGCAGCCAGTTTATTTGCGAAATAAGTTCTTCCAAGTTCTATTAGATATCCTGACTCCCATTAGTTGCGCACTTGGAAAAAACCACATTCTCAGAAATTTGTTACATAAAAATCTTGTTTGCCATTTCCTATGAAATGTTATACAGCATGTGCAATTTCCTTATACAATATGTATGCTTCTTCATCCTGAAATTTTAAATTTTGAAATTCAGATTCAGTCAGCTGAAATGGTCTTTGTTTGATTTTAAAAAAAAGGAAGCTTTGCACTACTGTCATTAAAAACTCTGTTTTCACCTTGACATGTACTATCAAAATGGTGATAATCAGACATTTCGTTTAGGTGCCAATTTGTGGGTAGGAGGAGGCTATGTAGCCAAAAATATTAGAATGTTAAACCAAAAAGTGAAGTTTATTTTCCTAAAACGAACAATGTTGGAGTGATTGGCTTTCGAACTATTACATTGAATGATTGTTGTGATAGAGCTGATATTTAGTGTAGATTGGAAACAATGAAGTGTGTCTGAATAATTATGTTTCCAATATAATAGAAGGAAACATTCCACGTGGGAAAAATTATATATAAAAACAAAGATGAGGTGACTTACCGAACAAAAGCGCTGGCAGGTCGATAGACACACAAACAAACACAAACATACACACAAAATTCAAGCTTTCGCAACAAACTAAAGCTTGAATTTTGTGTGTATGTTTGTGTTTGTTTGTGTGTCTATCGACCTGCCAGCGCTTTTGTTCGGTAAGTCACCTCATCTTTGTTTTTATATATAATTATATTTCCATGTTATTGAACTGGCACTTTAATGTTATATGTATGAATCTGTTGCATGTGCACAAAATCTGTCCTCCTAAGTGGCATGTGTAATTTTCTGATGCAGTATATGGCTCTTAACTTTGTAATTGTTTCTCATCTGTAGAATTTGAATTCTTGAATTCCATTACTATTGCGTAATCAAAACAGCTTCAATGAAATTTGTAGCTTTCACACCATCAGCATACATTTAAGTCATACCTGGTACAATATGTGGTTTATAGATGGAGTTTTCTGTTAATTGTATAGCCCAGTTTTCCATTTAAAGAAACATTTGAAGTTTGTAGCTCTGCCTCTTTTTCCTCTCTCTAGCAGAAGTTATTTATTGTACTTTCGCAAAAGATAAAAGCTTTGCTCCTAAATACTAATAACCATAACTTAACATAATTATTTTGCAGAACTAAGTGAATAAAGAAACAGATGATAGATTTAAAGTTAGTTGAGAAACTGAATAATAAAAATAATATTCTTCCAGAATGGGATAGTTATGGACCAGGCAGGGTATGCCTGTTCATAGCCCAAGTTCTGTGTGCATGATGTGTTTGATCTTAACTCTTGGAAGGGGGCATCAGTCACTTAAGGGTGAATTCTTCTGCAATGGAGAGAAAAACGATAGCAGTGATGCATAATTTGTTAGAAAACCTTAGCCCTTCTGCATAAAAATTCTTGTATCAAAATTTGAACAAATTGTAATATCTTACACAGTTGTGTATTTATTAGGATATATGCTGCAGTTGATAAAGATGGAGAGAATGCCAAGTTCCGTCAGAGTAATGTCAGTCATTTGAGTGAACCAAGCACCAGCCATTTGGATGAAGTTTCATATGATAACAAATGTGGTTAGTATGTACTTCAGAATAATCACTTTCCCATCATGTGTATGATCAGGATGTGTATACTAGTGTCATCGGAAATAAATAATTATGTTATAAGAAGTTAATAGCTCCAGATTTCATTGGAATGGTATTTCATCAGTACAGAAAAATAAGTTCTGCTGCTTATAGTTCAGTACTAATGTAATCATGAAAACATTCCATCTGCTGTTGGGTTAAACTTCAGCTCCTCATGTTTTCAATGATGGAAAGAATTAATGTGCGCACAAAAATCTATTTCATAAGTGCAGACTTCTGATTATCGAGGTGATGCCATTTCAGCTTTAAACTTATTATTGTCAGGTGTCTTTCTCACGTTTCAGCAGAATCACTTGATTTTGCACTTGCCAGAATTTTGTATCAATGATGTGGAGTAACCGTTGAAGCAGGATATTTTTTCAGTAAAATTAAAACAATAGGCTATTTTTCTGTGTTAAACATATGGTTTATTCTGGTTGATTGTAACATCTAAATAGCATTTATTGTCAATATTCTCACAAAATGTTATTTTTATGTAATTGAAGCTGAAAAATCTTTAAATATCAAGATCTGGTCACATTATCGAAAACCCTCTGTTACTGGCTGATGCTCTGGTGATGTCACAGGCTATGAATAAGACGAAGCTATACTTGGGTTATAGTAGCGTTAGCTGAAGTTAGGGGGTTTTAACATACTTTTACTGCAAGCAGTTTATCTGTTTAGTGGTGGAAAATGCCGTTATAACTTTAAAGTAACAATAGAAATGAATTTTGTGAGCACTGATTGTGGAAACCTTGCCAAAGTTGATGTGTTTGTGCTCCACCCATTTAGAGCGGTGATATGTGCAACAATGGACCTTCACCTGCTTCCTGCAACATTATTAAACTTGCTCAAAACTAAGGAATTGTAGAAGTTCTGCAAAAGGATCCATATATTGTAACTAGATTGTTAAGTATAAGTCATGAGTTATGACCCAAAGCACAGCAGAATTATTCTTGGCAATATTTAGTGCTGATTTCCTGTATAGAAGATACTCAGATGAGTACTGCACATGTCACACATTGCATAGCACAACACATAGCATGTTTGACTCCAGTGTAAGAGGTCATATGTTCGAAACCTGGGAGGATCATATATTTCTAAAAGTTTATACACAATACAAAAATAACATTAGCAAGAACTGGTTGTAGCAGCTGTTTAGGTCGTAGGCCGTATTATATATGGCTTTGCATTAGTCTGTCTGAGAAATGGGCAATAGAGGATAAATGCATTTACTTTATAAGAAAACAGTTCACTTCTTTGGAAAGCATTGCTGGTAGAGTGACGATATCACTATATGTCCACAGTACAACAAGGTAGACTACGAGGTCGAGGTGACACAGACGTAACGGCTCTGATGTTTGTGAGTGTAAACTAATGTTAGCATCTGAAAAAGACTTACTTCATCTTTATGTAAGATAATGAAACTGCAATGAAACTGCTGAAGTTTAAACAGTAAGGATCATAGCTAGACAGTTTGAAGATGCAAACGTTGTTTCTAATAAAGTAAAAAGTGTGTGGTCACCTTGACTAAAAAATATCTTTTTGAACTTGCCTTGAGTGAACAGCTGTTGAAAATGTGAGCACATGTAAATAGCAAGGAGAACACAATAATATTCTGTTGTGTGTGGTGAAGTTTAATTGTGATTTGGTTTTCATATGAAGGGACATTTTACAAATAAGTTAAAATGTTCTTTCGTGTTACATTCAAACCAGTGAGTGATCTATGGACATTGTCTTATAAAATTCGATGGTTTACCTCTCTTAACAACTGAGCTACCGAATGACTGCAGTGTCATTAGTTAAAACGTCAATTTTCACTAAGTTTAATTTCCTTGAATGATGCTGTTCTTTGTTGTAACAGTGGGAGAGCATATCTTGGAGATAAGTCAACATTAACTTCACAGCGCAAGACATTTTTAATTAAATTAGTGAACTTCTGTGTCAACATGGTGGCAATTTGCCAGTACAGTGCAACCACATGTTATGCATCTTCTCATTCTATGGAACAATCGAAAACAACTTTTCAGGGATTCTTGTAGTTGTATTTTTACAGTATGGTACTGAACACCATTTGTAACGTAAATTCCAAAACAAGACATCACTGTTAATTACCATTATGACATTAGGAGCAGTGATCTAGCCAGTGACGTCCCAGGCATCACATGATTCGAATGGAGTGTTTTAGTGGGTGTGTTAATTATTTTAATTTCATTTCCGTTTTTATAAAAGATAGTGAAATGCAAGAGGAAAAAACGGCATGTTGAGAGCATAAAATGACATAATCAGTCACGTAAGACAATTTTCAGAAAAGTCAAATTCTGTATTACACCATAAAGAAATTCTTTATCTGTAAGTTAAGGAATTGGGGATGAAATTATAACATACATATTTCAAACAGCTGTTCATTTAATAATACAGCTGACATACAGTAAAAATTACTATAAAAAATCCCAATGTAAGAAAGTTTTGGGGGTACAAGACCAAATGGATGCAGACTGGAATTGAGCTGTAAACTGTAGAAGAATGGTAACAGGACAGAGATACGTGTAACAGTTAAGTGTACTGTGTAGGGTAGTGAATTCACTGTCTCAAACAATGGAAACTCCAGTATGGAATATCAGCAATATTAGGTATAGGATAGATTGCTACTCATCATAAAGATGACCCCTTAAGCTGCAGATGGACACAATAAAAAATCTTAACACATGCAGCTATCAGCCGAAGCCTTCCTCATCAACGAAAACATACACACATTCACACAAGCAAACACACCTCAGACACACTTGGCCACCACGAGAGAGAGAGGGGGGAGGGGGGGGGGGCTATAGGTGTGCTTGCTTATGGGAATGCACGTATGTTTTCTATGCTGAGGAAGGCTGTGTCCAATACCTACATCATGTGTAACAGTCTTATCATGGTGCTTGCCTGCAACTCAGTTGGTCATCTTTATGGTGAGTAGCGATTTATACTATTCCTGATATTGTTGAATTCGTTATATGTTACCCACCTCAGAGTAGTGGCTTACATAGACTGCAGCACTTAGCAGCATTATGCTTGGTTACCGTGAGTACAAGTGCAGGTTTTTAGCAGCATAAAAGTTTTCAAACTGTGTTGCTCTGTTCACCAGTTGAAATTTATCATATTTTTTATTTCACAGACAGCAACCCTAGTACACAGAGACAGTGCACCCTCGAAAGATTGATTTTTCCCCCATTTTTGAAAGGAAATTTCCAAGGAAATCAGTGGTGAGCTAGGTGGCTTGTTTGGATACAATGGTCACTCAAATACTATTTGAACTGGTGATTATTTAGTGGATGGACGTCCCGAAATTGATGATAGTGATAACCATATCCATGACATTTTTATTTTAATTTACTTAGCACATAAACTGTGTTGCTGGATAATGCAGTGAATAATTGTTAAATTGGCTTTCTCAGTATTCAATAAAATCTTTTCATGAAATGACCATTGCAGGTGCTGCATCAGAACAAACTCCAGCAAGTTGTCTCCATTGCCGATCTAACATTTCGATGATTTCTTTCACTTCTTTGAAAATATCTTCACCAATAGTAGTTCCTTTTAGTTGTGAGGCTAATAATTCTTCCATTATTTTAGCTTCACATTTGCACCCTGAACAAAAATTGCTAATTGAGTTGTCTCACAAATGTCACATAGTGCAAAGTCATCACAAACTTTTTGCAATGTCATTTGCCATCATAACAATTCTATGAAGGAATTTTCGTCTCAATAAACTTACTTGTTGGATTTTCTTTTTATTTATTTATTGGTACATTTTGTGTCTAGAATGTCAAAGGGGCCCTCAGTATAAAACGAGCTTTAACTAAACTGTCCCACTGTGTCCAAATCTGGGAAACATTTGTTGTTGCTTTCCAAATTGGAAATTAATATTTTGATATTGTCTTTCTGCAATTGTACTGTAAGCTGTTGTTGAACAGTGTGTTTCATAGAAAAGTGCCTCTTCACATTATATTGCTTCAAAACGGTTAGTGATTCATGAGACACAACAAGCAAACTGATTTATGTTTGTACATGTAAAGAAATAATGCTCTCTACATTTCCCTTGAAAGTGACAAGACTCAGTATTTACTTTTCTCTTGTTAATACTAGACATTTTGCGAATAAACTCAGCAAAAGTGCACAAAAGCACTTATACAAAATTAACAAACTAGCACTTGCTTTAATGCATGAACTGACAGCAGATAACTAGTTTGGTCACCAAATTATGGGCCCTGCTACCATTGTTCCAGTTGGCACATTTCATGAGTAGTCAGTAATTTTCTGTGCTTTGTTGCCTACTACCAACATTTAGTGATGTATCAATGTGTAGCACAGATGCAGGCAACAAGCTGTATGTTGTTAGCACTGATCCAGAGGTTAAAATGTCTCCAAGCACCCACTTCAATGTAGTGAACTATCTCCCCCCCCCCCCCCCCCCCCCCCAACCTCCGCATGCACGTGTCAACCCATCGACCATAACTTTGCACACAGACTGGAAATTGTTTCTCCTTGTTATAATCCCACATAGGTGAAATGGCATTGCGCATGCTTGGAGTAAGCAAAACGATCATTTCATTGTTTCAAGTCAGGATCTGCAAAACTGCGGCTACTTGAGCGTTAGCAGAAATAATACAAAAATGGGGTACAATGCAAGTCTCCTCCCATCTCCCGGACTGAAACCAATCACAGCCCAAGTCTGCCCCCGTACTTGGTTGTTTTTTATGTGAGAACGGAATCTTCTGTTGTCTCAAAGAATGACACAAATTGAAGTACTGAAGCCATTTCTGTCTTTGTGTAACCTGTTAAGAATCAGAACTGTTGTCTGAATCTCACTGTAGGTTGGTGTAAGTGGTATAAGGGGCAGTCAAATGAAAATGAGACAAATGGAAAAAAGTGAACGGTTCAGTATTTCAAAATAATCACCATGACTGTTAATAATTTAACCCACTATGAAACAAGATGATCAATGTCTTCATGGAACTGTGATTGTACCCAGGCAATCACCTCTTTGTTCGAAGCAAATTGATGGCTACGAATGTCTTTCTTCAGGGCATCAAATATAAGGAAATCGCAAGGAGAGAAATTGGGCCACTGGAGGATTTGCAAGGGCTTACCAGCAAAATTTGAGCAGCTTATTGTGGACGGACACTACCCTGAAACAGAATGATACTGTCCATCAACATTCTTGGGCATTTGGACTTGATTGTTTTCTTTTGATTTTTGCAAAGTGTCCACATGAAGCGTATCATTCTCTTCGGACTCCCAATCTCTCCCCATGTGACTTCCACGTTTTTGAAGCCATGAGGAAAGACGTATATGGCTGTTGATTCGCTTTAGACAAAGAGGTGCACACCTAGCTACAATCATGGTCCTATAGGCAACAACAAATATTCTTGTATGAAGGCATAGATGGTTTTGTCTTACAGTTGGATAAATGTGTGAACAGTTATGGTGGTTACTTTTGAAATAATAAAAAGTTTACTTATGTTTCCTTCTATTTAATTTTAATTTCACTGCCGCTTACACTCCTATCACTCTTTGTGTGCAGTACTTCAGAGGATGCAAAATGATGGTGGATCACGGTTCCAGTATATAAACAGTTTGAAAGAGGTTGTAGCATTTTTCAATTACTATACAAGGGTGAGCCGGCCATTGTGAGGATGAGGAGGATGACGAAAATTATAAATTTGCCAATTTGGGACAATGGCCAGATGTTAGTTTAGTTATGCCTATGTGATGTTTATATTTCTAGTTTCTTATATTACAAATCTCAGTGAATGAAATAATCTTAATTGCAGTACTCACATTTAAGCACTTGATCAAAACAGTAGCTGTTATGATGCACATTTCAGCCAGATCTTACATCATAATTGTCAGAAGATGAGATCACACCTTGTCCTCATCACAGAAAACCCACATTCATCAGCAGAAATATTTTAACTGAGGAATATCACATGTTAATATAATACAACTAGTTCTAATATTCTTCTAATATGAAAACACACACACACACACACACACACACACACACACACACACACACACACACTCTTTATCTTTAAATTTTCATTTTCAGAATTTATTCTCAGCACTAGTAATTGTGTACTTTTCCATAATTTCAGTAGGTGCCAACAGTTTGAAAAGACATTCACGGAGCCATTGTCATACAGACATTGAGGCAAAAGATTTCATAACCACAGGTAGCACATCTAAGGTGGACGACAAAGAGTCAGAGAAACCTCTTATGAGAAACCCTGACTGTAGTGCCAATAATGGCAGTCTTTTTGTTCTGGTTGTACCAAAGAAAGAACCATTGCCGGAAGAACATGATAAATTGCCCAGGTAACTTTCTCAGTTTATGGTAATCTGATGTAGAAAGTTTTTGTCTTCCAGTTGTAATTTCATTGGAATCTTGATGCATGATATTTATTGTTCTTTCATGCCTGAATTTGCGGTGAATTTATCAGATTACTTCAAGTTTTAGTAGTACTCAGTAGAAAAGACCTCTTGTAAAGATGTTATATCCTAACATTTAGAACAACTTGGACTCGAGACCTTATGTTCACACCGAGCGAGGTGGCGCAGTGGTTAGACACTGGACTCGCATTCGGGAGGACGACGATTCAATCCCGCGTCCGGCCATCCTGATTTAGGTTTTCCGTGATTTCCCTAAATCACTCCAGGTAAATGCCGGGATGGTTCCTCTGAAAGGGCACGGCCGACTTCCTTCCCCATCCTTCCCTAATCCGATGAGACCGATGACCTCGCTGTCTGGTCTGCTTCCCCAAAGCAACCAACCAACCAACCTTATGTTCAAATCTTTCACTCCTTAGCCTCAACTTCACTATCTCACCAACCACTTAACTAAAGCAAAATTCACTTTTGGTGTTTACACTGTTACATTGAGGTGTCGAAAAGTGTGGCATCTATGTGTGACCAAATTGGTTTTATTAACTACGAGGGCTATCCACAAAGTACAGTACGTTTTGGAATTAAAAATAAATAAAGTATTGGAATTTTTTTTTATTATAAACAGATGAAAGCCACACTTAAATACTACTTTTCTACATAGTTGCTATTTAAATTAAGGCACTTATCGTAGCGATGGACGAGCTTGGAAATTCCTTCGTCGTAAAATTTGGCCGCCTGCGCCTTCAACCACGTGGTTACCTCTTCTTGAAGCTGTGCGTCGTCATCAAAACGCTGCATAGCCAACCATTTCTTCATTGCTGGGAATAAGTGGAAGTCGCTCGGTGCCAGGTCAGGACTGTACGGCAGATGAGGAAACAACTCCCACTTAAAAGATTCGAGAACTTCACGAGTGGCATTTGCCGTGTGGGCCCGGGCGTTGTCGTGAATCAGCAAGATCTTTGAGCCCAACTTTCCCTGCGCCTGTTTTGTATTGCTCTTCTGAGGTTGTGCAGAGTTTGGCAATAGATTTGAGAGTTTATTGTAGTGCCTCTTTCCAGGAAATCCACAAAAATCGCACAGTTTCTGTCCCAAAAGACAGTCATCACATGGTTGAAGGCGCAGGCGGCTGAATTTTATGACGAAGGAATTTCCAAGCTTGTCCATTGCTACGATAAGTGCCTTAATTTAAATGGCAACTATGTAGAAAAGTAGTATTTAAGTGTGGCTTTCATCTGTATATAATAAAAAAAATTCCAATACTTTATTTATTTTTAATTCCAAAACGTAATGTACTTTGTGGATAGCCCTTGTACTACCGTATCGTCAGCTTTTCTGATGGAAGAAATAAAACTGAGATATTAGGTGTAAATATTTTAAATATGCATTTTTATTGCCCAAAAGGAAGTATTGCACATTTCAGCAAAAAATTCTGTATGGTTACACATATTATGTGTAACAGTGAAGTAAACAGGTTAACCTTTCCTGATTTTGAATAACGTGCTTTACTAGATTTGGTCCTGTTGGAGGCAATGTGCTGTTGCCTGCCTTAGACTTTTGAACTATCTTGTGCTGTCAGACATACAGGTTTAAAACTGGTTAATGTGATGATTCCACCATTGTGTGACATTTGCAAGCAATGCAGAAGGCTCACAAATAGTGTAAGGTACAGCATGCTCAAAGCCAAAGTAACAAAAATCAGCAAGTGGCCATACGTGCATCTCTCCTTGCTCATCAGCTGGCTTGTGAACACCGACCATTCCTATTGTATACCGTTATTGGTGATGAGAAATAATTTTTTTATGCTAACATAAGAAAAAGAAAGGAATGGTCGAGCCCAAACATAGCAGCAACTCCCCGTACGGAGACGTGCGTACATCAACAAATGATCATGTTACTTGTCTGGTGAAACGGCGACAGAGTCGTGTATTATGAACTGCTTTCCTGAGATGTAACCATCACTGCTGACTTACACTCAGGGACTGAGGACTCTTGCAGACGCAGTCCAAGAACAATGATCAAACACCTGCCTGCTCGCATTGTGCTGAACTGACAAAAGATTTTATACATGAGTTGGAAAGTCACTCTGCACCCACGTTATTCACCTTATCTTGCACTCTCAGATCCAAACACAGCTTGACGAGTTCATTGCCCCAAAACCATATGATTTCTACAGTCACGGAATTGAAAAATTACCCTAGCATTGGCAGACTGTTGTAAATAGTGAATGAGAATATATCATTGATAACTAAAGTATCTTATGTGTCTGTGTTTGTTAAACTTTTGGAAAATGCTACAAACTTAGGCACCAACCCAATATTTAAGAAATTCTGGAGGGAACTGATTAACTGATAAGTAGAGCAAGGAGATTCTAAATTCTGTAAACACAGTTACTTCCATATTAAACTTCCTGGCAGTTAAAATAGTGTGCCAGAGTGGGACTTAAACCCAGTACTTGAGCATTTCGCTGACAAGTGCGCTAATGACTGAGATGTCAAAGCATGACTTAAAGCAGAGTGGAAGGAGGGGGGAATAATTGCATGTCTCTTCAAGAAGGGAAGCTGAAGGGACTTAAAAACTATTGCAAACATTTTTGAGAAGGTTCTGGAGAACAGTGGAAGCATCTGAGAGAACAGAATGGCTTTGGGCCAGGACAACTCACAATAGATCATCTATTTGTTGTGAGGCAGCTACAGGAATTCAACTACGAAGTGAAAATAGCGTAAGAGTTGGAAGTAGGAGAATGGGTAGGCAGAATGCAGAGAAATTGTCAGTAACAAGGAAGTTCACTCTCTGTTATTTTTCATGGTGTTGAGGGATGACAAGTGACGAGAGAGATGATTTGATTGGGTACAGGAATGAGATGGAAGTACAGAAACAATTAAATGTTTGGAAAGAAAACATGACACAGTTGAGGAGCAGTTGGAAACTGTGAAAAGTTTCACATATGTGAGAAGTCGTATGAGAGCAGTAATAAGGAACAAAGTTACTAAGAAAAATAAGAATGTGACACACTAGTCACATTACATAGCAATTATGTTGAATGTTGCAGAAATCTGGATCATGTATAAAAGGAAAAATAAGGTGCAAGCATGTTTTTGAGAAGTTAGATAGGTATAAAAAACAGGGAAAGGATGAGAGAGGTAACACATGAGGTACCCACGCTAGATAAAAGAATAAATATCAAAATGTTAGAGCCATTTCAAAAGTGGATGAAAAGAGGAAGCCAAAGGAGGTAAACGAGATGAAGATTGAAAGCAGGAGATCTAAGGAACCCCAAGGGGAAAGCAATTAAAAGGAGTAGAAGAAAGCATGTGCGAAAGAGGAGGCTAGGTTAGAGTAGTGAGAGAGGTGATGGGAGGACTGGACAAAAGACTTGGATTCCAATCACTCTGCCAGTCTTGGGAAACTGTAAAAGATCGTGATGGTGAAAGGCAGTGTAACAGCTTGAGACATTTATAAATTGACACGCTTGTCTTAAAAATGTCTTATTCTTGTCAACAAAAAAGGGCATTCTAGACATGTGCCTATCACTGACATTCCTCTTGTGGAATTTAAGAGTGACTACTTAAAGCAGCAAATAGAAATTGAATGTGCAGTTCTATTCACTACTTAAAGATTATGCAGATAAAAAGATATTATTGTTGAGTACACAACACATACTGTACACAAGAGTTAAGCACCACACCTGAGGGGAGTTTCCCTTGTTTCTAACATACAGCCTATTATTCAGTCTGGCAAATATTTTTCACATAGAGCCCTCACACAAAGTAGATCTTTGAGGATTTTAGCAATCCACACATGGAACATTATTTCTCAGCTTTTTGAATGGAATGTTTGTTTTTAAAACTTCAACAGTTCTTTCCCTGAAATGGTAGTATCTTGTTTGCTTCTTTCAGCACTGGTTAAGCTTTCAACAATTTAAGATTGTGTGTTGAGAAGCAGCAGCTGTTTCTTGTAAGTGAAGATAATGCATATCGGATTTGAGGTGGTTTTTTACATTATCTTTTTCTGGCTTAGACTATTAAAAAAGGGTACTGAAAACAATTTTAAACTGTGGCAAATAGTTTCTGAATAGTTCTCTCATATACATAAATTCATAATGTTACGACCCATGCCAACCACCACAACAGATGAAACTGAAGGTTGCACATTTGTTGTTCCTACAGCAGAATTCTATTATGTCATATGTGGTGTATATACTGTAGAGATCTCTCACCTGAAAGACATAGATAGTAGCATCAGAGTGAAACTTAAAAGCACACTAATGTGTCATTTACTTCGTGCAGAGGTGCATCCCTTTTTTACAAAGTTTTCTTACATAACGAATAACCCCATGGTGTAGGGGTGCCTCTTTGATTAGCAATCAGAATTTTATTGGTCCAGGGTTCAAAACGTGCCACCGCTTAAATTTTGATCAATAATCCGTATTGATGGCTGATAACTTCAGGCATAAGAAGTCTCACTCAGTCTGCCAACAGCCTTGTCAGAGGGCAGAGGAGCGGATGGAAGTTCGGGGCACTCTCTTGTCCTTGGGGTGGGATGATGGTGATGGTGATGAAGTCCCATACTCCGTGACGAGTGTAGTGGAACGATGCAGGAGACTCGCACTTCCATGCTAGGCAAGGTCCTAGTGGAGATGGTTTGCAATTCATTGCGTTCCTCCGACGGTAAAGGGGATGGGTGGTGGTGGTGGTGGTGGTGGTGGTGGTGGTGGTGGTGGTGGTGGTGGTGGTGGTGGTGGTGATGAAGACAACACAATAATACCCAATCATCTCAAGGCAGGGAAAATCCCTGACCCCACTGGAAATTGAACCCGGGACCCTGTGCTCAGGAAGCGAGAACATGACCATGAGTAGCGGACTTGGGGTGGGAAACTGCCCCTAAAGGTGGAAGAATCAGCAATGATTAGTGGCATGAGTGTGCAGAAGGCAGCGGAAACCACTGCATTAAAGACAGATAACATGTGTATCTACAAGACATGTTGCCTGTAAGTGAAAGTGTCATGATGATCTTCCCATTGGTAAAAGATTCCGGAATAGTCCCCCATTTTAATCTCTGGGAGGATACTGTCAAGGGGGAGATGACCATGAGATAAAGATACAATAACCAACAAAAAGATAATGTTCGAAGAATCAGGATGTAAAATGTCAGAAGCCTGAACGTGGTAGGTAGTTAGAAAATTTGAAAAGGGGAATGAAAGGCTCAAGCTAGATATAGTAGGGCCAGTGAAGTGAAATGGAAAGACATGGGTTTCTGGTCAGATGAATATAGTGTAATATCAACAGCAGCAGAAACTGGTATAACAGGAGTAGGATTTGTTATGAATAGGAAGTTAGGGCAGTGTGAGTGTTAAATGTGAACAGTTCAGTGATAGGGTTCTTCTTATCACAATCAACAGCAAACCAACACTGGCAATGATAGTTCAGGTGTATATGCCGACAGACATCGCAAGCTGAAGATTAGGAGGTAGAGAAAGTATATGAGGGTATTGAAAGGGTAATGCAGTATGCAAAGGAAGATGGAAATCAAATAGTCATGAGGGACTGGATGCAGTTGAAGGGGAAGGAGTAGAAGAAAAGGTTACAGTAGAATATGGGCTTGGGACAAGGAATGAGAGAGGAGAAAGACTAATTGAGTTCTGTAATAAATTTTAGCTAATAATAGTGAATACTCTGTTCAAGAATCAAAAGAGGAAGAGGTATACTTGGAAAAGGCTGCGTGATACGGGAAGAGTTCGGTTAGATTACGTCATGGTCAGACAGAGATTCCGAAATCAGATACTGGATTGTAAGGAGCAGATAGACTTAGATCTTACTGTAGTAGTGATGAAGAGTAGGCAGACGTTTAAGACGTTAGTCAGGAAGAATCAATGTGCAAAGAAGTGGGGTGCAGAAGTACTAAGGAATGATGAGATATGCTTGAAGTTCTCCTACGGCTATAGATACAGCAATAAGGAATAGTTCAGCAGCCAGTACAGTTGAAGAGGAATGTACATCTCTAGAAAGAGCAATCTCAGAGGTTCAAAAGAAAAATATAGATACAAAGAAGGTAACTGCAAGGAAACCATGGATAACAGAAGAAATACTTCAGCTGACCATATGAAACTTGGGAATACAGAAATAAAAATCGCTGAGGAATGAAATAGATAGGAAGTACAGGGAAGCTAAGACAAAATGGCTGCTTGAGAAATGTGAAGAAATCGAAAAAGAAATGATTTTCGGAAGAAGGACTAACTCGGCATATAGGAAAGTCAAAACAACCTTCATTGAAATTAAAAGCAAGGGTAGTAACATTAAGAGAGCAACAGGAATTCCACTGTTAAATGTAGAGGAGAGAGCAGATGGGTGGAAAGAATACATTGAAAGCCTGATGTGATAGGAGAAGAAAGAAGAGTCAATTTAAAAAAAAGATGGGGATCCAGTATTAGAATCGGAATTTATGAGAGCTGTGGAGGACTTAAATCAAATAAGGCAGAAGGGATAGATAATCTTGCATCAGAATTTGTAACATCATTCGGGGAAGTGGCAACAAACTGATGGTTAACATTGGTATGTAGAGTGTATGAGTCTGGTGACATACCATCAGATTTTCGAAAAAATAACACCACAATTCTGAAGACTGCAAGAGCTGACAAGTGCGAGAATTATTGCACAATCAGCTTAACAGCTCATGCATCCAAGTTCCTGACAAAAATAATATACAGAAGAATGGAAAAGAAAATTGAGGATGTGTTACATGACAGTCAGTTTGGCTTCAGGAAAGGTGAAGGCACCAGAGACACAATTATGACATTGCAGTTGATAATGGAAGCAAGACTAAAGAAAAATCAAGGCATGTTGATAGGATTTGTCGACCTGGAAAAAGCACTCGACAATGTAAAATGGTGCAGGATGTTCAAAATTCTGAGAAAAATAGGGGTAAACTATAGTGAGATACAGGTCATATACAATATGTACAACAGTCAAGAGGGAGTAATAAGACTGGACAGCAAGAACGAAATGCTTGGATTAAAAAGGGTGTAAGACAGGGATGCAGTTGTTTGCCCCTACTGTTCAATCTGTACATTGAAGAAACAGTGATAGAAATAGAAGGTTCAGGAGTGGAATTAAAAGTCAAGGTGAAGGGATGTTAATGGCAAGATTCACTGATGCCATTGCTGTCCTGAGTGAAAGTGAAGAGGAATTAAAATATATGCTGAATGGAATGAACAGTCTAATGAGTACAGAATATGGGTTGAGAACAAATTGAAGAAACATGAAAGTAATGAGAAGTAGCACAAATGGGAACAGCGAGAAAGTTAACATCAGGATTGACGGTCATGAGGTAGATGAAATAAGGGAATTCTGCTATCTGGCCAGCAAGATAACCAATGATGGACAGAGCAAGGACAACATCAAAAACAGACTAGCACTGGCAAAAAGGGCATTTCTGGCGAAAGGAATTCTGCTAGTATCAGACACAGGCCTTAATTTGAGGAAGAAGTTTGAGAATATATGTCTGGAGTACAGCATTGTATGGAAGTGAAACATGACTGTGGGAAAACCAGAATATAAGAGAATGGAAGCATTTGAGATGTGGGACAGACTAATGTTGAAAATTAGGTGGACTGGTAAGGTAAGGAATGAGAAGTTTATGCGCAGAATCGGAGAGGAAAGGATTATGTGGAAAACACTGACAAGAAGAAGGGATAGGATGATAGGACATCTGTTAAGACAGGGGTCTTCAAACTTTCCAGTCCGCGGGCCACATTGACTCCTCCACAAAGTCATAAGGGCCAAGATCTACCTAGTGGGATTAAAGCACCCTAGTACTCCATGATCACCGTAATGTAAGGCTAAAGGAAAGATGAAATCGCAAAAATTTAAGGTTGTGGGAATAGCTAGCACTGAAACAAACTACGATTTTTATTTAATTACATAATTTTGATTGGTGAACGTACCTGACCGAAATTCTGGAGTATTTTATTCTGGCGAATTTCACCGACAAAAAAGTATGTCACTGCACATTCTTCATGAAAGCGTCCTGCAAAGTTAACGAAATCTCAGAATCATTGTTAGCAACACTATTACTGCAAGACGTAACAGAGGTAGAGTATGTCAACGCATTGTTATTTCAAGCTGCTCAACAATAAGTTGTCTTGTAGTCGTGTGGCGAGTAGCAGAGTTAGAGCATATATTTGATAGTTCTGTTGCGTGATTGTGTCTATGTTGTGAGTGTTTCCTGAGTTTTTTTAGTGTTTTATGCGCTGTACTAGTAGGTGAGACGACGAAATGTGGGACAATTCAAAGTTTGAATTTGACGAGACAAGGAAAATCTTAAAATCGAAATACGTGTAGCACGACTTGAGTATTTTTTCACTGTATTTTTTAGTGGAACTACAGTGAAATTGTGAGTATTTAATTTAGTAATTAAAGTACCTTAAAAATAAATTCATTGCATTTTGTATAGGCAGATTACTCACTAGTTTTATTAGTATTAAATAGCACAATTTTATTTTCAGGTTACAATCTTTTGTGAAGTTCTGTACAAATATGGAAAAGAAACGAAAGGTTGACAGTGAATTTAGAATTTTTAAAGAGCAATGGGGATGTCAATATTTCGTGGGGGAGACAAGCAACAAACAAATGTGTATTATTTGCAATGAAGCCATATCAGTCTCCAAAGAATACAATATAAAACGTCATTATGAGACTAAGCACTCTCATAATTACTTCAAGTTTAAAGTATGTGAACAATTAGAAATGTATGAGTCTCTGAAACGCCAGCTAAAAACCCAGCAGTCGCTGTTTAAGAAAGTAAATGCTGAACAACATGCAGCAACTCGTGCTAGTTTTCGTGTGGCTCATTTAGTAGCGAAACAGTGTAAGCCATTTACTGACGGTGAATTAATTAAGAACTGCATTATTGCAACAGCAGAAGAAATGTGTCCAGAAAAAGTTAATTTATTTAAAAACATAAGTTTTTCGGCAAACACTGTGGCTCGAAGAATAGATGACATTGCACAAAATATATCAGCAGAACTGCGTGACAAAAATCAAGACTTAGACTGGTTATCTTTGGCCGTGGATGAGTCAACAGATGTATCAGA
This sequence comes from Schistocerca serialis cubense, assembly GCF_023864345.2. Lineage (NCBI taxonomy): Eukaryota > Metazoa > Arthropoda > Insecta > Orthoptera > Acrididae > Schistocerca > Schistocerca serialis. Next base: position 494,953,567 of record NC_064639.1, read on the forward strand.
TACTGCTCAAGTACTACTTTTTATTCGAGGGATTGACAAAAATTATGAAGTGTATGAAGAGCTCCTTGATGTTGACAGTATTCACGGGACGACCACTGGCGAAGATATTTTTAAAGGAGTTGAAAGGGCAGTTCAGAAAAACAATCTTCAGTGGAAGAAATTAAAATGTATTACAACTGATGGTGGAAAAAACGTGTGGGGAAAAAATAAAGTGTTGTTGCTCTCCTTTCTGAGGCCGTAGAAAATGACGGTGGCTCAAAACCATTAATAGTGCATTGTATTATTCACCAACAGTCTTTGTGTGGAAAACGTTTAGATATGTCAGAAGTTTTGAAGCCAGTTATTTCAGTTGTTAATTATATCAGATCCCATGCACTCAGTCATCGCCAGTTCCGCGAGTTTCTTGAACATATTGAGGAAAGCAACTTGCCATACTATACTGCAGTGCACTGGCTTAGCTGCGGTAAAGTTCTGACCCGGTTTTTTGAACTCCAAACAGTAATTGAAATTTTTTTGAACGAAAGGAATCGCCCTCTGGCTGAGTTACGGAACAGTGAGTGGTTGTGGAAGCTAGCATTTTATACAGACTTAACTAAACATATGGATGACCTTAATTTAAAATTGCAAGATGAAAACCAGCTTCTGCCTGATTTATACACGCATGTAAAGTCCTTTCGTTAAGATTGTTTTGTTTCAATTTCAGTTGAACAAAGTATGCTTCTCACATTTTAATACATGCCAAACATTCAGTTGCCAAACATTCAGTCAGCAAACTGAGATTCCGTTTCCTGTAACTTTCGCAGTTGAAGCTTTGGGCATTTTAAAAATTAATTTTGAATCACGTTTTTCAGATATCGATGCAAATTCAAACGATATCAAGATATTTCAAAATCCCTTCGACGTCGATATAGAAGCGTTACCCGCAGGTCTTCAGTTTGTAATTATTGATTTAGCAATGTAGCAACTTTTTTAAAGAAAAACATTCAAAGTCAACATTACTGAAATTTTATAAGTGCCTTCCATCGACACAGTTTCCAAATTTAAATAAATTTGCCCGTGACATTTTTCCGCTTTTGGCACTATTATTTGTGTGAAAAAACTTTCTCCAAAATGAAACATGCAAAAAGTATTTACAGATCAAAATTAAGTGACGAGCATTTAAAGTCGCTGATGATTATCTCTACCAGTAAACTTGATCCACAACTGGAGGTAATTACGAAAGGAAAGTTACATCTACATAAAAGTCACTAATTATCTCTAAGATGTTAAATTTCTTTACGTGAATACTCTTAACACTGTGAGTTTTCAAGATATAAATTAATTAGTTATTTTTATACATCAGTTAAAACTAAAATATCCAATATCATTATGTACACCAGGTATTGTATTTTCTTTAAATTGTCTTTAAATAAAAATATTTTATACGATTTACGTGCTATGTGTATTTTACAACTTAATCAAAAGAAAGTGAAACCTCGCTTAAGAAGCATCTTCCATAATTATTGATTACTAACGCTAGTCGCCGAAGTGGCGTCCATTTGAAAGACTTGCACCAGACTCGTGAGTAGAATAAAATGCAAATAATTTTTTTACTTAAAATGTTTTCGCCGAACTAGTCTGTTAACCATTCCTTTTTTTCACTATCACACGGAGAATGGTCTGTCTGTTAATTGTGGATAGCCACAAGTTTAACCATGACCTTCCACTTTGTAAAGATAGAACTCTGACAATGTTGTGGTGTATTGGTCGCGATAGGCCTCGAAACTCAATTGTTGGCAGTATAGGTACCACCTCAAATATTTGGTGGGCCGGATACCGAGGATGTCCGGCCAGCTAACGCGGGCCGGTTTGCCGATCCTCGCGGGCCGTAGTTTGGAGACCCCTGTGTTAAGACATCACGGAATGACCTCCATGGTACTAGAGAGAGCTATTGATGGCAAAAATTGGAGTGGAAGACAGAAACTGGAAGACATCCAGCAAATAATTTAGGACGTAAGTTGCAAGTGCTAGGCAGAGGTGAAGAGGTTGACACAGGAGAGGAATTTGTGATGGGCTACATCAAAGCAGTCAGAAGACAGATGGGTCAAAAAGAAAAATGAGTAAATGTGTTGTCGATACATTATTTATGTTCAGCAAATAAAACTGTTTGAAACTAGTAATGGTTCATCTGGAGACAATTCAATACAAAGTAAGTTACTAGGCAATTGGTTTTTTACTTTTATGTGTGAAAATTGTAACTCTATTAACGTTTGTAGCAAAGGCAAATTTTTAATACAGAAAACCAATCGAAGACTTCAGTTTTAACCTCACAAGATACTTGCTCTTTGTTTTTGATAGTTCAGAAGAGGGCTGCTGCATTCAAGTATGGCCATGCAGTCATTAAATATGAACACACTGTACATCAAAGATTATATACAAATGATGAGTCATGATAAAAATTTAGAATTCTGTGCTCACTGATACCTGTAAGCATATGAGCTCATTGCTATTTCAAGATCTTTATGCTCAAATGAATTGTTGCATAAGAATGTTTAGATTTGTTTGAAATATGCAGTTTTACTGACTTTATCAGCTGTTTTATAACAATAGCAGAAATGTGGACTCTAAATTGCATGCAAGAGACAGCAATTAAAACATGGGATTTGACACTTGTCATTTGACAAATTGAAAGAAACATTTTAGGCCAGCACTTCAGTACGGTGCAAGTTGGCAGGAACACAATTATTATGGTGGGGTGTCCCAAACTACCTTTCTGTTTTCTACGTTTTGGTGAATTGTTTTGGTGAATATATATTTTCAGGGTTTCCTGTTGCTCAATACTTTTCTTGGAAGTACACTTCATGGAAATTTGATTGTTAAACAGTGCATGATTTAAAACATTAGGACAAGTAAAACAACAAATTTGCTTTAGATTTTTAATTTATGAATTACTAAAATAACAGTAGGTAGTTACTTCTCTGTATTTTATCAGTAATAGCTGCAGTTGAACTCTGTTACTGTTCCTTTGAGGTGTAGAATAATAACCACTACCAGTGACAACAGAAGGTGCTGTTTAAACATTCATGTATATGTTAGCATACTCAGTGTTTGGTGTAGCCTTATCGTTTCCATATTACATTTCCTTTTACAAGTTTTTTTTTTACTCTTTATTAGTCACCATGCTAATTATTGGTGCTTCCATGTTATGTTTTTGATAAAGTAGTGGCACTTCAGATGTTCGTAACTTCAGAGGCACATCCACTCACAAAATCCAGTGTTTCATCTCTATTCATTCACGGATCATCATGATGAAGATAATGTAGATTTTCAACTGAATTACATATAAAAATATGTTTCAGTTATAAGAAATTGTATATGAAATAAACTTTGAGTTCACTACTCATAGTTTCAGTGTAGAGCAACTACTTCTCTCCACAATTCTATGGAGGGAGAAACTTTGCCGTATTTTAATTTTAAAAGATGTGTTAGAAAGTAATGGTGTTCTTATGAAGCCCTGAATCAAATTTTAACCACATTCAGCCTGCTTGCATCTCGAGCAGACCTTGCTAGAGCACTCCAAACTAACTGGAACTGTTGACATGGATATCTCATTTTTCTCTTCAGACAAAGAGGACAAAAGGCACATGTATTTAGTTCTTCATACAGTTCTTTCCATGTTTGGCATGTGTTCTTCTGATGCTGTCACTCAGCTCCTATTACAGACTCTCGCTAGAGTCTTCATGAAGATACATCTCACCAATACTTTCGCCACTGGGTAAGCTTGATGCCACACAAAAGAATTCACAGCACAAACAACGTCCACTGACTTATGAATAAGTTGCATGCATTTGGTTGAGACATACCATACCATCTTTTATTGTATTATATAACATGATGATCTCTGGTTTACGTGAGTCATGCTCATTGTTTACAGAGTGGCACACAGGAGAGACCAGTATTGCAGCTATAGACTTCTTGGGTGCAAAGAAAACCAGTGTCATGTCTGCAGTAAAATCATGAAGAGGTGTCTTCACGACTTGATTCTTATTGGGTAGAAATCGCTGTGGAATCTCTCTTTGCAGCATACTGGCTTATGAGAGATGGTGTCTTAGGTTCATTGACTACTTTTAATGACTAGTAGCAGTTTCACCACCGAGCGAGGTGGCGCAGTGGTTAGCACACTGGACTCGCATTCGGGAGGACGACGGTTCAATCCCGTCTCCGGCCATCCTGATTTAGGTTTTCCGTGATTTCCCTAAATCGCTTCAGGCAAATGCCGGGATGGTTCCTTTGAAAGGGCACGGCCGATTTCCTTCCCCATCCTTCCCTCACCCGAGCTTGCGCTCCGTCTCTAATGACCTCGTTGTCGACGGGACGTTAAACACTAATATGCTCCTCCTCCAGTTTCACTGTGTATTTTTCTGTGTGTATTCACTATCTTATGTCAACTGTAAAAGAGCATGTGTAATAACACTGACTTTTCTTATGGTTTGAGAGGGTGTGACCATTGCTGCGTTTCGTGGAATAAATGTATGCATTATACAAGTAATCTGTACATTCATCAGCCAGGCACTGAATTTCAAGACTTTTTTTTCAAGACTTTTTTTGCCAGTTTGTCATATACATTCTAAACCCACACACTCTGTGGAAAGGTATAAGCATTTTATTGACACATGTTGCACCTACAGGGTAGCAAAGTTGATTCATTTCAGTGTGATTCAGAAATATCTGTGAAGTTGCTGGTGATTTATATACTGTCTTCCCTCGCAGTTATCTAGATTGTAAAATAATAATCCAAATAATAGAAATAAAACTTACTGTCTTGCCCAAAATACTAAGCATTTCACAGGTAAAATCAGCGTGTCCACTTTACACTGATGGCTGGTGGGTTGCCTATTTAGGATACTGACTAATTTGAAAAACCGTAAACGTTGTGCTACATCCTGTAGATGCCTCACAATGTGGAAACATTACATTTCCAGGCGGGAGATTACTCTCAAAAATGACTTGTTTGCCATCAAGCACAACGTAGTAAGAGTTTTCGATGTTCTAGTGATGCAGCTTGTGCTTAGTGTTCTGGTCTACTGAGCCATCAAAGTGCGAGTCATGGCATACCCTAACTGCTCCACTTCTGTTAGCACATTGCCTCATACTTTTCAAACGTAACAGAACCTTTTGTATGCCTTTCTTGACTAATGCTCGGTGATGAAAGGATATTGCAACAAAATGGCTTGGCAACACCTGCTAGGAAGAAATGTTGTGAAGGCAGCTTGGGACTTAAGTCTGTATAGCTCAGCTGGTAATGGGTATTCACTTTTGCCAACATTCTTTGCAAGAGATGCCACAACTGAGTTGACATTTAAAATTTATTGTTTACATAGATCTGAAGATGATAGATGTTGGTTGTAACCTGTCATGCCATAAAACAAATGTGTAACTGATATGGCCAAATGCATGATCAGTTGTACATGGTTAAACTGTTATCTGGGAAAGATGACGTTCCTGTTTTGGGTCCCAATTCGGTATACAATTGATCTGCCAGAAATTCCACTGTTAGTAATATTTCTTGCTTAGTTCTTAAGTATGTAATTTTTCTTCAAAACAATGTAGTTATGTTTAGTGTGTCTATTGATTCCAATACTGATGACAGGTACCAGGCATGTTGTTGTTGTTGTTGTTGTTGTGGTCTTCAGTCCTGAGACTGGTTTGATGCAGCTCTCCATGCTACTCCATCCTGTGCAAGCTTCATCATCTCCCAGTACCTACTGCAGCCTACATCCTTCTGAATCTGCTTAGTGTATTCATCTCTTGGTCCCCCTCTATGATTTTTACCCTCCACGCTGCCCTCCAGTAGTAAATTGGTGATCCCTTGATGCCTCAGAACATGTCCTACCAACTGATCCCTTCTTCTAGTCAAGTTGTGCCACAAACTCATCTTCTCCCCAATTCTATTCAATACCTCCTCATTAGTTATGTGATCTACCCATCTAATCTTCAGCATCCTTCTGTAGCACCACTTTTCGAAAGCTTCTATTCTCTTCTTGTCTAAACTATTTATCGTCCACGTTTCACTTCCATACATGGCTACACTCCTTACAAATACTTTCAGAAACGACTTCCTGACACTTAAATCAATACTCGATGTTAACAAATTTCTCTTCTTCAGAAACGCTTTCCTTGCCATTGCCAGTCTACAGTTTATATCCTCTCTACTTCGACCATCATTAGTTATTTTGATCCCCAAATAGCAAAACTCCTTTACTACTTTAAGTGTCATTTCCTAATCTGATACGCTCAACATCACCCGACTTAATTCGACTACATTCCATTATCCTCGTTTTGCTTTTGTTGATGTTCATCTAATACCCTCCTTTCAAAGACACTGTCCATTCCGTTCAACTGTTCTTCCAAGTCCTTTGCTGTCTCTGACAGAATTACAATGTCACCGGCGAACCTCAAAGTTTTTATTTCTTCTCCATGGATTTTAATTCCTACTCCGCATATGAACCTGTTAAAACTCTGAAAACTACAAAAGTCTTGTATGTAAAATAACAAGTGCAGCTCTTTAGCTTGTGCTCAGACACCATCCGGTTCCTATCACAAGTGATCAGACACAGATAAAATTAAAACTGCTGTGGAATATGAATTTTATTCAGGTGGTACAGACAGTGTAAGGATTAGGATTGCAAGGCTTCTGTTTGCAGATTTTGAAAGTGAAAGTAAACTTCCATGGAACTGTGAAGATGAATAATGTGCAAGTCAGAAACCTTTGTTTCTATTTGTAATGTGTAAAAAATACTGATGTCTGTTGTAGATTATCAATCTAAACTTAGTTACTGTTTCAGAAGCGCTGTCTCGAGTGGTATTAAAGAACAAATATTGTTTTAAGAAAACAAACTGCACTGTCCAAAGTGTTGTTAGTAACAAACAGCAAATGACAAAATAGTCCACAGGGCTTTCCAGAAAAGTCGTGGTGTTTGTCAGGTGTTGATAGCTGCATACTAAGATGTATTATGAAGGAATTTTCTTGAGGAGGGAGGATCGGATTATCAGTGGATGAGTGCAGTGGTTCAGATTTGGAGTTACCATAGGTCATTAATCTGTGGTGATTTGCAAACACAGAAGTATCACTTAGTTTGTCATGCAGTTTCGCTGGACTAAAACCGATAAACATTGCTAACCCACTGAGTTTACCATTGATACGCTAATAATTATCAACAACTCGTGATCCAGAGATACTGCACTGCCTGTTAGCATCTGCATGCTAAAATTTCAGAACTTTGAATCGATTGTAGAATTCTAATTGCAGTTGGTGCTATCAAATTTCTGATATTGTCCAGAAAGTTGTATAGTTAAACTGATTACAGATGCATCTACAGAACATCATTTATTTATGTTTTGTTACTGTTATATGTTAAATTTGAATGTAGCAGAAAGACGTGAGGTTTTTATGTGCTGAAGATACTCTTGAATATATTATTTGCCTTAAAATAGTTTTAACAAGTAATGCATGTGTGCATATGTGAGCATGAGCATGTGCTAAAGTTAAAACATTCTGTTCTTTATTGTACACTAAACCCTTGTGGTAATAAAAGTAGTTGCTAATTACATTGTGAAGAACCATATCAGTGCCATAGCATATGTAGATTTAAGTGCATGTATTTAGGATAAATGTTTTTAAATCACAATTAAGTATACAAGAGTTCTTTCTTGTAGAAGGCTATTTTCAGTTTCTTTCTTATCCCTTCATCAACCTCAGTCACTGCTCAGTCTGTAATGTCGCTTTGTCAGTACTTTGGGTAGAAAATAAATCCTGTGATAGATGCTATGATGTTACATTTGGTGGATTTAGGAAATTTACTTCCCTTTTGGAGTAGTGTATATGTAGTTGTGGCAGATTGGCTTCTCCCTCAACTTTCTTCAAGTATTGGAGGTAGTCATTAAATCTATATCAGACTCGATATCATTGAGGATTTTGCATAATAACTGTATTAACTCCAGATTAAGTGCAAATGCACTTGTGTACAAAAATATTTCTATTTCCATGAAACATTGACACACCTTTGCAGCATAGACAAGTTGATTTTATTATGAAATACTCTTATCAGTCTTGACAAAGAAATAAAACGTAGGAAAATCATGGGCAAAATAATGGTATAAATTAGGGTAGATTGCTACAGATCACATAAAGGAAGCATTGTGCAGCGGCCATCTACATCAAAAGTAGATAGTGACACACACACACACACACACACACACACACACACACACACACACACACAGGGAGGGAGATAGGGGGGAGAGGCAGAGACTGGCTGACTGTTATCTCTGGGCACCGTGGCCCAATTGGAGGGAGAGGTGATTTCAGTTGGGGGCAGAGGGTTCCAGAAGATGTGGGGAGTGGGAAGGAGGAGGGATAGCAGGATAGGTGTGGGGGAAGATGCTGTGGTGGTGTCTGGGAGCATGTGGGACCATGACAGGGACAGGACGATGGGCTGTTCATTGCAGTTGGTGGAGTGGGGAAAGGAGATGAGGGTAGGGGGGGGGGGGGGAAGCACTATAGAGGTGCACTGGAGGGATAAAATGTATGTGTGGGGGTGAAGTGGGAGAAGTGGGAGCACAGAAAGAGATATGGGCAGGTAAATGACATGTGCTAGCAAGTGAAGCTGCACAGTTGGTATTCTACATCCATACTTTGCAACCCACCTGACAGTGTGTGGTAGACTGTACTTCTAGTGCCACTCTCTAATGCCCCCATCTTCCCTATTCAATTTGTGAATGGCACTTAAGAAGAATTATTGGCACTAAATCTCCGTATTAACTCTGTTTCTCGGACTTCCTTGTTATGGTCATTTCGTGAGATGTGTCAGAAGGAAATAATACTTTATCCAACTCTTCGTGGAATGTATTCTCTTGGAATTTCAGTATTAAACCTCTGTGATGCACAACACCACTCTTTTTGCCTCTGCCAGTAGTTTGCTTAGCATCTCCATAATGCTCCCTTTTAAACTAAGTGATCTAGTGACGTAATGCATTGCTGTTCATTGCACCTTGTCTATGTGTTCTGTTAATCCAAACTGGTAATGATCTTGAGTTAATGAGCATTGTTCAAGAACTAGCCAAACAAGTGTTCTGTAAGCCAGATCTTACATGGAGGAACTAAATTTTTGTTCTGTAGTAGTGGAATGGTGGAATGTAGGGCCATTTAAGGTCCTCCACCATGTGTTGTCTTTTAGAGCCTTTATGCTTGCATTGCAAAACCCAACCTAGATTTTAGGGGTTTAGAACATGGTCTTTCTAACAGAAATAGTTAAAAGAGTTTGCAGAGGACTTGTTTGTGGAAGTTGGTTAAATATATCAATTTTTGACAAAGTTACAAAAAATGTCAACTTTGCCCTCAGTATGTAAACTATTGGAAAGCAGGAGGAGAATGGAACTTTATATTGTAAGCCTTCTTATTGGTAAACTTCGTATTGGTAAATTATCTGCAAAGTTTCAGGCTTATCCCACAATTACTTCTGGAGATATAGAAAAGCTAAACTTCACATTTTTTTCTAGTGTCTATTTTTTGACAGGATTTGCTTCAGATTATCCATAGGAAAATTGCCAGAAATTTTCTTTTTTTTTTTTTTTCTCAAAAAATGGTTCAAATGGCTCTGAGCACTATGGGACTTAACATCTGAGGTCATCAGTCCCCTAGACTTAGAACTACTTAAACCTAACTAACCTAAGGACATCACACACATCCATGCCCGAGGCAGGATTCGAACCTGCGACCGTAGTGAATCTTTTTTTATTATTTCACTAAAGTGAGCACAAAATGTTGTACAAGGTACCATAATTTTGTTTCTTTCAAGAAAATATTGCCGGAGATGATATGCTTCAAATTTGTAGACAACTCATGGATGCACTGTTCATAGCTGCACTACGGGGTCAAACAAATGATTATATCTACGGAAGTATTGAATTAGTGATTATGAAACTTTATCAATGTTTATTGGGAACATGTGCAAATGTTCATGCAAAATTTCATCGAAATCTTTGATAGTCATGTGGGAATTTCCCCTGAAATTAAATTATTGGCATGGAATGGCCTGTGTACAGTATGTGCAATATTTTATGTATATTTGCTTTCAGAGTCAACTGCCAGTGCCTCCACAATTTGTCAGTCCTGTGTAGGTTGTCTTGCAGTTTGCTACAATCTTCTAACATAGCTACCGTCTTAAAGACAACTGCTTCATCTGCAGACAGCCTCATGGAACTTCTAATGTCGTCCACTAGATTTTATAGTAAGCCTATCATACTTCCTTGGAGTACTTCCAAAATTACCTTAACATTTGTCAGTTTTGTTCTGTTAAGAGTGGAGTGTTGAATTCTGTCTGCAAGGATGTCTTGAATCCAATCAGAAATGTCGTCCAATGCCCGGTAAGTTCCTAGTTTCCTCACAGACACTGTGGAATTGTATGAAACGCGTTTATGAAATCTTGAAACGTGGCATCAACCTGAGGACAAATATCTATGGCACTCCGGATCTCAGGGATGAACAGAGCAAGCTGAGTTTTGCTCCAAGAATGACTTACGTGAGCATAAACATTTTCAAAAATTCTAAAACAGATTGACATCAATGATAACGACAAATTATTATGTGCAGCTGTTGTACAGTGCTTCTTGAGAATGGGTAAATCTTGTATTTTCTTTGTTCCCAGTTAACTAGATCGGTAACCTTCCTTGCCCCAGTGACATACGATTGGTAGACGATGTTTCCTCCAGTTGCTCTACATATTTTAAAGCAGTTTCTAAGACCTTGTGTCCTTCATTGTGAGAAATCTTGGGCGCAATTTCCTCATCTACATCTGCTTCTTCGTCGTCTTCTTTTTCGTTTACCATGTTGACTTTCATCTGTCACTTCAAATTCTTCATCTTGGGCAATCCTTTCATTTATGTCATCTTCTGTGGCGTCAGCACATCCTGGAACTTTTCGTAACAATGAAAGCAGGGTAGTATTTTCTGGTTCGGTCTGCTGCTGTAGATTTTCATCATCTGGAGAATTTTCTTGATTTTCCTGTAGCAAAATTTTCCAGGATTTTGCAGTTATATTTGCTCCAACACTCTCCCAAGATTGGGCCAAGTCATAAGTTACATCTTTCAGATTAATATGGCGCAACTGCTCTAGCATGACTTCTCCCCTGTCCATAGCCTTAATTAAAGAGGAAAGCAAGTTTCTGCGGTAGTTTCTCTTCAGTGTCTCAAAGGTCCGTTGGTCCATAGACTGACATAAGGATGTGACATTTGGAGGCAAAAACATGGCCTTTATATCTTGATCTTGAAGTTTATCTTCATTAGGATGACAAGTGGCATTGTCTAGAAGCAACAGTACTTTGTGGGGCAAGTTGTTGGCTTTCAAAAACTTTTCAGTTTGTGGCACAAACTCATTAAAAACCATTCTTTAAAAATGTCTGAGCTCATCCAAGCATTTTTTTGGTTGTAATATTTCACTGGTAAAGCATTTTTAGATACATTTTTAAATGCTCTCGTTTTTTTGGCTTACCTATCATAGACAGTTTCATTTTCAAATTTGCTGTGGCGTTACTGCATGCAAGAATTGTGACTCTTTCTTTGCTACGTTTGTTGCCTGGAGCTGCCTTTTCGGCCGTTGATGCTAATGTTTTTTTTCCGGTAACATTTTGTAATTGAGACCAGTCTCGTCACAGTTAAAAATTTGATTGCTTGTTAAGTTTTCCTTGTCCAGTAACTTGTGAAGTTTATGCTAAACAATTGAACAGCTTCAGAATATGCTGAAAGCTTTTAACCATAGACAATAAGTTGCCAAATTCCATATCTTTTCTTCCACCTATCGAGCCAACCTACACTAGCTGTGAGAAAAGGTTCACCTTCATTTAGTTCATTACGAAACTTTAAGGCTCTTTCCTGCAAAATAGGTCCCGACATGGGTACACCTTTATCTCTATGTTAAGTAAACCATAGGAACAAAGCTTCACTTAGTTTTTCATAATCACATTTTTTCATGGTTTTCTGATCTTCCAAAACAGCCGAGGTTGCTCGCTGAGAACACCACTTCCTAATTTCAATGCGGTTCCTTTTCCAGTCTCCAACTGTTGTTTTCGCGACATTATAATCTTGCGCCACTTTTAATAAAGTTCCACCATTGCTGTTATTTTTAAAGATTTAAGTTTTTGTTCCTTTGAAACGACCACCTTTTTCCGTTTTGAAGCCATCACCACAAATTTTTACAATAAACAAAGTGCAACACGTTCACTCGACTACAGATCTAAGGTAGCACTGAGGAGTGAGGAGTAGCAGACGGCGACAATGAACTGAGCATGAACAAACAACACGTTAGCCAATGACCTGTCGTTGGCTGGGGCACGACCGGCGTGGTGAAAAGGACGGATAACATAGGTCAGATAACCAAAGATCGGATAATCGAGACTCTACTATAAATGGCCGCTACAAGGATAGCAGTTTCTTTCGCATAATCTCTGTTATCTTACATTTTACTAATCTACTCCAGATGGATTTCCACTGCTAAGCAATCACACTTAAGTTTCTGTTCCATGATCACTCATCTCAATATCTGTCATTCCAGCATTGGTGCAGTAATTGAAATGAGAGACCATACTGCGATCTTCCAAGGTGAAACCGTTCGGAAGACTGAATTCAGTATTTTGGCCTTCTTCCATCTTCTTCCATTCCAGTGACTAAATGGTCACTGAGTACTGAATAGATAATGTTCATCTCCTTACTGACTTTACATAAGAGCAAAAGTACTTAGTTTTTGGTCAGATTGATTGGCAAGATTTACTTTGTGTCATTAAGTGCTGCTGTCATTGTTCTCCTTAAGCTGATTCTCACTTTGTTTATCTTTTGTCACTAAGGTTTCGACTTCTCTTAGGAAGAATCGAGATATCTCTCTCTCTCTCTCTCTCTCTCTCTCTCTCTCTCTCTCTCTCTCTCTCTCTCTCTCGCGTGTGTGTGTGTGTGTGTGTGTGTGTGTGTGTGTGTGTGTGTGTGTGTGTGTGTGTGTGTGTGTGCGTGTGCATGCACGCGCGTGTGCGTGTGCACGCGCGTGTGCGTGTCCGTTGTCAGATGGCTAAATAGCAGTCTTTCAAAAATGTCTTCCCTTTGCTTAATATCTAATCTATGTGGTCAGTAGCAATCTGTCATTATACACTCCTGGAAATGGAAAAAAGAACACATTGACACCGGTGTGTCAGACCCACCATACTTGCTCCGGACACTGCGAGAGGGCTGTACAAGCAATGATCACACGCACGGCACAGCGGACACACCAGGAACCGCGGTGTTGGCCGTCGAATGGCGCTAACTGCGCAGCATTTGTGCACCGCCGCCGTCAGTGTCAGCCAGTTTGCCGTGGCATACGGAGCTCCATCGCAGTCTTTAACACTGGTAGCATGCCGCGACAGCGTGGACGTGAAGCGTATGTGCAGTTGACGGACTTTGAGCGAGGGCGTATAGTGGGCATGCGGGAGGCCGGGTGGACGTACCGCCGAATTGCTCAACACGTGGGGCGTGAGGTCTCCACAGTACATCGATGTTGTCGCCAGTGGTCGGCGGAAGGTGCACGTGCCCGTCGACCTGGGACCGGACCGCAGCGACGCACGGATGCACGCCAAGACCGTAGGATCCTACGCAGTGCCGTAGGGGACCGCACTGCCACTTCCCAGCAAATTAGGGACACTGTTGCTCCTGGGGTATCGGCGAGGACCATTCGCAACCGTCTCCATGAAGCTGGGCTACGGTCCCGCACACCGTTAGGCCGTCTTCCGCTCACGCCCCAACATCGTGCAGCCCGCCTCCAGTGGTGTCGCGACAGGCGTGAATGGAGGGACGAATGGAGACGTGTCGTCTTCAGCGATGAGAGTCGCTTCTGCCTTGGTGCCAATGATGGTCGTATGCGTGTTTGGCGCCGTGCAGGTGAGCGCCACAATCAGGACTGCATACGACCGAGGCACACAGGGCCAACACCCGGCATCATGGTGTGGGGAGCGATCTCCTACACTGGCCGTACACCACTGGTGATCGTCGAGGGGACACTGAATAGTGCACGGTACATCCAAACCGTCATCGAACCCATCGTTCTACCATTCCTAGACCGGCAAGGGAACTTGCTGTTCCAACAGGACAATGCACGTCCGCATGTATCCTGTGCCACCCAACGTGCTCTAGAAGGTGTAAGTCAACTACCCTGGCCAGCAAGATCTCCGGATCTGTCCCCCATTGAGCATGTTTGGGACTGGATGAAGCGTCGTCTCACGCGGTCTGCACGTCCAGCACGAACGCTGGTCCATCTGAAGTGCCAGGTGGAAATGGCATGACAAGCCGTTCCACAGAACTACATCCAGCATCTCTACGATCGTCTCCATGGGAGAATAGCAGCCTGCATTGCTGCGAAAGGTGGATATACACTGTACTAGTGCCGACATTGTGCATGCTCTGTTGCCTGTGTCTATGTGCCTGTGGTTCTGTCAGTGTGATCATGTGATGTATCTGACCCCAGGAATATGTCAATAAAGTTTCCCCTTCCTGGGACAATGAATTCACGGTGTTCTTATTTCAATTTCCAGGAGTGTACGTATTAACAAAGAAATGATTTCAGCAAAAGAGTCATCTTTCATACATGGTGTAAAACTGCTTCCGCGCCCCCCCCCCCCCCCCCCCCCCCCACACACACACACACACACACACATTTGAGGCTTTAATGAAACAAATGTGTTACACATGTATCAAAGTATTTTCCATCACTGGCCAGTACTTTCGCCCAGCTTTCATGCAGTGTACGAATGCCGCCTCACAAAGTTGTTCATCTTTTGAAGCGATCCACGAATCGATCCAATTTGTGACTTCTAATGAGATTGGAAGTGTTGGTCAGCCAGGCCGTGTACCATTGATCTAAACAGGTGATAGTCAGAGGGAGCAATGTCTGGAGAATACGGTGGATGGGGTAGGACTTCCATTTTAATGCTTCCAAATACATTTTGACCTCTTTTTGCAACATGGGGTTGAGTGTTGTCATGCTGCAAAAT
Source organism: Schistocerca serialis cubense (assembly GCF_023864345.2). Lineage (NCBI taxonomy): Eukaryota > Metazoa > Arthropoda > Insecta > Orthoptera > Acrididae > Schistocerca > Schistocerca serialis. The sequence continues at coordinate 494,968,611 of NC_064639.1, forward strand.
CACTTTATCATGCCTCTCGCTGTATTGCGGCCGTTTGTCTTTTAATGCTCTGCTCAGACACATTAATTGCATTCGTTAACGAGCATCTGTGATTGTTTCACGTGGTTTTAACACTTCATAGTACACGACGCTGAGCTGGTCCCACCAAATGCAGAGCATGATCTTGGAGCTGTGAATGTTCGGTTTGGCCATAGACGTGGGAGCATGGCTGGGATATCCCCATGATTTTTTGCATTTATGGTTATCGTAATGAATCTATTTTTCATCCCTGGTCACAGTGCAATGCAGAAATCCCTTCCGTTTTTGCCTCTGAAGCAACTGTTCACAAACACGCAAACACCGTTCAACGTCTCTTGGTTTCAGCTCACACAGGACCCAAGTTCCTTCTTTCAGAATCCTACCCATAGCCTTGAGATGTTTTGAAATGGCTTGCTGTGTCACTCCCACTAGTCGTGTTAACTCTTCTAGAGTTTGATGCGAGTCTTCACTCAGCAATGTCTCCAATTCTGCATCTACGAAAACACTCTCTCTTCCACCGCTATGCTGGTCTAAGATGTTAAAATCACCATTCTTGAAGCGTTGGAACCACTTCAGACACGTTCTTTCACTAACAGTGTCCTTACCATATGTACTTAATAGCATTCAATGAGACTCTGCCACTGTTTTCTTCATATTGAAACAAAACAGTAACACCTTCCGCAAATGATGAGAATTAGGCTCATAAACAGACATTTTCAATCAAGAACAACTTTATGATGAAGACGCAAATCGACTAGTGTTTGAATGATGTTATGTTGACCGAGGTCCAAGCCAACTGCCTGACGTCTGCTATCTGTGTCTTTTGACTGCTACTTACAGTTGTCGCCACCTAGGGGCAAACGGCAGAAGCAAAGTTTACACCTTGTAGTTTAAGTACATTAGCCATTTATCTGAGGGCCTTTCAAATGCCAGGCAATCCCTGGCAGACAAAGACTACCACTTGTGTGAAAATTTAAGGCATCCACTGCCGCCTCCACTCACACATATTGTACCATTGAAGAATCTGAAAAAAGTAATTACCATATATTAGTAAACCAACTGCTCTAATACTGTTGAACTCTGTGAAGACTTGATTTTATACGATTGAGGCCTCCTATAATAGCATTTGTTGTTTGTGCCTTGTGGGCTTTCCTACACATTTCACTGTTTGCAAATTTCTCCCCTCACTTTCTCAGTTCTTCAATAGGCTTCTTTCATTTTTTGTTTCTTCCTCTTCATCTTCCTTTTTTTCCCTTGGCTTCGCAGATTTTATATGAACGGTTTTTATATTCTGAAGATCTAATGTTCTCTGATTTCTTGCTTTCAGCACCATAAACAGCTCCTTGAAATGTAAAACTTCTGGTTCGGTGCCAAGTGTATCATCTGTAGAAGATATGTTACGCTCCAGGGGTTGTCCACCTGCAGCTCTGAAGTTTCTTTCATCACAAGTTTTGGAGTGGCATTTAGTTCCCGAGTCAATGTATACAGAGAAACCATCACCACCTTCTCTTGTTTATGGAGCAGTGCATTTGGCAAGATTATTTGGTAAGTTATAATGGGCAAACATTCAGAATGAAGGTATGTCATTATATTTATATCAATCGTTTGACAGATTATATGAAGTGAATTATTTTCCAGTTAAATTACCAGGCCTCCTCCATAATACAGACATGCAGGCAAGAAAACTTAAGCTTGTGTTGAGACACTTGCAGCTAATTCTAAAGTAAGTACTTAATTCTTTTTTCTTTATTAATCGCATCTTGAGACATTATAGCATCAGACCCCCAAGTGGTAATGAAAAAGCTTCATTTATGGGTCTGTAAAGAAATAATGAAATGCAATATTTAAGCCTGTTAGTAAAATTTTCACTGTAAATTTTTAAACCGCAGCTATTGATTTCCTTTAGTTTAACTATAGCCTGATTAAAATTACTTGTGGATTGACACTTAAAACACTGGAGCAGGTTTCCTCCAATCAGAACACTTAACATGATGACCAAACTGTTTGCTGTTGTCAAACTGCCACAACAATTGGCCAGTTCATGTGAGCTTCCTTGACTGGATTTCTTTCTTGATGTGCTTGGAATTTTGGACCCCAATTCCAGGGCCTGCCCCTTTTACTTGGGATTTCATCAGATGTGGTAACACCCAAAAAATGCTAATGAAAAATGCACCTTAGTGGATCCTTTCACACAAGACGCGATTCAGTGTCACATATATTACTCAGTTGACAAAGTCTTCAACTCAAAGGAATTATCCAACTGGGACAGAAATTGGTAGATGTGGTGTACATGTACAGAGTACCAGATGATGACAATGTCAGAAAAAAAATGGATGATTTATTGAAGAGAAAGAGCTTCACAAACTGATGAAGCCGGTAATGCGTTGAGTCACCTCTAGCCCTTTTGCAAGCAGTCACTTGGTATGGCATTGATTGAAACAGTTGTTGGATATCCAGATTCTATCCAATTGACACATTTGATCATCCAAATCTTGATCTGGTTGGAGGGCGCATCCCATAATGTCTATAATGTTCTCAGCTGGGGATAGATCTGGTGATCTTGCTGGCCAATGTAGGGCTGAAGCTCTTAAGACCCGCTGTAGAAACTCCCACCATGTACGGGTGGGCATTATCTTGCTGAAATATAAGCCCAGGTGACTTGCCATGGAGGGCAACAAAACACAGCATAGATTTTCATTGACATATCACTGAACTCTAAGGGGTCCTGCTATGAAAAGAAATGGCATCCCAGGGCCATAACTCCTGCCTGTTGGGCCATATAGTGGGCAACAGTCAGTTGGTATGCCACCAATGTCAGGGGCATCTCCAGACGTGTCTTTGGCCTGGAATCTCTTTGACTGGAGTAAAATTGTCTTCGGTGATAAGCCTCACTTCAAATTTAACCCCAATGACCAATGAAGACGTGTCTAGACTCTCCCCAGACATTGGTGAAATAAACAGGTGACTGAGCAACCTACCTGTCACCTGACATATGGCCCGAAGTGTTAGGCAAAGCATTTCTGGAAAGCTAGCACTCTCTCTCTCTCTCTCTCTCTCTCCCCCACAGTGCTTATACAAGAGTCTGCTAACAAGGAAGTGTGTCACAGGCTTTAGAAAGAATATGCAATGCTTCATAACAACAAACCGCCTCCGATGAGCGTGACGTCACAACTGTTTACATTAAGCCTAGTTTACACAACAACATTGGGTTGCGCCACTCGTTGTGTGGAAGGAGTTGTACGCAAATAGTTTCATATTTGACTGTAGACATGGCAAAACCAGTATTCACTTAAGTTTCTTCGTTTTGTGGGTTCCTTAGTCGTGTCTGAAATGAAAGTTTTGGCAGCTGCACGTCGCATGAGTTGTGACAGAGTTAAAGCTTGTTGCGTGGAATCGCTGCATAATAAAAAAAAATAGGAAACGTCTTTAGATTCGTGACCTGATGAAGGAAACACGTCAATCGGTTGCTCAGCATACTTGCTGAAATAATTTATATTGGAAGACCCAAAAAGTTCTTTCAATTATCTTAGAATGTCACCAGAACTGTTCACGGTTCTTCTAGAGTTCATTATGCGATCAGGAATAATGGTACTGTAATGCATAAAGCACTGTCGCCAGAACTGAAATTATATATCACATTGCGTGCATTACGATCGAGAACACTCGGCGTGCTATATGATGCTGTTTTAGTTGGTGATGACGCTTTGTCATTAACACCAATAAGTATTTACATTAACAGTAATAATTATTAACATTAACAGCAGTAATTATTCGAAGGGGACCGCGTTAACTAGAGAATGGTTTGCAGACTAATCTCTTGAAGATAGATCTGTACACTGGCAATATTTCAAAATTTAAACGTGTGAATGGAGAAGACTGCTGCAACGTTTTAAATAGGTGAATATTGAATAAAGAATGCAGCTTCTTGATTTTTGCAGCCTTCCCTCCTGTCAACAATATTCCTTAGAAAAAAAAGTCTGCCAACTCAAACGGTGGGATTTTTAGTCTTGTAGACAAAAGCATTTCCACAGCTAGAATTACATTTGCTTGTATTTTTCTTAATTGAGTTGTATATGTGCTAATAATTCATTAAATTTTGCCCTGCAGCTCAGGTATTGTCAAACTATCTGTTCTGATGGCACATGACGGTCTCGGGAGTAACAATATATTACTTATTGTTGTAGGCAGTATCACTGAAATCCCACAAACACCTACACAAAGCATAGATACCCAAAAAGTCAACATTATTCTCCGTTTGTCACTGCATATTTCAGTTTGTCTACACTCTACGAACACACACAACCTCAAAACTCTTGCAACTAGTGTCGCCAAAGTGTTTAGTTTCACTGACGATTTGCGCAAACGCGCGGCGCACATGCGCAGTGGTCGGTAGCGCAGTTGCCTGCAACCTAGTGTTGTCGTGTAAACTAGGCTAAATTCATTTGAATAGTTGCGGGTGGGCTCTTGCGCATTCGCAGTTGAGTCGCATATGAGGAGTACGTTCTCCTGCGTCTGGCTACAGATGTGTGGCTTGGCGCCACTGTCTAGTATTGTCCCAGTTCTGAAATATCGTATATCCGGGGCTGATGTACAGAGCAGTCTGAGTTGTAGTGGGGAGGTGGGTAGTCTCCATGTGACGTGTGTTTAATGATTTTGCTGTTCCCTCATTCATCGCTCTCACACCAAATGAAAACAAAACGGATTTCTGTGGCCGGGAGCTATCAAATGAATTCAGATACCTTCGCATGATTATGGAAGGCTACAATATGTTATTAGTTTCAGATTTTATTTCCACTTTTCTGACAGTTAAGCATTAATCACCTTGCAGAACAATGAAGTTATTTTTGTTGGTTTGCTAAAGAGATTTGGCTATTATCAATCTTTTCTGCTGAGGCAGTCAATTTACTTGAAACGAATTGTTTAATTTCACACTATTGGCTAGTTTAAACTGTTCTCTGCATTTAAAGTGCACGTTTTCCATCTTCTAGCATGTATGGTATTATGTTATAATAAAGAACCAAACATGAGATATTACAGTACTGGTACTCCAAGAAAATTTACATCCGAATCTGGACATACGAATCTGTGCTTCAAGCCGAATTATGCATTTTAGTATGGTTCACTAAATTCCAATGTTTTTAAAGTATCCTCGGAGGTCTTGTTCAAAGGACATAATGTAAGATCTTTTAATGTTTTACACGTACGAACATACGGGCTTCCTGCGTCATCGTAGCTGCGCAAGCGCGGTGACGCCTGTTATCTGGCACTCTCTGGCAACTGCTGGAAGAAACATGTTTCTGACAGGTCGTGGGAAAATATTGCAAATGGTGATTTGAAGAGTGGTACTTTCAAAGTAAATATCCTTTTCCGCAAGATGAACTATGTGCGAGAATTTACGATGAATTTCTTAAATTACAGAGCGTTTAACTCGCATTTAAAAGTCAACTCTTTCAGGACGACCATTTAGAAGAATTTCGAGCGCAGATGATCAGACATTTGTGTTGTTATTAAGAATTTTACTGGCACGTTTGTGTGATGTATCGTAAAGTGTAACATGCGCAAGAAAGATCAACATTATTTGTGGAAGCTTAGCTTATCTTGCAGCTTATTAATCATAGAGACCAGTATTATGTGTGGGAGCTTTGCTTCTCTTGTAGCATCACTATGTATATTAATTTAAACCATTAACTTCTTTTATTTGTGTGTTCGTGTTACTCAAGAATGATTTTGCTATTGGTTGACTTCATCACGTATCCTATGCCGTCATCAGCTGGCGAGATCACATGACATGAGCTATGACTGGCGTACAAAAGCACATCACAATCTTGATTTCAATGCTTTGGAAAGTAGCAAGTGGTGTTTGGTGGAATTCGAATTTATTCCTTCGTAGCACGAAAATATGCAGTGTACATGTTGCTACACATCAAAGATCTTTCCAAAACAGGTTATTTCCCCTGAGTTTCACTTACTAAAGTGCCGGGAAATTCTATGTTGGTGTATAAAACCATAAACATTTAAAGGATTGACAAGCTTTACAGTGCCAAGGGAAAGTATACTGTCTCTTAACAAGGAAAAAGTGTATTTTCACCCAGGAGAAAGTGTGTTTTTATCCGGGAAAAAGCCGAGAATATTTTTTCCTTGTCTATGTATACACCCTGCTACAGTTCACTAATAACTTGCAAAGAAATGTGTTTGTTTATTTGGCTGCTATGAATCGACACTAATTTAAGGATATTTGCAGAAATAGAAGCTATGAGGTACAGGTACAATAATCAAAAACCAATTTAGAGAGAATATAAAATGTGGTGTGAAAAAGTATCAAAAATGTATTTCTACACTCATTGTCTTTGATACTGGAGTTCCTGTGAAGAAAGAGAAGCATGTCAATATTCTGCAGGTGACACAGACAGTCATGCAGTTAGAATGAGACCTGCAGTGCTAAAATTTCTCTCTGTTGCAGAGCTTAATGTGACTATATGTACAAAATTTTTCTGGGGCCCAATAAGAAGCCATATTTTGGACTGGTGTGTAATTCTGTTTTAGGTACCTATTTAACTCATCTGTGGGTGTCAGATTGTGAACTTCATCTACCCACAAAGCAAGCTTTAGTACTTCTGTTGGTGATGATACTTGTTGATGATCTGTTGAGTAAATAGTTTCTTCCGTTTTGCACTTACCTCTTCCACTGTAAGGTTTTTTGCCTGTTGGTCTGAGAGGAGGAGGAGGAGGAGGAGGAGGAGGGGGGGGGGGGGGAAGACTTTTAATATACCAAATGTAAAAGTACCACTAAAAACAAAAGCAAATGTTCCATTCTTAAAAATATTTAAATTATTTACCAGCATTTAGGACATAGCCAGCGTCACTCTCATATTCTACCTGGACAATCTGACACACAGTTCACTTGTATTTCGCTATTATTTAGGCGAGAATATACCTGAGGTGACCATCATTCCTGCAACCGAATTTAGTTTTCTGTGGTAGACTGCAGTTGAGGAGGCCGTGTCCTATTGTGACTGGTCACTCGAAATTATCTGTGTAGTAGGTAGTGGATTGTGCGTGTTTACCTCTCCCATGACTTCACGCCTCTGAGATAGACACCATTGTAAGGTAGTGAAATGATGCCCACACGAAAGTAGCTAGCCCCTGAATAACTAACTTTCATCCATAAACTTTTTCAGGTGGATTTGCAAAAGGTTTATATCGTAGACTTTTCTGTCTTGAGGTTCTTCGCTTGAGTGTTTAAATGAGCATCATCTTCCGTTGTAACAGGGGCTGCAGTGTAGGTGATTTCTTTGTTTCTAGTTTTTTAGACCTTGAAGGGCTGTAAGAAAAAACCCTGCTTTAAAATTCCTGAACTAAATTACTTGCTTACATATAACAATAGCATACTTACCGTCAGAAGAGAAATCAGTCCGTCAAAGTGATGTCAATACCTTCTATTCTGTCTTCTACCTTTCTCAGAAAGCTTTTCACACAATGCCTAGTACTGCCTTTTGATTCATTCAAGTGTGGTCAATTGTTTGTTCCAGTGAGTTTCATTGGACGACTCCAGTGTTCTATCAAGACTATGAGTAAGACAACTTTGTTTTAAACGTCACAAGCTCCTTCACCACAGTCAGAACAGAATGAGGCTGGAGACAAAATGAGGACATGTACTGTAGATTAAATGCATTTCTTGGTGCTGCGTTCAGTCTATGACAGGAAGTGGCAGTGATAATTTTGGCACCTTGATCAGTCATAAAAGGCTCAGCTTTGGGACTATTCTTGCGAATACCAAGAAAATTAAATCTTCTCAACAATTCCTTTGCTGTCTATAGTGGCGAGGTCAAATGGCAAGAGTTAAGATTGGCTGACAAAAGCGCATTGCAATCTTGATGTCAGTGCTTCAGAAGCTGCTGTGCCGTAGCATATTTGCTGGAATTTGTGTTTATAGTTTTTTTATTATGAAAGTATTCATTGTTAAGTTGGTATGCATTGAGGATCTTTCCAGAAACATTTTTTTTTTTCTTCCAGGGTTCAGTTTCCTAAAGTGCCAGGAAGTTCTGTGCTGGTGTATAAAACATTCATTATTCAATGAATTAATAAAGTGATCTACTCTAAGGGAAAGTATGTCATTCAACAGGGGGAAAACGTGCTTTCCCCAGGGGTACAGTTTTTTTTTACTATGAAAAAAGTATTTCTCACCTAGGAAAAGATTTTTCACCCAGGGAAAAAAGTGTATTTTTAACCTGAAATAGGAGATAAGTCTGCGATTATCCCCCCCCCCCCCCCCCCTTCATATACACCCTGTTGTAGAGATGTGCAGTGTATGCCCTCTTCTGTAGTGTGTGGAGCAGCCCATCCTGCATGGTGACATCGTGGATTAGTTTAGCTGGAGATTACTGAAACTTGGTGCAGAGCAGTGCAGTGCCCGCCCATCAGATGGTCTGCTTTGCAGTTATCTGCGTAGATACAGCTCTTCAGTTACAGCATGTAACTTCATCAGAAGCCCTTGAGCTCTGTTAATACTCCTGTGATCAATAGTTTGTGATTATTGACAGACTTCCCTGTGGATGTAGGCTGGATGATCTACCATTGTTCCAGAACAAGCCTCTCAGAAAGAATGCAGTATGTTGCATAATTATTAAAAAGTTAAATGAAAGAATATGCAATGGGTTTGTAGGAATCAGCTTCTGTCACTATGTGTAATAATGGAAATTATTTTGAGTGTGAAAAACTTAGCTTGTGCTAAAGCCCATTGTTGAAATATACAGATACATAACATGGATAGAGAAAGTCGTACCATCCACAAGCAAATAAGAAACTTCCAGTTAAATTTTTATGTTTTTGTGAAAGCGAACAGCAATCATTGTAGTGAGTGGCAGTAGGTAGTGGACTATCACTCTAGCCCAGTTAGTATACAGGAATAAATAACTGATAAGTGATGGACCTAAAAAAATTACAAATACTGCTATCATTTTTATGACACTTAATAATAACTTGAAAATTTTAATTTTACAGGTACCTTGAACAAAATAAAAGCTGGTTCGGCGAAGAGTTCTATGAAAGTAGTTTGGTACAGAAAATGGAATGACACACATGAGTGTTTCACATAAAGTTGGTACTTTGTTACCCTAGTACAAAAATTATTCTGTAATTTTTAAAGGACAAAAACATTTACATTTTTATCAAACTAACATTGTTCAGCAAACGAGACAGCATGTCTAAGGTTATTTGTATTATACTGCTAAGAAGTTTTCATTTACTCAAAATTTTGATAAGAGCATGATACTTTTTGCCGTTACAGAGAACATTGCAACGAAGGATTTGTGTCGGAAACTTGCTAAGTTTTTCTACCTGGGCATTGTTAGTGGTGTTCAGTGCAGTGCTTCATATCTCAAGCCTGTGCAGTGTATGCTTTGTAAAACATAATTGTATTTATTTTATGTTTGATATTTTTTTTCTTGTTCCTTGAGTGCAGAAAAGGAATGAAAAACACGGAATACCCTGGTGGTATGTACACTTGTGTTTTTATTCAGATTTATTTCAAAATTAGCCTCTTTTGAACCTGAGGTGGTTGTTTTTTGTATGCTTTCTATCTGTTATAAACATTAACTGAAATAAATTATGAAAACTGAGATGTACTACCCTTCATTACAGTGTGACAAATTACTGCTTAGTGTGTAGCTTTATGGCAAATTCAACACAAAGGTAAGATTTTGATAGGTGTTCCTTTGACCGTAGAATCAGTTACTGGAGATTGCACAAAAAAGTAAAACTGCCAATTATACTGAGTGCTGTATATTATGCAGAATGCCTTTGGGGTTCCCTCAGTGCGCTTTGGCATTAAAATCCAGCTTAGACACTGATAAGCAGGATGAGCTACGGTTATTTTGCTTAATTACGTAATTATCACTATCATGCAAACCTGCAAGGGCAGTTAACCAAAAAACAAGGAACTTACAAAAAAAAAAAAAAAACTAATTATGCTAAGAGACAAAGATGCTGCTGTTGGTTGTATTGTTCATTGCTATAGACCTATTTCAGCATGATCACCATCTTCAGGTTATATTGGGTGGTCTTGATATCCACATGACATTGACATCTCAGTATGCTATCACATTACAGTAGAAGTTAGTACTTTTGATGTTGTTGGAGCTGTAGTATGTGTTTAACCACCACTGACTCAACTGTTAGTACAGCTGGCATGTAACATCATTATGAAATAAACTTTCGTAATTCGTCAACTTCACAATGAACTGCTCCAGTGAAAGTTGAACACCTACTATAGCTCTGCCAACATAAAAGGAGCAAACTTATATAGTAGGGTGACAGCAGTGAGACATCAATGTCATATGGATATCAATACCAGCAGGTACAACCTGAAGATGGCAGTCTTGCCCAAATAGGCCTTGTTTAATTAACAATGCAGTTGAACACGGTAGCGCCATGGTCTTGCAGCATAATGTGTAATGTTCTTATGATGTATACAATACAAGGGCAGGAGAGTACAAGTAAAATATTTGCTTTTAAACTGCTCTCAATTATACCTTTGTCCAATCAGTGAGTCCATTGTTGGAAATACTTGTAATCAATGTCATTTCACGATGTCTGTCTTCATGGGTGGAAACAAGATGAAATTACATGGAGATAGATCAGACCAGTAAACACTCGATTCTTAAAAGTATCAAATTCTCATTTATAAGCATTTGATTACTTTACAAATTAATTAATACATTAAATATTTGACTTTAAGAGTGTACGAGATGTGTTCAAAAAATTCTGGAACTTTGTCCACAAAATTTTTCTACGCTTACCTTTTACTTGTTGTGCATGGTCTCCTTTGAAATACTCTACTCCACAATTTATACACCACTCTCAATGCTGTTTCCACTTCTGGAAGAAGTCTTTGGCATGACTCTTGCTAGATCATTTGAAGCGATGTCTGCGAATTTTCTTTTACCTCATCTATTGTTGCAAATCTTTGTCCGTTCAGCAAGGATTTCAGCTTAAAAGAAGTCCAAAGGGGCCAGGTCTGGAGAGCAGGGAGGATGAGGCAGCACAGTGATTTTGTTGTTCGCGCAATAGTTAAGCCCCAACAGAGATGAATAAGCGGTTGCATTATTGTGATGCAAGAGCTATAGATTGTATCACCATATTTCAGGCCACTTTCTTCTCACATTTTCTCGCAGATGTTGCAACACATCCCAGTAGTATCATTGGTTAATAGTTTGTTCCTGTGGCATGAATTCATGAACTAATTCTTCAAAGTCAAAGAGAGGAGTCGTGAATGAGGGTCACCTTTAACTTCTGTCTGGCCATTTTTAAACCATGTGAATCATCGGTAACAGAGTACGGTTTACGCACACATGACCAAAGGCTTCTTACATCATTTGGTGCGTGCATACGTGCAAAGGTTTTATGTAGTTTCGTGCAAAATGTAATTCAGAGGTGTTGCTCCTCTAACTGTGCCACAGTGACAGACAACAATGAAGCCTGCAGCAGTTACACATTAAAAAGAGGTATGTACAGGGATTCCAACCACATTTCCCTCCAACACACCATTGGCCTGAAATTACGAATGTTCCAGAATTTTTTGAGCATACCTCATATGTGAGAAAAAGTTTAGGAAAGGTTAGAAATTACGCTTAAAATTTGTTGGAAATCGCATGTGCTCTGTTTCAGATAATAAATGAAATATAGTTCAGCTGTTTGTGCACCCTGTGTTACACTCTTGAGTTGTGTACAGTTTCTGTTATACAGAGTCTACCAGAAAAATGTGTAGTACACACTTTAAGGAATAAAATATTACTTGTTTGTTTATTCTACATTTAATGATTGATCATACGTGTTGTACAACCTTCAGTTTAGCACATGGTTATTTTAAATGTTCAGAATGTTCACCATTGGCAGCTATACACATAACAGGACAAGAAGCTGTCACAGTAACTATGTCAGTCAACGTTGCAGTGGAGATCGCTGCACATGTTGCTGTAATCTCCTGGCGAAGTTCCACCAGTGTGCAGGTGCATGGCTTACTTCGATAGACATTATCTTTCACAGTTCCCCACTAGTAAAAGTCCATAATGTTAGATCTGGCGACGATGGAGGGAACTCAATGGGCCCTCTTTGTCCAATCCAATGCCCCAGCAAATTGTCATCCTGGAAAGCTCGTACGACTAGGTAGGTGATAGTGTGGTGGCGTCACATCCTGTTGGTAGAAGATCTCTGCATCAACTCCATAAAGTGCACGTATACCTGGCAAAATTGATGTGTGTAACATTTACAGGTACACTTCTCCAGTGACAGTAGCATTAAAGAAATTGTGTCCTACTAAACCCCTAGATGATTGCCCACACCACACATGGCCCCCTGGTAGATCAACTGCTTTATCCACAAACATGCAGATTTTCTGGTGCCCAGTACACACTGTTACTACACTGATTTATGGTTCCATTAATTTTAAATTGTATCTCGTCACTTCACACTACCTTCGTCACAAATTGTTCATTACCATTTGCTGATACCATATGCAAAATTGCATTCTGCGATCAGTATCGTCATTATTAATTGTGTGCAGTAATCGTGGAATGTAAACTTCCACTTTTCACTTTGCAGCTTTCAGAATTCTTTGTACACTTGTACTGCTAATCCCCACTTCATGTGCACATTGCATAGCAGGCTTCTGTGGAGAATTAACAAACGTTTCCAACACGAGAGCTGATGAAGCAGGACTTGTAGCTGTACACTGACTTCCTGATCTTCCTTTGTGAATGTCACAAACCATTCCATGCAATTCAAACTTGTCAATGATGTGTTTAATTGTTAGGCGGGTTGGTGGTTCTGTCTCAAACTTCTGCCTCCAGTGATGTTGCACTTCAATGGCATTATCAAACTTGAAAAACCACTCCACAATACATTTCGTTGCTCGAATGTCAAGCTTGCTCCAGCCATCTTGTTTTCTCAATACCTAGATGAAAGTACTAACATCTGTTGAGCCAAAGACCATACTACAACACACTCGTAACTCAAATTGAATGACATCTTGATAGAGCCTGACAAAGAGTGTGTATATTTTTCTGGCGGACTCTGTACTTGTCTACTTACTGAAATTTTAATGTAAGATTATAACTCTTAATGAGTCAATTATACAGCATTTTAAATTTTTAAATTGTCAATAATTGTGGAAGATATTGGAAATCAAACTTTTGTTGCCTCTGGAATCAGTTGGATGGGCAGCCTACAACTATAATCTGCTTCGAGGACAGCAGTTCAGTAATACAGATAGTGGGATAAGGGAAATGGCCACTTTTGGCTAAAAATTGACACTCTGAGCTGGCTATGTAAGCAGCAGCAGCAGCAGCAGCAATACTGTCGTGTCTTGGGGACTCTGTATGTGATACAGCAGCTGCAGTTCAAAAATATTTGTCAGACCCATTTTGGGCATGTAGCTGATTACCAGTGGCATTTGATGAAGAGGCTAAGTAAACAAATATATGCTCATTGATATTGGTAACACAAAACTTTTTCAGTATACACTATAGTCCGATCCATGAATGATGTGTATGTTTGTGCAGTTTGAGAAACAGGCGGGGACTGCATTGTTGCCAGTTCAAAGTATGGCAGTTGCAGTAAGTGCATAAAAGTGCTTTGCACCTGATGGCAGTGTGCATTCTGCAAATTGTCTCTCACATCCTTGTGTAGAAATTGTCACTTACCATCATCATCAGCCGTGACAACTCACAACAGATGGAATAAAAATTCACTAAACTTGCTACGGTCATGCATAATGCTCGCCTTGTGTACAATATTCACATCAGAGCCCTCAGAGCACTACTGAATGGTCCTTGGCTGTTGAAGAATGAGTTACATAGGTGTGCAAAAAGAGCCTAAACTCGCTGTCATTCGTGACTTCAGCTATAGTAGAAACATAATATTACTTACGTATTGTGCACATCTTCTCTACATCCGTTGATGGGCTACTCAGGTACAAAATCTTTTTGCTGGTTAAAAATGATTTGTATCAAGAAACAAGAATCCTGGTAATGTTTAAAATGTAATTATAACCCTGAACATAACCACGTCTACATGACCATTGTAGGGTTAATTATTTCTGTGGACACAATTGTCGTGTGTACACGTCACTGTGAAATGCTAAATGGCCAAACTTCCTAATCATATCAGACAATATTGTTGTAGTAAGAATACTTGAAACAAGTGGCCAGGGAAAACTGTCCCTCATTACAGGACACTTTACCTCTGATGACTATATCTAGAGAGATGTTGCCTATATGCACTATGTACAGTGTGACAATTATTGAACTGTATGAAAAAAATTCATAAATTAATTACAAAGTATGGTGTGAACACACTATTCAACATGTAAACGTCACTGTAGGTATTCGGATTTAGGTTGACATGTTTGATATGCCTGCCACCATTGGCGATGATGGGATGCAGACGAATAGCAAAATTCTGCAGGACATCTGAATGGCTGTTTCCAGTTCGGCAATGGTTTTTTGGGTTATTGCTGTACATCTTGTCTTTAATACACAAAAAGGAGTCACGTGTTCTGATCGAGAGAATATGGAAGCTAGTCGAGGCCCCTGGCCAGTGGCCTGTGGCTATTCCAGATTGCAGTCCCCAAATTGCACCTCCAGGACATGAAACATTCTCCTCCTTTGATGGGGTCGAGTTCCGTCATACATGAACCACATCTTGCTGAAATCAGGGTCACTTTGGATAATGGGGCTGAAATCATTTTTCCAAGACATTCATGTACCACTCTGTAGTCACCGTGCTATCAAGGAATAGCGTACCTATTATTCCACGACTGGACATTGCACATCACACAATCACCCGTGAAGAGACTTCTCAATCGCGAAATGCGTTTTCTTAGTCCCCAAAATGCACCAATTTAGCTTATTGATGAACCCATACAAATGAAAGTGGCCTTCATCGCTAAACCAAATCATATTCACATCAAAGTTCTGTTTGTCAATTCTGTGGGCAGTAGCATTGGTGGTCCCAGTTGATTCCCACCTGTTTCGCTGCTCGTTTGATTGATTCCTGTGGTTGGTTTGAAACACAGTGTGTGTCTTCTCGATGTTTCAGGCATCTTCACACTTTCTGGATGACCGACATTGCCAGTGCTGTCATTACAAACACTACCCATTCTCTCAAACTTGCAAATCAAATTCTCGATTGTTAGCACACTTGGACTGATTATCTTCGGCATGGACTCGGACACAAATTTCCCTTGAGCTGCAGTTGGGCTGTTATTGCTTGCATAATGTGCCTTCACAAGTGCTATATGCTCAGGCATTGTGACGTTTTCATGTGCAACTGGCTTACAACAACAACAACGTGCATGCACATGCACGTACTAATTCTCCTCATGCCCCACGGCCAACTGTGCAGTTTGGATGTCCTAACGCAAATCGTTCAGAAGTTACGACACTTTTATTTCATATAGTTCAATATTTGTCACCCTGTATATTGATTACTGTGAATGCAGATCAACAAACAGTGGTCTTGCTCTCTTCCAAGCATCACAGCACGACAATTCATTATGACTAAATATTTAATCACTTTTCCACAATGCCAATCGATAAACACTTGCTGAAGCCAAAGACTGGCAGCTGCTTTGCATTTGATTGTTTGCATGATATCAATAAATATTTGGACTGAAGTTGAACAGTGAAAATTGTGTCCTTATTGAATGGATACAGAAGGCCTCCTATACAAAATCCTGCACATTTTCAGTAACATGACTTTTCAACAAAATGCCGGTTTCTATGACACATTTTACTTT
Source organism: Schistocerca serialis cubense (assembly GCF_023864345.2). NCBI lineage: Eukaryota > Metazoa > Arthropoda > Insecta > Orthoptera > Acrididae > Schistocerca > Schistocerca serialis. The sequence continues at coordinate 494,984,422 of NC_064639.1, forward strand.
TTAGTTCACTTCTTCTTAAAGTGAAAGCTGCAAATCGAAGATGTACACCTACTCAGTCACTTTTGTAAGCTATGACTGGCAAGATTAATATTAATAGTGTACTAGGTATCTCAACGACTCAATAAAGTAAATCACTTAAGTAATCTTGAACCCCCCCCCCCACTTCAGTGGCCAAGGATGAGCAAAAAGCATCTTACCACAGACATTTTTGAAGTCCAGTGAAAAGTGCTATGTGAATGTTGGGATGGGGAATAAGTGCAGTCTCAAGACACTCAAGGCATCTCTTTCATGTCACAATTCCACATTCTGATGCACCCGTCAGGCTCAGAGTTGCTGAACAGGCAGTCATAAACAGTCCAGAAGATCTGGGTGAAGGAAAAAGCACCCTACCCTTCTGCTCGCAAGATTTTGGCTAGTCGAAAGCCCTACGTTTTACCATCAACCACTTATAGTACCATTCTTGGTAGTGGTATGTCTCGCTCCATGAAGGACATGACCATGCAGACTTGAGACCTCAATTGCCCATTATCATGGTAGCATCCCTGTCTCCTTTTCCTACAGCTGTGCAACAAGCCACCAAATCCCCTCCCCCCTCCCGCAAAATCACAGGAATACTCCTGCGAAGACTTTTTACATCTCTCCAGGCAAGAAACATCTGAGTCAGTCTTCATCTGCCAATCGCAAAGGCTGTAAGAAATCGAACAAAGGCAAAGGGTAATCTCCATCTTTTTCAATGGTGTCGCTGCATGCTATCCCCAACTGGCTGACCTATATTTCGCTGGTGCACATTGCGTACAATTTTTTTGTCCTGGAATCCCCATGCTGACCCAGGGAGAATGCAGACACCTCCGCAGATTTCATGGAACAGGATCCTCTACCCTCTGTACCCTGTAGCAGTGAGGCTCCTGAGGATGGCACTCCAGTTGCCTAGGTGTCTTCCATTCATTTATTCCGTCCTCCGGTTGTTTTCTGCCTGCAAGAAACAAAAAAGGTCTCGTGACCATTTTGACCTTCAGCGTTTCCTTCCTGTCCACTTTACCCCCCCCCTCCCCACCCTCTGCCAAGGATTGTATTCCATCTCATGGGGGAGTCATTCTGCTCCTCTGGGAGGACATCCAGAGCAAAACCATCCCATTGAACATACACCTGCAAACTGTTGCATTCACATGTTTCTTCCTCGTTTCAGCTTTTCTCTTTGTAACATCTACATTCTTCCATCATTCTCTGTCACCAGGGCTGACTTACTCGAGCTTACTGTTCAGCTCACTCCATGCATACCTGTTCCTATTTGGACCTCTCGTTCTGCACTTCCAAGCTTGCCTTTCTTCTTGAGTGGTCTGTTCTCTCTGATATGTACTCAAGTGACCATTTCGATTGTGCTGTCCGTTTGCTGACTTCTACCCCACTTGCATGTAAAGCCAGCTGACAGCTTTCTAAGGCCAACTGGAGGCATTACTCATCACTGTCAACCTTCGACGAACAACATTTCCCGCCTGTAATGACCAGGTGGAGTATATAGCCATCTTTATTCACATAGTGAACAGTACAGAAAAGTAGGTTAAGTACGGTTTGGGTTTACAAATTCACATATAATATAAATAAGACAAGGACAAGAAAGAAATACCCTATGAACGACGGAATTATGCCTGAAAAGAGTGCCAGGCGGGAGCGCAACACAAAGATGGGAGAATCCACCCAGTGCCAGTCCAGGGCTTTGTGCTACAAGCAGTCATTGTCTCAAGTTGCCTCGCTGCCATCAGGGTGCCCAGGAGGACATGGGTCGCCACATTGCCAATTGGGCCTTGCTGAAGCCCAATACCCGAAGAGCCGTAGCAGATTTGGTGGCTGAAGTTGTGATGATCTGCTGAATGGTGGTGATGGATGTTTGCAGCTCCTTATGGACAGCCTCCCTGTCATAGAGTGTGACTTTCTTCCAGTAACACTGGTCGAGATTTTTTGGTCGCCGACAACTTGGTCACTGACGACACCTGCAGTGCAGCTGTGGACCACAATGATAACCGGCTTCCGGAGTCCTTCGGTTGTTCAGAGGTGTGGCTCTCTATAGACTTCAAACCCTCTTCACTTCAAGCCCTGTGCCACATACTCAGCCAAGGCATCATGCCTTCTGATGTGGACCTCATGACTCCGGAAGCATACCTGTACCACATGATTGGTGCAGCATTGCAAATTGCCTGTCACCTTATGTCATCATTGCGCCTGTGCTGAGTCCTCGCCCCAGTAGGGAGGGCATTGATGCAGACACACAGGAAGTTGATGTAGCCACGGTCACTAACAAATGATTGGTTGTTAGACACCCAGTCATGCTGCCCTGGTGTAAGGGCCAATGCCTTCAAGGCAGCACCGTCCACAGATACATGGAGCTGCTCTGTCCAGCAGTGCCTCTGCTGGTGATTGTTCTTGATAATCCTGTCACCATCCCACTGCAACTGTCCGCTGAAGACTGTTGTGTGCGAACTCATCACCTGTCACACCAAGTGCTTGGAGGCCCACTAGGTGCCTTTTACACAGAAGAGGACCCAGCCAGCGGGTTGGCACCATGTTATCCTTACTGCTCCAGAACATTCCGTATGTCACAGTATTTTGCAGTGCTGTTTCCTTGTTCCCTGGTGGACTGAGGCATGCCGCAACATGATTCGTGCATGGAGAGGTGCTCTCCTTCTTTTTAACTGTCATCCTACGATGGCGAACTATGTTTATTATAAACAGGTGCATGCACAACATCTTTGCTTTCTTTAAGATGGCAAAAAAGCTAGCTGAAATTCATTTACTAGTTCTTTCAACAGTTTCACACCCTCTTCCGTTGTGTGGGACAACCTCAGTCATCTCTCTGGGACCAAAGTCTAATTGCCAATTTATGGCCTGACCGTAGCAGTTGATGTCATCATTGACACTATTGCTGCATTAACCACCTCGGTCCACTATTTTATAGAAATTTCGAGCTCCCCCACTACCACCTTGCCTTCCTCCCCCAGAAACAAGTGCATGCGGTTCGGGTGATTTCCTTTTCCTCTCGGAATCATGAATACTACAATGCCGCCTTTATTATGAGGGAGCTTGACCATGCTCTTACCTCATCCCAATCTTCTACCCCAGGGCCAGACGATGTTAACATTCAGATGTTGCAGCACCTTTCCTTGCGGGCGAGCACTTTCTCCTTCACATGTAAAATCGCATTTGGGCAGCTGGCACACTTCCCAGATGCCGGCATGATGCCACTGTCATACACATACCTAAGCTTGGTGAGGACAAATATGTTCCTTGTAGCTACCATCCCATTTCTCTCACCAACTATGTTTGCAAAGTGACGGAACGTATGATTCCTAGCCGGTTAGTATAGTGGCTAGAGTCTTGCAAACTACTAACCACTGCACAATGTGAATTACGAGCATGCCTTTCTGCAGTTGACCATCTTGTCACTTTTCCAGCTCGAGCCATGAATGGTTTTTTGTGGAAATACCAGACTGTGGCCGTGTTTTTTAATATGGAGAAAGGCTACAACACGTGTTTGTGGGCTAGTATCCTCAGAACTGTATACATGTGGTGCTTCTGAGGCGGCCTCCCAATTTCCTTTAGGGATTTTTTAAAGACAGAGTTTTCGAGGTACATGTTAGTTCAGCCTTGTCGGATACCTTTATCCAGGAGAACAGGCTGCCTCAAGTCTCCATCCTTAGCATTGTCCTCTTTGCTGTTACCGTTAATCTTATTATGGACTGTCTCCGGCCCCATTTCCATCGACGACTTTGTAATTAATTGCAGTTCTCTATGGACTTGTCTAAATTAGCAGCATCTTCTGCAATGTCTCGATCATCTTTACTCATGGAACATCAACAGTGGCTATTGCTTTTCCACTGTCAAAACTGTTCGTATGAATTTCTGGTAGCGCAATGGGTTTCTTCCATTGTCTTTATATCTGGGGTCTGTTGCTGTTCCATTCGCCGAAACTACGAAATTCCTGGGGTTCATGCTTGATAGAGAACTTTCTTGGTCCTACCACATGTATTACTTGCCCCTCAGTGTTGTACATGTCCTAAGCAATAATTCCTGGGAAGTGAATCGGACCACCCTCCTCCATCTTATGCCATCTAAACACAATCCACCATCGTGAATACGTTTATCCACTCGCGTCTTTTATACTAGCCTGATTGAGTCTCTCTATGTGGAAGCTGCCGAACTACCACTGTCATACTGGCATGATGTCCTCCTCAGTAGACACACATGCTGTTGGTCTGCCATGCCTGGCCACCCAAACTATGATCTTTTTTGGTGACTCCCTTGACTGCCAGTGTGGTATGTGCCCATCTTCTGTTACCTTCCGGAGTTCTCTTTCGACTACTGCTCTGGCAGCTTAACTTCATGCTACCTACTTGCCACTTTCCCGGTGGGTGTGAACCCTTCACCACCTTGGCTTTGTGTGACAGTCTGTTCATCTTGGACTTTATTCGCTTCCTGAAGACAGTACTCCAGATTCGATCTATTGCTGCAAGTTTCTCGATCTACCCACCCATCTTAGCGATAGCACCTCCATGTATACTGATGGCCTTAAGACAAACTATGGTATTGAGTGTGCCTTCGTCATTGGCACTGACCATTTACAGTGTTAGCTTCCACAACTCTGCTCGACTTTTATAACAGAGCTCTTCAGCCTTTATCAGACTATCCAATACACCTGGCGACATAGGCTTTTTGATTGTGTCACATGCTCCGATCCTCTCAGTGCTCTTCAGAGCCTCTGTGGCTCTAGGCAGTTCACCCCTTAGTGCAATGGGTCCAAGAAAGCTTCCAGTTGATCTCTGTTGAGGGAGCGACCGTGATGGTTCAAATGGCTCTGAGCACTATGGGACTTAACATCTATGGTCATCAGTCCCCTAGAACTTAGAACTACTTAAACCTAACTAACCTAAGGACATCACACAACACCCAGTCATCACGAGGCAGAGAAATTCCCTGACCCTGCTGGGAATCGAACCTGGGAACCCGGGTGTGGAACCATGATGTTCGTGTGGGTTCCTGGTCTCTTGCTCTTCCATTCCTTTGGATGATCTCCATGTTACCTCTGTTGGCAGGTGGGTCACTTTGGCTTAACCACTGGTCTTATCTTCATGGGAACACGCTCTGGGGAATTAAACCACTTCCAATGGCTTAGCCGACCTCCTCTCTGCCCTCTCGTCACGAGATCATTTTAGCCATTTTGTGCTCATTGTCATCAATCTTCGACAGTTCGCCATTTGCTGGTCCTACGCCTTTCTTTTAACCAGTTACATTCCATTGTAGCTTGCTGTCTGAGTTATGTGACATTTTAGCAAATGACGCACATGCTATCGACTGCATTTTACTTTTTCCTTCCGTCAATTGGGCTTAACAAATAGTCGCTTTTAACTTCTTTCACTTCTTGATGTTCTAAGACTATGGCATGGGCACTTATGACTTCAGCTGTTTTTGCGTCCTAAAACAAAACAAAAAAGCAGTTTACAATTAGTGCTATTACGCCAATTAGTATCGAGTAGACAATATTAAGTTCACTAGACCATACCCTATTAGGTCTGCAGGGGTTACAAACATGAAGTTTTTTGAAGTATATTTCATTCTAAATCTACGTACTTGGTACACAAGAGATAGTCAGTTGTTTTTACAGTGTTGTCAGGATGACTGCTAGGGCTGAGTAGAGGACAAGTAGCCAGAAGATAACAGGCAACGTGGATCTGCAGCAACAGGGATTTTGCGCGTTGGAAGAAGTGCCACACCCAAAGTTTTGTTCCAAACCTGTTGGGTTCATCCTTGTCCTGTCTCTCACCTTGGCGGTTTATTTTTGCGTGTATATTTATATAGTATAAATCGTGACTCGATAGGACTGATAGGCATCAGAGAAAGAACACAGCAAGCTACTATTGCGAACAACTAATAGGGTATATTAAAGACTTGGGGAGTCGGTTGAGAATTTTGTGGATCACATCCGCAAGATTAGTATTGCTACTTACAAACCCATGGAAAATGAGGGCAATTTGGCTACCTTACAGGAAGCCGAGCAAAGTGCTCATGATGTATTCTTTTGAGGCTTACAGCCTGAAATGAAATGTCAAGGAAGGTGCGAATAGAGTTTCTGCTGGTGTTTTGCTAAGCGATGGAAATCGCTTGGGGAAAAAAAGAGTTAAAAGCACCAACCGATGTTGGTGAGGGTAGTGTGAGGCCACTCGGATTAGGGATGTTGAATTTCTGAGTGGGAGAAGTTAACTTCCAGGTTAATGCAGAAATTCTTTCAATAGTTGACAGTAGCTACAGTGTCATTCTCGAATTAGATTTCCAGGTTGCAAATAACGCCAAAGTTGACTTGGAACGGCGAACGATGGAACTAGATGGAACATAGTTTCATCTATGCTCTATGGCTGGAATACCATTGCTGTTGCAGGATTCATCCGTAAACCTGGGAAAAATGGCTAAACAGCATACAGTGTCCCTTAAAGTCAACTCGCGGGATTTTGTACTGAAAGGTGCGAGGAAAATAATCTGGGCTGATGAGGGCACTGATCTACCAATAAATTCTGTATGTGTCGCCAAACCATTGTCTGAGAACGAAAAACTGGATGCAGTCAAATGTTTTGTGTGGTGTAATGTGTTCTGTGTTCATGACATTTTGGCTCCAAAGAGTACAAGTTATCACTGGGTAACCTGAGAGCAAGTTTATTAAGTTCAGAGAAGGAGGAGATGGTCAGCCATTTTACACTTAGTTACACAACGCTGGGAGTCTTAACTGGATTGCACTAAAAGATAAGGTAGCGTTTCTGCAGGGTCAAAACAGGGAGGCAATGGAGAAGCTTTTGGAAGAGTACTTTGAGTTGTTTAATCCTTCAGGTGTGTTGCCTGCTATGCCACTAGTACATCACCATATTCCCAATGGGAATGAAGCTCCATCTATAAGAAACCGTATGGAGACCTACAATATTTACAGCTGGTTATGTAGGATTTTTATCAATCAGCAGTTTTGGGACGGAATAATAGTAACAAGTAATAGTCTGTGGCCAGCCCCGGTAGTTGTTGTGGAGGAAAAGTGTATTGGTTTTGTTGTGACTACGACTTGAACCAGCAGCCGGTGTTGGATGCATACCCAATGCCAAACCGTACAGAAACGTTAGATAATCTTGGTCAGTGGCATTTTAAGACTGTAGATTTGTGAAGTGGTTACCATCAGTTATAAGTGATATCTGAAATCCATCCAAAAACTGTTTTCGACATCAACCAGGCATTTCCAATATTATTATATGTCCTTTTTGGCTTAAGAACGCCCACTGCAAATTTTTAGCATTTGTTGCATGGTGTATTGCGAGGGTTGAAGCTGAAGCAATGCATGGAATATCTGGATGATATAATCATGTATTGCAGGGATGTCCTGGAGCATATTGTACAGTTATATGAGGTTTTAGATCATGTAAGTGCTGCACAGTTAACGCTGAGGTAGGAGAAGTGCCATTTTGTGGTAAAAGAGGTCCAATACATGGGTCATGTTATAAGCTGAAAAGGTGTTTGCACTGACTTGCGGCTGGTAGATGATGTAAAAAAATTCCGACGCCCACTACATTGAAGTAGTTGCAGTAGTATTTGGGCCTCGAAAAGTTCTAGCGGCAGTACTTGCCTAAGTTCGCATAGATTTCAAGGCCTTGGGGTGAAGTTCCATTGGACGCCGGAATGCGAAGCAGTATTTGAAAAACTAAAAAGTGTGTTAACATCTAATCCGATTCGGGCTTTTCCAGAAACAGATCGCGTGACTCAAGGAACTTCGCATTAGGTGTATTGAGTCAAGAATTAGGTGGTAAGGAGCACACCACAGTTTATGCTTCAGGGTAACTGAATGGGGCAGAAAGAAATTGCTCAACGACAGAGAAGGAAACGTAAGCATTAATTTTCTTAATTTATTTCTGGTGTTACTTGTACAGTTGACGTTGTAAGATGATAACCGACCACGCAGCACTGAAATGGCAATTTGGACTTAAGACCGACAAATAGGATAATAAGGTGGGAGTGAATGCGAATCTGAAATAATATATCGGCTAGGAAGGTCACATGCAAACGCTGATGGGCTCAGGTGCAAGGCACGTGCTGTGGAATGTGCTGGTGTAGACAAGCATGATTGGAGGCAGCACAAATCACTGATTCGGATTGTCAATAGTTTTTACCAAGCAGCTGCAGTTGTGCACAATTTATGGAGCGTTTTATAGGACAACAAGAAATGGTCCACTCTCGGTAGTGCTGGAGAGGTTATGAAACAAGGTGTTGAGGCTGGCCCACGACTGTTTTGGCAGGATATTCAGTGTGAATGAGTGGAGAGTAGCACAAAATTACTGATGGATGACGCACAGACAGGATGTTGACCATTAAGTGAGGGACTGCATTTCATGCGCGCAGAGCAGAACTCGGCATCCAGAAAGTGATTGGATATTTTGATGCCCCTAGCACAAACGCCGGCAGGAACTGTTACGTGTTGACAATAATAGGTCATCTTTCGCCCTTCATTTCTATGACAGCGTCACTGGACCGACAGGCCACAACAGTGGCTCAGGCAATGGGGAAGTAATGGATACTCAGGTTTGGGACACAGGAGATCATAACAACAGAGCAAGTATCGAATTTTATGTCAGAGTTGATGCAGCAATTGTGTAAATTGTTGCATATTAAGAACTGCGAAAGAGTGCTCTGCATCTGCAGGTCAATGGTCAAAGTGAATGGGTTCACAGAATGATTGAGAAAATGTTGTTATATTAATTCCCAACACAAAAATTTGGAGATACTACTGGCTTGCATCACAGCCACTTATAATTAAAAATTCCTTAAAAACACAAGTTTGTACCCATACTATGTGATTTTTTATTGCAAAATGCCGTCACTATTTGAATTTTGTAAACTACTGCCTGAGGGTAACATTTCGTCAGTAAAGGACTTTGCCAGAATGCTGAAAACTACTTCTAGGCAAGTGGCGAAGATTGATAGGGGTGGCAAGATAGGACTCAAATAGTAAAGCAGTATTGCCTAAATATCATGTGGATCAGTGGTGGTGATGACCGATCCTTACATACCGAAGGGAAAAAAAGTTTCGCGATGTCATGGACCTTCCAGGTGATGAAAATGTCACTTGTTAATGTCAAGTTGCAGCACCCGAATCACCCAACAGTAATTCATGAGAGTCGAATTCAGCCATTTGAGAGTAATAGTGGAGAGATGCCTCCTGTTTCGGCAGAATCTTCGAAATGGGGGAGGGAAGAGACGGAGAAAGAAAGAAAAAAGAAAAACGTAAGGCAGAGGAAACAAGATAATTCTGTAGCTAGCATGAATAATTGTTATGCACTTAGACCTTCAGCAGGAATTAAAAACAGCAGGTTTTCCTTCTCCTGGGCACGAAATTCTACCCACTTTCTTAAGTATTGCCATGGACTCGACCCTAATGGCCTCGCAGCGTATCTGAATCACCAGGAACATCTTTTGACACACACACACACACACACACACACACACACACACACACACACACAAGGAATTACCAGCACGAACAGAAATAGCGAGAGATAGTCATTGGATGTTCTAGTCAAGAGAAAAGTCGCCTAAATCTCACACCTGCCGCCCTTCAACCTACTGATTCGGACCAGTAGAAACGGCACCAACCAAAAAGGCAATGAAAACAATGAGTAGAGCTCATAAGGAAGAGCCGAATGTTAGACTTAATACAGCCACATTGTACCCCGAGGCATGATGTATAAAGTGTACACTCCCTGTGGATTCGTGAAAAAATGTAGTGAAGAACATAGTACCATAATACAAGGATCATAAAAGTGAATAGCCTAGCAATTTTAGATAAAGGTAGTGGATCTTGTGCTTCCGGTAATAGTAGAATTCAGGAGCGAATTCTTGCATTAAGAGGAATAGTCATTAAATTGCTTAAAAACATTGAAAAGGTCTGAAGAAGTACTGTGACTTCTGTTAGCGGCTCAGGAGAACAAGGATGTGTTGTAAGTAAGCTGAGTAAGACAACAGGATGGTGAAATGAGGGCAACAATAAATGGGTTACAGGATGGTGAAACCAAGATGACAAGTGGGTTATATAACGGTCGTCGGCGTGCTTCACACCGAAGTGACGACATGGGTTCCATTAATTGTGCATCAATTACATCAGCCAGGCATTGGCCAATGCTAAAGCGTTCCATCTTTCTACTGACCAGAGGAAAACAGCAGACATCAGTAATGGAGCAGCGTATTTAGCGATTGCTGGCCAGCCCATGAACGAATGCAGCTGGGCAGTCGAGTGACTCACCATCTGTGTCATCCAGCGCAACCGCCAGACTCTGGCCTGTCCACCTACCAGACAATTATCATCGATGGGATGGTCGAGGGGGGGGGGGGGGGGAGGGGGGAGCACAGACCTGCTCATAGCCATCGACGTTATGCCTCGCTGAACTATGCTGGATACGATACCCGCGCCATGCCTCCAACACAGCCAGTGTCCACAAAAAGCCAATTCCCACTGCATCGCTGCCAGTGGAGCATACCACTGCTGCCATATAAGCAACACACAGCTGTTCTATGCTCCCCAGTGCCTATCGTTAGCTGCTGTTTCCACAGGTGTATTACGAGGAGATAAAACTTCATCCTGAGGGCCATACAGCAATTGCAATAACTTGTTACTAAAATAAAGGCTTTGTATTTGCTGTCAGGAGTTGCCTGCTGTCCACACCCTCCCACCTCTTGTCAGAGAGCCTGTGATCCCAACATTCACAATACACGCTGCCACCTTTTACAGTAAATCATTGACAGATTGTTTCTGAATATCATTTCATTGTTCAGTGGAACTCCTATAGACATTTCTGATGGACTGTGATTTCCCTATGCAATTCCTGTTAGGTCTGCTGGGAAAAGGAATTGGTTAACGCTAGATTTAAAGAAGGCAGCGTGATGGGTGTATTCTCTTCCAATGATATTTTGTGAGTCACAGAAAACAACAGAAACAAAAAAATTAAGTTGCTGCTGCTGCTTTGTCGCTGGCCGACACTTGGACAACCGAAAATTCGCAAATAGCACTGATTAGTTTTGAGTAGACAATATGTTCATCAGACCATAAGCTATTAAGTCTGTAGCAGCTACAAACATGAGGAAGTGTTTATGAATATTATTTCCTTCTAAATTACATACTGAACACACACAAGATGTTCAGTTCCTTTTCTGTCGTTTTGTCAGGAAGCAAGAAAACCAGGAGTATCTGAGAAGCCATTGTTTGCAAACTAAAATCTCTTTGAAAGAACTGGGAGCATGTAGTCTTCTGTTGGTGCCCACAGGGATTGCTACAATCGTTCTGTACAAAAGCTATCAATATGAGCTCGCATATCGTCAGACATCCCATCTAGTACTGCAAGTTGCTGTATTCACTATAAAGTCACTAGAGTCTGAAGTAATATGGGATGTACTAGTATCGACAGAAGATATTTGCAAATGGCTCAGGACACTTCTTGGATAAGAAATTCAATAAAGAGAACTGTTTTATACCCCCCGCCCCCAATCTGGTTTATTTTTGTTGAGATTGCAACACAGAACTTATTGCATTAAACACTTCTCTCCCAAAATCTGAAGTTCAGTCACTTGGGGGTAATACCACCCCCCCCCCTCTCTCTCTCTCTCTCTCTCTCTCTCTCTCTCCGTATGTTTTTGGATAGGGTCCACCTTTAGTAAAACAAAAGTTTGTTTATTAACCCAAACATGTTTCACTACAGTTGCAGCATCTTCAGTGGGCTTATATTTTTCATCTGTTAAAGATAAAGAATGTTTTTTTACTGTTTCTTGTATCCCGCTTGGAAGGCAGCCGTGGATCTACTCCTGCAAACTGATGGGTAGGCCGAATGAAGAAAGTGAGTAGGAGCAGGAGGGGACAAGCACTTTGGTACTGCGATTAAAATATTACATGTTTATTATAGGCAAAAACAAGTTGTGAAATGGTTACATAACTTTGTGTACATCCTGTCGTGAGAAGTACAATGTCTCAATAGCAAGTCAACACACACACACTAGTTTAAGCGATGTTCCAGGCCGTCTGCGCTCGATGAAATGGGGCTGAATCTGGAGCAGAGCTCGTAGATCTGGACAGCACCGACTAGAGGGCGCTGTCGTCTGTGTCTGTTGTAGTGCCAACCTAACAACTTTAATATGCCGTGGCATCATTGCTATCGATACCACATCCCTCCCCCCTGAAACGATGCACCGTCGTTGAGTACGGCTTCCGACAGCGGGTGGAGGGACCCAGGGGCGGTGCAGCTGAGGGGGCAGACAGTGGAACTGCCGGGGCACGCTGCCCACTCGCTACCCCGAATTGCTCGTGAGGGGGGGGGGGGGGGGGGCGAGGAAAACAGGAAAACGCCCTGTGGAAAACCTGGCCAGGCCGCGCACCGCCACTGGGTATGCTCGGATGAGGAGGCGGAGCAACGGCCTCCATGAGCGGCGGCGGTGTAAAAGCAGCCTCAGCGTCCATCGGTTCCGGCAGCACGGAGGAACATGGCGGCGGCGGCGGCCGTGGCGGCGACGAGAGGCGCCCGTCCGGTGCAGGTGACAGCACCGGCAGCGGCGGCGATGGCAGGCGCGGCCGCGGCGGTGGTGGAGGCGTGAGCGGCGGAGGCGCTATTGGTGTAGTCGTGAGCTGAGGCGGCGGAAGCCGCGAAGCCTCCAATTCTGCCGGAAAACAACCGGCGGCAGAAAACCGAGGACAGCGCAAATGGATCTGGTTCCAATGTTGCTTGACAGTGCCGGAGAGACCAGAAATGACAAATAAGGCGCGGCCAAGCTGGCGAAGAATGCGCCCCTGCTTCCAGTGCTGCCTGCCAGAGAAAACGCGGTGCAACACCAAAGCAGAACGAGGCGAAGCAGCGGGAGCACGCGGCGGCTGGTGCAATAGCTGCAGGAGCGACCGATGGGTGCAGCCATGTAGCAGTTCCGCTGGGGAACGGGTGCCGCGCGGCTGAGAGCGATAGGAAGCGAGGAAAGTCCAGAGCGCACACTCGCGAGAGTGCGTGGCACGGAACTTGCTCATGTGCGACTTAAATGTACGCACAAAGCATTCAGCCTCGCCGTTCGACTGGGGGTGGAACGGGGCTGAGGTCAGATGGCGAATGCCATTAGCAGCACAGAATGCTACAAACTCTGAGGACACAAATTGGGGGCCATCGTCGGATGCCCTCAGTGCAAAAAATAGACGTCAAAGCCTGAATAGTATTCGCAGATGTAGTAGAGGACATAGGTACAACAAAAGGGAAGTTGCTGTACGTATCAATAGCTATCAACCATCGGGTATCCCATATGCTGAACGCGCTGTCAAGGTGCAGTAGGAGTCGGCCACGCAAGGAAGCGCTGTCGGGGAGCAGATTGACGCTCCACGCAAGAGCGACAGTTAGCAAGCAAAGTCTCAATTTGTTTATCAATGCCAACTCAAGTGCAGTGACGACGCGCTAATTGCTTCATCCGCACATACCCCAATTACCAGCGCGGAGCAAGCGGAGAATTTCCGACTGCAACGAACGAGGTACAACCACACAAGACTGATCATTGTCAGTTCGTAACAAGATAACACTATGGTGTACAGACAAGTTGTGATGTTGCGCGAAGTAACGTTGAACGAGTGGATCACGAATCTGCGTAGCAGATGGAGGCCATTGAGTACAAATATACTGCAGAAGAATCTGCAAAGAAGCATTGGCGGTTGTCGCGGAAGCAATGCGACGAAAATCCACTGGAAAACCATCAGCTAATTCCTTATCTTGCGAATCAATAAACATGCAGGACAGTTCGGAAGAGTCAAACACTTCGTCAGGACCGACAGGCAGACGAGACAAAGCATCAGCATTGACATGCTGAGCCATAGGCCGAAACAAGATTTCGTAATTGTGTATAGACAAAAACAAAGACCAATGTTGCAACTTTTGTGCAGTATGGGCCGGAATGGGCTTTGACGGGTGGAACAAAGATGTCAAAGGCTTATGGTCGGTGACCAAATAGAAATTGCGACCGTACAAAAAAAATCATGAAACGTAGTCAATAGCTAAAGCTTCTTTCTCGATTTGAGAATAGTTTTGCTGGACAGAATTGAGCAACTTAGACGCAAACGAGATCGGGCGATCTACAGAATTAATGCGGTGCGAGAGAACCGCTCCGATGCCGTGAGAAGATGCATTGACAGCCAAAACAACTGATTTGGAGGGATCGAAAGGAATCAAACGGCGATCTCTCAACAAAGCAGATTTGAGCTTGTGGAAAGCAGCGTCACATTCTGAAGACCGAACAAAAGAAACATTCTTACGCGAAGGTGATGCAAAGACGCTGCAATCTGCGCTGCATTTGGTATAAACCGAATGTATATAAGTGATTTTGCCCAACACAGACTGAAGTTCTTTCAAGTTCCTGGGCGCTGGCTAGTCTCTAGTTGCACTGAGATGTGATGGCGAGGGGTGAATACCCTGTCCGTAAATCATATGTCCTAAATACTGAATCTCAGTTTGAAAAAAATTTCACTTGTCTCTGTTACACTTTAGTCCTGCACGCAAAAGTACAGTAAATAAGGCACGCAAATTCTGCAAATGTTCGTCAGTGGTGCGGCCGGATACAACTATATCGTCCAGATAATTGGAACAACCAGGGACAGTGGCACACAACTGCTGCAAGACTGAAAAATAGCAGGAGCTGAAGCGCAACCGAACGGAAGGCGGCGAAATTTGATCAATCCAAGGTGGGTGTTGATCACTAAATAGCGCTGCGACTGTTCGTCGGCGGAATCTGAAAGTATGCGCCCCGAAAGTCAGTCGTGGAAAAGAATTTTCCCGCACCAAGCTTATCAAAAATGTCTTAAGGACGCGGTAAGGGAAACCTAACTACCACTGTCTGGGGATTTACTGTAGACTTAAAGTCAGCACAAATGCGGAGACGACCGTTTGGTTTTTTCACACACACTATAGGCGAGGCCCATGGGGAAGAAGAAACAGGTTCAATGACACCAATGTCTTGCAAATGCTAAAGTTCAGAAGCTACGGCGTCGCGCAGTGCATGCGGTACTGGCCGTTCACGCCGGAAAACAGGTATCCCAGAAAGGACCCGCAAAGTCAATTCGAACGCGCTGTCAAGGTGCAGTAGGAGTCTTTAACTACAACATGCGCTACAAAGTCTGTGGCACAACCAAGGCCATCAGAAAAGAGTTCAGCAAAATCATCGCATAGTGCGGCAACACTGTCTGCATGGCAACTATCGTTGATGCTAAGTACATTGTCCTGAATTGAGAGGCCAAAAAGTTCAAATGCGTCCATGCCAAAAATGTTTGTAGCATCACTAGAGCGGAGCACATGGAAAGACATTGTACGGGACGTTGCACCATACGTGGCTTGCAAACTACACACGCCGAGCACTGAGATTTCCTGTCCAGTAAATGCAGTCAGCGTGGCATGCAAACGACGAAGCGGGGGCGAACCAAGCAAGTCATACGTTGATTTGTTCAGTAAAGAAACAGACGCACCACGCACCAGTGTCCAGCTGCATGCGAACAGAACGTCCACAAATGTTCAAAGTAACAAAAAGTTTCCTCGTATCGCGCTGAATGTGAGAGGAAGCGTCTGGCAAAACGTGATTCACACGACGAGCTGTAGAAGCACGTGAAGCTGAAGGCTGTGAATAAATGGCATTAGCATCCATAGGCTGATGTGAATCATGATCATGGCGGTTGCCGTTGCGGTGACGTCCACGCGAGTCACGCGAACGGGAGACAAGTTCGGATTTAGAGTTTCTCTTACTGCACACAGCTTGCACATGTCCTGTCTTATTACAAAAATAACACTGCTTGACGGGATGGGCAACTGTCCCGTGGGTGGGCACGAAAGCGGTTCGGACATGATTTCAGTTTCTTAGAGGGTGGCTGGTTTGAACCATGTTTACATGCGCGCGGCGAGGCTGTGCTGGCAGGCGGGAGGGAGGGCACGTGTTGTGCCGCGCTATAACAGTACATACACCCGGAGTCAAGTAACCATGTCTAATGTATCTTGTCTGTCTAGCAAGTCCACTACTTCCTGCAAAGACGGCTTTTTAAATCTGAGGATTTGTTCGTGGATGCGGTGATCCGCCACATTCTGCGCAATAGCGTCTGTAATCATTATATCCGCATATGAGCGTCCACATGAGCAATTAAAGTCACAATCAGATGTTAGTCCCTAAATGTCCGCTAACCAAGATTTATTCGACTGAGTAGGGCCATGCCGGAGACGAACGAATTTGTAGCGTGCAGCTACCACATTTACACTGTCACAGAAGTGGGAGTTCAAAGCATCAATCACTTCGACGTACGTTTTAGTTTCTGGGTGGGTGGTGGGAAACAACTTGACGATCACGCGGTATAACACAACACCTGTGTTGGCAATGAAAAAGGCAAGCCGCTCTGTACCTGGTATGTTGCAAGCTGTGAAGTGTGCCTCGAGCTGGACGATGTATTCTGGCCAGCGTTCAACGTCAGGGTTGAAGGCACGAAATGACAGGCGGTGGCGTCGGAGGCGTCAAAGTAGCTGCAGTTTGTAGGATAACCAGTCCATTTATGGCAGCAAGCAGCGGTGTCATTTGCTGAGCCTGAAAACGTACAAGATCGGACAGCGAAGCCTGTTCCTGTGGCGAAGCCATGGTTTACACAACTGAAACTCTTAAACTGAGGCTAGCACGGAAAGAAAGCAGTACCGAGCAAAAAAGGAAATGATAGGAGAGGAAAAAAATTAGCCTCGTCGCCGAAACTTCTTGTATCCTGCCTCGAAAGCGGCGCGTGGATCTGCTCCTGCAAACTGATGGGTAGGCCGAATGAAGAAAGCGAGTAGGAGCAGGAGGGGACAAGCACTTTGGTACTGCGATTAAAATATTAGATGTTTACTATAGGTAAAGTTGAGAAATGGCTACATAACTTTGCGTGCATCCCGTCATGAGTAGTACAACGTCTCAATAGCAAGTCAACATACACACTAGTTTAAGCGATGTTCCAGGCCGTCTGCTCTCGATGAAATGGGGCTGAATCTGGATCGGAGCACGTAGATCTGGACAGCACCGACTAGAGGGCGCTGTCGTCGATGTCTGTCGTAGTGCCAACCTAATAACTTTAATACGCCGTGGCATCGTTGCTATCGATACCACACTGTTTGTATACATGTAACTATTAGTTTTTAAATCGTAATTACAGATATGTGAAAAAACACACAAATTATGAATTCATACCTTTTTACCACATGGTGTGGTTTTTCTGATGTGTTGTGTTTCTACAGTGACTGCTTTGTTCCACAGTTTGTCATCTGCAACCACTTAGACCTTAAAGTAGATAAATCGTTTAAGCCAAAATTACGATTTGAAAATTATTTCTATGCCTGACGTTAATTAATTCTGAAATATTCAAAGCAACCGCCACGAACACCTTCAACTGTTCCACTGTCAGCCATGTTTGTTTTTATAGCTGGTGAACAGTGAAACATAGTGACAGTTGCAACTCAATGTAAAGTGTCTGACAGTGATGAAGATGAGGAAAAAGAAAGTGTAGTGAAACATAATGTAAATACACACACACACACACACACACACACACACACACACACACACAGAATTAATTAATTTCAGGCATAGAAATAACAATTTCCAAATCGTAATTTTGGCTTAAACAATTTATCTACTTTGAGGTGTAAGTGGTTGCAGATGACAACCTGTGGAACAAAACTGTCACCTACAGTGGGCCAGACAGCACAAAAACTGGAGTGTAGATAACCCACAACATGTAATGACGCCTGACGAGTCATGCATGTGCCTTCTTGAAAATTCTTGTATATTCTAGATCAAAGGAAAAGAGTACTCTGTTAGCCCTCCTCTCCCTCCAATATTTAATAACATTTGCTCTTTGGGATGTTAATTAACGTTAACAGTAATGCTCACATTAAATATTTTTTAATGTTCTGAATATTCAAGTAGTAAGGCACTGAGGGTTCTGGTAGAAAATGCTGACTCATTATCCGTCAGTAATTGCATGTCCTATTTCGCTAACATCAGCATCAGATCTTCCTTATCTCCGAAGTCATTCCAGGAACAGACATCCTGTGCCACATGCCAACGTTAAGGAGGAAAGGGCCTCCCCATCTCCTTGCACTTCTACAAATTTTTGCATAAATAACCTCCCACCCTTAGCGTCCTCCCGCATTCATGGGAGTGAGCCTCGACTGCAGTTCAGATCAATGCCATATTTCGCTGATGTCAACATCCGCACACTCTATGCTTCTGGAGATTTAGATGAAGCACCCCATGCCCCACATGACTCCACGCCTGTGTGTGAAGTGTAAACATGTAAGTATTGATCTATCTATAATTGTAATTACGTTTTGTTACTCATCAGGCTTTAGGCTTTTTTTAAAAATCGATTCATAACACACACTTGTTGCCTTTGCGTCTTGACAATGAGTGATGAAGATTTGTACGATGGTGATGGTTATGGTGGTGATGATCATAATAGAGATTGCAAAAAATGTGTTTACAGTGATTGGTAAATCGTTCCCCCACGTAAGAGAGATATGTCTAGGATAAGGATGTGGAGATGTACCATATCTGCAATTCCTGTTGTGAGGCAGTGTAATTATTAACGCGAATGCTGATGAAAAGAAAAAGCAAATATGCTTAATTAACTGCGTGTTTTCCTTCCAGGCATCGTGTATTCGTTGCAGCAGCAGGTACGTGATGTGAACATAATCAGTTTAGTTAAACCTACCATTTGAACACCAGTGGGTGTAATCATGTCAGTGTTCGTATGATGGCGCACAGGGAGTTCTACCTAGTGATAGTATTTGAAAACCCTCGATTTAGTGACGTCAAATTAATATTATCCATGGATGGATGATTTCGACTACGAAATGTGTCAATGCAGATTTCGGCTGTGTTCAATGGAAATGCTTCCTCTCCCTTGGTGATACTGGCTGAACATACAATCTCTGTATGCAACTTCCCTGATACAGTTAAAATATTTAACAGCAGAGAGTGCATACATGTGCAGGAGCCGACTTTTAAGAATTAAATGAGTTCTAGCTATGCCATACAGGATCAGCTACTGCATCACCCCCTATTGCTAAGGGGGGGTGCTGGTTAGTGTCAACAAAGTTGCGGTCATATGTCTACCAATTCTATGAGACATTGTGGAGTACTTCACTGGAGGCAGCTCGCCAAACACTCTGCTCATCGTAAGAAACTGGAGCTCAACTCTACGGTGCATGCTGCGCATTAGTGGAGGTGGATGTGTATGATTCAACATTACCATATGTGGGCACTGGACTACGATCTATTTTAAGTTCGTTTTAATACCCAGTTATATGTAAGAGTTTATAAAAGGGTCCACCCAATAAAAAATAAATTTTACGCCCACCTCCTTAGATTTTCATGAAATTTGGCTCAAATGGTCCAAATCCATCCTGACAACACCTGCAATTTTTTGTTGTTGTATCTCTTACAGTTTTTTTATAAATTTTTAAAGTTTTTATGTTTTTGCGTTTTCTGAACCTTCAGAAATTTGCTTATCATAAAAACTCTTTTAGATAACATCATGAATTTTTGCAGCAAGTTTATTTATTATACATATTTGAAGATAAAAATGATGCTATTAAAATATATTAATATTTTCTATAAAAATATATATATGTATTTTTTTCTTTTTTTTTAACAGATGTTTTGTTTTGTAAGAATTGCAATATCTAGAGTCTCAGACCTGATAGAATGCTCAAATTTGTTTTAATTTACTCTTAAACACACAGGCTACTTGATAAAACAAAAATAATGATGGCTTTTTAACATGTTTATTAACTATAGTAGATTACATTAGAATTATGTACAAAGATAGTTTACTTACGACACTTATGTATAACCCAACTGATTGCTTGAAACATTGAATTTTTTGAGTAATTTTGTCTTTTTAATAAACATTAATGCTGATTCAAACTGTTTTTCCACTTCATCCAAGAGCTTTCAGTTCTATTGATACAGTCTTTTTTGAAGTAATACATTCTCCTAGTGCCGCTTGATTGAGGTGCGTCTACTACACAGACTATGTGCTCGAAAGACACTATGCAGGAATCTTCTCTTTCAGGCCAATAAAATGATGCAGCGGGTCCTGAAGGATGTAGAAATAGAATTTCTGCATCTTCATCATCATTGAATATTGTTTTTACCAGTCCAAAGTACCAGTTACCATCATAATTTGCAGCCACATAGCTATTTATTGATGGTTCAACACGAACCCAATCAGAAGAAGAATGGAAAGAAAAGACTAAGGAGGGTTTTACACTATCTGTAGTCCTTCTAATTTTAAGATTGTTTGTTGGAAGTGGTTTGAAGTTATGAAAACTTCTTGTTCCAGGAATAGTTCGGGTTGCTGAAAAACGTTTCTCTAGTTTTAACCGTAGCAAATCAGCTTCTTTTTTGTCAATAAAGTGAAAATGAATGCTTTCAATATTTTTTTCACAAAACTTATACACATCGATTGCTGTCATTATTTGTTCTTTGTCTGAAAGCTATAGACTGGCTTTCCTTAAAATTCTTGTAATAGTTCCTCCTAGGCCATCACAAATTGACTTCCCATGACTTGTTGCAAAAAAAGAGTGTTGGGCCTTCAAATTAAAGTCTCTCAAGTGTTCAGTCAAATTTTTAAAACTGTTTCTATTTTTGTACTGCCCAGCACAACCATCTGTACAGTAGTGAACTGAGTCAATGTCAGTATGATGTAATGACAGCCATTTTGTAATTTCTTTTTGTAAAAAGTTAACAAAACCAGTGTCATGTTCTTCGTCATCACAAATAAAACAGTGGTTGGAAACAAAAACATTGTTTTCCTCATTTCTTAGAAAAACTCCAACTGGGTGTAGAGTACAACCACCTCTATTCCAGTGGTAACTTTGGATCTCATTTTGTATAACAAAGGAATAATTTTCACTGAAATCCATCACAATAATTGCTGTTTTGGGTGGTGGGTCTTCTTTCAATCTTTTAAAGGCTGCTGATTGGGATTTTGCTATAAACGAGTGCGGAGTGAGCTTTTCCAATGATCTAACCAATAAAGAAATGTAGTCTTCAACACTGATAGACTGTTTGATCATTTCTGCCCTGTCTGTGTTAACCCACTGACTGATTACAATTTCTTCTTCTAAATCATAATATTCACTTAGTTTTTCAGTTAAGCACTCTGTTAGTGCAGTATTTGCAGGACAGCTGTTGCAATGATGTAGCATGCAGTTTTCGTTTTCTGTGTTGCACACAAGCATCTTAATTAGGTCTTTATAAGATTCTTCAATTTTCACAGCATCCAGTAATAGTTTAACATTCTGGTGGATACTGCATACACATACCAGCAAGGATACACCAATTAGGTCTCAAGAAAAAAAATTTTGAAAATCCTACTTCTAACTCGGGATTCTCCCATTTGAAAGAATAATAGAGTTCTCTCAAGTTATACAAAATGAGTCTTTTTTGCATGTACACATTTTTTTGAACACTTACTTTGTCTTTTGTTCCAGGTCGCACTCTGGAACTTTCATCCTTTTCATAAAAATCTGTTACAAGTCTTACTGTATTTTCAGAAAGAGTTTTACATTTTTTTTGGACCAGGAGTTTCCAAAATACCCTTTTCAGATTTTAGCTTTCTAGCTTGCCGCACGATGTACTTACTTAAATTAAATTCTTTCATCACTTTATTTCGACTCCAAGAATCTGGAGCCAAGGTCAGAATCTGGATTTTTCTAGACCTCACAACAGATGAAATCTTCTCTTTCATAAGATAAATCATTACATCAAAATCCTTTGCTTTCTCAACCACACTTTTATCTTCTTCGTCATCATCAGAACTTGGTGCATCACATTTTAATGCTTTTGAAACTGCCTTTTTTGCAGTCTTTTCAATACTGCTAACCTTCCTTTTAAAATAAGACCCTTTACTTTGTTCTGACAAGCCATGAAGCTTTATCGGTGTTAAACCTAAATAATCAAGAGCAATGTTTGTTTGTACGAGGGATTCATTTCTGGATTCCAATGATTCTAATTCAACCATGACTTCATCATCTGTTTCACTTTCACTGACTCCAACTCTTAATTTCTTCCTCACAAAAGTTACGGCATGTTGAGCAAAGCTTTTGTCCAGGTTTTATGCTAATATTTTTTGTCAGTAATTGTTTAGAAAGCTCCAAGCCTACACCTCTCAAAGATTTTTTGATGGGCTTTTTGTGTTTCTTTAGTGGGTCTACACATGTTGTTTGATACTTTTCAAAAACATTTAAAAAGTAGTAGCTGTGGTGTGAACATATATTCTTAAATTCACACAGATTAATTCCAGATCGTAAGTGGATCAAATCTTTTTCTTCCTCACTCAATTCTGATACCAGTTGTAACTTTTTTGAAGGTGTGTAGGTTGTTTGGAAACAGTCAGATTTTTTAAATAACCCTACACTACAGGTTTGAATATCTGACATACTGATTTCACTTTTGGTCTGATTACTGTCCTGGTTACTTTTATAGGATATTGGAAAAGAATCTATGTAAACTAAGTAACAGTACTTACTGAGAGTTCGAATAAACTTAATAAAATACTATCCAAGCACTATTTATCACTGTAATAATTTTTTACTTCAAAACACAGGAGTAACAAAACAAAATCCAAGTGTACATTGTTACTCCAAGAAGACAAAAACTTATTTTCGGTGTCTAAGTCACTTGGTATTTTTTATTTTTAAAATATAATTAATATTATTTTAAAAATTAGATAACTATTAAACAGGTTAAAAAGCCAACATAATTTTTCTTTTATCTAATAGCCTATACAATTAAGAGTATTTTAAAACAAATTTGAGCTTTCTATCAGGTCTGAGACTCTAGATATTGCAGTTTTTGTAAAACTAAACATCCGTTAGCTAAAAAAAAAAAACTTGTAAATTTTTTTATTTGGAAGATTTTAATATATCTTTATGGTAATTTTTTTAACATTTAGATATAATACACAAACTTATTCCAAAATTTCATACTGATATCTTGAGTATTCTTTAATATACAAATTTTTTTAGTTGTGAGGACACATTTAAGTTACAATTTCCGACTGCTGAAACAACGCCAAATCTAAAAACTTTAAAAATTTATAAAAAAACTATAAGAGATAGAGCAAAAAAAATTTACAAGTGCTTTCAGGATGATAAAAGAAGTAATTGTACCAAGTTTCATCAAAATCTGACATGGTTGGTGTCAAGGGCTGGGTGACTTGACATGGAATGACCCAAAAGCCACTGTGGTACTATGTAAACAGTTAGGTACGATCACACATGGCTACTAATGAAAGGCTCTGAGGCAGAGACACTCCAAAATATTCATTAAAATAAATTTCTGAATGTGTTAAAGATTTACATCATCAGGACGCATTTCGTATATTTCCCACATGGATTCCAATAATGCCTCCCCACATAAATTTTGGAGACAGAAATAATAAATGGGAGCCTAGTGTAACCTCTCCACAGAAATTTTGGAGACAGAAATAATAAATGGGAGCCTAGTGTAACCTCCCTAGCAATTAAATTTAATGACAATAAAAATGAGAATCGCAATCTGACTCAAGGTGTAAGCTCTCACGAAAATAATGAAAAACAATTCAATGCTAATGAGACTTCAGTGACAATGTAAACTCAATTAAACCGAAATATCAGTCTTTGGCCCTGTGCAAAAAATCAGAATTAATTTCTTACCTCATTGAAACTGGATGTCAAAGTTCTGCTCTTATTGTTGGCCACGGCTTGGAGGAAATGCATTGCAAGTATTATTATTATTATTTTTTTATTTTTGAAATTTAACTGAAACTTTTCTTTAAAGGAAATGGAAGGAAATCGTTGGTTCAATTAAATGGTACTTTTGTAAAAAAATTGCTTTGAAATCAAAATTATTATTGGGGCACTTGTTGAAAATTAATTACAATAAATAAACTTTACATTATCTGATGTGCGCAATGCAGCTTGGTTACCTTAATTAACAATATACCTCATTCAGCATCTTGACCAGAGACCCATGTCGACGCCCGCGGACTGCGTCTCACTCGCGACTCTCTCGCAACTGTACTCGACTACTACTGCCGACTGACTGCAATTCGCAACTGAACTCGACTACTGCTACCGACAGACTACATCACACAACTGCACTGGGCTGCTACTACCGACAGACTACTGCTCGCTACTCTCGCGCGGTCAAGCGCAGACTAGCCACGATAAATAGCTCTCTGGTCAGAGACTCTGCAATGCCTCGCCATCGCCGCCACACAACATACGTGTTTCATAACCCTCCACTGGGGGGGGCAAAAATTTGGCAGCGATGGTGAGTCATTTGGACTTGCCATCGCAAGAATTTTTTTTTTTAACTAATTAACTTTACAGTTACAGTATATATACAGATATAGTACATGAATTAAATGTGGTGCACATGCACCAAGTACAAAACATTAGACAATGACAAAAAATGTATACAGAGCGTATCAGCAAATCAGAAAAATGTATATACAATATAAAAGACAAGAGTGCACATATACTGTACTTCAGAACAAATCTAAAAATGTCTTTAGCAGTTTCACAACAAATAAACATAATGGCAAAAAAATCATGTTGACAAGTGACATAAGTGTACTTGCATTGGAGTTCAGCAAATCGAAAAAAATGTATAGGCCATGAACATAAATGATGTTAGCAAAAAATGATCTTCACTATGTGACAAGAATTAGGATAGGAAAGGGAAGGATTGCATCATGGTTGTAGCACTTTAGGTTGCACATAGCTGCTCTGAAAGTCCATATCTTTCCACAGAAGTACAACACCAAGTGACACAATTTGAAGTTCTTTTTCCATTAGTATCTATCAGCGTAGCCAAGACACTGAAATGTCGTAGTAATCTTCCATGTTATCGTTTTGGCAGTACATCAGGTACACCAAACAGTGGGACCATAATAACGTCTCCATCGCTCACGGTTGTGGACAGCATGTCGTGTCAACACCACGCTCTTACAAGGCACACCAACGTAGAATTAGTGCAAAAACCAAATATAGTGCTCCATGATCAGGAGGATGTACAGGACAAATGGATATTGCAGTAATTCCAGGTAGTTAGGTCAGAAGGTGAAGGACATTAAGTCACAGACTAGTCTTGATTAGGAATTACATTAGTAGTTTGCGGCATTCATGGCCCAGTTATTGAACATTTCTGTACCATGTATTTAGTATTACAGAATAATGGTCATAAAATTAAATTATTGGCATCATGGGTAATTGTATTACAATAAACAGTGGCAGTCTTTGGCCAGTTACAAAGCATATTTAGTATGACAGAATAATGTTCATCAGAAGTCTTCATTGAAAAGGAGAGTCAATTATTGGCCTAGCATTAACATAATACATTGAGTGATACAAATTATTGGCACTCATTGGCCATTTACCAAAACATGAAAGGTCATCATTGAAAACAAGAGCTGATTCATTTAGTTACATTAATTATCGGCACTCAGTGGCCAGTTATAGAACATGAAAAGTCATAATTGAAGACAGGAGCTAATTAATGGCATAATTATTAACGTAATTCATTTAGTGACATTAATTATTGGCACTCAGTGGCCAGTTACCAAAACATGAAAAGTCATAATTGAAAACAGGAGCTAATTAATGGCATAATTATTAATATAATTCATTTAGTGACATTAATTATTGGCACTCATTGGCCAGTTACCAAAACATGAAAGGTCATAATTCATTTAATTAGATTAATTATTGGCACTCAGTGGCCAGTAAGTATTGAATAGTATAAAACATTTTTCATCATTCAGTATTATTCAGAACTCTCTTAAATGAGTAGCATTATTTGAAACTGGTGATACACACCATTAAGAAGTCATGATTAAAAATCAGTTAATTACAGTCATAGCATTAATAATCATGGGCATTATAAGTAGTCTCATTACAATAAACAGTGGCAGTTATTAGCCAGTTACAAAGCATTATTTGATATATTTTTTTTGTATCATTAAGAAGTCATTACTGAAGTGACATACTATTCAGAGCTGATCAGTATTATTCAGAATTCTCTTAAACTAGTAACATTATTTGGGACTGGTAATACTTTTTTTTGTTTCTGTGCTAGATATTTAGCAATGCATTGCTTTGGGTAATTATAAGGGAAAGCAAGAAGAGAAAAAGAAAAAAAAAATGCTTCTGGGTTGTTCCTGTAAATGAAAAATGTGTAACGTCATTCGTCATGAGTCAGCTGTAGCAAGGTTGTGACACAAGTGGGTAAAAAAAATGCAAGTACTAGTATAGGTTTAATAAGTAACAAGTTTAGTAAGTATCATGAAAGGCTTCTCCTGGAAAAAATACAAAATGGATTATTGAGCTGAAAGAAGAAACGCATACTATGCTGAAAAGTAGTGAACTTCGAATTAACAGGTAGTGAAATGTGTATAAAAAATGTGTTCCATAGCTGTCCTTTCCAAAACCTTCAGTCATTATACTATGCAATATAACACCTGCTGTCAAAACGAACTGCAACAATTACTTAAATAACTACATAGCATAAATATAACTTCAACATTATCCTCATCTGCAAAGAGAACTTCATTATCAATATCATCATAACTCCATTATCACCATCACCTGTAAAGAAAAACTTCATTATTCATAGTAGCATATCCTTCATCATTACTCTTCATCAGTATTCATTATCATCTGCAAAAAAATCACTTCATTACTCATTATACAACTATTCCTTATTTCTAGCATATTTCATCACTAAAACTAAGATGTGTAGTTCTGTCTGACAGCTTGCATCAATCGCCTTGTATTCTGAAAGAAAAAATTAGTTATGACTGCTATTCTACGATGAGTATAGTATATTCTTGTTAATGCTTGTTAATCCTCATCCATTTACTCTTCCTCATAAAGTTATTGCTTCTTCTTTCGTTTATTCCGTAGGTGAAATTCCCGTTTCTGTTTAATTTATTTCCTTTACACGTTATTTCTTTCTGAAAATGATGAACAAAGATTAATGCCTTGCATTTAAATCATATACCCATTAAATAATGACTGGTTAATGGTGACACAATTAAGCATACAGCATAACATGACAGAAAACGTAATATGTCAAAAGCATAGACAGTGTTCAAAGGCAAAAATGTACAGAGAATATCACACTGCAGCAGCAAAAAAATGTAAAACAGTCACGATTTTGAGATGTCATAGGGCAAAAAATGCTGTGTCAACTGGTGTGTGCTACATCTCAACTATCTCACAGTGCACACAAACAAAACATGAAAAAATCGTATATACATGAAAAAAGAAAAAAATGTGATGTTCGTTGTGTTCAGCTTGTATGTAGTGTAGTTAATAGAGGCGAGAATTGAAGACTTTAATGGAGAAAAAATGTAATGAAATTAACATGTCATTAGATAACATTGCATAATTATTCATAAAATACGTAAGTGTGTCTGGAAAAAAAAAATGTGCACAGTCTGATATATAACAAGAAAAGCGACCTGCTAACCTTACCTTGCCGGGCACTTGCCAAGAAAAATACGATAATCATCAGTAGTTAACTATGTAATTATAATTGCATAAGTGCTCATAAGATGTGTAAATTCATCTGGAAAATATGCACGGTCTGATATGTAACGACAAGAAAAGCGACCTGCTAACCTTACCTTGCCGGGCACTTGCCAAGAAAAAAATACGATAATCATCAGTAATTAGTCATGTGAATATAATTGCATAAGTGGTCATAAAGATTAGTAAATGGCATCATAGCATGTTACATCATAAAGTGGTTTCATTCAATAAACGGTTTAATGTTTGAGATATGGTGATTGCCTTTCGATTTTCTGGTTCTCAAAGTTTCGACGTGTACAACATTGGGGTGAGGGATGCTGCGAATCCGATATGGACCTGCGTATAGAAGTTCAAATTTACTGCACTTACCTTTTATTCTGCTGGATAAATAGTGTGTACGTACTAATATCTTCTGTCCAACGTGAAAGTCACGGCGTGTACAAACCTGTTTTTGCTGTCTTCTCCGGCGCTCTGCGGCACGTTTGATGTTGTTCAGTGCAATGTTAATTATTTCATGGTGTCGTAGGCGACGACTTGTAGGGAAGTTTACTAATTCTGTGATTTTGTTAGGTGGTTCAACATTTTTCAGTATAAGAGACGGGGATAGCATAGTGGACTCATTTGGAATCGAATTAATTACATCTTGAAATTACTTTCAACACATGCCCTACATGAAATATAAAATGTTTTACAAATGCTTTCGAAACAGTTTTAGCTGTAGCTTTGCGTAACGGAGTGAAAGTAACAAATTTTGAAGTGAGTTCAACAGCGACAAAGATGTAGCAAAAACCTCTATTAGTTCTCGGAATCGGACCAAAAATATCTACAGCGGCCATATGTTTTAATTTAACAGGTACAATGGGATATAAAGGAGGAATATGTGAAGTGGTGTCTGACTTAGCTTTCTGGCAAATTCTACATGACGCTAAAACTCGTCGTACACGTTTCTCCATGTTGGTAAAATAACAGTTCTGTCTCAGTATAAGAAAACATTTTCTTGCTCCGTAATGTGCGTAACTTAAATGAGTGTATCAAATTAATTTGTTAACCAGTTCGTCAGGAATGCATAATAACCAGTTGTTGCTGTCAGGATGAGAGCGGCGAAACAGAATGTCATTGCGTACAGTGTAATAGTTTCTAATCGTAACATTATTCCTATCTTGCCAAAGGTGTTTAATTTCTTTCCACACGTTGTCTTTATTTTGCTCTTTTGCTATGTCCTGTAATGACGACGAAATAAAATTTTCAAATGCAACTTGCTGAATGTACATGACACTGAAATTTGCTTTGCAGAAGTTAGTTGCTACGTCTTGCTGATTGTTGCTGAGAGAACGCGATAGTGCGTCTGCTATAACATTTTGTGTGCCGGGAATGTGAACAATCGTAAAATTAAATTCCTGTAAATATAGCTTCCATCTACTTAATCTATCGTGTGTGAATTTAGCCGAAAGTAAAAATTGTATCGCTCTGTGATCTGTGTAGACAGTGGTATGTCTTCCATAAAGAAAATGCCAAAATCTCGTAAAAGCCCAAACAACACATAATGTTTCAAGTTCTGTAACAGAATAATTTCGCTCAGCAGGTGACAGAATGCGACTTGCAAATGCGATGTTTTTAATTACTGTTGAACCATCTTCTTCAATTTCCCGGAAAATGTGTACGCCTAAAGCGGTGTTGGAACTGTCGGTGACAATGGAAAAATTTCTGGTAAGATCTGGTTGCGATAAAAGTGGAGCATTCAACAAAGCATGTTTCAGGTTCACGAATTCATAATGTGCTTGCTTATCCCAAGACCAAATACTGTTTTTACCTGTTAATTGGCATAATCTAGGCGTGTCTAAAGCAGAGTGATGAATAAATTTACGAAAAAAGTTAATCAGACCCAAAAAACTGCGTAATTGCTTCTTCGTCGTAGGAATAGTAATGTCACGTAGAGCTTGAAGTTTTTCCGGATCAGGCGCAATGCCTTCTGCTGAAATTATGTGTCCAAGAAATTTTATAGATGTTTTACCAAAATGCGATTTACTGAGATTAACTGTGAGTCCTTGTGCACGAAAAGTTTGCAACAGATGTTCAAGAATCATATTGTGTTCAGACCAGTTAGCTTCTGCAATAAGAATGTCGTCTACGTACGTTGTAATTCTGTCTTTAAGTTCTGTCGGAAGTATTGTGTTCAAACCGCGAATAAAAGCAGCAGAAGAAATTGTTAAGCCGAACGGTAATTTACAAAATTGATAACAGTCGCCAAAACAGAGAAAAGCTGTGTATTTTCTGCAATTCGGATGAAGTTGAATTTGCCAAAATCCCGATTTCAAATCTAGTGTGGAATAAATAGCCGTACCATGAAATTTTGTAGAAGTTCTTCTAGTGTCTGTGGTCGATCTGTTTCATTAATAATAATGTCATTAATGTGACGTGAATCAAGTACAAGGCGAAGTGAGCCATCTTTTTTCTTAACAATATGTAGCGGGTTTATGTACGGGCTAACTGCCGGTTCAATAATTCCTTGGTCAAGCATATCCTGCAATTCCTTTTTAACTTGTTCTCTATGAATATATGGAATGGGATAATGCTTAGCTTTAAATGTATCGTGCTGTTTGACTTGAAATTCATACATAAAGCCGGACATAGTACCAGGAATGTTGTCGAAAACTGGAGCTTGCTGTAAAAGAATTTTGTGTAATTGCGTTCGTTCGTCGTCTGTATTTGCACTGCTCTCTTTAACCTTATCAGAAATCATTTGCATTACGTCGTAATCAGCTTCGTCTGGAGTATTATAGTTACGTACGTACGTATCCGTGAACAATGTGGGATTACAGTCTATGTTACGAGATACGGAAATGACCTCTGTGCGGTTAATTGTTTGCTCTTCCGCAGATAAAGAGTGCTGAAATTCTAAAGCCAATTGTACATTTTCGTCCTTCAACATTAAATAAGAATTTTGAAAATCAATGACTGCGTCGTGTTGTACCAGAAAATTCGTACCTAAAATAACGTCTGTCGTCAATAAAGGAACAATCCAAAAATTTGAATGAAAAGTATGACCTGCAATGCAAAATGATAAATGTGTCTGTAATTTAACGTCTACTCCTTTACTCGATACTGCTCCTTTCACTTTTGTTCTGCCTAATGGTAATGTCGGATAGGTATTCTCTTTGTTACACTCGTTAAAAGTTTCTTCATTTATTACTGATATAGGTGATCCGGAATCGATTACTGCTGAAAATTTCGATGAACCAATTTTAATTTCGATGACAGGATGTGAAATAGTTTTCTGAACAAATGGTCTTTCCTGCAAGAGAGTGTCTCTGATATCGTCAAAAGTAATTACATTTTCGTGAACAACATTTTGCGTGTCAAAATTTTTGCTTGTGTTACTGGAAGATGCGACCTGTACAGTATCTAGTCAAATTCTATCTGACGTATTATTATTGTCAGGACGATTCTGTGGCATTTCTACTATTTGAACTGTTCTACTATTTCTTCCAGACGTATTACGCTCTGGATGGTACCTACTGTCTGGTTCATTCATAAGAATATGTTCTTGTTGATTATTTTGTTGCTGGTAAGACCGGCTGTTATTAAATGTACGCTGAAAATTGTCCTCATTACTTTTACGTCTGTCGTAATAGTCATTCCTATACGGTGCATTGCGATAGGAATTGAAATACTGTCCTATTTGTACGTAGTTGTTTCCTTGCTGCCGTGCGTTACTATTTGTTGAATCTGGGACTATACGTGCACGCGGCGAAACATTAAAGCCTGGTTGAACTTGTTCATTCCATTGTCGGTTAGGTATACTAACCGGCTGGTTTTGATGTTGTTGTTGTGAAACACCTCTATTGTTACTAAAGTGTGGTTCCTGTTGCTGAAAATTTTGACGATATTGATAATTAGAATTCTGTCTGTTATTAAAGTTCTGGTAGTTATCGTTCCTAAAGCGTCTGTTACTTTTACTATTGAAATTACGTGGCTGATCGTAATTGCTGTGCGTTTGTTGGCCTTGGTTGTTATATGTAAAATTTTTGTTCACAAAAGAATAATCAGATTGCTGTACTTCCAAGAGCTGTAACAGATCTCTGAATGCTGAAATATTTTCCTTTTGTTGACCCATTAGAAGTGACACTCTTAATGACCGTGGTAATTTAGAAATGCATAATTGTATCAGTGCAGATTCGCTATATGGTTCACTCAGGTACTGGTTTTGTTGGACCATGTGCTCAAAAAATTGCGTCACACTGGGAAATTTTGAGTTCTCGTAATTTGGCAAACTAATTAACTGATCTTTAATTCCGCGCTGTGTCGTCTTCGACCAATACGCTGACAGAAAAGCATTCTGGAATTCTTCTACCGAGTAACATTGTCTCGCGATCGGTCTCATACGAGTTGCCGGTTCGCCTTCCAAAAAACTGCAAATAAATTCTAGTTTATGTGTAACGGGCCAAGTCGGCAGAAAAGCAAAGCTAAACTGTTGTATCCAATCAAGCGGATGAATCTGTGTTCTGTCATTTCTAAACACTTTAAATTTCCTCACAGATAGAAAATGTTTGTAATCGAAATTATCCTCTCTGTACGACGGAACAGGTTCTGTATTGCAAGAAAATCTATTTGTCTGTGTCCGTTCTGACTCTAAGTCCCGTACTCTTTGTAGATTGCCCAAATTATACGCGGTGCGTAAGTCTGACAAATGTTCGCAAAGTGGCGTCTGCTGTGTTGAGTTATTAACTGAAATATTTTTCATATCTGTTACCTCTTGCTGTAAACTTGACAATTTTCTACGCAAGGTGTTATTAGCTGAATCGATCTCATTGACTGTCTGTTGTAGATTTTGGAATTCCGGTGTTTGATTGAATGAAACCGGTGAAGTATCGTCTGATTTGTTGTCATTATTACTTTCTATAACGTCAATACGACTGGCCAATTCATCACATTTTTCAGTCAGTATTGTTACCTGCTCATCAGTTTTAGTGTCAGAGGTATTAATCTGTTTTTGCAATTTACGTGTAGTTTCGTTCAGTTTTTTAACGTCAGCTTTGACGACATCTGAATCCTGTGTTAGTTCTAATTGTTCGAGTCTGTCGGTCACTGTTTGAAAATCGGTTGTGTATGTGTCTGTTTTCGATTTAAGATCCGAAATTTCGTCACGTAATTCTGTGTTCGACTGTTTGATGGAATTAATTTCATCGGACACTGTAGCAATATTGTTGTCTACATATGTCTTCGCTTTCGCGAACAATTTACGTTTGTCTTCTTGTCTCTGTGCTGTGATTGTTTCCATTACTTGTCGTTTTACTTTGTTTTGATCCTGAATAAATTTACGGAAACGCGTGTCACTGTTCTGTATGTGAAGATTAAAACGTTCGTCAATTTGAGTGTTCTGCTGGTCGAATTTCGCGTCAGTCTTTTCATCCATTGTGCGCGAAAGTTGTGCTGTCATTGCTTTAAACTCGTCGCGTAATTGTGTAGCTTTTTCAGAGTATTGTTTAGCGACTCCGCTAATTTCCTCTCTAAGTGTTTCTGTTGCGGCTGTTTGCATTTCCCTTAATTCCTGAGCAACAGACCTAATTTCTTCGCTACTTTTTTTTGAACAAGCCTCAATTTCCACGCGCAACTGTTCCTTAGTGTCATGACACTGTGCGGCAACGGCTCTAATTTGTTCACTAAGCTGTCTGGAATTGTCGTCTAATTTTTCATTAAAGTATTGTTTGAGTTTTTCGTTATCTTGTTTGTTGTCTACACTCTGCTGTCTGACCTGTTCACTAAGTTGTTTGAGATTTACACTCTGTTGTTTGGACTCTTCCTTATTTTGTAGCAATATTGCCATAATTTGACCCAATGTAACATTATCTACCCCATTCACTGTGCTGTTTAATGGTGGATCTGGAATTGTCGCATTTTGTGTGACCATTTGGTCATTCTGAGATTTACAAAAAGGTTTGTCAGCCGGATGTACACTGTCAGACATTATTTCGGAATTATATAAATCCGTCGTACTTTGTGTATCCTGTTCATTTTCGACAAATTTGTGTGTTCGTCACGTGAATTTAGTAAACCGGTTGTGTTAAGCTGGGCAGCGCTCATTACAATAGAGCGTCCCGCGTCATCGATTGTCGTCAAATCAACAGACGACATAACCGAGTTCGTTTGTTCATCATTAAGACAAAAATCATCATGAGTGATTGGAACGCATTGATTGCCAGTGAACGCACGATTGTCATCATTACATTGCGTGTCACTAGTACTATTGGTGAAATTATTTAATTCGCTTCTTTCGTTCATAATACCTCGCGATACACTATTCACAGTCTTTCGAGGCATTTTCACAATAGTCACAATTATTCAAAAAAGAAATAAGCACAATGCAACAGCAACAAACAAAAACACAACA
Source organism: Schistocerca serialis cubense (assembly GCF_023864345.2). Lineage (NCBI taxonomy): Eukaryota > Metazoa > Arthropoda > Insecta > Orthoptera > Acrididae > Schistocerca > Schistocerca serialis. The sequence continues at coordinate 495,018,472 of NC_064639.1, forward strand.
GAGCAAAGAATTGCCGATGATCTGAGGAGAGAAATTCACAAATTAGTAAAAGCGTTGCGCCAAATGCTAATTATATTTAAGCAAATAAGAGCAGATATCTGACTGTTTTTCAAAAGTTTCTCAACGAAATACGATCCTGGACTGGGTGTCGCCAAGTGTAACCTCCCCACAGAAATTTTGGAGACAGAAATAATAAATGGGAGCCTAGTGTAACCTCCCTAGCAATTAAATTTAATGACAATAAAAATGAGAATCGCAATCTGACTCAAGGTGTAAGCTCTCACGAAAATAATGAAAAACAATTCAATGCTAATGAGACTTCAGTGACAATGTAAACTCAATTAAACCGAAATATCAGTCTTTGGCCCTGTGCAAAAAATCAGAATTAATTTCTTACCTCATTGAAACTGCATGTCAAAGTTCTGCTCTTATTGTTGGCCACGGCTTGGAGGAAATGCATTGCAAGTATTATTATTATTATTTTTTTATTTTTGAAATTTAACTGAAACTTTTCTTTAAAGGAAATGGAAGGAAATCGTTGGTTCAATTAAATGGTTCTTTTGTAAAAAAATTGCTTTGAAATCAAAATTATTATTGGGGCAATTGTTGAAAATTAATTACAATAAATAAACTTTACATTATCTGATTTGTGCAATGCAGCTTGGTTACCTTAATTAACAGTATACCTCATTCAGCATCTTGACCAGAGACCCATGTCGACGCCCGCGGACTGCGTCTCACTCGCGACTCTCTCGCAACTGTACTCGACTACTACTGCCGACTGACTGCCATTCGCAACTGAACTCGACTACTGCTACCGACAGACTACATCACACAACTGCACTGGGCTGCTACTACCGACAGACTACTGCTCGCAACTCTCGCGCGGTCAAGCGCAGACTAGCCATGATAAATAGCTCTCTGGTCAGAGACTCTGCAATGCCTCGCCATCGCCGCCACAGAACATACGTGTTTCAGTCTGCAGTGCGGCACCGAGTCAAACGCTTTCCGCAAGTCAAAGAATATGGCATCCGTCTGAAACCCTTCATCCATGGTTCGCAAGATATCATGTGAAAAAAGGGCGAGTTGCGTTTCGCAGGAGCGATGCTTTCTAAAGCCGTGCTGATGCAAGGGCAGCAACTTCTCTGTCTCAAGGAAATTCATTATATTTGAACTAAGAATATGTTCGAGAATCCTGCAACAAACCGATGTTAAGGATATTGGTCTTTAATTTTGAGGATCCGTCCTTCTACCCTTCTTATATACAGGTATCACCTGCGCTTTTTTCCAGTCGCTCGGGACTTTGCGTTGGGCAAGAGATTCGCGATAAATGCAAGCTAAGTAAGGAGCCAATGCAGTAGAGTACTCTCTGTAAAACCGAATTGGAATCCCATCAGGACCTGGCGACTTATTTACTTTCAACCCATTCAGCTGCTTCACAACCCCAGGGATGTCTATCACTATGTCCTCCATACGGGAATCTGTACGAGACTCAAACGGCGGTATGTTTGTACGATCCTTCTGCTTAAAAGATTTCACAAATGCTAAATTTAAAATTTCAGCTTTCGTTTTGCTGTCTTCCGTTGCCAGGCCAGACTGATCAGTGAGTGTCTGGATGGAAGACTTCGACCCACTTACCGATTTCACTGGAATTTCCTTGGGTTTTCAGCAAGATCTTTTGCTAAGGTATGACGGTGGTAGTGGTTGAATGCTTCGCGCATCGCTCTTTTTACAGCAGCACGAATCTCTACTAACTTTTGCCTATCCTCATTCTCCCGATCTTTCTTGTACCGCGAGTGCAACTGTCTTTGCTTCCTGAGCATTCTCCGAATTGCGCTGTTAAACCACCGTGGGTCTTTTCCGTCCATAACCCACTTTTTCGGCACATACTTTTCCAATGTGTGATTTACAATGTGTTTAAAATTTGCCCATAATTCTTCCACGTCCATCGTACCGGAAGTAAATGAAGTCGATTCATTTACTAAGTGGGATGCTAACAACTACTTATCTGCTCTTTCTAGTAAGAATACTCTCCTAGCCTTGACTAACTTTTTAACTTTCGTAACCATAGTCGTAATGACAACATCATTATCACTAATCCATATCGCAACACTGACACCGTCGATGAGGTCTGGTCCGTTCGTGGCTACCGGATTTAAAATATTTCCATTACGCGTTGGCTGTCGATTTAGCTGCTCGAGACAGTTTTCGGATAATGTGTTCAAAAGTAATTCACACGACGGCTTGTCTGTACCACCTGTAATGAATCCATAGACATCCCAGTCTATACTAGGTAGGTTGAAGTCACCTCCGACTAATATAGCATGATCCAGGTACTTCTGCGATACAGAGTGTAGACTCCCTTTGAATGATTCTAGAACTGTCACGGTGGAACCTGGTGGCTGGTAATAACACCCAACAATTAACTTTATTTTTCCTAGCCCTGTTACACGTGTCCAGATAACTTCACAATTACACTCTACTTCGACCTCAGTAGACACAATATTTTTGTCAACTGCAATGAAGACACCACCTCCTACGGTGTCTAATCTGTCTTTCCGATACATGTTCCAACCCTCACTAAATAATTCAGAACTTCCTATCTCAGGGTTCAGCCATGTCTCAGTTCCGAGAAAAGAAAGCGCGCCACACGCTTCCTGGAGGGCAGTAAATTCAGGAACTTTATTCTGAACACTCTGAAAATTTACTGCTAATATCTTGATAGCTGAAGTTTCTGTACACTGAGCGCATCCTGATTTCCCTGCCTGCATGTCGACTGGTGAGTGCTCATCAGGACACCTCGCACTACTGCCTAGCCTAAAAAAGCCCCATGTGCACCCCACAAGTACTCTGCTACCTGAGTAGCCGCTTCCTTTGTGTAGTGCACTCCTGGCCTATCTAGGGGCGTCCTACAATTCCCCACCCAATAGCGCAAGTCTAGAAATCTGCAGCCAAGACCGTCACAGAGTCGACGAAGCCTCTGGTTGAGACCCTCCATTCGGCTCCAAACCAAAGGACCACGATCCACTCTGTGAACGATGCTGTAAATAGAGAGTTCTGCTCGCACCCCACGTGCGAGGCCAGCGGTCTTCACTAAATCCGACAGCCGCCTGTACGAACTGAGGATCGCCGCAGAACCCAAGCGACCGGCATCATTGGTGCCGACACGAGCAACTACTTGCAGACGACTTCACTCCGTACGCTCGATAGCCGCAGGCAAGGCCGCCTCCACATCTTGGATGAGGCCTCCCGGCAGACAAACCGAGTGCACGTTGGAATTCTTTCCAGCCCTGTACGCTATTTCCCTAAGGGGCTCCATCATCCGCCTAACGTTGGACTTCCCAATAACCAGCAAGCCTTTGCCCCCGTATGCCTACGCGGACCCTGCTGAAGGAGCGGCCACCTGCCCACTGACAGGATGAACGGGCGAGGCCAGCCGGACAGCCTCGAGCGACACGAACGCGTTGCAGTCCGCCACTCACCCTGAGGTGAGGGCGGCCCCAACGCGCCTGGTGCACTAGAAGGCGCCTCGGCGGCTGAGTCAGCGGACGCAGCAAGCGACACAAGGGGTGTCTCAAGCGAAACCCATCTTCATTTATCGTACGGCTTCTTGTGCTAAATGTCAAATATTCCGACACTTTACCACAAGAAACTCTACTAAAAATTACACGTTTGAGAGAGATCTTTCGTGCTCTAGATCACTTAAAATGCATACATTCGTAATGTACAAATATAAATAGTACGACAAATGCGGTATGTAAATTAACATGGTGCTTTCCCGTAACAGCCTGTCACAGCACAATATCCGTGACGTCACGGGAACGTCACTGTTTCGTCACGCGAACTCAAACGCCGCAGTTTGAGCACACTAAACGTCCAAAGTTTAGAAATGGAAATACCAGAAACGTTAAGCGTACAGAAAGCTAACGTATACCGCATGAAAGATCTCTCCAAAACGCGTCTTTTAATACGATTTGTTGTGGTGAACAGTGGGGAAATACAAAGTCGGGGATAAATAAGCTACCTATAGATTTTATCTTGGAGTTAGCTTTTGATGGTATTTAGTTGCTGATTATAAAACGGAAGGAAGATACAACATGTAAACGTTTGGCTGGAGTGTGATATTCCCCCCCCCCCTACACTCCTACCCCCCCTCCCCCGTAATCTTGATTGTGATGACATGCAGATCTGTAGCGTAGCTCGAGGTCTACGTTAGTTCCGATCGATTAATGTCGCAACCTTTCGCACTATGGAAACCACGAGCCGCATCAGGTTATGACTATGACTGATTGGACGAAACCACCTCACTACAAGGGTCTTGTAGTAAGTGACTGGTGTTACAGTGGTGTATCTGGAAACCAGAAGATTAAGATGAATGGGTCATTACTTCCTGATATTATACATGCTTTGGTTATCGGTCCTGGGAAAATTAATCTTCTTGTAGGAGATTTTGCGCGGCATTGAGGGAATAACATAGCAGGTGTTAAACGAGAGCAGTGATATTCAACCGTTTGCAAAAGTAACGCCAAAAAGCATATTCATATTTGTCTATGTTGCAGTGGAAAATCACGATGATATCCGCAGATATTTTACTTGAGCCAGATATTTTCAAAGATCCCAAAGAACTTAGTCGGAGATAATGTGAATCTTGTTATTTTTAAACAGGATAATCTGAATTTGAAGCTTGTTTACCAAACACGCACGGAAACTTAATGTCATTGAATGACTTCGTTATCATATGTGGGGATTGCTGGAATAACTCTTAAAAGTGTGACTTTCTGATTATAAACAAAACTAGGAAACTGAATGAGAGCCGATACCAGCGAAACTATTCAATGAGATTCTGCATAAAAAGAAGTGTATCAAAATGTGACTGTATGAGTATTCTGCAGTGTGTGGGCAAATTTGCACTTTGTTGCACACTCGCTCTGGGGCCACTTGGCACATGTGTGTATTTGATGGCAAAACTGTGGCAATCAGTGCTCAACTAATGGAACTATACAGCAATGTAAACTATACGCCAATGAGAAAATTGAAGAAGTCAACGAAAACTAACTGATATGCATAGATACGTCAAAGTGATAGCTAAGAAACTTGACTTCTGTCATTACTATTAGTCCCAAAGTATATGTAAGTTCTAAACTATCCCAAAAACAGCTTAATATACAACAGCATGTCGTCAAGGAAGCATATATTTGTTGAGGTGCAGAAGGCAATGAGATCAGCATCTCTCGGAAACGTTTAATCCAGTAACCCACAGTGTGAAAGAGCTGTCATGCACTATGGAAGGAGGCAGAAGAAGAAGAAGAAGAAGAAGAAGAAGAAGAAGAAGAAGAAGAAGATGATGATGATGATGATGATGATGATGATGATGATGGAGTAAGTGCAATTACTGCCATCGTTAATCATTACTGTAATGCGGAGATAGAACATATGGGGTCAGCAGGATGAAACTATATATGACAGGTAAACAACTAATGTCAAACATCAAAAAAGTGTACCCCAAAAGATATGAAAGCATGGCCAGTGCACATGGAACCCCAAAAGAACAAATAAAAGTCTCAAAGACTGACAAATACATGAATATAATTGAAACATCAGTAGCAGCTGCACATAGTGTGAATAAGGGGTTGAAGTGCAGCATAAAAGACTCAACAATCTACCTCCAGAATAAGTATATTACAACGACCTGAATGAAATCATAGGTTATGACTACTTACAGTGTCAGCTGCCGCAGGGAATGCAGGTCACACGAAAGAGAGATTGTCGATCATATCTGAACTTCGAGAAAGGCACATCATCCAGTAATTATGTAGACAGTTGTTCATGAGCTTCATTGACCTGCATGCAGAACATTTCTGCACAGACATATGATAATACAAGGATTGGGTGATTTATGGCAGGCTGATCACATAGATATGCGAGACTGGTCACAATCGAGTAACAGTTTGAAGTATAATCTAATGGTCGTGGATATATATATTCCTACCCGTGAGGGTGAAGATGAGGATGTAGGTTTCGGAGGTCCTCGAACAATTGTTGCAGACCGAAACGAAATGGTGTCCCAGCAACTTTCACAACAACTATGGAGGTGAATTTGAGGCACTTAGAGCATAAGTGAACTAATCCCGGTGAAGTCATTATGGAGGAAACAGGCCTAATAATAAGGGCTCACAAAGAATGTTCTTCCGTGTTGCATTTCAGCCTTTTAACATGCATACGATGTAACTGTGGTTTTATTGAATAATATTCTGACATAGATACATTACAAACGCTAATTATATAGTAGAATATTAGCAGTTTTCTTGTTGGCTTAGTTCATTTTCGCTCTGAGTAGTTGAACATTCTCAATGACAGGTCCGCTAGTACGCTGATTATTCATGCTGTTCATTGCACAAAGTCCATCATAGACTGCATGTGATAATAGTATACCCTACTATTATACATTGTACGGATTACTTGTAACATTTTACATTGGTTTCTATAATTTTAAGCAATATGTTGCATTTCAAAATCATCCACAGGCAATGATTCTACAGCATTTGAAGGCATTTTTAAATTTTTGTAGAAATCATGATGAAGTGGGAGTACATACGGAAGAAAACTGACAAGGGAACCTCCCCATCGCACCTCCCCCTCAGATTTAGTTATAAGTTGGCACAGTGGATAGGCCTTGAAAAACTGAACACAGATCAGTCGAGAAAACAGGAAAAAGTTGTGTGGAACTATGAAAAAAATAAGCAAAATATGCAAACTGAGTAGTCCATGTGCAAGATAGGTAACATCAAGGATAGCGTCAGCTTAGGAGAGCCGTGGTCCTGTGGTTAGCGTGAGCAGCTGCCGAACGAGAGGTCCTTGGTTCAAGTCTTCCCGCGAGTGAAAAGTTAAACTTTTTTATTTTCAGACAATTGTTATATGTCCGTCAGTCCGTCCGTCCGATGCGATGTAACTGCGCCGTAGTATGGGGACGCTACACCTAAACAAACATCGAAACACACGACGTCAGTCGACTACAGCGCACGGAAGAGGCAGTATTCCTGCTAACGAGGCTCCCTGGCTGGCAGTTGATTGTTCGCTACTTTGGACGAGAGTGCATTAAATACGTGAGATGTATTCCGTGGGCAATATGAATCCAGCAAATGTTTTCGGTTCCCAATGGAGAGGCACGTCGTTTCGTTTACTAATCGCACGGTTTTGCGGTGCGGTCGCAAAACACAGACACTAAATTTATTACAGTTAACAGAGGCATCAATGAACGAACGGACAGATCATAACTTTTCGAAAATTAAGAAAGTAAACTTTTCACTCGAGGGAAGACTTGAACCAAGGACCTCTGGCTCCGCAGTTGCTCACGCTAACCACGGGACCACGGCGCTACTAGCCTGACATAATATAATCCTTGATGTTGCCTATCTTGCGCATGGACTTCTCAGTTTGTATATTTTGCTTATTTTTTTCATGGTTCCACACAACTTCTTCCTGTTTTCTCGATTGATCTGTGTTCAGTTTTTCAAGACCTATCCACTGTGCCAGCTTATAACTAAATCTGAGGGGGGTCCGATGGGGAGGTTCCCTTTTGAGCAGATCCTTCTCTTTTGCCTCTGTAATTACATGTCCATTAGGATAAAGCAGTTCGAATTGCTGATGATGCATATGGATGTTCGTTTGGCCACATTAGTTTCCTGAAATGGCTCTTGGCTTTGGTTCGAGTATTTGTATCATATTTTGAATCCATTGGTTGCTTCAAATTGCAGCCACTGTGTGTTAAACCACTGTACTTTATAATTTTCGATTCATGATGTTTCTTTCGAGCTGCTTTGTTGAAAAGAAACATTCCGCATTCATATTGTTTACCTTGACCGAATTCATTTTTTTGGTACTCATTACCACATCATTCCACCGTTCAGGAAGGTAAATATTAGAAAAATACTTTTTTCGTTTCTGAACCAAGCCAAAATTCTGATCACAGGGCAGGTACGAGAGTCCGCTAACTAATAATTTATGGTCTATTTCCTTCACAGCGAACTCTGAGCTGCTTACAATGTATTGCCACAGTACAGCAACTTTTGTGTTACTATTCTGACCTCCACACTGGTCAGAGTACATAATTAATTTTTCAGTCCAGACAAAATTGCGTATGAGATACAGCGAACAAGAACCAATTTTTGTGGCCCACTCGCCGCAATGGATTCATTCCACAGAAACATGTATGCATCATCATTATGCATATTGTGGATGCCAAAGCAATGTGTCCACAACAGACGTTTGTAATAGCAAACTCCAGTTGAGATGACCGGTGTAGGCAAAGTTTCCATGAAATCAAATGTTATCACTGTAACGTTACCATCTGATTCACTCTGTAAAACAGCCCGTGCATACTCAGCTTTTTGCTGATGGAATTCACGTTCTGCAATTAACTCCATTCCCTTCTTATCATTTTCCCTGCAAAGCGTCGCACTTTCGACAAGAGTCAGACACTGGTGGATGAAATGGGCATTTGCTCCTCTACACAGTACAGTGAATATACATACATCAAAAAAAGTTTTGCATCACTTCAGTTCCAAGAGTTCCGGAACCTGTACAGAAAATTGGAATAGAGATCAACATAAACATCATTGACGCACTTTTTACTGCTCATGAAACCACACATTGCATGGTGTACCACCATACAGCGAGATCTTGAGAGGTGGTGGTCCACATTGCTGTACACACTGGTACATTTAATACCCAGTCGCATGTCCTCTTGCATTGATGCATTCTTGTATTCGTCGTGGCATACTATCTACAAGTTCATCAAGGCACTGTTGGTCCAGATTGTCCCACTCCTGACCGGCGATTCGGCTTAGATCCCTCAAGGTGGCTGGTGGGTCACGTCGTTCATAAACAGCCCTTTTCAATCTATCCCAGGCATTGCCGATAGGGTTCATATCTGTAGAACATTCTGGCCACTCTAGTCGAGCGATGTCGTTATCCTGAAGGAAGTAATTGACAAGATGTGCACAATGGGGGCGCGAATTGTCGTCCATGAAGACGAATGCCTCGCCAATTTGCAGCCGATATGGTGGCACTATCGGTCAGAGGATGGCATTCACGTATCGTACAGCCGTTATGGCGCCTTCCATTACCACCAGCGGCGAACGTCGGCCCCACATAATGCTACCCCAAAACAGCAGGGAACCTTCACCTTCCTGCACTCGCTGGACAGTGTGTCTAAGGCGTTCAGCCTGACTGGGTTGCCTCCAAACACGTCTCTGTCTACTGTCTGGTTGAAGGCATATGCGACACTTCATCGGTGAAGAGAACGTGAGGCCCATCCTGAGCGGTCCATTTGGCATGTTGTTTGGTCCATATGTACCGCCCTGCATGGTGTTGTGGTTGCAAAGATGGACCTTGCCAAGGACGTCGGAGTGAAGTCGCGCATCATGCAGCCTGTTGCACACAGTTTGATTCGTAGCACGACGACATGGGGCTGGACGAAAAGCATTATTCAACATGGTGGCGTTGCTGTCAATGATCCGCCGAGCCATAATCCATAGGTAGCGGTCATCCACTGCAGTAGTAGCCCTTGGGCGGCCTGAGCGAGGCATGTCATTTACAGTTCCTGCCTCTCTGTATCTCCTCCATGTCCGAACAACATCGCTTTAGTTCACTCCGAGATGCCTGGACACTTCCCTTGTTGAGAGCCCTTTCTGGCACAAAGTACTGCGGACGTGATCAAAACACGGTATTGACCGTCTAGGCATGGTTGAACTACAGACAACACGGCCTTCGTTCGCCGACGTCACGCGCGGTGACAGTGAACGGAGAGCACAGAGCACAAATGGACTATGACGCATAGTCCACTCCTGCTCTTAACGGTATCAATTGGCGATTGAGTGCAACAGCAATTTGTACGTTGCTAAATGAGACAAACCTTCAGATAAACGAACAGATCAACAGGCATTGCATAATAATCGTATATTGTTATCACATCATGTCAGTACTGTACTTCAAATGCACACAAACTGCCTCATTTTACAACAGACATTTCAAAGTGGTAAGGGAATGATATGGGATAAATCACTACTCAACATTCTCCCATTTGAAAGCTAGTAGAGTTGGAAGATTCAACAGGATGACCAAAAACTGGGTGTTTAAGTAATTTAAATATTCAAGGGACGTACAAATGGCTAAACATCCTACCACTAATCGTTGATGAGTGTAATTGTGTTACTCACAGTACAATTAAGAAGAGACCCATTGACGTTCATGATAATGGACTACTAAATACAGTATACAACCATGTTAAGATGATGGAGCCACACAAGCACAAGTTTAAAAAAGATGATTTCGTATGTATTTCGAAATACAAAACTGTTTTTGAGAAGTCATACGTACTGAACAGGTCATCAGAGATATTTACAGTTTCTAAAGAGCGGCACGCACACCTGGGAACGTACATCTTAAAAGACAGGCAGTTTCTACACAGACGAATTACAGAAAAGATCTGAACTGAACATGCTCCTCGTAGAGCGGGTCCTAAGATGTCGAGGGAACATGGCACTGGTGAAGTAGATCGGCTTCCCATCAAAGCACAAAAGCTGGGTGAATTCTCACAATTTTCTACATAAAAGGAAAAGTAAACCTCAAGTCATGCAGTGGTGTGACATAAGTGCCAGGAAATGTATCAACAGAGGTGGAGGCAGTATTCTCGAGAATCTATCATTCAAACTCTATATCCTTCGATACAATTCTTGTGGATCTGGAACAAAATTGAAACAGCGCATAGCCCATAGTGATTAAGGAATTAATATCCTAGAAGCGTATGCAAAGAGCAAGATATTGCTTGTGCTACAGTTGAAAATCGTCACCTTGCAGACCAAATATGAGCTTGTAAGTGTAGATGGTTATATCGAAGAACGGATATTGATACAGGACAATGTATTGCTGCATTTGTGGTCAATAAGGCAATGCATGCCAAACATAAATTGGGAATAAACTACAAGCAAATAATGAATGCAGCTTATCGCACAATAAAGAAGGAAAAAACCTATGGGATGTCTAAAAAGGACCATTGAATCAATGCAGAAAGTGAGGAAAGGCGCTTTGAGTGAGAAGGGAGGAAGGAAAAGACCTGTTAGAACACCTAGGGTCCTAGCAGTACCAAAGGTACCTGCCGGAATAATTCTATTTCTAATAACTGTATTTGCTGGGCTATTAGCCATTGGTTTGTAACTGGGAGAGCTGCTGCCATAACTCAAGCAGTAAAGAATGCCTGGAATGTTGATAAGCAATTAAAATAAGCTCAAATACATAACATATTATGGAGGCCATCCCCATCAGTTAAAATCATACAGGAAAGGGGTTGTGTTGTCAATAAAGAAAAAAAAAAGCTCATAGCGATGCTACCAGACAGCTAACTTACAAACACAGATCTGCTTAAACTCGTCAGAAAACTCAAAATCCTGAGATTTCACGATTTGCTTATGTGGGATACATTGCGCGAGGCAATGTGGAAATCCAGAGAGTGAGAGATTGTCAATATAGATGTTGTTGGAGGGTATAGAACTCACTGCGTTGCCTATGTTTGAAAATAAAACTGGAATACCATCTATTACTTTGACAATATTTTGAAAAGCGTAGTTCTACTCACCGTATAGGGGAGATGAAGAGTCGCAGATAGGCACAACAAAAAGACTGTCAGACATAACTTTCAGCCAAACAGGCCTTCATCATAATAGACAACATACAAACAAACACAACTGACACACATATGACAACAGTCTCTGGCAGCTGAAGCTAGACTGCGAGCAGCAGTGCAAGATGGGAGAGGCAACCAGGTGGTGGGGGTAAGGAGGAGGCCGGGGTGGGGAGGGGGAGGGATAGCATCCATACTGATTTTCCATTGTTTGATCTATTATTTTGACTCATTTGGCGACGTAAGACCACCTAAAGAATTGTGGCATTACTTCACTGACGGGAACTAGGTATTGTACAACTATCGATGCCAGCAAAAATCAGTCCAGATCTCTGTGGATATTTCTGCCCAATATTTCTCCTAACAACTGCACAAAAGTGAACAGCATCATTTGAAGTTGGGATGCGATGTCATTCATTCTAACTTTGAAAGAACGTTCGTCAAAATTAAAAGTGAACAACTTTTCTGAGCAAGGGGGGGGGGGGGTGTTAAGTATAGCATTAATCAATCAGTTTGGAAACATACAACAGTATAGCTAATGTCACTGAGGTAAGTAATAAACTGCATGTAGGTAGTGGAGAAGTTGCAGTGAGCAGGAGGGGGGGGGGGGGGAGTGAAGTATAGCATTGATCAGTTTGGAAACATACAAAAGTATAGCTAATGTCAGTGAGGTAAGTAATAAACTGCATGTAGGTAGTGGGGAAGTTGTGTGACACCTCCTGGCTGCTACGACACTGGCAATTTTAGTCGGTATATAAAACTACTTGTAAAAGGATTTGAGTACATGCAAACGTTAATATTTTAAAACAGAGATAAAAACAACAGAAGAGACAGAGGACTTTAGTCAAGAAAGTTCAATAGAATCGCTACTAGGTTACTCAGGAGGAGGGAGGGGACACAAGTGCAGAAACATAGTACTGATAAAATTTATAAGTTGAATAAGCCAGTGGACATATTCCCATTCAGTATGATTTGCGTAGAGTGTAATATCATGACGAAATCATACCTTAACGACAGACTGGGACATACTATGTATATAAGCATTCTTTCCTACATTGGGATCCAGTCATAAAATTGCACAGATTCGCAGTAGCCATGTGACTATTCAGACATTAGAGCAACTCAGGCTGAATATCGTAGATTACAAGGTGAATCTAGTAGATTTTTGCAGTGTGGAAATTATAGCACGTTTTCATCCGATGCAAAATGTTTGTGAACCGAAACATTTTCGCGTGTTGAGAGACGCTCTGGCAGCGTATCGACCGTGAGAAACAAATGAAAGTGCGTAGTACAACGTGCGTGTGATGAACCCTAAATACAAGTGTCACAATGCGATTCAGTTGTGAAGCCAAAAGAAACCCGTTATCACGCTAAAACATCCTGTGCAGACCAGTGAAACGACGGCTTACTGAACAATAAACACTTCTAACCAAGTTGCATTTTCTTCCACAGCTAATAATCTGTACCCTTAAAGACAGTACACCGTTGTGGAATATTTGTTTCATGCGTTGTGACGGGGAGCCATGCGGAGAAGCAGAGACGGGTGCCGTGCCGCCCGCCAGCCGGTCGCGGTAAACAACTGCAACACGTCGACATTGGTGAATGGTTCGGCGCAGTTCGCGACTGCGCGGGCGCCACCCCAACACGCCGTCGCTGTTACGCTACGCAACAATTGCTTCGTCCTGCCAGCTCCGTACGACATTGTCGACATTCAACCGAACATTACTAACTACGCTGTTAATGTACTAACATGAAAATGATTTATTGGACACGAAATTACGTGACAAACATTTTTTATTTAGTTTACTGTTTATAAACTCAAAATATTATTTTGTTAGATGTTATATGTTTTTGTCATATTAGTGAAGCAAACTGACACGAATGCCATACCATGGTAGAACATTTGTCGTCAATAATTATAATGACAAGTCATTACACTACTGTAAAACTATTTAATGATCGACTTTCAGTGTGACACGGAACACAAACTCAAACATTCCCATGGATGTGAAAGAGTGTAGAAGGTACATTTTCAACAAGGGGACTAAAAGTTTAACATTTTGTCATAAATAACCTTTAAAATCTGTGAATATTTGATAAATGCCAACATTTTTTGATGAACAATCAGATTGCGTTTTACTAGAAAACCAGGCGAGATTACCATGGCTCCGGCGCAGTTTTCCCAGGTTTCCTGACCGCACATAGCCCGAATTGGGGAATGGTAATGAACCTGGGACTAGGTTAACGGCCACCTCGCGAAGTGTGAGAACACCATAAAGAGTGTAATTAAAACTATAGTGCAAAAGAGCAAACAAGTGAATAGCGAATATTCCAAATAAGGTGACAAACAATGACGAAACGGACGTTAGTGGCAGCATATTGCCGAACATTCTTAACGTTAGTCAATTGCTGCCAGGGGGCATTGTAACGTCTCTGAGAAAAACACGTATTATATGTGATTAAAAAAAAAGGGAGAAAAGAATAATTGAACTAGATAATTGTAATTGTGTGGACAACGATTGTGTGAACTTTATGTAATAAAGAGAAAGCATGATGTGTCATGTATTGTTCTTGTATAAAATTATGTACTGATTGATGTTTTTAAAGATGATATCTGTGTCGGTGAGTACTGAAACCGCCACAGACGATACTTATTAAATATCAAACAAAGATGAGAATATGTGACAAGTATAAATAGTAGTGGCCGAACATTAATTTCTCTGTCGTCTTCTTGGAGTTACGTGAGTAGGAAGAGCCTGTGACGTTATATTGTACGCTTGCGTAGCATTCTTTTGTCAAGATTGAGAGATGTACGCCATTAGGTACCCATTGTAAAGGTGTGTAATAATTTAATCTGTTTAAATGTTTTGAATAGAGTTACTTAGTGAAAACTTGCATTATGATTTGTAGTAAGCTTGCCTGGTATTTTATCCCACCCTTTTAAGACGTTTTCAGCTATTTAAATATTATTCGCGGTGCAGAGCTGCGCTACGAACGAACGAACCGCTGCCACAGCGCATTCAAACTGCATTAAATGAAACCAATCATACCGCAAAGAAGCGGACAGATAATAGTAAACTAAAATTATTTCTTTCAGCTTTCGGAATTGCAGAGCAGAGCAGCAGATTTTATGATGTTTTACAGGTTGTTGTGAGCTGCGGATGAAATATTATTAATAGTGCAAAAAGATAATTTACCTTCATAACATAAAAGAAATCTTGCTGTGCGTAGTTCTGGTCCGTCGAGCGATGTTTGTTGGAATCGACTCCGAACGGATCTCTAACTATCGTTTTTACACACAGTAAATGCATTGTTCGTTGAACACTGCACTGTGACAGTTAGTCACTCAACACTCGACTTATTCCGACGTATATACTGGTGCAGATACAACAGTCATTTTCTGTCCCTGCTACACACAATATTCCGTCCTTTCCTAGATTGTTTATGCACACAGTTTATTTTTAATGCGTATCAACTGTTCTTATCATAATCACTCTCATCTATATTGAGTCCATTGTGTTTACCATGTCCTTACACACTTTTAGTATTGTTACAAGGCATATATGGCTTTTTTTGTAATTATTTAAAGTGTGTGATTTTTGGTACATAGTTTTATTTCCTTTTTCGGTGTAGCTTGCCACGTTATCACCCATCTAGCAAACATATTTTACCATGTGCATGACAACTGTACTTGGGCATATTGCTCAATAAATACTTCATTTAGTATTAGTATGTTTTTAAAATGATCTGTCCTACAGAACTACAGAGTAGTTCCGCGTAGATTGATTTGATTCGCGTACCGTGTAATTAATATTCAAGGACGTGTACCAAGTACACGGGCTTCAATTGAAGCATTGATACATTCAAAGTGTAGGTTACATGGGACGGGTTTGTCTTTGATTGAATTCTGCTCCAGTGTCGTTCTCAGATCACTGTTGGCAGTAACATTATATCACATAATTGTTTTGTACTACAAAGTCATTTTTTGTCCAGTAGAGACTCTCTCTCAGGGTTCCTTAATTCTAACACAATTACACCTGTTACATTACTATATGAAATCTCATCATTAATTGTACGTACTTATTACAAATGAAAAATGATTCAAGAAATTATTCATTACTTTGTCACCAAAAAGATTGTTCATTGCTTGATGAGCATATAGTACTTTAATGACACTAATTGTCTGTAAAAAAATCTTCAATTTGCATGCTATTGCCTAGTTTGTTGATTCTACTTTCATGCTATGCTTACTTATTTATGTCTTGCTTTCTCAAAATTTTAAATACACACAAATTCTTTCTTAAAGCTAACATACTTATACTCTAAAACACAATTGAAATCTTCTTACTGCTACTATTTACATCTGACAGGTCATTGAATAAATAACTTTCCATCCTTACGTTGATACAATCCTTTTATTTTCCCCTTCTGGGGGTGTGCTAACAAATAGCTACATTCGTGTGGCACCTTTATTACTTCAAAGGGCCCTGAATATACGAGATGCATTCAAGTTCTAAGGCTTCCGATTTTTTTTTCTAATTAACTACTAACCCGAAATCGGTGAAACTGGCGTTACTTCTCGACGTAACCGCCCTGCAGACGTACACATTTTTCACAACGCTGACGCCATGATTCCATGGCAGCGGCAATGGAAAATCGCTGAGGCAATAGCAGAACGGCTGGTGAATGTGCGGCCACGGAGAGTGTCTTTCATTGTTGGAAAAAGCCAAAAGTCATAGGAGCCAGGTCAGGTGAGTAGGGAGCATGAAGTATCACTTCAAAGTTGTTATCACGAAGAAACTGTTGCGTAACGTTAGCTCGATGTGCGGGTGCGTTGTCTTGGTGAAACAGCACACGCGCAGCCCTTCCCAGACGTTTTTGTTGCAGTGCAGGATGGAATTTGTTCTTCAAAACATTTTCGTAGGATGTACCTGTTACCGTAGTGCCCTTTGGAAGGCAATGGGTAAGGATTACGCCCTCGCTGTCCCAGGACATGGACACCATCAGTTTTTCAGCACTGGTGGTTACCCGAAATTTTTTCGGTGGCGGTGAATCTGTGTGCTTCCATTGAGCTGACTGGCGCTTTGTTTCTGGATTGAAAAATGGCATCCACATCTCATCCATTGTCACAACCGGCGAAAAGAAAGTCCCATTCATGCTGTCGTTGTGCGTCAACATTGCTTGGCAACATGCCACACGGGCATGTTGCCAACTCTGGAGGCGATCTGTTCAACAGTCATTCGGCGATCCCCCAAAACAATTCTCTCCACTGTCTCGATCATGTCGTCAGACCAGCTTGTGCGAGCCCGAGGTTGTTTCAGTTTGTTGTCACACGATGTTCTGCCTTCATTAAACTGTCGCACCCACGAACGCACTTTCGACACATCCATAACTCCATCACCACATGTCTCCTTCAACTGTCGATGAATTTCAATTGGTTTCACACCACGCAAATTCAGAAAACGAATGATTGCACGCTGTTCAAGTAAGGAAAACGTCGCCATTTTAAGTATTTAAATCAGTTCTCATTCTCGCCGCTGGCGGTAAAATTCCATCTGCCGTACAGTGCTGCCATCTCTGGGACGTATTGACAATGAACGCGGCCTCATTTTAAAACAATGGGCGTGTTTCTATCTCTTTCCAGTCCTGAGAAAAAAAATCGGAAGCCTTAGAACTTGAATGCACCTCGTATTAATTGCCACTTACTATTTTGCTTTAGGGTGGCTGAGGATTTGGGGTGATTATGAATAAGCACCATGTCCCCTACATTGTATTTCTGTTTGTTAGTTACACCTCAGTCGTACTTCTTTTTTCTCTTTGTGGCACAACTGGTTAAGTTGTCCCATACCTTTTTTATCTTTTCCTCTCTTGTTTCTGCCCTGGCTGGTAGTCTCGGGAGAGGCATGAGCCATTCACTCTGTGTGTCATCAACCCCTTTCAATATCTCTACCGGTCATTACCTTGCCGTTCTGGGCTTGGTCGCTGACTCAGATTCCAATTGGGATTACTGTCGCTGTAATTGCTACGCCACTGACCTCGCGCATTTTTCCAGCGGTTGGTCCCAGGCGGTCCGGTATCGTACCGGTCGTCAAATCGACGCTTTTTATTATCGGATGGCTGCCCATACCCGTTCTGACTTCTACCATTATTACCATTTTGCGAGTGCTCTTGCCGCTTGTTACCGCCCCCACCATTTCCATGGTTGTGGTTTTGTGCACTATTATTTCTGTCATGTTTACACCCTGATCCATTGTTCCGTGAGTGATCACACATTGCTTTTGCGTCTTCCTGGATTAAGTCTATTGAATCGAGAACAGACAGGAAATGTTCCATGTCATTCTCTGGTACGTGTATTAGTTTCTCTTTGATATGAATGGGTAAATGTGATTTTAGGAGTCTTATTATGTCTCTTGGTGAGATAGCCTCATCCCAGTAGCGCATCTTGTATATATACTTCTCGAAATACAGTCTCAGATTCCCAAGACGGGGTGAGTACGGTTCGGGATTGTATACTTCTTTTCTTAGCCGCTCATGCATATAAGGCGACCAGTATTTCGACAAAAAGGTCCTTTCGAACTGTTCAAACGTCATGCAGCTGTCTGCTACTTCCGTAGCCCACAACGCTGCATCACTCTGAATGTATGACATTACGAATTAAATTTTCTGTGCTTCGTTCCACACACTAGGCAAGATATTTTTAAACCTTTTTATGAATACTACTGGGTGTACTGACTTCCGTTCAGTAGTAAACGTTTGAAACTGCCTATTTTTGATCAAACTTTCTTCAACCAATATTTTTGGACTATACTGGTTTGCTCCTGGGACATAGGCTGTGTGCTCCAAACCAAAGCTACAGCTCTTCGCATTATCGCCTAAAGATTCACCATTGTTGTGTCATGCATAAGTTTGTGCGTTGCCAAAAACATTGGCTGTGGGCGACATAGTTTCATGTTCAAGATGTTTGCTGCTCTGTGCTAAACCATTTTCCAAGTCGGATATCTGTTTGGTAATATTCACTTGCCACTGCGGAATATCCTCACTGAGTACTTGTTTGTTGATTTGCACATCGTTCTGTACTTGACTATTTACTGCGTTATTGAACGATTCGGAATCTCTATCTGCCATGGCTGCTTGTACCTTAGAATTAATATTTTTGTCGATCTCGCTCTCCTTTGCTTCTAGCCATGAGTTGAATTCGGTTTAAATTTTAGTCGCTTGTTCATACCACTTCTGCTCTGCAAGCTGTGTGGAATCTATTTTTACCTTTTCTAATCGGTCGACCAAGATACCTATCTCGTCTACAATGTTAGTGTTTGCTATTTGCAGGTTGTTGACCTGTACAGTCAACTCCTGCACGGCCTTAGGTATCAACTCATAATTCTGTTTCATACAAGCAATCTCTCTTTTCATAATTTCTAACGATTGCACAAGTTTCTGGTCACGCTTAGCATGCTGGCGATCCCGCTCAGCTTGCTGGCGATCCCGCTCAGCCTGCTGGGCAAGAAACTTTTCATCTAGCTGGCGATCTCGCTCAGCTTGCTGTGCGAGAAAGCTCTCAATTTTTTCGTCCTTTTCAGCTTGTTGTTGCGCAAATTTTGACTGGTAATCCAGCACGCGCTCTAATATTGCCTGAAGTGAATACCCACCAGGCAGATTACCACTCTCTGGTTCCTGCTTTTCTGGGGGTGGCACAATTTCTTTATCTGCATCTCCTTGAGCACTGGTGGGCGGTGGCACCATTTCCTGTGCCTCTGCCTCCACATTTTCGCATGGTATATTCTCAAAGAGAGTACTTGTACTGCTTAATGCACCCATTTCTACATTTCCTGCACTAATGGCTGTCCCTCAGTATCCTTATTGCTTGGACGTTGACTACGCAATTTAACCATATTCATAAATTACCTACTCGAACACAGGATCTGACAGTTTTGCCACTTGCACATAAAATATGCTAATTTATCTACAATACACTGCACACTAAAAATTACTATCTACACTCAGCTTTGCCCTGTCATAAATACTAACGCCAAACTACGCACACCACTAGCGATATGAGATCACTTCACTGGAGTTAAGCTTCAACAAACACTGTAGAGATATGGTGCCATCACATCAAGCGTCTGCCCATAAAGACAGCTTAGTGTGTCACAGTCTGTGAGAAGAGTTTCTGGTTTCATGAAATTTATAAATATAAGTATGTCCAGGATCTGGAGACAGAACCATGTCTCGCCCTCAAGCAATTGAAGAAGATGAGATATGGATAACAAGGGTTTATGAACGCTTCCGAAAATGTACAACTATTATTCAACTGGCTTATTAATAAACAAATTGTTTCATAAAAACATTGCGTTTATTTATTCACTTTCTAATTTCCGCCTCCTCACTTACAGGCTTAGGTAAGAATTTAAGTTCTACCTGTTGCTGCGCTTCTCTTAAGAAGCGGGCCCTTGCAAGGAAGGAGCTGTGTGGCAACTGTACTGATAAGCAGGCATCAACAGGCAGCAGCTGATTGTGCGACCTTGCTTACATTATGCTGGAGTATTTTTGCGGGACCATGTACGCACCACCTGTGGGGACATTGGAATACAGGTATCGCGAATATGTACATTGCAGTGTTGGATTTTATGTACGTACATATGTGGACTACAGCTAACTCCCACGCCTACGAAAAGCACAAACATCACCGCTGTGAATGCAGATGTCTGCTTCTCCCAGTAGATGTGTACCTGTGCCCAAGGTGCGTGCCACCTGTATATAAATCAACGCTGAAGAGCTTCTCCTCAGCCATGAAGTGCTCTGCACAAGATGACGAAGGTGCTGGTAGGTGCGCCCATTTGTCACATTATGTAGGCTTGGTTCCAAGTGTAACATCTACTTTTCAATGATGAGACAAAGGCATTTCTCATTAATGATTTGCGTGAAAGCAAACATAACAATTATTTCTATATAAGCGTGTAATTTGTTTTTCTCGTTTGCATATGATACTTACGCATTCCTTTATTTTTTCTGCTGTAGGTGAACAGATCGATACTGATTGTCACAGCAAGAGCCAACGACGCCACTTTGCTCTCAGAGCTCATGGCGGATGACACCAGTCGTTGAGAGGGAGAAACATGAGTAGTAGTATCATTACTTCTTCTTTTAATAATAATAACTGTTTTCTATGGCTGCATACAATGTTTTTCCCTAGGTTTACTTGATGCTGATAATACAGGGGAAGTAGAAATGGAACTAAGCCGAAAATTTCCAGAATGAGATTTTCATTCTGCAGTGGAGTGTGAACTGATATGAAACTTCCTGGAAGATTAAAACTGTGTGCCAAACTGAGACTCGAACTCGGTACCTTTGCCTTTCGTGGGCAAGTACTCTACCAACAGAGCTACCCAAGGACGACTCACACCCCATCCTCACAGCTTTACTTCTGCCAGTACCTCATCTCCTACCTTCCAAACTTTACAGAAGCTCTCCTGTGAATCTTGCAGAACTAGCGCTCTTGAAAGAAAGGATATTGCGGAGACATGGTTTAGCCACAGCTTGGGGAATATTTCCAGAATGAGATTTTCACTCTGCAGCAGAGTGTGCGCTGATCTGAAACTTCCTGGCAGATTGAAACCGTGTGCCTGACTGAGACTCGAACTCGGGACCTTTGGCTTTCATGGGCAAGTGTTCTATGAACTGAGCTAATAGATCCATTTAGTATGTTCTTGGACACTAGGATGAGTTTATAAAAAATAAAAAAACGCTCGTGACTGCATCAATCACCATTTTCATATTTTTATAAAGTTGTCCTATTCCCTAGAACATACAAAATGGATATACTTTATCTTTTACCTAGTAATAATATAATAATAAGTATAATGAAAAATCATTTATTTTACATGCATTTCCCATAGGTGAATGTAATGTAATTAAATAAATTAGAGAATGAATTATTATTTTAAAACAATTTCTTAAAAAAGCATTTTTTATAACTTTTTCTTAGCCCCAAATATTATCCGATCTTTGACTTCCGTGAAAAATGTGTTTTTTAAAATTATTTTCAAAACAAATTTAAAAAAAGCATTTTTATAACTTTTTCTTAGCCCCAAAAATTGTCCTATTTTTGACTTTTGTGAAAAACAGTTTTTAAAAAGAAGGAGTATAAAAAAGCATTTTTTACAACTTTTTCATAGCCCCAAAAATTGTCCTATTTTTGACTTTTGTGAAAAACGTGTTAAAATTACTGGGAAAAATATTTTTTTAAAAATTTCACATCATGAACTCTATATAATGAAATTCATTATTTCTATTTTTAAGTCTCTTCATTCCTTTAAATTTCAGTTTCATTTGTCCTTTTTTAATTGCTTCAAGTTCCCAAGGATCAATTAATTTGTAATATCTGTTTGGTAAAATATCTTTAAAATCATTATTCAGTTCCATACAAATTTTTTCTCCATATCTAGTATTTAAATATTCACAGTCAGCAAATTTTATATAAAACATTAATCTCTAGTTGTTATTTTTTTAAATTTCTCTCAACACACTAACATCATTGAACTTCTTGTTATAGTTTCCATTTAATAGAAAAAATTTATTAGATTTATATATAATAATTATTTATTAGATTTTCAACAATGAGTAATGACCATATGGTAATGTATCTATTTTATTTTCCAATACATATATTTATTATCATGGGGTCTTTGTGCTTTTTGTTTACTTGAATTGTACATATTTCATGTATTTCACTTTAAATTAAATTAAATTTTCTATATTGTTCTTTATTGTTAAATAAACAATCTTTATAATCTTCTAAACTTCTTTTGTTTCTAACAATGAATTTTTTAAATTCCTTTAGATTTCTTTTCTATTTTGTTACCAACTTTATATGCATACATCTTCGCCCTTAAACCGCAAAATCCTTCCATTATTTTTCCATTACATTCAGCTTTCATTTTACCAACAATGTTCTTATTTACTTGTGGAATACCATATATATTATCTGTTAGATAATCACTTGTATCAAAATAATCAATCATTGATGTCATATCTTCATAGAAATCTTCGCTTATAACATTGTAAATACAACTATCAGTATCTTGATAACATAATTAAATATTTTCTCCATATTTCAGTTTCATAACTCTATAATGAAAATCATACATTAATTCTTTAGATAAACCAAGTATACTTAATCCAACATAAATATGTTTATAAAATATTAGATAGTTTTATTCATATGAATAGCAGCTAGATTTTCATTAAATATAGTTCTATGTTTAAAGTTTGGTTTAGCTACAAGTTTATCGCAAATTTTACTATTTGAAACTAATTTCATATCTTGGCTATATCTTGTATTCTCCATTGTTTTGCCAAATACAGAATTATTCATTAATTTACAGAAATCTTTTTCAAAATCATTTGTAGCTTTAGTTCTTAACTGTGTGTTTAGATCTATATACTTCTTTAACCAATCATATTGTTTTAATTTAAAAATTTATGTATTTTTGTAAGTTTCATTCCTGAAGATAAATATTGTTTAAGATTTCTATAATGTACTACATAATTACACTTTTTATCTAAAGTAGTTATTAATTTACTTTCATTTGTACCTGGAACAAGTTTTCCTTCAAGAGCTAATGGCAAATCTTTATGTAAATCATGTAATTTTTTGGATATTTTAGATATACTTGAAATGTATATCCAGCTTGATATTGTCTGACATTTCACTTAGTATAACCATATAAATTATTTGCATCTAGATACATTATATAATTTGATATTTCATTTTTATGAAAATCTTTTAAATATTTATTATTTACTTTTACATCTCTTTTACAACATTGTGAAATTCCTCTTATTCCTTTTTCAACCATTAGAAGCATATTATAGACCATGTAATAATTCAAGATTTCGATTAGTAATTTTTAACATTGCACTCCAAGATAAACTTGGCGCTGTAAAATATCAAGATGGATCTAAATTGTATGTATTTATACATGTTTTCTCATATTTTTCAAGAACATCACTTAACAATAATACATCAGTTTTAAGATAGAAATCATGTTATTCACCAAGATTTTAAATATTGAGTTTTTCCAAACTAATTTCGCATGTTCATAATCTTTGTCACTTATGTCACTATCATTTAATTCACTATAAAATTTACCTTTTGTTGGTAATTCCGTTGCTTCAAATTTTTTCCAAGAATCCATGTAATCATATGGATAAACACATTTTATAATTACCAAGTTAACTAATTCTCGAGAAACTTACTTTTAAATACTTTTTAATTAATTTTTCTTTAAATTTGATGAAACTTTATCAAGTTAAGAAGCCATGAATCTAAATGTATCAACAAATCTCATTTTAATTTTTTCGAATATTTACTAAAACTAAGGTATTTATTTTCATTATTTGGTATTAATTCTATTTCTTTATTATTATAACCAAGTTCTTTTACAAAAATATGTGAATCATAACCAGATAAATTATGTAGATGAATAGGTACAAAATCAGATTGTTGTATTTGAAATTACAATTATTATGTAATGGAGGAATATATTTTCCAGTTAAATGATCATGATGACGAACGTTTTTACTATTTTTTTATAGTTATATTATGTACAAAATCTAGAATTATTATGTATTTTATTTTCTTTATTTGTAAGTGGTTTCATGTCTTCAATTTCAGAATATATTCTTCCAATTTCTTCAACTTCTTGTTTTATACATTCTATAAAATTTTATTACAATTTGGTCCTCTATAAGCAACAGGATATTTATAATTTTCATATATATATTTAATATAATAACAAAATCCACTTGGCTCGTGTTTTTGATATTTCATTGTATATGGTGTTTCTGAATTTGGTTCACAATTATCCATTTTTAAAAGTAAACTTTCTAACCTTTTGTGTTAATTGATAATTTTTAAAATATACAGATTCTCCTGGTATTTCAACTTTCAATGGTTTATTAGTTAAACAATTTTGTGTGTGGTCCACTAATTTTTCTTTTCTTTTAAAGAGTAGTAAACATAAATCACAAATAGATTTTGCTTCAGTTTGTTTAGTCATTTGACTTGATATATGTCTAGAAAAATGTTTTATACAAAAATGATGTGAATTATTATCTTTCTTGAAATAAAGTAGATTTACATGTTTTTCCTTGTAGGATTTTGTTATTTTTAATGGATACACTGGATAATTTTCATCTTCATCACCAAATGAATAAACATTAGTAGATACATTACTTATATTTTGTATTTGTGGAATATGATCAACTAGTACAGGAAATTCAATTTTTGCAAGTTTTTTTTCATCGAGATCAAGACCAACATTTTAATATTTAGTTATTCTTTCTGGATATCCATATACAGGAAAGAGAGCTGCTTTTATAGACCATAAAAACACTTTTGATCATTGTTTTTTACATTTACACATGCTTTCTTAATATTAATTTTATCTGGTAACTCAATATAAGATGATCCTCTTAGTGGAACATATTTATTAATTGCTAGTTGTAAATTCTATTTAATGACCATCCTGAACCATGTCCTTGAAAATTAGATTTTTTTTCTAAAATATGTCTTTTACAATATTTGAATTTTTTTATTAAAATCTTTTTCTGTTAAAATAGTATAGTTTGGTGTTTGTTGTTCAAATTATTGAACTTTTTCATTTATTTCATCCATTTATAGTTTATATTCACAATATAAATTAAAATTTATCTTTACACCATGATGATCTTTCAAATAGTCTTTAACAATTTAAAAATTTTTGTTTTTACTGCATTTAATAAATAATTAGTATCATTTATAGTGATACTATTTTCAAAATTTGTAGTTTGTAATTTGTCTGCAAATGCTTTTTCAACTAAGTAATGTTTCATTGTTTTTCTATCTTTTGGTTTTACAAATATATTTGTAGAAAATGAAAATATTCTTTTTAGTGGTTATGTTCTTTAGTTAGATCATAATACCATAAATATCATAATATGGTAACCTTTTCCAAAGATTTTCACTAACTTTATTATTTTTAACTATATTTGTTTGAATATCACTTACGTCTTCAGGAATATAAAAATTAACAATATTTTTATAATCTTTGCTTACTTTTGTTATATACTTTTTATGATTTTCACTTATTTTAAGCTTATTTTTTAACAATATTTGTCTTATTTTCATATATAATATTTTCACTTACTAGAGGTGTAATATTTCTAACATTATTTCATCATTACAAATAATAATTGAATGATTATTAACAATAAATCTAATTAATTCAACTTTATATATATTTGAATATCTTCGTAAATTATTTTCCTTACAAAAATCACAAAGTCTTGCAACAGCGTATCTTTGTAGTCGATAAGCAATTTCTTTTAGTGGAACAGCAGTGTATCTTTCGCTTTTGCTCTTCTATTTATCACAAAAAATTTAATAGATTTGTAAAAAATATCTTTATTAATAAAATGATAACTATTTAGTAGATAGATAAGGATTATTATTTAATAAATAATTAATCAAAAAGAAAATTAGTGTAACAGTCAACTAGTTTATTATTTAGTTTTCAAACACTTAGTTTTTAACAATTAGTATTTAGTAGAATTTGTTTATTATTTAGTTTAACAATCAATTAGTTTGCCCATCTGTTTATT
Source organism: Schistocerca serialis cubense (assembly GCF_023864345.2). Lineage (NCBI taxonomy): Eukaryota > Metazoa > Arthropoda > Insecta > Orthoptera > Acrididae > Schistocerca > Schistocerca serialis. The sequence goes on from NC_064639.1 coordinate 495,044,789, forward strand.
ACAAAAGAATTAATTAGGTTCGTAAAAATTATTTGTATTAATAAAATGATAATTATTTAATTGATTCATAGAGAATGAATTATAAAGGATTATTATTTAAAGTTAAAGCTTCCTTATTCTTAATATATTCTACGTTACATTTCTTATTATATTTATCTTTATGTGATGGATTTATATAAAACCATTTTAAATCTTTAATTACTTGACAAATTTTACATTCCTTTGTTTGTTTAGTTGTAACTTCTTCTCTATTGGATTTCGTCTTAAATGTTCTTTAACTTAATATTTAGCTACAAATTCGATTTTAATTGTAATTTTCTACATGATTTTAATTTAATCATATCCTACATATAGTTCTATAACCTTTTTTTGTGTATTTGAGTAAAGTAAAATTATCAATTGAATTCTCTGTATTACAACATTTAAAAAATTTAGTTTTCCCAGAACAATCTCGTTGAACTTGAACGTGCCCCAATTATATAGAAAAAAATTATTAGAATTATAAAAAACTAAAATTTAATAATTTTTATAATCTTTTAAATTTTTATTTTTAGTTAAACATCTATAATATTTTAAGAATGAGAATTATCAGAATCATAAGAAGGATCATTAGATTCATAGTCCTGATTTCTAAATCGTCGATTTCTGTCAAATATAGGACCAAAAGAGCATGTAGTTACTGGTTAAGAATAAAAAAATTGATCAAAAAATCTAATTATATTTACTGGTAAGGAATCAAGTGTTGTCACTATGTTAACTGATGTTGGTTCTTTATTTTTAATAATACTTCTACAAAATGGGTAATTTTCTTTTTCCCTTAACCATCTGGCAATACATTCTTGATGAAAAATATGCTTGAAATTTTTTAAAAAAATTGATTATTATTCTCATCGTTTAAACAAGTAGGACAATCAATATCTTTTTCACATACGTCAAGTAGTACATACGTTTCCTTTAGTTTAGATCGCATTTTGTTTTGGTTCTCCATTTGTAAGGAATAATTTTTATTAAAGTTATAAAATAGTAAAATTCTCTAATTTTATACTGTGTCTTTCAATACTTTTATTACTTTATTGACTAATTGAGATGTTTTATGACAATCAATACCAAATAAAGATAAATCGGTTGTTCCTGCTCTAACTCCATTTTTTGTAAATTCGCTATATTGATAGAATGTATCATCTTTGAAAAAATACAACAAACCATTTGTGTATCTAAACGCAAATTTCATTTTTGGTGGTAATGCTGGAAATTCTCTAGTTATAGTTCCCAGTGTTCTATATGTATAAGTACATTCATCTAACTATACATAGTAATATTCGTTAAAGAATAAAAGTGTTCCACCTGAATAAGTGTTTAATATACTATTCAATAAATTTTTTTACATAATCCTGTAACAGTTATTGACTTTGGATACCCTGAAAGTGATTGTAATATGTGTTAATCTACCATATGAAACGTATTGTAAACAATTATTACAATTTCACCACTTTGTCTTTGATATCTCTGTCTATTTTTTGTAAATCTTTTGGTAAAAATGTTAACCAATTAGTTATTAATTGTGATTTATTCTCATTTATTGAAACCCACTTATTATGAAAAATATACAAAATTCCATTTGGAAAAAAGTAGGTGATCAAATTTCTTGAGTTCACATAATGATTCAAATGCTTCAATTGGTATACATAACATGGTAGTTCTTGTTGTTGCTGTAGTTGCTTTTGTTATTGTTGTTTGTGTTCCATATAAACTTTGAATAGCATCAATATCATATTGAGATAATTCTAAATGTGAACCATTATAGTAAGGATACATTATTGGTTCGAAATCATCTGAATGTTCTAAACTTAATGCATGACCGATTTCATGTACTATAACTACAAATAGATTTGTTTGATATTTCAGCGTGTTTTTACCAATTTCCAAATACCAGTTTTCATCTTTATCCATATGCATTTCTAATGGATCGTTATTCCTATTAGGGAAAAAAGCGTGACCTAATACATTTCGTTTTCCATCTAACTCTTTTGGACAGCATTGACCATTAACTACATATGAATGTATTCGCCGTTTACCTTTAATTAAAATATCACGATCATTGACATCGTGAATAAACTGAATATCACTATATTTCTGCCATAAACTTAAAGCTGCATTTGATAATTCTAATACCCTTTTATTAGCTCCTTTATAATTCCATTTTATATCCCTTTATTGCATTTGTACATACTAGTTCTGTAAATATCAAGTGAATCTTTTACATCACATCTAGGTTTGTTCAACAAATGTAATGTTTTTTCACTTAATTCACCAGGAACCTCAACAGTGTGTGTTAGTTGAAATAACATTAAGGATTCTCTTAATAGTTAATCACTAACTTGGGTTACTTCAGTTTTTGGTGAAATATTTAAGTAACCAAAATAAATATTATCTACCTTATTCTTCTGTAGTTCTGAGCCCAGTGCAGCTACTATTAATTTCACAAACAGCAATAACAGAAATATCTTCATTTAAATAGAATTAAAATAATATAATTCATAAAGATTTTTTCATTTACAATTCAATTTAATAATAAATACAAGTACTATTTATTTTTTGCAAAACTAATAAAAAATATTTCTCTTGAGTGGAATCGATTGTAGATCTGTTCAACAACAAGCTCACATACATCAATAAACAAGTTCTTATGATTATTGACGAAGAAAATAATCGTTGTTTTAAAGCTAAAGATGTTGCTGATATTTTAAAATACAAAAACTCAAATGATGCAATAATTAAACTGTTGATTCAGAAGATAAAGAAAATTTTGCCAATATTTTGAGCATTACATTTGCGATCCCACATCAAGAATTGATAAACATACTATTTTCATCAATGAATCAAGATTATATTCTTTAACTTTAAAATAAAAAAAGAAGAAGCTAAACAATTTATAAGATGGGTTACACATGAAGTTTTACCATCAATTAGAAAACATGGTGAATATACGATTAGAAAAGAGATGATTGATGATTATAAATATCAAATAAAATACAAAGATGATTGTATACAACAACTACCAGATCTGAATAAATCAAACACATAAATAATTCAATTAAAAGATGATAGAATTAAAATAACAGATGATCATTTTCAAAATTTAAGAGAAACAGTTAATATTGCTTCTTAAATAATAGGTAAAAGAAATTAAGAAATAAATAGGTTATTACCACATGTAGGCCCTAAAACAATTGATGACAGATTAAGACAAACATTCATTCTTTTAAAATTATTTGATAATGAATGTGAATATGACTATTATATCATTAGAACACAATGAAAAAATTTACAGAAACAACTGTATAAAATCGAAGATAGACATACAAGTTGTAAAGAAATGTTAATCCTAATTCAGTAAATCTGTTTTCAAAGAATGAAAGAAAATTTAAGGAAATTCTGTCATCACGACTACTTTAATATTTTAGATAACTATATGCTAGAACAATTTATTAATGATATAATTAGTCTTGACTACTATAAAATAACTTCATCTTTATTTACCCATCTGTTATTTGAATTATCAAAACCTAACCATTTAACATAAACTTTATCTCCTTGGTTTCTTAAAACTTTTTCAACCAAATATACATCTGGATATTTCGTTTTCTGTAGTTCTTGTTCATAAAAATTTCCTTTTATATTTTATAATTTACGTGTAACTGGATTAGAATAAATTACATTTTCAATTTCAAATATTTCTGTTGACCAATTAGCTGTACATCTTTTTTCAAAAAGACCTTTAAGTTTACTAATTCTCAGTTTATCACCTTTTTTAAATTTAGGTTCTTCACTAAATACAACTTAAATTATTTTTAAATTTTTTTCATTTACTGCTATTGGTTTCATTCTTATTGTAGAACATTTTGCGTTATTGCATTCATCAATTAGATCTTTAACTAATTTTATCCATTTATAATTTCCTTGTAAAGAAAATTTCTTCCACATCTTTTATTTAAGTGTTCTATTAAAATGTTCAACAACAAATGCTTTTAAGTCTGAATAAGTTCAATAATGATTAATGTTATATTTGTTGAATAATTCTTTAAGTTCTTTAATATAAAATTCTTTACCACTATCTGTTTGTAAATTATGTGGCTTTCTATCTATAAAATTTGTTTCGAATGCATCAACTACATTTTTTGCTGTTTTATCTTTATTAGGAACAGCCCAAGCAAATTTTGAGAAAACATCGATAACAGTTACTAATGATTTATATCCTTTGTTTATTTTAGAAATAGCTTTTAAATAACCTGAATGCATTCCAACTACATCAGTTTGCCATAAATCATCTATATTAAAGAAATAACACTTCTTCTTTTAAAATTCTTTCTCATTGGTTTATGTAATTCACTATTTATTTCTTCACGAATATTATTATTATTATTTAAACCTTCACCATCTACAAACCTTTTTTAATGAATTTACTCTTTTTGGATTTACATATTGTACATTGGCCTTCAATTCTTTGTCTTCCATTTTTAGTTGTTACTCTATGTGGATTTTGTGTATCAGTAAACTTTTTACATTTTAAACAATAAATATGATAATCATGTGAAGTATGATTTTCCATTTATATAAATTAGAAATTTCATGAAATTAAAATTAATCTAATTTTTCCAATACTTCTAGATCTTTACCTACTTTTTTGCCTAAGCTTTTTTAAATTTCTGATTCTAATTATGTAATGTAACTTTCTACTGAATCAATTTTATTTAAAGCATTAATAAGATTTCATTTCATATCGTTTATTTGTTTCTTATTATGTGGCATAATACCATTTCTTTGCTTTAAATCTAAAAGAAGCATGTTATAATCTTCTTTATTTACATAATAAGAAAATTGTGTTAAAACGCTAGTGTAATCTGGTTTTGTAACATACTCTTCTTCTAAGTATAGTTTGTTAAATGTTTTAAATCAATTGAATCATTTGCAGTATCAAGTCTTCTATTTTTAAAACGAATACAACTTTTACTTATTTTAAAAATAACATTAAGTTGTTTTTGAAATTGTTTAACTGCATTAATTATCTTTGGATCCATTGATGATTGTAGTAGTTTAATACTATTTTCAATATTTCCTAATTTTAATGTAGTTGTATTAACTAGTTTTTCATTTTCTTTAAATAAATGTATCTTTTTTCTGAAAACGTCCAATTATTAAATCTAAAATATCATTAAAATTATATTTTTCACCTAATGTTTTTAAAATGAATAAACATAAATGCCCACATATTACTTCCTCAAAATTTTGTATTCTATCGGCACTGTAACATAATTCATTTTTTCCTAAATAGTTAAATAATTGTTTTGTTATATTACCACAAAATGAATAAAAACTCCTTTTTTATCATAATTTTTTAAGTAACAAATCCAATGTGACCAGAATTATCAGATGTATCTAAATTAACTATACCACACTGAATTTTAAATTACTTATTTGGCAGTTCTTCAATCATATATATAGCACAAAGGTGTTTAATTTTTAATTGTTTAGTAAGTTCTTCAATATCAAAATTACTTAATGCTTTAGGATGTTTATCAATTACTTTTACGAAATTTTTTGTTTTCTTTATTCCTTTACCAGCTTTCTTTTCCATTTCTAAATGATGTCTTTTTTGTTCCTCTAGTTCTTTATCAGCTTTCTTCTTATTTATAACTGCATTTGCAATTGCTGCAGAATTACCAGCTAAAGAACCAATTGTTGCTAAATAAGGTAATGCTTCTAAAAATAATGGTAAAAATACTCCTTCATATTCTGATAGTCCTTTACCATCTTTCTTTTTTGTTAGATATTCAATAATTTTATTTAACAACAGGAATAGCTATTGTAATAAGTAAATTTGTAACTTCCTTCTTTTGCTTCTTTCTTTTTTGAACATCTATTAAAAATGGTTCAATTGCATTTAATTGTTCATTATTTGTCTTTAATTTAATTGACTTTGTTTTTTGCCACTAGGTAGTAAAGTATAATCAATTGTGAAGTTTTTCATTTATATAGTTAAAAATTTAAGAAGATTTTTCATAATCCCCAACAATTTTCATGAACATTAATTCGCATTCCTTATTTTCGTTTTCCATACATGATTCCTCTAACACCTGTTGCTGCAACTTTTTCTCCAAATGAAGCAACATTTGCATACGTTCTTTCTTTTGCAGCTAATTAAGGTTCTTTATCTGTTATATGTATTTTTTCTAAATCTTTATTGTCTCTATAAGCAATATAATGTTTTTTAAAGGCTTCATCTAATGCCTTTATTCCATCATCTCCTGTAGCTAATCTTTCTTCTAATTTCGTTCCTGAACCACAAAATCGATAACCAGGAATATGTATTTCGAATGGCAATTTGTTAATTAAAGTATTTACTAATTCTTTTCCATATTTATCACTGTTCCAAAATGTATGTGGAAGGTTATTTAAAAATCTAATTAAATATGGAATTCCTTTCAGATTATCAGTTACAAAATCACTAAATTTATTTGTTAACATTTGTGTAATACTAACTTTTTTATTGTGATAATTCTCACTTCCAGCTAATTCTTCGCCATGAATTACTGCTAATCTATCAATTAATTGTCTAACATAATTCATCCACACATATTCAATTGCTTTATCTGTATATTGTTTAACTAAACCATATCCGATAGCAACTTATTCTTCACTTGTTGGTGAAGAATCTGATGATGGTAGTTGATATCCTTATGGAAAATATACATTAACGATTTCTTTTATCAGTTTATTATATTTTTTACCTCTACTTAATTTGATTTTATTTGGATTACTTTCAGAACATAGTGCTACTGAACGATATAATGTATCTGCGTATTTTGATAAATCAACAGAATTAAACGTTTCATTTAAATTATCTATAGTAATTTGTTTTTTAGTTAAAAGATTCATTAATCGCTCTGTACCTTCATATTCTTTTCACCTACTTTTAATCTATCACCATTCGATATTACAGGTAATTTACCAATAAGTTTAAATGCTACAACAGGTTTTAATTCAAAAGTTGGATCTTCACTATGATTAATATACTTTAACATTCTTTTGCCTATATTAATTAATATTTTTTACCAACATTTGCTTGTGCTTCATCATCATTATCATTATCATACTGTAACTCTTCAATTTTTGTGGCATTATCAGGTTGCTTCTCTTCTGTTGTTTTCCTTAATTTTTTTCCATGTTCATATTTATTAAATTTATCTTTAATTTCTGATTCGCTTAATGTATAACCATGTATTCCAGAAATATAATCCTGAGACCAATCTTTTAATGGTTTAATTGATGATAGGTCTCCAAAATCTTATATATGATCATGATATGGAATCATTTGTTTTTCAACGTCTCTATTTTCTTCAATAGCTTTAAAAACATTATCACCTAACCCTTCAACACCTTGTTTTACTTTTTCAGTAGCATCAATAAACAAGGTTGATCTTCGTTTTTATATTTTTCATATTGTGTTCTTGGTTGATTTTTCCAAAGCTTAAATTGTTATTTTAATTTTTCAGCTTTCTTTTTATTTTGTTTAGCTTGTTTAACAACTTTTTCATTGCACTTTGTAAAAGTTTATTAAGGAAGAAAAAATAGTTATGTTTATGTTTATGTTTAACATTTATATATATGTTTAATGTTTGTTTTTATAAAAATAAATAAGATAACATGTACTTATTCATTTATCATAATAATAACAACCACATGTGTCTGGTCCACACGTAGTATTATCGTTAGACCAAGAACAATTTGTAAAATGTTGGCCATAAATTGATTCTACTTTTTCTGACTTTTCATATTTTTTTAAGTAATCAAGTGCTTCTTTATATTCATTTATATGTTCAGGTAAAACATCATCATTATTGTCTAACAGATGTGCAATATCATTTTTTTAAAGTGTTCATTGATTAGAGATATAAATTGTTAAAGGTTTATAAAATGTTGTATTTTATTTCTAAACTTACCTTCATTTGGTTTTCTAGACATATCTATTTGAAAAATCCAAATTTATCGTTCCATCATTTGCTACACATTTCTTTAAAATTATCAAACTGTAAATCTCCACGAATAAACTCATGGTTAATATGATTTAGATTCGTATCATCTTGTCTAATAATTAAAAAAATTAAATTATCTCTAACTAATTGTTTTGGTATTTTTGATTAAGTTTGATCTAAGTAAAAACCATCTATACCTTTGTGTCTGCCTCTAGTAAATTATTCTCTTACAATATCTTGATGTAATCATCGAATACCACAACTGAATTGTTTTCACATTCATCTAACTGAATAATTTCATCACTATTTTCAATGAAAGTAGCAATCTTCTCATTATGTTTGTTTTCAATTTTTTCACATCTGTTTATGAATTCTTGGTACTTTGGCTTATCTAAACTTTTTGAATATACATACAAATGATTAATTTTATTCCAATTCAACCATGCTGGAGCTAAAATATAATTCTCAATCGTTGATGTTGTTTTTCCACAACCACTTGGCCTGATTATTGCACATCTAATATAAATTGGTACAAGTTTACCATGTTTGTTTTTTAACTCATTTTCTGGAATTCTTACTTTAGGTTTCCAATCTTTGTTCATTTATTAATAATTTTTTCAGTAATAAATTAGCAGATTATTTCAACTTAGTGATAAATCATCTGCACTTATAAAAAGATTAACTGTTCCAATATGTGATAATTATACTAATGTTTCACTACTTGGTTTTTATTCAACTTTTTTAACTCCAAATATTACAACAAAAAATAATAAACATTATTGTGGTGGGGAAGTGATAGAAATTCCTGTAGGTCAATATATTTTTAAAAATTTTACAAATTTATTAATTCGAAAAAGCCCAATATACACATTAAAGCAGATTAAATTTTAAACAGAAATGTTATTGAAAGCAATGTAAAATTATATATGGATATAAAAGATAGTATTGGCAGATCACTTGGTTTTAGTAATCAAGTTGTTTTACCTAATGAAATAGCTGTAGCTAAAGATGTTCCTAAGATAATTCCTTTTGAATTAATAAATATAAATTTTAAAGTTTCTGATGGGATATATGTAAAACATAATGATAATTTTCATAAATAAAGTAATATTATTGCTTCATTTAAACATAATGCAGAATTTGGTGGATCAATCATTTATGAATCAAAATATTCTGTAAGTGTTTCTATTTTTGATACAATTCAAGATTTAGAAGTTACTATAACTGATGAAAATGATAATGTAATCGACTTTAATGGTGCTACTGTAACAGTTGTTTTTGAAATATCTTAGTCACAGACAAAAGTCTGCTTTGCTGACACTAATAAATTTTCCTTAATAAATCATGAATAACATTGACAGTTATCAGTTTTACTTATTTCCTGTGAATGAGAAAACTAAAAATAATTTAAATGTTCCTAACAAAGATACAGAAATTGAAATAAATATTGGTGATGGTTGGCTTCATCCAAATAATGCACAATTATACATGAATTTTAGTATTATTGGAAATGATGGTATAGATTATCCAACTTATGTAGGAAAATCGAACAAAAAAGTAATTGATAATTATGTAGCAAAACTGTTTGATTTTATAACGATAAAGAAAGGAAATAATATTTTATCTAGAATTGAGGATCCTTTTATTTCTTCATCTGTTTTACTTCATCTAACTACGTGTGTTACTAACAAAATAAATTCAGAGGACATATAATTAATACAGGAAAAATAAATAGTAAAAGAAATGAAGTACTTTATCCATTATTGTTTGTTGGTGGATTTTTTAAAGATTATAAAGAAATTATGTGCGAAGGAGATTTAACTGTAATTTTTACACGTAGTTCATCTTCTGGAGACATAATTCTTCGTTGGGGCGATAGAAATGATGATGGAATTGAAATAAATTATACAGTCCCTAAAGAAGGAAAAATAGTTATAGAATCTATGAAAATTCGTGTACGTGTTGTTAAATATGAACCAAATTACGAACTTGGACAATGTGAAAATATTTTTAAAATCCTAAAATTCCTATGTAGATATAACAAATTACTTTAACTCTACAGAATTTGTTAGGACATATTTTGTTTTTGTTGTATATCAGACAAATCCAAAAAATAATCAATTAGTTGATTTGTCATTATTTGATCATGTTAAGCTACAGAATATTTATTTAAAAATTGGTAGTAAGGAAGTTTGTCCTCAAGAAATGTGGAATATTAATCTGCTAAATAATTTCTGTAAAGCACATGATGCATTTCTAGGTTTGTAACGAATTACTTTACTAAAATCATATATTGATATTAATCCATTTAGTTTTATAACTAATTATCCAATTTATGTAATCAGTATGACACACAGAAAGAATGTTGTAATTACACAAAAAACTACTATGCAACTTTGTGCATATTTTAATGATAAAATTCCGAATGATACACTTGCTTATGTAATTATGTATGGTAAAAAGAATCTTACATATGATGCACAACATAGAATACTTACTGAAAATTTTATATTTGCTTGTATATAAATGAATGGAAAACTTAAAAAAGTTATTAAAGTGTTAACTTAATGCTTATAAACATTTCTGAAACATTTTAAGAGGGATGGAAAAATGAAAACTGAAAATTTTAGTATGTTTCTTATTAAATGATTTCTGATTTATTTTCTTATATTTTTTCTGGATAGCTCTTTTTATGTAGATTATATTAGCATTTTGAATTTTTAAAATCGTTTAATATTTGACTGAAAAATTAACAAAATAGAATTTGACTCTTGCCCCTGCGAGTTATGCAACCCAACTTACTTCCGTGTATTGCTGGTAGCGTTTTTTAAGGGGGAAAAAGACCCAACCAAAAATGCAATCAGAAATCAAATGTCTAAAAAATAATACGAATTTACGTAGTCTTGAGATTAAACAGAAAATCACAAGTCGAAAGGTGCTGAGTCATGGTAGATACATTTTGTATGTATGAAACTGTACTTCACTTTATACATATGAAACTGTACTTAGAGAGACATCTGTGAGAATTAGTCTGGACTAGATGCTAACTTCTGTCAACAGATGGCACTGATGTTAATTCCATTTACTTTAATGTGGGAACATACTTTACTTTAGATATAATTTTCTCTATTATTGTTTTTAATTTTGTTGTTAAAAACCACATTCATCAATAGTTCACACTTGTTCTCCAATTTAAAAATGGAATAATGTTAAGAAAATAATTAAGTTGAGGCTGAAATAAATTGATGAAGAAGTTGATTTTTAGAAGATACTTTGTAGGTAGAACTCCAACTACATATACAATCTTCAAGCTCCTGTACTTCAGCCAAACTTCACACAATCGTTGACCAATGAGAGTGCGCATATCAAAGGTCATTATAGCATATTTGTGTGGAGAGTGCCAGCCATTTTGCTGAAACATCCAACACACTTGCCTATGTACTTAATAAGAGCCCAAATAAAAGAAGTGGTTCTGTTAATTCAGAACTTAGTCTTCATGTAGCACTGTGTATATAGGATCAGAGGAGTCCGAAACAAAGAAAAATGTGTGTAGGATATTGTGGCATTGTTTTGCAGTTTTTAAAAATCAATAAAATTTTTAATATAATTTACTTTTGTTTTAATTGATACATTTTCATTAATGTTCGTTACAGTCAAAAAGTAGTTGAAACTAGGTAGCTGAAAACAAAGTGATTTTATTACCTACTTGATATAATTTTAAAAACACGTTTTTCACAAAAGTCAAAAACAGGGCAATTTTTGGGGCTAAGAAAAAGTTATACAAAATGCTTTTGTAAAAAAATTTGTTTTGAAAATAATTTTAAAAAACATGTTTTTCACAGAAGTCAAAAATAGGATAATATTTGTGGCTAAGAAAAAGTTATAAAAAATGCTTTTTTAAATTGTTTTTAAAAATGATAGTTCATTCTCTAATTTATTTAATTACATTACACCTATGGGAAATTTATGTAAAATAAATGATTTTTTATTATAGTTATTATTATATTATTATTAGGTAAAGGAGGAAGTAGATCCATTTTGTATATTCTGGGGGAATAGGACAATTTTGTAAAAATAAGAAAATCGTGAGTGATGCAGTCAAGAGCGATTTTTTTAATAAAATTGTCCTAGTGTCCCAGAACATACAAAATGGATCTGCTTGAGCTATCCAAGCATGACTCATGCCCTAAGCCATTTCTCTGCAATAATCTTTCTTTCAGGAGCGCTATTTCTGCAAGGTTCGCAGGAGAGCTTCTGTAAAGTTTGGAAGGTAGGAGACAAAGTACTGGCAGAAGTAAAGCTGTGAGGATGGTTCGTGAGTCATGCTTGGGTAGTTCAGCTGCCAGAGTACTTGCCCGCGAAAGGCAAAGGTCCCGAGTTAGAGTCTTGGTCTGGCACACAGTTTTAAGCTGCTAAGAAGTTTCATATAAGCCAAAAATATTGGAATATAGCGGACATAACATTATGATAAGCAATGAGGATAACGAGTGACTGCAAGCACTTATCGCCAGTGAACCTCAATGTAAATCTCATAATTTATTCATTGTTGGTGGATCTACATGTCTCTTGCTTGTATCTACACTCCTGGAAATTGAAATAAGAACACCGTGAATTCATTGTCCCAGGAAGGGGAAACTTTATTGACACATTCCTGGGGTCAGATACATCACATGATCACACTGACAGAACCACAGGCACATAGACACAGGCAACAGAGCATGCACAATGTCGGCACTAGTACAGTACCTTTCGCAGCAATGCGGGCTGCTATTCTCCCATGGAGACGATCGTAGAGATGCTGGATGTAGTCCTGTGGAACGGCTTGCCATGCCATTTCCACCTGGCGCCTCAGTTGGACCAGCGTTCGTGCTGGACGTGCAGACCGCGTGAGACGACGCTTCATCCAGTCCCAAACATGCTCAATGGGGGACAGATCCGGAGATCTTGCTGGCCAGGGTAGTTGACGTACACCTTCTAGAGCACGTTGGGTGGCACGGGATACAAGCGGACGTGCATTGTCCTGTTGGAACAGCAAGTTCCCTTGCCGGTCTAGGAATGGTAGAACGATGGGTTCGATGACGGTTTGGATGTACCGTGCACTATTCAGTGTCCCCTCGACGATCACCAGTGGTGTACGGCCAGTGTAGGAGATCGCTCCCCACACCATGATGCCGGGTGTTGGCCCTGTGTGCCTCGGTCGTATGCAGTCCTGATTGTGGCGCTCACCTGCACGGCGCCAAACACGCATACGACCATCATTGGCACCAAGGCAGAAGCGACTCTCATCGCTGAAGACGACACGTCTCCATTCGTCCCTCCATTCACGCCTGTCGCGACACCACTGGAGGCGGGCTGCACGATGTTGGGGCGTGAGCGGAAGACGGCCTAACGGTGTGCGGGACCGTAGCCCAGCTTCATGGAGACGGTTGCGAATGGTCCTCGCCGATACCCCAGGAGCAACAGTGTCCCTAATTTGCTGGGAAGTGGCGGTGCAGTCCCCTACGGCACTGCGTAGGATCCTACGGCCTTGGCGTGCATCCGTGCGTCGCTGCGGTCCGGTCCCAGGTCGACGGGCACGTGCACCTTCCGCCGACCACTGGCGACAACATCGATGTACTGTGGAGACCTCACGCCCCACGTGTTGAGCAATTCAGCGGTACGTCCACCTGGCCTCCCGCATGCCCACTATACGCCCTCGCTCAAAGTCCGTCAACTGCACATACGGTTCACGTCCACGCTGTCGCGGCATGCTACCAGTGTTAAAGACTGCGATGGAGCTCCGTATGCCACGGCAAACTGGCTGACACTGACGGCGGCGGTGCACAAATGCTGCGCAGCTAGCGCCATTCGACGACCAACACCGCGGTTCCTTGTGTGTCCGCTGTGCCGTGCGTGTGATCATTGCTTGTACAGCCCTCTCGCAGTGTCTGGAGCAAGTATGGTGGGTCTGACACACCGGTGTCAATGTGTTCTTTTTTCCATTTCCAGGAGTGTATGTGTGATATCAGTTTCGCCTTTTCTCTCATTGCAGGAGGAGGCCGGCTCACAACACTGCCACTAGACCATTCACTTACGTGGCCATCAATATCTATGTCACCTGAGATGGGGCCGCCAGGCTGCCGTCCCCTTCATTGGCGTCAGCCTGTTGTGATATTCCTGGCTGTGGCTGCCAGTATTTTATTTTGCTAGAAGATCGCCACGATACAGCTTGATACATGTGAAATAGCATATGGTACAAAAGTGGAATGAGGTACAAGTGACTTATGGTACAGTATGTACCGGTTACATGGGAGAGTCCGCCAGTTGACTGAAATTGCTTCTGATTGGTCAGCACATTCGGGTGTTAGGCGCCAAAACGCCTAACTTCTATTATTTATTATTTATATACTTTTCAATGAATTTAACCCAGTTTTCAGTATGACAATCTCTCATGGTTACCCTACGAGTTTATCGTTTTTGTTTATTAAATTTCTTCAGTTTTGAGAAACATACGATTAACGATATTGCTACCGAAATAATTCGGGTCGCTTTGGCGCGCCTGGGAGATGAAGAACTTCAGCTGCGCTAGTCAGACTGTTTCGGGCAATCTTCAGAGCTGGACATGCATCTCTTTTTCAGGGTAGACATGTCATACTCTATATCGGAAGTTGTCAGAAAAGTTACTGTACAATTAAGAAAGCTATGCCAAGTGTAGTAAAAGCCAGTGTAAAATGTATGAAGATTTAAATAATAATGAAACAGGATACATTAATGAGAAGTGTCGCCTATCATCATTGTCAATACTACAGATCTTACCCTCTGTAGATACAGAGACTAACCTGGGCAAGTGGCATCCCATAAAAAGCACAATCACATGTTCAAGATGACAGCATAGCAGCCTCCGCCGAAGAAGATCTTATGAACGATGAGCTGTCTTCTGAATTGGGAAAACAACTTTAGAAGACGAAAGGTTGGTTGAAAGAACGGTTAGGGATTCTTATTTAATCTCTCCAACTTCAGATCTGATTTCCAAAGGACACGCGTAGTTTTTACCGTCCTGCATGGCTGAAAGCACTTATCATTGTTGAACCTTGACTTATATCAAAGTTTAGTTATTGTTAGTGGTTGGCACATGCCTGTTCCTTGTATCCATGTGTGATACTAATTAATTTCGCTTCTTCTTCTGTTGCAGAATGAAGTGGTCTTACAACACCGCCGCTGGACCCTTTGTTGACGCGTCTGTCGACATCTTAATAACCTCAGCCTAGTGGTAGTGGGATTGTGCCATTGAAATCTGCATCACCTCAGCCAGGGCAGCAGTCTACAGCCCCCAACATACAAGTAGTAGTGTGGTGCCATCGATGTCATCACCATCATCTCACCATCTCACCTTGGATCATCAGGCGACTGTCCTCAGCCTAGCAGTGACAGGGCAGTGCTGTTAATGTCATCACAGTCACCCCGTGCCAGGTCTAGCAGTAGCAGCTCCACAGCCCATGTTGTTCACCAACAGCAGGTAAATCACACAACCACGTTAGACTACTCTGTGGTTGCCACTGCTTTTAGGGATAGGATCTTACAGTCCCACATTAATAAAGACAGTTCTAGATTTCGATATCTGGCTACCTTCCTTCATGCTTGTCATTCCTTCATGCCTGTCAAGCAGTGTTGGAAAGGGAGTTCCCTGAAATTATCAATGCCCAGCAGTGCCCCACTATTAGGTGCAAAGCGGTTATCTACTGTGAGCTGTTGCACCTCCATGAAGAAAGCATCAGTGATACTGCAGAGACAAGTATCGTCAAACTGTGGGGGAAAGATGGTATGACATCGTAGGACATGTCTTTTGCAGAGTGGTATGAACATTTACTGAGAGCATCATATTAAAGCATTTTGCCAATATGAAGGGAGGAGAGTCTGGTAATGCATCTAGATGTGTACTCCACCTTGGTGTGTATTCACATATTTTTGATCACCTTAATGGGTGGTCCAGTTTCATCCCTCTCCCAGACGATATTGCTGCTAAGAAGGCATGTATTAATGTCCAGAATCCACATGAGATGGACAAATACTGCTTCGCATGTCGCTTCTGGCTTGCAATGGAAATTATCCAGAAGATGCATCTCAAACACATGAAACTACATCCATATATACATAAAACATGCATACCAAATACCTAATGTCTGCAAGGATTATAACTTTGGAGGCATCTCATTCCCTATAACAGCCCCACATTGAACAAAATTCGAGATGCAGACTCCTGTTTACTCGGTTCAAGTTTACAGTTTACTTGTAGATGAGCGGAAAAGAAAGCCAGAAGGTGTAAAGTGTAAGGTAGCTGAACGCCTCTACTTTTCCAGAGAAGCTGGTCAGCATCCTAAATAGGTCGAATTATTGCTATTCTCCAAAGGCGAGAAGCAACACTACCTTTTCATCGAAAACATGTCCTACCTACTTTTCGCCCAAATGAGTAAAAATAGGGGACAAGACATTTTTGCTACAGATGCCTTGAACCCTTTTGCTAAATGTGAGGATTTAGAAAGGTACCTGATCGATTGCTCGAGCAAGGAATCGGTTATGCCCACCACCAGGAATGATGCCCCTTTGTCGTATACACTGACTCTGTGTGTTCACTAGTTTCTGTGGCATGTTGTGAAGATGATCCCAACAACTCTCACTACTTTCACGCTGGCCGTGGTGGCCGAGCGGTTATAGGCGCTACAGTCTGAAACCGCGCAACTGCTACGGTCCTCCCTCGGGCATGGATGTGTGTGATGTCCTTAGGTTAGTTAGGTTTAAGTAGTTCTAAGTTCTAGGGGACTGATGACCTCAGAAGTTAAGTCCCATAGTGCTCAGAGCCATTTGAGCCACTACTTTCCCAAAATGACATGTACAGTATGCACCAGCGAATCAGGTCATATGGTCGTATGATTTCAGTCGCAACAAATTTGACTCATATGTCAGGAATAATGCTGCAGAGTTCGAAAAACTTGAATGTTGATGGCCTTAATAGCAGAAACATTCTAATGACCAAATCACAGGAGAATGGTGCCTTATACAAGCAGTCAGTTAAATGTCATATTTGCGATCTGCATTTGGATAGAAAGGCAGAAACTCCATGTAGAGACCCCTGTCATCTAAAGGGGAAGTTCTATGGTGCAGCTTACAACAGACTGAAGTACAAACGCCACAACAAATACCTGTCTTCTTACCTAATTTGAGCAGGTATAATTCCGACTTCCTTGTTGAGCACTTCGGTGTTTTACAGCTAGAGAATGGTGAGTATCATACTATCACTATGATTTATGCAGACACTTCTTCAGAAACTTACTGGGACTAGGGATTGAGAGGACATCCTTATCACTTGATCTGCATTTCCCAGTGATTTGAAGTTTCAGCTTGTAACGAAGGAGGAGGTCTTTCTACACAAACAACTGCATACAATGGAGAGACTCCACAGAACCATTTGCCCAAAATAACTGCACTGCTGTAACGGATGCAGAGTATAGGCACACAGTGAGTGCTTGGCAGGAGTTCAACACACTTGATTTAGAGGGTTATGCTGAATTGTACATGGAGACAAATGTCTTGCTGCTTGTAGATGTTTTTGAGAAATTCAGGGTAGATATATTTGGATCCTGCATTCTATTACACCATCCTGGGGCTTTCATGGGATGTAATTTTAAAAAATACATGAATGAACCGCAGACTGTTGACTGATGTGGATATGTTGCTGTTTTTGAAGGTGGGAGTCGCAGGGACTTTGCCAGTGCATTCACATGTACGCCAAGGTGAATACCTCATGACTGAGTGGGGGGTTACAGACCATCTGACGATCTGAGTTACATACTTAACATGGATGTGAACGATCTCTACAGACAGATCATGCAAAAGGTTCTGATAGCTGTCCAAAGATAAAAGCGTCAGTGTGAAGGATAGGAGTCTCAGTGCGGCTGCTGATTCTGTTAGGGGATATGTCCTGGAGGCAGACCTGGAATATCTCACTGATTTGCATGATGCACACAGTGACCTGCTATTGTGTCCTGAGTGCCCAATCTCACAAAATGGTTCCATCCCCAAGCTGATAACTATCATGGGGAGTAAGCAGAGATGCATTCTAGACTATGGAAACCTCCAGCCATGTCTGAGACTGGGGATGCGACTTCTTAGAATTACCTATGGCATCTACAAGCAGTGTCCCTTGTTGAAGGAGTATATTGATTTGAACATTGAACAGACAGTGCTCGTGACATATATTTTGAAAATAATTTTTGTAAACTGATGTGTAATTCAGTTTTTGGCAAAACCATGGAGAATGTTAGAAACTGTCATAATATTCATTTAGTCCACTGTTGGGATGGGCCTTATGGTGCAAAAGATTATGTTACCAGGCCAAATTTTACGCAGGTCACAATCTTCAATGAAGGACTAGCCGCTGTGGAAATGGTGAAGGTTTTGGTATAGATGATGAAGCCTGTCTGTATTGATATGTGTGTTCTTGATATCACCAAACTTCACATGTACCAATTCGATTTTAAGTTTGTGAAACCGAACTTCACTGACGTCAGGTTACATTATATGGATCCACTGGGTCAAAGGTTGCGATCCATATGAAGTAATTAGGTACAGTCCAGAGTAATTCGGCATGTACAGACTTATGGCCGGTAATCCTTATGGCATAACACCTCAGAACAAGAAGGTTATCAGCCTGATGAAGGATGAATCGAGTGACTTGCAAATTGTGGAGCCTGTGGGTCTCAGGTCGAAGACGTATGCATACTATGTACATGCAGCCTCACAGGGGGTCACGATTGAAGACTACAAGGAGTGTCTGTTTTCTGATGATGAATCTCCTTACGTGGTGCAGCACATGGTCTTTTGGCCACGGGCCACATGGTACCACCGCGCTGCAACTGAAAGTCAGTCTGCCACGTCATAATCACTAATGCCTCATGTGTGTGCATGGGATCAGTTCACTCCCATTCTCACACTACTCGCTCAAGCGATTTTTGTATGTGTGAGATGGGGGGAGGTTCTTCATCTGCCGCTGCTAATCTTTATACACTGTAAATACTGAACTGCTAGTTCATTCGTTGCTGTTACATAAATAAAATCATTCTGCATCTACACAATATCTTTTTTTGAAAAACTTTTGTAATTGCTATAATGTAACTCAGCTGTTGTAAAAATTAATGTATAGTTGATCAGTAGCTGTTGTGTAAAGAAAATTATTCTGCGTTTATGCATTTCCTTTTTGAAAAAAATATATTGTTTCTAATAATAAACAATGAGTTAATTCGCCATATATTTGTTTTTATTATTTGTGCCTTTCTCAATTAGCAGTTATTGTAGGGTGGAAGTAAATAAGAACACTTTTATAGAATATTTCTTTTATTTTACACACTATCATTCAGATTTACAGAAAGAGCCAAATAACTGTTTTTTATACGCTTTGAATTCAGTCTGAATCTTATTCAGGCCTAAATGTGCAATTTCATATATGGCCATTCAGCTTCCAAAGATTTTACAGTTACAGGCTCAACTCTTGCACACTTTGGTGCAGGAGGAATACAGGCATTGATGCACTGCTCCACTTATCAATATATAAAACTGCTGTTGCACCAATACTCAACAAATTCATGGTATGCTCCTCTCACCAATGACACAGACTCTCAGTGGCAATTGATAATGCATAATACAGATCTTTCAGTTTGACAACACTTGGACATTTTAGACATATTTTCGTGTCCCATGAGGTTAACTCTGGCATTCCCGAAACGTACTTGGTTAGCAATCTTTTTGCTGTCACCTATCTGCGACTCAACATCTCAACTATATGGTGAGTATCAAGCTATCCTTTTCACAATATTGTTAATAATAATAGTAATTAGAGAATAATTGATACAGAACATACCATTATTCTCCTTCTTCATCTCAGCTGATCGCTGCTGCTGGCAGTATTTCATTCTGGACAGCTAATGATAATGCAATACCAATTGTCTTACTATAAAAATGCTCAGGGGGTGGGGAGATGAATATGCATGGCATTGGCTGCAGATCGAGGGGCAGGGGGTGCCCAGCGTCGGGGGGGGGGGGGGGGGGGGGAAGGTTCTTCATGTGAAATTTCCAGAAGTGTGGAGACCCTCCCCTCCTTGATCTTGGCACGTGGTGTAGGATGTCATGATTCCTGGAACGACCTTGGAGTTAAGGAAGTGCTCATGCTGATGTCAGCTAAAATGACATGCACAATTGTCTCAGCTGTAATATGACACTGAATAAAAAAAAGTGCTGATAGATAATGAGTTAGCATTTTCAGCAAGAACCCGCTGTGACCTACGAATCACCTAAAACTTGCGCCACAAATATTGCGGTAATGGAAAGTGCTATTGACGTACAGTTTTCACTTAATGAATTGATAATCAGGGACATGTATTGCTAGCCAATCAACAGATCACAATAGTAGCTAAAAAGTGTATTTTCTGTTCAAACAAATGTAACAATGCCAACTGAATTAACAAACTAAAAGTACAGTAAATTAGAACATCGACAGTCGTTGCTGCAGGCTTTTAGTGCGAGTCATTTACAAGATATCCTATTTTGAAAATTTCCCACTCCGGAACTTGTACACTACCTGTGGTAGCACACACTACAGAACAACACAAGTGCATACGTTAGTTTTGAAGATTCTGACCTATAACGAGATAGTTGATAATCAGGTTGTATTCAAAATTACGACCAACAGCGGCAACGCACACTTCCAGTCTGATATGGAACGACTTTAGCACGCGTCCTATCATTTCTGCAGAGATGTCTGAGCAGGCTGCCGTTTATGTCATATCATCGGGTGTAGTTGGTATGTCCTTGTAGTCAGTCTTTCAGCATTTCCCACACAGAAAAATCTACAGGCTTCAAATCTGGGAAACAGGGCAGCCAAGGTCCAAACAATATTTGAAGACATACTGAAGTACATCATGTCTTCTATCATCTGTGGAAGATGGCCTGTTAGGAGGCAGTGATACTTGTGCACCTTCATTGTCCCATCTATGAAAAATGGGACTATGAGCTGATGGTTCATTATCTCATATCACATGTTTACATTCCATGGTTGCTGACATTCCACCTGACGAAGCCAACAGGGTTTGTCAACAGACAAATAGTGCATGTTTCGGTGGCTTACCTGGTCATGATTGGTAAATGTGGCTTAATCACTGAATGAGAAAAATCTACAACTACATCTATACTCTACAAACCACTGTGAAATACATGGCACAATGTACATCCTACTATACCAGTTATTAGAGTTTCTTCTTGTTCTATTCACGTATGGAGCAGGGGAAGAATGATTATCTGAATGCTTCTGTGCGTACAGTAGTTATTCTGATCTTATCCTCACAATCTGTATGTGAGTAATACATTGGGGATTATAGTATATTTCTAGAGAAATCATTTATAGCCGGTTCTTGAAACTTTATTAATAAACTTTCTGGGGATAGTTTATGTCTATCTTCAATAATCTTCCAGTTCAGTTCCTTAAGTATCTCTGCGACACTCTCCCACCGATTAAACAAACCTGTGACCATTCGTGCTGTCCTTCTCTATATTCGTTCAATATCTGCTGCTAGTCCTACCTAGTATGGGCCCCATGCACTTGAGAAATATTCTAGAACAGGTCGCATGAGTGATTTGTAAAAATCTCCTTTTTAGACTGATTGCACTTCCCAAGTATTCTACCAATAAACCAAAGTCTACCACCTGCTTTGCCCACGATTGAGCCTACGTGATCATTCCACTTCATATCCCTCCAAAGTGTTACACCCAGGTATTTGTATGAGCTGGCCAATTACAGCAGTGACTTACTGGTGTTACAGTCATAGGATACTATTTTTTTTTTCGTTTTGTGAAGTGCACAGTTTTACATTTCTGAACATTTAAAGGAAGTTGCCAATCTTTGCACCACTTTGAAATCTAATTAAGAGCTGACTGAATATTTATGCAGCTTCTTTCAGACAATACTTCACTGTAGATAATTGCAGCATCTGCAAAAATGTCCGAAGTTACTACTAATATTGCCTACAACGTCATTAATATACAACACGAACAACAACCATCCTATCACTCTTCCCTGGGGCACATCGGCAGTTTTTTCTCCATCAAATGACTCTACATCCAAGATAACATATTGCGTCCTTCCTACCAAAAGGTGCTCAGTCCACTCTCAAATTTCACCTGACTCATGCCACATCCACATGTTCGTACTTTTGACGATCAGCAGAGTCAAGTTCTTTCTGGAAATCAAGAAATACTACAACGAAACATCCTGGCAGATGAAAACTGTGTGCTGGACCAAGATTCGAACTAGGGACCTTTGCCTTTTGTGGGCAAGTGCTCTACCAGAGGCAAAGGTCCCGAGTTCGAGTCTCAGTCCAGCACACAGTTTTAATCTTCCAGGATGTTTCGTATAAACGCACACTCCATTGCAGAGTGAAAATTTCGTTCAAGAAATACTGCATCTACCTGACTACCTTGATCCAAAGCTTGCAGTAAGTCATGTGAGAAAAGTGCGAGTTGGGTTTCACATGATCGATGCTTTCGAAATCCACGCTGGCTGGCACTGAGGAGGTCATTAAGTTCAAGATATCTTTTTATGTATGAGCTCAGAATATGTTCTAAAATTCTACAACAATTATAGATCAAGGACATTGGACGGTAGTTTTTTGGGTCACTTCTACTATCCTTCCTGTAGACGTGTGTGATTTGTGCTGTTTTACAAGAACTGGGACCGGTTTTTCGTTTGAGGGATCTAAGATACTTTATAGTTAGAAGCCGGTCAAGTTTAGCCGCAAATTCAGAATGGAATCTGGCCCTGTAGCTTTGTTCAGTTTTAACGATTTCAGCTGTTTCTCAGCACGACTGACGCTAATACTGATTTTATTCATCTTTTCAATGGTACGAGGATTAAATTGGGACTATTCTCCTGGGTTTTCCTTTGTAAAGGAACATTTGAAAACGGAGTTAAGCGTTTCAGCGTTTGTATTGTTGCCCTCAGTCTCAGTTCCTGTCTCATTCACTAGGGACTGGACACTAACTTTGGTGCCACTAACAGCCTTTACATACGACGAGAAATGCTTTTGGATTTGTGAAATATCATTTGACAATATTCTGCTACAGTAGTCATTGAAGAATCCTGTCTTAATGCCGTGTACAGGAGTTAACATGATCCTCATAATCGTTTCCATGCACAGAGAGAGGTATGATAGAGCTGGAGCCTGTGTAGATGGAGAATGCATAGGACACTTGCTTGACTCATGCCACATCCTCGTGCATTTATTCGGGAGCTAACGTGCGGATTGTACTGCAAAAGGAGCAAGAACAATAATTTCCCCTCTTCTGTCGTACTTGTTTCCTCCTGTTATGTTGTCCAGGTATTACACTACCACTTGCACGCAAGTGGTTGAAGAGGTTCTTACATAATTGCCGAGATGGCTGCCGTCTACAGGGATATTTTGCTGTGTACACCTTACAAGAATGAACTGCATTCTGCTTACACTCTCCTACACCACGAACATATCGGCTTTTTCTGCACTGGTAAATCTCATCATCCACTCACGACCTATTGCTTGGACTATCACACACTAACCGACTAGAAAGTCTCAGTGCACTCAAGGAACACACAAGCACTCAGCAAGCAAACGAGGTGTGATTGGAAAGTTTTAAGAATGGGCTTGTAGTTGTACAATAGTGGTACTTACATGCTACTGTGATGCATCTCTTTCAAAATAGTCGCCTTCTGACTGAACACACCGACTCCAATGGCGGTTCCACTTTTGGAAACATTCCTGGAAATTTTTTTTCTGAAGTGTGTTAAGGACACTCTCCAAATCGGTTCCCTTTCAGTGAAAATTTCAGTTTAGGAAACAGGTAGAAGTCCGCAGGGGCCAAATCAGGGGAATATGCCGTTTGTGGAAGCACAGGAATTTTGAATTTGGTCAAAAATTCAACCATGTAGAAGGCAAGATGAGCCAGAGCATTCTCTTGGTGTAGCACACAACTCCTTCCTTTCCACAACGCAGGCCTTTTCTTCCGCACCTTTTCGCGCAAGCGGTCAATGACACATTTGTAGTATTCTTGGTTAATTGTCTGTTCTCTAGGGATAAATTCATGATGCACAATACCGGTAGAATCGATAAAACGAACATTGTCGTCACCTTCGGCCGACTTTGCCGTGCTTTTTTCGGTCGTGGTGAACCTGGAGTCTTTCACTGTTAAAACTGCACTTTGGTTTCAGGATCATATCCATATACTCACGATTCGTCGCCTGTAATTACTCTATTTAACAAATCTGGGTCATTTTTAGTCCAGTTAATCAGTTCTTGGCACACTTCAAGTCGGTACTGTCTCTGGTCAACTTGACAGCAAAACAAAATTTCACACAAACTCGTTGCTCCATTTTTATGTCGATTTCCACGCAGACAGATCCGGCGACAAGCCCTAACAGACCCTCACTCAACCAGCTGCCACAACAAAATGAATATAGGAAATGCAGTTTCCTGTCTGAGGGCGTTCAAGGACAAGGCAATGACTCACTCCCCATCCTCCGTGTACCTGCCTACCAAACCAGTAAACAGTAGCGGATCCATTCTTAAAACTTTCCAATCACTCCTCGTAACAACGTTGTACCTAGCAACTACACAAGTTGAGTGGTACAAACATATGTCGGTCTGGAAACTTTTCAAAATAGGATATCTCATAAACGACTCGCACTAGACTCCTGTAGCAAACACCACTGATTATTTTAATTTAAACTTACTTTAGTTTGTTAATGTCAATAGGCATTGTTCCATTTTTAAAAAATGTATGTTTGCACAAAAAATATACTTTCTAACGATTAGTACCATCTGTTTACTGGCTAAAAATATGAGGCCCTGACTACCAATACATTCTGTGAAAACTGCACGTCAATAGCATTTTCCGTTTCCGCATATTTACGGTGCAAGTTTTAGGTGATTCACTCTGTATACCCCGTTAAGACTGTGGAATCGGAATGGTTACATAAATGTTTAGTATGAAGTAGTAGGTAGAAGTAGCAGCTGAGCGGTGTAAGAGGAAGAGCAGTAGTGCTTTCCTCATAATATACAGAGTCAGTCAGATATTTCATGAATCGTTTAAGACATCACAATTCTATTTTCACGCAACTGAATGGCATATAATCTGTTTTCGTGGCTGTATTATTTTCTGATGCTAGTGTCACAGTTCAAAAACTTACGAAATCCGTGGTGTTTCATTCTTCAAAATCTGGTTAGTTATTTCAGAGAAATTCCAATATTTAGAACTTAAAGTTAATCTGTTTTTATAATGAGAATGGAAAATTTGTGGTAAGTTCTGTGGGACCAAACAGCTGTGGTCATCGGTTCTTAGGCTTACACACTATTTAATCTAACTTAAACTAACTTGCGCTAAGAACAACACACACTCAAGACCGAGGGAGGACTGGAACCTCCGACTCAGGGAGCCGCGCGAACCGTGGCTAGGCGCCATAGACTGCACGGCTACCCTGCGCTGCTGATGAGAATGACTGCTGTATTACACGAAAGTTCGCGATTTCATTACAAAGTTAAAGAAAAGTAGCATAAAAAGTTTCTTTTGGGTTATGTAAGACATTTAACTTTTCTAATTAGCCAGCACTCACACTCGTGAATGACACAGATAAAATAATAGCTACATTTCCTCTGCTCCTCTCTCATATAGGTGTCGCAATAGTGCAACAATATTTCCTACTTATCAGATGTGACGTACTTCCCTATTTGTATACGAAATCACAAACTTGCAGCTAAGCATTTTAAAAAAGTAAGACTACAGTTTCTTCAGCAAGACTTTGTACAACTGTATGAAACCAATTCAGGAATATAACTCTTTTTGTTGTTCTGACACTCCTTTTGTTCTGAGAAGAAATTACGAAGTAAAAAGGCATTGCATATTCGGATTTTTCTGTTCTTGATGCAGTCATTTGATTAGCGTGTTGGCCACAAATTTACTCTCTCTCTGCAGTATTGGAAAACGCATGCCCACTTCGATCGCACTAGATTTTGATCACTGTCACACACTTTAGAAAGTTAACCTTAGAGTATTGCGAGGGTGAAAGTGTTGGCTGTTGTTGTTGCACGCAGTAGAAACACAAATTCGTAGACAAACAAAGATTAAAGAAACAGAGAAAAAGGAACATGAAACCGTGAGAAGGAATTTAGATAAAGAACCGTCAGAAAACACACACACACACACACACACACACACACACACACACACACACACACACACACATGGTTAAAGTGTGCTTCACATTCACAGAACGGTATCTCAAGAAAACTTCTTGTAGTCTTCTATTCACACAGGAGAATACGAAGTGGATAAAAGAAGTAGTATATGACCTCGAACAACTAGGCACAACAGAGTACGTGAAAGACCTCTAGAAGTTCAGAAATACCATTGAATAAATACGAGACAAAGAAAAGTTAACAAAACATTTGTCGAAAGAGAAAATCGTAAAAGAATAATAATAAAAAATTTTTAGTGCAAATACCCTTTTTTAACAGAGGATAGGTGTAAATAATAATAATAATAATAAACAAGCTTTTGTTTCCCTGCCTCACATGCTTTCAAACTGTAGTACATACAAGGACTGTGATGTTTGTATGTGGCAACTTGGCTGTAACACCAAGAGCACGGAAAACTGCATGGTAGATCTGTCAGTGTGATGTGGTCTTAGTTACATTTTATTGTTCTTGTTACAATATGGTCATGTTTTAGTTTTTGTTCTCATGGTCCGGTACTCTGTACCA
The DNA here is from genome assembly GCF_023864345.2 of Schistocerca serialis cubense. Taxonomy (NCBI): domain Eukaryota; kingdom Metazoa; phylum Arthropoda; class Insecta; order Orthoptera; family Acrididae; genus Schistocerca; species Schistocerca serialis. The sequence goes on from NC_064639.1 coordinate 495,071,631, forward strand.
TGGTCGTGCGCGAAATTATTCTTCTTGACTTCATATGCAGGCAGCGTGATGCTGTAAGAGAGTCTCACTATTTGTAGATGTCCGTTTTCTCTGAGATGTTCCTGACACCAGCATCAGCAAGGCATAAACGACCATCTCTAGCGAGTGCTACTACACACGCCACACCTCGCCTTATACCTGCTGTGTTACGTTACTGCATGTGCACCATCTACACAGATCACAGCTCGGGATGCGCACAGTGGATATTTTTCCACTACAAAAAATCTTTATTAGAGACTCAGCCATCTTTCATCAGCATGAGCGTCTTCAGTGGAACATAAATGATTACTGTAGGAATATAGTACAATCTGCCATGCAACGGTCACACAGCGATCATGAGGATAAGGTTTGAACAGTTACAGTACAATCATTCGTTCCATGTTCCAAGTATTGGGGCAAGGGCAGTACAAGTGCACTCTGTATTGTTGCCAGATGTATCCAAGATGGCGGCGATGACGTCATCCAAGATGGTGTCATCTAGACTTGGCAACAGTGCACAATGTCATCCAAGATGGCGATGATGACGTCATTCAAGATGGTCGGTTTTGGTGGGAAATTAGAATTTTGACAGGAAAGTGCTATGCCCCCTCCCATAGAAAAAATGGCAGGAAGTTCAAATTCCAGCAGGCTAAAGCATCACACCACTGTTGTCTCCACCAAGCAAAGAAAATCGTGGGAATATAGCTCACTTGGTCTACCTCCACTAACCTAAGTCACTCGTCTGCCACCTCCTCCTATGAACTGGTGTCAAGTTAAAATGCATCACACCAAGGCTATCTCTACAAAGCAAAGAAAATCGCGGGAAGATAGCTCACTTGCCTACCTCCACTGACCTAAGTCACTCGACCACCACTTCCTCCTATGAACTGGCACCAAGTTTGAATTGTGGCGGTAAACAAAGGTCACTTGGGGTTTCGCTGCTAAGCCAATATAATGGTGCGAAAGAAAGGACACTTGTACTAACCTCAGTCGCCCGAACACCACCTCCTCCTAAGTATTATTGATATTCAGTGATCAAATGAGAAGTTTGAGGTTTTCCTACTAGAAGCGCAGTGTTCATTCATTCATGACATAGCACCCCCCCCCCCCCCCCCACTCCTAGAATGCTGCACTCCTATTGGCTACTGCAGTAGTGACGTGATTCGACGTCGTAGAACCTATATAAACCAAACCACAACCCACCTCGCCCTCGCTCTGCTTCTGTACTTGATTCAGTGCATTTAACGTTACCATACTTTCTGTTTCACCATGAAGCGATCAGGACCCACCAGCAGCAGCGACAGTGGCAGCAGCAGCAAACACTGCCGAGTAGATGAAGTTAAATTACCTGGTAAGTACATTTTCAGTGTTCAAATATCTGTTTTGGCCACAGTCCACTGACTGATGCGTCCTTTAACTGATTGTATGCTTGTTATATCTGTTTTTGGACCGCAATCTATACAAATTGCTGAGCCTTTTAACCGATTTTATGTTTGTGTTATGTGTTATATCTGTTTTGGAGCGCATTCTACCCAGAATGCTGCGTCCTTTAACGGATTTTGTGTTTGTGTTATATCTGTTTTGGACTGCATTCTACCCAGAATGCTGAGCCCTTTAACGGATTTTATGTCTGTGTGTGTTCAGTATCTCTGTGTTCGATGTCTCTATGTTATATCTGTTTTTGGACCGTATTCTACCCAGAATGCTGCGTCCTTTAACGGAATTTATGTCTGTGTTATGTGTTATATCTGTTTTTGGACCGCACTCTATACAGATTGCTGAGCCCTTTAACGGATTTTATGTCTATGTTATGTGTTGTATCTGTTTTTGGACCGCATTCTACCCAGATTTCTGAGCCCTTTAACGGATTCAATGTCTCTATGTTATATCTATTTTTGACCGTATTCTATACAGATTGCTGAGCCCTTTAACGGATTTTATGCCTGTGTGCGTTCAATGTCTCTATGTTATATCTGTTTTTGGACCACAGGCTGCTGCACCTTTTAACTGATGGCACGCGCGCGCGCGCGCGCGTGTTTGTGTGAGTTTTGCTACAGAGATTTTTATCCATACTCGATATTATACTCGGTCTTTTCCATCTTTCTAGAATACATCCTGCAAATGCTGACTGAGCTAGACCAGCAGCTAGCGGTCGAGAGGGCTCAAGCATAGCGCGAATGTAAGTACATTAGTAAAAAATATAGTTCTTAGATGAAATAATTTCCTGTAATATATATAGTGGTTTTCCAAGTGTCTAGATTGAGCTTTCTTAGACATATTCTTTTCTTTTCTTTCTAGATGATTCCACACGCAGGGAGGGGGGGCACAGAGGACGGCGTGCAAGGCAGGGGTGAAATCCCTAACTGGGTACATGAGATGGCGGCCACTGCAGAACAACAACAACAAGAAGAATCTGAAAGGCGTCATATAATGGCCCTTTTAGAGGAAGAGGTCAATATTCCCGAGTGGGTGGGAGACCTCAGTGAATGTGCCGCCGGCCGTTGTGGCCGAGCGGTTCTAGGCGCTGCAGTCTGGAACCGCGAGACCGCTACGGTCGCAGGTTCGAAACCTGCATCGGGCATGGATGTGTGTGTTGTCCTTAGGTTAGTTAGGTTTAAGTAGTTCTAAGTTCTAGGGGACTGATGACTTCAGAAGTTAAGTCCCATAGTGCTCAGAGCCATTTGAATGTGCTGATGAGTTGCACAAGCCATGGAGCCAGAAAGGAGAAGGTTAATATTTTTGAACTTTATCATTACAGATGATAATTACCATTATTTAGTCTTCGTATTTATTACTCTTTTAAATCTAGATCATTAAACTTATCTTTTTTCTCTAATTTATGTTACAAGTAAATAACACGGTGTGTTCCATATACCTGGAGCGGTGGTTGCAGGGGCGGGAATTGGGGGCACACAGCCACAGAGGCATACTGCGCCGTATATAGCCCCCATCAGAGCTGCGCGAGATACGGCCGCAGTGCCTCCCCCCATGCCACCGCAAATCCTCTGGCGCCCATGGGCAACTCAGTCGGTGGAAGAATAAGAACTATAGGTTCATCGGTCTCCCACGCCACTGGTCAGTAATGGGAACATCCCACCCCGAGGGCCATCGCCGCAGCCCAGTTGCTCCAGCTGTCAACCACCGCCTTCTCGACCAGCTCACCCCTGCCGCCAACACAAGGTGTGTGTACCCATCCATACAGATGATGTGCCATCACCAGCCCTATCTTCGACGGGCTGCACACCTAGCTGTAGTACTAATAGTAATAGTGATTATCCTCTGGATAGCGGTAGTGCTCTCCCGCGTCCTATTGATAGTGAAGTGGATCAGAATAATGGTGTAATGACCTCCCCTCCCCCCCCCCCCCCCTACAATACTGAGCTGTTGCTAGGGCTTTTGAGGGGCGCATCTCTTTCACAAGGATTGAAAATCCGGGATGGAGGTACCGCGACCCTATCGGGTTTTAAGAGGCGTGCCTCCCTGTCGTGGAGACTGAGCTCCTCAAAGTCCTAGACCAGGGACGGGCAGGAATCCTGGACGTGCGATGCACTTGCTCGTGTGCAGTTAACAGGTGTTCTGCGTACACACAGGGGCAAGCTGGCCACCCGCTTCTCTCCCCTCCCCGCCATACCGTCTCTCCACTCCTTCCTCTGTAATGCGTTTTATTTCCTAGGTTGCTTTATTGAATGAAGGAATAAGGTTAGTAGGAGTGATTGAAATAAATCATGTTTTGAAAGAGGACCTATCACCTATGATACGTTTTATTTAATTATCACAGGTGGAGTTTACAATACGTTTAATGTCTGAAACAAAATTTTTTCCTACAGACAGACAAACACAAACAGTTACGTAAATTTTCATCACTGATGTTTGCTCTTAACCGAAACTTATTAATTTTATAACAGAAAAAAATCTTTCACAACCGTATGTTGAGCCAAACACTGACATACAGTCCTGGAAATGGAAAAAAGAACACATTGACACCGGTGTGTCAGACCCACCATACTTGCTCCGGACACTGCGAGAGGGCTGTACAAGCAATGATCACACGCACGGCACAGCGGACACACCAGGAACCGCGGTGTTGGCCGTCGAATGGCGCTAGCTGCGCAGCATTTGTGCACCGCCGCCGTCAGTGTCAGCCAGTTTGCCGTGGCATACGGAGCTCCATCGCAGTCTTTAACACTGGTAGCATGCCGCGACAGCGTGGACGTGAACCGTATGTGCAGTTGACGGACTTTGAGCGAGGGCGTATAGTGGGCATGCGGGAGACCGGGTGGACGTACCGCCGAATTGCTCAACACGTGGGGCGTGAGGTCTCCACAGTACATCGATGTTGTCGCCAGTGGTCGGCGGAAGGTGCACGTGCCCGTCGACCTGGGACCGGACCGCAGCGACGCACAGATGCACGCCAAGACCGTAGGATCCTACGCAGTGCCGTAGGGGACCGCACCGCCACTTCCCAGCAAATTAGGGACACTGTTGCTCCTGGGGTATCGGCGAGGACCATTCGCAACCGTCTCCATGAAGCTGGGCTACGGTCCCGCACACCGTTAGGCCGTCTTCCGCTCACGCCCCAACATCGTGCAGCCCGCCTCCAGTGGTGTCGCAACAGGCGTGAATGGAGGGACGAATGGAGACGTGTCGTCTTCAGCGATGAGAGTCGCTTCTGCCTTGGTGCCAATGATGGTCGTATGCGTGTTTGGCGCCGTGCAGGTGAGCGCCACAATCAGGACTGCATACGACCGAGGCACACAGGGCCAACACCCGGCATCATGGTGTGGGGAGCAATCTCCTACACTGGCCGTACACCACTGGTGATCGTCGAGGGGACACTGAATAGTGCACGGTACATCCAAACCGTCATCGAACCCATCGTTCTACCATTCCTAGACCGGCAAGGGAACTTGCTGTTCCAACCGGACAATGCACGTCCGCATGTATCCCGTGCCACCCAACGTGCTCTAGAAGGTGTAAGTCAACTACCCTGGCCAGCAAGATCTCCGGATCTGTCCCCCATTGAGCATGTTTGGGACTGGATGAAGCGTCGTCTCACGCGGTCTGCACGTCCAGCACGAACGCTGGTCCAACTGAGGCGCCAGGTGGAAATGGCATGGCAAGCCGTTCCACAGGACTACATCCAGCATCTCTACGATCGTCTCCATGGGAGAATAGCAGCCTGCATTGCTGCGAAAGGTGGATATACACTGTACTAGTGCCGACATTGTGCATGCTCTGTTGCCTGTGTCTATGTGCCTGTGGATCTGTCAGTGTGATCATGTGATGTATCTGACCCCAGGAATGTGTCAATAAAGTTTCCCCTTCCTGGGACAATGAATTCACGGTGTTCTTATTTCAATTTCCAGGAGTGTATATTCGCGGCTTCACGATGGAGATGAGGAAGCTCTTTCTGTGGAAAGTCGTGATAAAAGTCTATTACACGTCTTGCCAAAAGGAACTTGTCTCTCAGACGAGAATTACACTGTAGATCTATTAATTAAATTTGCAAATTGGGATGAATATCAATTACAGATACAGCAAATGGTCTTGGGAACCATTCAAAAGCTTGAAATAAATGATATATCCCCAAATCATTTGAGAAATTCGTCTTTTATTGCACTAAGTACGGAAACATATTCTTTGTAATTCTGTTCTCGCACAGTAGACAGAATAGGGAAATGCATTGCATTCCCTGACGAGAGCCGACGCATACCGATTTATACCTGAATGCACAGAGTTTCCATCATCCTGCTCAGAACATGGTGGTATATAGAGCAAAAACTGTTTCTGACGAGGGCCAATTAAGGTCCGAGATTAACCATCTGAAGTACGTGTTCCGAAAGAATGGCTATGGTGCACGTGATATAAAGGCAGCGTTCTCCAAAAAAAGGAAACGTGAAAACGCTGCACAATCACAGGATGAAACACCGATTGCGGTTCTTCCTTTTTGTGGCGCGATTTCCAGCAAAATAGGAACAGTCACGCGTAGACGAGGTATAAGACCGATTTTTCGTCCTCCTAAGAAAATTAAGGAGATGATGCGCCCTGTTAAGGACAATCTCGGCCTCGCCTCAGGGCCCCTGGAGTTTATAATATCCGCTGTGAGTGTGGAAGCAATTATATAGGTCAGACGATTCGTACTGTTTCCGACCACTGTGCAGAACACCAACGCCATATTAAAAATAGAGGACTGGAGAAATCGGCAATTGCGGAACACAGTTTCACGAACAAACATAACATATTGTTCGATGAAATAAAAATTCTGTCGCATGCCTCCACGTACTGGGATTCTGTTAATAAGGAGGCTGTTGAAAAAAGAACGAGCCAAAAGAACTTTAACCGCGATAACGGATACCATCTGAGCTGTGCATGGAAACGAGCGCCACACCGTCTGCAACAGTAGTACGTAATCGCCGACCAATCATAAGCCGACTAATCAGAGGCCGTCCACAGGCTATAAAAGAGCTACCACAGCAGCAGTGAAGACAATCAGTTGCTCCCGACGATGACGATGGAGGTAATCGTCTAATGCTTGAGATTTTATCCAGAACTGACACGGCAAGAAAACCGAGAATGTATCACACTCAAGTGACGTCGCGAGAAACTTTCCTAACTGTGATATAGTTACATTAGTAAGACCAAATGCCTTAGTTCGATATGGTCAGATCTGGATAAGTGTGGAAGATGGACGAAGCGCGGCCTCGTATGCTCCACCGCGGAGGTACGCACCTGCGAGTTACAGACGCTGGTCATCAGCAAAGAGATACACTTACACACGCACCGCGTTTGGCGAAGGCGTACAGTCATTCGATTCACTTATCGATGTATGTTCGGCGGCGATGACACCATGACAATTCCTCTGCAATTTCATGATCCAAAGAGCCGGATCCCATTCTTTGTCCAAATTAAATCGATTATATCTATTTATTAACATGATACAGGGCATTCCATGAACTACAGTGATGTGAAGATTCTAACATCCATCTTTTAGGATTCTGTCTTTAAGGAGGTATAGAGATTAGATCAGTTAATAATTTAATAATACACGGACATCCAAATGCACACTCCCGTGGGCACAGTAAGACTGGTTGTTGAAAGAGGAATGGTATTCAGAAAAGGATAGATTGCTACTCATCATAAAGATGGCACATTCATATTCAGGCAGGCATAACAAAAAGACTGTTACGCATGTACTTTTCGGCCGCAGCATTCTTCAGATAACCGCACATGCACCCTCACACACAGCCACCCACCCATACACGCAAACACACACACACACACACACACACACACACACACACACACACACACAAGCAAGTACTCCTCAGACACACTTGACCGCCATCTCCGGTATTCTGGCCCGAGCTACTTGAAATGGTAGTCATATGCGCTTGAGGTGTGCTTGCTTTCGTGAATGTGTGTGTGTGTGTGTGTGTGTGTGTGTGTGTGTGTGTGTGTGTGTGTGTGTGGATGTGTGTGTTTGTGTTGCGTTTCTCTGAAGAAGGCTCTGGCTGAAAGCAAATAGGTAACAGGCTTTTTGTTGTGCCTGTCTGAAACTCAGCATGTCATCTTTACAATCAGTGACAGTCTATTCTTTTCCTGATATTCCAACATGGAGTTTCCATTGTTCGATTATTGAAAGAAATTCCCTGGGATGCAGTAGATAGGGAGGGCTAGAGTGAGGCAGATCTTTAGACAGATGACTCAGTGGCTGCACAAGATGACGACAGTAGATGTTAGAGCATATAAGAAATACAGATAGAGGAAGAAGGGTGGAGGAGGGAGTATAGGAAGGTCAAGATGAAGAGGGGACATGGAGGTGAAGAGAAAGGAAGAAGGGGGGGGGGAAGGAAGGAAGGAGAGGATATCCACTTGGTGATTTGGGAGGGGGGGAGGAGGAGGGAAGCGTGTTGGTAGAAGACAGTACACAATTTGGATGGGTAAGGGATGGTTTGGACAGAAGAAGGGAAAAGGTAAGATGAGGCAGTGGGAAACAGGTTATTGGAGGTTTTGGCCAGGGCGACTGCAAGAGTGTGAGATGTACTGGAGAGACTATTCCCACCTGGATAGTTCAGAGAAATTTGTGCTACAGTGGAGTATGTTATGTGAATACTGTTTCATGTTAGCTGTTTCTTTTGCTCCACACGTCAGTCCACTACAGGTGAGCGGTTGCCGTTCCCTTATTTTATTATATTATCAACAGATGATAAAATTCAAATGGGTTATCACTGAAGTTTTAAGAAGGCTCAGAAAACACAGTTTTTCTTCTCCAGAAGCTATAAAAATAGAATTCTAAAACAACTGAAGATAAGAAGTAGAAAGTGTTGCATTTTTGGGGGATTACAACCTTAATTAAAAAACCACCTTCCAAGAATTAATGAAGCACCTTCGTTGAGCTGGCTTTGAAATACGGGTGAGTACTGCTACAGTTGATTTAAAAATGAGGGGACTAGTTTATTCTGTGGATTTTCATCAATAATATAGGTAAAATAGTCCCCCATTCGGATCTCCGGGTGGGGACTACTCAGGAGGACTTTGTTATCAGAAGAAAGAAAACTGGCGTTCTACGGATCAGAGCGTGGAATGTCAGATTCCTTAATCGAGCAGGTAGGTTAGAAAATTTAAAAAGGGAAATGGATAGGTTAAAGTTAGATACAGTGGGAGTTAGTGAAGTTCGGTGGCAGGAGGAACAAGACTTTTGGTCAGGTGAATACAGGGTCATAAATACAAAATCAAATTGGGGTAATGCAGGAGTAGGTTTAATAATGAATAAAAAATAGGAGTGCGGGTAAGCTACTACAAACAGCATAGTGAAAGCATTATTGTGGCTAAGATAGACACGAAGCCCACGCCTACTTCAGTAGTACAAGTTTATATGCCAACTAATTCTGCAGATGATGAAGAAATTGATGAAATGTATGATGAGATAAAAGAAATTATTCAGGTAGTGAAGGTAGACGAAAATTTAATAGTCATGGGTGACTGTAATTCGACAGTAGGAAAAGGAAGAGAAGGAAACGTAGTAGGTGAATATGGATTGGGGCTAAGAAATGAAAGAGGAAGCCGCCTGGCAGAATTTTGCACAGAGCATAACTTAATCATAGCTAACTCTTGGTTCAAGAATAATGAAAGAAGGTTGTATACATGGAAGAACCCTGGAGATACCAAAAGGTTTTTGATAGACTATATAATGGTAAGACATAGATTTAGGAACCAGGTTTCAGATTGTAAGACATTTCCAGGGGCAGATGTGGACTCTGACCACAATCTATTGGTTATGAACTGTAGATTAAAACTGAAGAAACTGCAAAAAGGTGCTAATTTAAGGAGATGGGACCTAGATAAACTCACTAAACCAGAGGTTGTACAGAGTTTCAGGGAGAGCATAAGGGAACAATTGAAAAGAGTGGGGGAAAGAAATACAGTAGAAGAAGAATGGGTAACTTTGAGGGAAGAAGTAGTGAAGGCAGCAAAGCATCAAGTAGGTAAAAAGACGAGGGCTAGTAGAAAACCTTGGTAACACAAGAGATACTGAATTTAATTGATGAAAGGAGAAAATACAAAAATGCAGTAAATGAATCAGGCAAAAAGGAATACAAACGTCTCAAAAATGAGATCAACAGGAAGTGCAAAATGGCTAAGCAGGGATGGCTAGAGGAAAATGTAAGGATGTAGAGGCTTATCTCACCAGGGGTAAGATAGATACTGCCTACAGGAAAATTAAAGAGACCTTTGGAGAAAAGAGAACCACTTGCATGAATATGAAGAGCTCAGATGGAAACCCAGTTCTAAGCAAAGAAGGGAAAGCAGAAAGGTGGAAGGAGTATATAGAGGGTCTACACAGGGGCGATGTTCTTGAGGACAATATCATGGAAATGGAAGAGGATGTAGATGAAGATGAAATGGGAGACATGACACTGCGTGAAGAGTTTGACAGAGCACTGAAAGATCTAAGTCGAAACAAGGCCCCGGGAGTAGACAACATTCCATTAGAACTACAGACAGCCTTGGGAGAGCCAGTCCTGACGAAACTCTACCATCTGGTGAGCAAGATGTATGAGACAGGCGAAATCCCCTCAGACTTCAAGAAGAATATAATAATTCCAATCCTAAAGAAAGCAGGCGTTGACAGATGTGAAAATTACTGAACTATCAGTTTAATAAGTCACAGCTGCAAAATACTAACGCGAATTCTTTACAGACGAATGGAAAAACTAGTAGAAGCCGATCTCGGGGTAAATCAGTTTGGATTCCGTAGAAATGTTGGAACACTTGAGGCAATACTGATCCTACGACTTATCTTAGAAGAAAGAGTAAGGAAAGGCAAACCTACGTTTCTGGCATGTGTAGACTTAGAGAAAGCTTTTGACAATGTTGACTGGAATACTCTCTTTCAAATTCTGAAGGTGGCAGGAGTAAAATACAGGGAGCGAAAGGCTAATTACAATTTGTGCAGAAACCAGATGGCAGTTATAGGAGTCGAGGGACATGGAAGGGAAGCAGTGGTTGGCAAGGGAGCGAGACAAGGTTGTAGCCTTTCCCCGATGTTATTCAATCTGTATATTGAGCAAGCAGTAAAGGAAACAAAAGAAAAGTTCGGAGTAGGTATTAAAATACATGGAAAAGAAATAAAAACTTTGAGGTTCACCGATGACATTGTAATTCTGTCAGAAGCAGCAGAAGACTTGGAAGAGCAGTTGAACGGAATGGACAGTGTCTTGAAAGGAGCGTATAAGATGAACATCAACAAAAGCAAAACAAGGATAATGGAGTGTAGTCGAATTAAGTTGGGTGATGCTGAGGGAATTAGATTAGGAAATGAGACACTTAAAGTAGTAAAGGAGTTTTGCTATTTGGGGAGCAAAATAACTGATGATGGTCGATGTAGAGAGGATATAAAATGTAGACTGGCAATGGAAAGGTAAGCGTTTCTGAAGAAGAGAAATTTGTAAACATCGAGTATAGATTTAAGTGTCAGGAAGTCGTTTCTGAAAGTATTTGTATGGAGTGTAACCATGTATGGAAGTGAAACATGGACGATAAATCGTTTGGACAAAAAGAGAATAGAGCTTTCGAAATGTGTTGCTACAGAAGAATGCTGAAGATTAGATGGGTAGATCACATAACTAATGCGGAGGTATTGAATAGAATTGGGGAGAAGAGGAGTTTGTGGCACAAATTGACTAGAAGAAGGGATCGGTTGGTAGGACATGTTCTGAGGCATCAAGGGATCACCAATTTAGTACTGGAGGGCAGCGTGGAGGGTAAAAATCGTAGAGGGAGACCAAGAGATGAGTACACTAAGCAGATTCAGAAGGATGTAGGCTACAGTAGGTACTGGGAGATGAAGTAGCTTGCACAGGCTAGAGTAGCATGGAGAGCTGCATCAAACGAGTCTCAGGACTGAAACCACCACAACAACAACATGCTGTGGAACAATATTCTGGGGAACCACACACACACACACACACACACACACACACACACACACACAAATCTGTTCATGAAGCCTTTGAGACTGGATTAAGAAAAAAGAAGAGAAACATTAATGTGACTTAGGACCTAAAACAACCTCTATGAAGACTTCAAGGGGTTAACATAAGTACAAACAGGAGTCAGATACCTGAGCAATCATGAATTCAACAACCTACCAGACTATATTAAATGCCATTCAGATGACATGTGGAATTCAAGACTGAATTAAACAACATTCTGCCTGGCAACTCTTTCTATTCTATTGAAGAATATCTTCATGGAAATGATTACATTTAATGCATTACGCTTTTTGTAATTATAATTGGCACTGGTATACAATAGTTTTTAGTAATTTTAAGTAATTTCACTGCATCGCACCTTAATTAAGTTTGATGTACATCATTGACTATATTCCTCAACTAAGATATCACTCTATTCGATCTGTGAAAGAAGACTAACGTAATAGCATCATCAAACCCTATTTTTACGGGAAAAACTAAAATCATATAAGATTTTCATAAGGTGGCAATATCAATAACATGTTCGGTAAAATATTGTGAATTTCTGTTCCTTGCCAAGTCCAATTTTTGTTTTCTTCTGGCTGACATAGAGATCAAATTGGAGAGGCTGTGTAGGCATTTGAAAACCAGTCCTCCTTTGTGGACACTGTTGTTACACACTACCAGTCTAAACTTTTCGAGCACCTATGAAAAAACTCTTTTCTATTCATATATCCTATGCACAGTTTAGGGACATGTCTGGGATTATTGTCCTGCTGCAGAACAAACCCACTACTAATAAGTCCCTCGACACATGGAACTGCTTTGTTGATCAGTATCCTGTGATGACCTTCCTTCTTTAATATTCAATTACACTACTGACCATTGAAATTGCTACACCACGATGACGTGCTACAGACACGAAATTTAACTGACAGGAAGAAGATGCTGTGATATGCAAATGATTAGCTTTTCAGAGCATCCACACAAGGTTGGCGCCGGTGGCGACACCTACAACGTGCTGACATGAGGAAATTTTCCAACAGATTTCTCATACACAAACAGCAGTCGACCAGCGTTGCCTGGTGAAACGTTGTTGTGATGCCTCGTGCAAGGAGGAGAAATGCGTACCATCACGTTTCCGACTTTGATAAAGGTCGGATTGTAGCCTATCGCGATTGCGGTTTATCGTATCGCGACATTGCTGCTCGCGTTGATAGAGATCCAATAACTGTTAGCAGAATATGGAATCGATGGGTTCAGGAGGGTAATACGGAACGCCGTGCTGGATCCCAACGGTCTCTTATCACTAGCAGTCGAGATGACAGGCATCTTATCCGCATGGCTGTAACGGATCGTGCAGCCACGTGTCGATCCCTGAGTCAACAGATGGGGAAGTTTGCAAGACAACAACCATCTGCACAAACAGTTCGACGACGTTTGCAGCAGCATGGACTATCAGCTCGGAGACCTGCGGTTACCCTTGACGCTGCATCACAGACAGGAGCGCCTGCGATGGTGTATTCAACGACGAACCTGAGTGCACGAATGGCAAAACGTAATTTTTTCGGATGAATACAGGTTCTGTTTACAGCATCATGATGGTCGCATCCGGGTTTGGCGACATCGTGGTGAACGGACATTGGAAGCGTGTATTCGTCATCTCCACACTGGCGTATCACCCGGCGTGATCGTATGGGGTGCCATTGGTTACACGTCTCGGTCACCTCTTTTTTGCATTGACGCCACTTTGAACAGTGGATGTTACATTTCGGATGTGTTACGATCCGTGTCTTCGTTCGATCCCTGCTAAACCCTACATTTCAGCAGGATAATGCACGACCGCATGTTGCAGGTCCTGGCCAGTACATTCTCCAGATCTCCCACCAATTGATAACGTCTGGTCAATGGTGGCCGAGCAACTTGCTCGTCACGATACGCCAGTCACTCACTACTCTTGATGAACTGTGGTATCGTGTTGAAGCTGCATAGGCAGTTGTACCTGTACACGCCATCCAAGCTCTGTTTGACTCAATGCCCAGGCGTATCAAGGCCGTAATGACGGCCAGAGGTGGTTGTTCTGGGTACTGATTTCCCAGGATCTATGCACCCAAATTGCGTGAAAATGTAATCACATGTCAGTTCTAGTGTAATATATCTGTCCAATGAATACCCGTTTATCATCTGCATTTCTTCTTGGTGTAGCATTTTAATGGTCAGTAGTGTAGAATAGCACTGCTAGATGCACAGAGTGTGGTGTAAAGTAACGCAAACTGATTGCTACACAGGCAGCTGGTGGAAAGAGGCATATTCGAGCGGAACCATCTCAAGTAAAGGCACGTCAGTATTGTTGTGGATGCTCATCAGGGCCCCTCCATGCGAACTACCGAACACATAACGGTCGCTTGGCTTTCACATGTTTACACTCATTCTATCATTGAAAAGGAATGTGGTGGAATATTCAAAACTAAAACCCTATTTTAAGTAGAAATCCATAGCTGTGACAGGTGATCGAAAGCTTTTGACCAGTAGAGTATCTCATGCGGAATTTCAGGATCTGAGTAATTCATGTTCTCAGCGTGAAATTGCATGCAGATTTATAATGACAAAAAGGTATTCTTTTTGTAAGACACGCACACACAAACACGTAGACGCAAAGTCAAAGTAAGATGATAAAGTTGAAACACCAACAATAGATTTATTTTTCAGTATCTCACATACGCCACAAGATACAATTATTGTGAAAGTCTGTAGGTAAAGGTAGAACCTGAAGACACAACACTGTATCAGCGCAATCAGTCCAGCTGCATGCACAGCATGCTTCTGTAAGGGGTTGCTGCAACTCGAGAGCTGGTTACTTGTCTGCAGACAGCCTGCCGTAGTGAAGGTGTGAGGCTTCCTCGTCCTTGTCTCCCTCGGGGTCCGGCGGCTTGCGGACGGGCTTCTCGTCGTTGCTGCATTGCACCACGAACTTCAGCTCAGATGTCAGTGCTTCCCAAGGTGTTATCTGGAAGTAATAAATGAGAAGTCAGAGAGGTAAGCATGTGATAATCACTGTTGTTCACATTTAACACACGGCAAGATGAAGCAGTGTGGATTCCTGAGCAAGGTGGATCTCGTCCTGCCAATGGAACACCTTTCTATCAGTGCAGTTTCGTATTAAGGTAATGTTCTTTTCCTAATGTTTTCTTTTTTTCAGTTGAGTACCGGGTGATCAAAAAGTCATTATAAATTTGAAAACTGAATAAATCACGGAATAATGTAGATAGAGAGGTACAAATTGACACACATGCTTGGAATGACATGGGGTTTTATTGGAACCAAAAAAATACAAACGTTCAAAAAATGTCCGGCAGATGGCGCTTCATCTGATCAGAATAGCAATAATTAGCATAACAAAGTAAGACAAAGCAAAGATGATGTTCTTTATAGGAAATGCTCAATATGTCCACCATCATTCCTCAACAATAGCTGTAGTCAAGGAACAATGTTGTGAACAGAACTGTAAAGCATGTCCGGAGTTATGGTGAGGCATTGGCGTCGGATGTTGTCTTTCAGCATCCCTTGAGGAGTCGGTCGATCACGATACACTTGCGACTTCAGGTAACCCCAAAGCCAATAATCGCACGGACTGAGGTCTGGGCACTTGGGAGGCCAAGCATGACGAAAGTGGCGGCTGAGCTCACGATCATCACCAAGCGACGCGCGCCAGAGATCTTTCACGCGTCTAGCAATATGGGGTGGAGCGCCGTCCTGCATAAACATCGTACGTTCCAGCACGTGTTTATCAGCCAGGCTGGGAATGATGCGATTCTGTAACATATCTGCGTTCCTCTCACCCGTCACGGTAGCAGTTTTGCTGTCCAGCGCTATCTGTCGGGCATTTTGTGAACTTTTTTTTTGGTTCTAATAAAAGCCCATGTCATTCTAAGCATGTGTGTCAATTTTTACCTCTCTATCTACATTATTCCGTGGTTTATTAAGTTTTCAGATTTATACTGACTTTTTGATCACCCTGTACATTAAAACCGTGGAGTGCAATTCTGGAAGTTCACAGGTGTACCTTTCTTAATCTGCCGTTACACGCCCCTTTCCAAACCACAGATTTCTGTTAACGTGGGAACAGGTGGAATGCAGAGAGAAACGAGCCGTTGAACAATGTATATTTTCCAACAATTCGTTCTTTGGATCCCTCGGGGTACGATATGGCTAAAGCTATTTTGTTGGCAGATGTGTTGTCATGATACCGAAATGCTTTTCTTTTCAGTCCCTACCTCTTCTACTCAATTTTTTTGTCTAGTCGGTCCATCAAACTTTCATACTATTCGTCAGTTACATTTTGCCCTTTGTAAAGTAATCAGTAACACAGCTCATAATCTTTCAGTCAGATGAACTAGGCTTCACTAATTCAGCGCGGGGTAACTGGCTTCCATCTATAGTAACAAATTGGCACACGAGATTGGCGAATTTGTTTTAAAACCGTTCAAAGACTGTTGGGAATTTTGCTTTTGCATTAGGTTTTGGTCAGCTTTCAATGAATATGGTTACGATCTTGGACATCATGCCTGCCTCTTTTATAGGCCAGTTTATAGAGGTACGTGGGTCTGTGATTTTGTTCCAGCAAAATATTTTATGATGATTAGACATCTCTGTCACACATAACAGAGAAATTGGTGATGGGAACAGAGGGTATGTAAAAATTACTATGTAATTCTTGGAGCAATCTGTACACAAAGGACTTGCTAACTTAAGAAAGGCTACTCTAAGGATAAGGCACTCCTAAATTCTTTAAGGACTGGAGGAGGGTGACCAGAGATGACATATAAAAGTAATTAGTAATTACTAATATTACCGTTGGATTAACAATTCTGCAGTAAAAAAAATCACCGCAAAGGTACATCACGTTAGTTTCGTATAACACCACACAGCTTTCATAAGGGCTTTATATCCGTGAGGACTAGGTGTTGTATGATGTCCTTAGGTTAGTTAGCTTTAAGTAGTTCTAAGTTCTAGGGGACTGATGACCATAGATGTTAAGTCCCATAGTGCCCAGAGCCATTTATATCCGTGAGGAAGAGAATCGACAACTTTCTTTAGGTATGCAGTCTCCAGCTAACGCCAATAATTGATGATATACAGTAGATCCTATATAGCTATCAGACTGCTGCCATGCTGATTGGCATGTGTCACTCAATTTTCATCATGCAAATGTAAAAGAAAATGCAGCACTTGTTCACGGAGAGTGTTGAAATAGAATGAGATTTATGTTCAGAGTAACTTGAATAAGTTGGGCCAAGAAATGGTACGAAAAACACCTGCAAAACGTCACAGAACCACCTCTGGCCTGGACTAACTCCCCTGAAACTGCGATTTTACGGCCGTCTGTGCTCTCGACATTTTGTGTCATATGAAAAGAGACTAAACTGTGACCCGTCAGAGCAGACTACACACCTCCAGTGACTCGTCAGAGCAGACTACACACCTCCAGTTAGTGACGGTCCCATTTCAGTGTTGTGAGCCCATTGAAGACACGTAGCCTTACGTGCCACCGTGAGCAATGGCCTTTTGCATGGTAACCGACTCCATATGTCCACTGCATTTAGTTCCGTTCACAATGTTTGCTCGGAAACTGGTTGAGATGTCATGTCCGAAATGGATTCTCATTAACCAGGTGGGATACTTGTCTCCGGTCCCTTTTATGACCACTGTTCTCTCGCCGAGATACATTACTGCGAATAACACTCCATTCCTTGTACACATTTTACAGTCCGCGTTGATACACCAAGAAATCGGCCAACTTTATTATTATCGGTGTACTCATGAGTATGACGAGACACGATAATACCTTTCTGTCAAGTCTCCACGTTATCTTACTGTGCGGATTCCGTATAACCGACTGGGTGACATGAGTGCCTGGTACCAATTCTACGCTGTCTGCAGGTCTCTGGAGTGACTTGTGCGGCGTTTTAAGGTGGTGACTAATATTTAGTTTTCAAGTTCTCTAGACTGACCAGTGACAGTCCTGAGATGACGCTTAGTCAAATAAAATTAGCTATGGGAGAGCCAGTCCTGACAAAACTCTACCATCTGGTGAGGAAGATGTATGAGACAGGCGAAATTCCCTCAGACTTCAAGAAGAATATAATAATTCCAATCCCAAAGAAAGCAGGCGTTGACAGATGTGAAAATTAACGAACTATCAGTTTAATAAGCCACGGCTGCAAAATACTAACACGAATTCTTTACAGACGAATGGAAAAACTGGTAGAAGCTGAAGATCAGTTTGGATTCCGTACAAATATTGGAACACGTGAGTCAATACTGACCTTACGACTTATCTTAGAAGCTAGATTAAGAAAAGGCAAACCTACGTTTCTAGCATTTGTAGACTTAGAGAAAGCTTTTGACAATGTTGACTGGAATACTCTCTTTCAAATTCTGAAGGTGGCAGGGGTAAAATACGGGGAGCGAAAGGCTATTTACAATTTGTACAGAAACCAGATGGCAGTTATAAGAGTCGAGGAAGATGCAAGCGAAGTAGTGGTTGGGAAGGGAGTGAGACAGGGTTGCAGCCTCTCCCCGATGTTATTCAATCTGTATATTGAGCAAGCAGTAAAGGAAACAAAAGAAAAATTCGGAGTAGTTATTAAAATCCATGGAGATGAAATAAAACATTGAGATTAGCCGATGACATTGTAATTCTGTCAGAGACAGCAAAGGACCTGGAAGAGCAGCTGAACGGAATGGACAGTATCTTGAAAGGAGGATGTAAGATGAACATCAACAAAAGCAAAAGGAGGACAATGGAATGTAGTCGAATTAAGTCGGGTGATGCTGAGGGAATTAGATTAGGAAATGAGACACTTAAAGTAGTAAAGGAGCTTTGCTATTTGGGGAGCAAAATAACTGATAATGGTCGAAGTAGAGAGGATATAAAAGCGTTTCTAAAGAAGAGAAATTTGTAAACATCGAGTATAGATTTATGTGTCAGGAAGTTGTTTCTGAAAGTATTTGTACGCAGTGTAGCCAGGTATGGAAGTGAAACATGGACGATAAATAGTTTGGAGAAGAAGAGAATAGAAGCTTTCGAAATGTGGTGTTACAGAAGAATGCTGAAGATTAGATGGGTAGATCACATAACTTATGAGGAGGTATTGAATAGAATTGGGGAGAAGAGGAGTTTGTGGCATACCTTGACTAGAAGAAGGGATCGGTTGGTAGGACATGTTCTGAGGCATCAAGGGATCACCAGTTTAGTATTGGAGGGCAGTGTGGAGGGTAAAAATCGTAGAGGGAGATCAAGAGATGAATACACTAAGCAGATTTAGAAGGATGTAGGTTGCAGTAGGTTCTGAGAGATGAAGACGCTTGCACAGGATAGAGTAGCATGGAGAGCTGCATCAAAGCAGTTTCAGAACTGAAGTCCACAACAAAAGCAATGTGGAGTCTTAAGGAAATTTTCCCAAGTTCTGAGAAATTATTCTGCTTCCTGTACAAACGCATTTATACATTAAAGTTGGAGGGTTCAGGAGAAGGTAGGATTATAATAATGTGGCACAGTAATTTGTTCAAGTGTTCCAGAGTCACATTGGAACACGAATTCACATGTATTCATTTTTGTTCACCCAGGTGTTTATGTATTACAGGTGTGGTGCCTGTTCACTGCATTGGAAGTGTGTGGTTAAGTTGACAATTTGAGTTTGACGGGAGGCGTGCTAGGTTAGTCCGTGCAGTTGCCGTTACTGCTGTGTTTAGAGGGCTTACTGGTTGCCGGCATGGTAGCTTAGCGTGTTCGCTCAGAGGGATAGCTGCCCTCTGTAATAAAAAATAAAAAAAAAATTTTAAAAAACTGTGTTAATGGATCGACGATGAATTTGAACGAGCGTCAAGGGACGTCCGTACCGAACAAATACAACGAAGTGTACCAAAGAAAGAGCGATAAAAAACTTGTCAGAGCACCTGCTTAGTGACTAGGAGACCCGGATTCGAATGCCAGCCTGGCACAAATTTTAAACATTCCTCATTGACATGAATCAACGCCCACTAGCAGCTAAATGTTATTAATTTTTTTGTGTCGTATTTATAGTTTTTCCTGGTAAGAAAACTAAAATTGCTGTTTATAATCAAGTTCTGTGTTAAATTAGTTTTACAGTTTTGGGATTGTGTTCTCGTGGATAACTTACAAGAGAAGTAAGGCAGATTTGAATAGTCACCCATTGCTTAATTGCTTAAATTCTTATAGCCATTCAACAACCTTGGATGAGTTTCCATTGACAATAGATCTTACAGGCCGAAGAATTGCGTGATGTTTCATTATTTCAGTTTGTCTGTTTGAAGGAAATACTGCTACTTTCGAAAGCCTTAAAACAAAATTGCGTTCCTGTCAACGCCATCTCGATGCGGGGCCAAGCAATTTTTTTCATGCTCCCGTATTCTGAAAAATAAATTACTTCTCCGATTCACAATAGTATTTAAGCTGTGTGCTGCTATTTTATGTTAACATGTTATAGTAACACAATAGTAACGAGTTATCAATAATTTGGTGAAAAATGGTCTTGAGTAGCTTCGACTGACTGGGAAGTGCGTATGTATGGGGACTCAAATGTATGGTGATAACTATTTCCAGTAACGTATCAACTATTGCACCATTAACAAACAAACATGTACGATGTACAGATTATTAGTTTTAACTGAGGACATTAAAATATCTCAAAAACAACACGTCAGATAAAATAAAGTTATAATCCCAATATGTTTGTCTCGGAGTGGGCATCCACCGATACCACACTCGACCAGCTGCCCAATCCTGTGAGTGGGTAATTGTGTGTGTGTGGGGGGGGGGGGGGGGGGTAACGTTGAAATCTTCAATGGGAATCCCCATTTTTTATTGCAGATTACGATTCTACGGAAAAATCTACATACGTTTTGTCTGAAGCATTTTCTTCGTTTCGCCACAGATGGCGGTATAATCGGAGGAACAGAAAGGGGTAAACAATCGTAATTTACGACATGCTGCTCAATGGCCTTTGAATATCCAGTGGCACGTGGGAACTCACCTCCATGCTACAAGGGTAGGACAGGTCAGTATTTCAAAACTTCTAATTGGAAACCCCATTCGCAACGTTGTATTCCTCCGACACACCGAACGCGTCACCGTGGCCGTGTAGCAAACTGCGACGTATCATAAGAGGCAATACAGTGCGACTGGAGCTCACGTATCATGCAAATGTAGAACAGATAGCGGCTCTAAACATTACTGTACTTGCACTGTGTTTATTGCGTGCACACCTACCTATTATTTGGAGAATAGACATGCAAGTGGACGATGAATTTGCAAGCGCAAAAAACTGAAATGATCCTGATTTACGGAGAAAATAGGAGAAATGTTGAGGCTGCTGTTGTCTTCTTTGCTGAGCGTTTTCCAGAGAAAGCTCGCTCTCGTTCGTTCTCTTACAAGGTTGCGAATGCCTCCATGTCTGATGGCAGCGTTCAGACCGGCACAACGAAACTGAGCAAATGCGTTAGAGGTTAAGCTAATGAAGTAGCCCAACTAGCGGCATTGCACCATAACCCAAGCAGTTACACCGGATTCCTGTGTACCTGTGGGTAGTATTGCCACAATACTGCATCGTTATAGGTCCTACCCATACTACATGTCACTGCATCAAGAACGTCATAGCGCCGATTTCAGTAACCGGGTGGTGTTTTGTGACTCGGCATGTCAACAAGTGCAATCGACCCCCAAGCTCCTTCCGAGGTACTATTTTCCGACGAGTCAACTTTCACAAATCATGATAGCGTTGACGGTATAACATGCATTACTGGAGTGTAGACAATCCCTACTGGTTATGGCAAGCTGACCGTCAACGTCTCGGGTCGGTTAACATGTGGTGTGGACTAATAGGGAACAAACTCATTGGTCCGCATTTTATCGACGGCACTTTGAATGGATGCAAATGTCGAACGTCTTTGGAACAGGAACTACCAGTGCTACTGCAAAATGTTGCCCTGGGCATTCAACAGTTTGTGTACTTTCAGCATGACAGTTGCCCAGCGCATTATGCAACTGAAGCACGGGAGATATTAGACCGTGTTTACACTAGTCAGTGGATCGGTACAGGTGGCCCTATTAATTGGCCTGCTAGTTCGCCGGATTTGACGTCGCCGGATTTTTCTCCGTGGGGATATTTAAAAGACAGGGTGTACTAGAAAGTGCCAACAGACTTGAAGACATGGTCGGCCGCATCAGAAACGCCTGTGCTTCTGTCCTGTGAACATATATTACCCATTTCTATTCCTCCGTATACAGAGCCATCTGTCGCGAAATGGAGAAAATGCTCCAGTAAAGAGATATGTAGATATTGCCGTAGAAACGTAATACGAAATAAAAAAAAGTTGCCCATCGCTATCCACGCACGGGGTGGGGTACGCGGGTCGAGTGTGGTATCATTGGATGTCCCCCTCCGAGCCGCGCGGGATTAGCCGAGCGGTCTGGGGCGCTGCAGTCATGGTTCAAATGGCTCTGAGCACTATGGGACTTAATATCTGAGGTCATCAGTCCCCTAGAACTTAGAACTACTTAAACCTAACTAACCTAAGGACATCACACACATCCATGCCCGAGGCAGGATTCGAACCTGCGACCGTAGCGGTCGCGCGGTTCCAGACTGAAGCGCCTAGAACCGCTCGGCCGCACCGGCCGGCGCTGCAGTCATGGACTGTGGGGCTGGTCCCGGCGGAGGTTCGAGTCCTCCCTCGGGCATGGCTGTGTGCGTGTGTTTGTCCTTAGGATAATTTAGGTTAAGTAGTGTGTAAGCTTCGAACTGATGACCTTAGCAGTTAAGTCCCATAAGATTTCACACACATTTGAACATTTGAACATGTCCCCCTCCAAGACAAATTGGAATTATAACTTTTTTTTGTTCCAACGTGTAGTTTTCGAGGTATTTCAGTTCTTCAGTTAAAATGAACACCCTGTATACGAAAGCGTCTTTTTCGTTCAACATTCAAAACCACAGTATTATTGCACAATATTATTGACCGCCTTGGCGCCACTTTAAATTCATGGGCCACCTCGTCACGTAATGTGGCAGTAGCGCTCCTAGCGCACAAGGCTTAACTATATAGGGTTGTGATGACTATCGACAGTGAACTGAACAGCTTCCACTATAGAAACGAAGATCTTTGCCTTTAGCCCGGTTTTTTGCTGAGGAATGTTGATACGATCATGCTCGTTTTTAGCGTTTTTGTGAGACAAATAAATAATTTGTTACGTTTTGTGTTTACCTCCACCGAATTTAGTACTAGAAACCTACAGTGTCCATGTAAACCTTCAGGCGAAACTCTCCTTATGTGCCGCCTACAAATCGATGTTCGTGGTGCAGCCGAACTCCAGGTCCAGCTTACGCAGGGAATTGAGTTTACTTGGACATTCCACGTAGCTGGCGTCGACGAAGCAGCCCTTCGGTCGATTTCCTCAAGCATTTCGGCCTATTCCCGGATCTAAAGACGTATCCTTACTGCACCATGCTACTAGCACTCACACTCTGTTTTCTTTCGGTCCTTCTGTCCTCGCTCCTTCTCAAAATAGTGGAACACTTCTGCTCACCCTCTACGAGTGCTCTACAAAATGTCGCCTGCTCTATTCACACTCTGCCGTCTCTCCGGCTTGCGGGCGACGCACGCTACAGACAAAACTTCTGCAGCCGACACGCCCCCACTGGGGCCTCAACATCAGCACCTTAAAGTTAGTGACATTCAGTTTCCCAGTGTATCGTATGATTGTGCTCACATCCCATGCTAGGAAACCTGTGTTAATGTTTCGTGTGCACGAGATCTACAATTAAACGTCATCAGTAATGGCACCTGCCACAGTATAGCAACAACAGAAGACCCTCGTGTGTGCCGGCCGGTGTGGCCGTGCGGTTAAAGGCGCTTCAGTCTGGAACCGCGTGACCGCTACGGTCGCAGGTTCGAATCCTGCTTCGGGCATGGATGTGTGTGATGTCCTTAGGTTAGTTAGGTTCAATTAGTTCTAAGTTCTAGGCGACTGATGACCTCAGAAGTTAAGTCGCATAGTGCTCAGAGCCATTTGAACCATTTGAACCCTCGTGTGTGCCCCAAGGCTCGCAGCCTCGCACCTAAATGTGGGTACTGTACGCCCCTCAGACAATAACTGCTCTTCACCCACTCAACTTTGCCTAAGAAAGACAGTTCGTTACGGTTGTGTCGCGACTATTAGAAACTATTTGCTCACAACTATGCTATTTCCCACATCCAGGACTTCACTCAACTGCTTAATGGGATAAAAGTGTTCAGTACTCTTGAGTGCTAGAAAGTGTACTTTCAGATCCCTATGTTCAAAGATGGCATCGCTAAGTCGACAATCATTATACCATTCGGCCTATTTGAGTTCTACTGTATGCGTTACAGCCTAAAAAGCTCTGCTCAGACATGGCAAAGGCCTGTCGACTCTCCCTTGTTCAATCTGTCGTTGCTACGCCATCTTCGACGATATCCTCATATTCTCACCTCTGTCAAGAAACATGAACACCACCTGACCCAGGTTCGGGCTGCCCTAAGCGACAACGGCATGGAAATCAACCACAACAAATTCCAATGAAGCCGTGCAAGTGTAAGCTTTCTCGCTCACACAGTCAACGCTGACGTCATCCGCCCGACTTCTGATCACGCCGAATTCATCAGTGATATCGTCCTACCCACGACCTACTGTGATTTGTGTCATTTTCTTGGCATGATAAACTTCTACTGCACATATTTGTCCTGCTCTATTCAGGCATCTCTCACAGACGCTTTGGCTACAAGAAACACCTGTGGGCTATGTAGGGTACAGTGGTCAGATGAAATGATTGAATTCTAAAGATTACACTTTAGAAAGCTATCGCGCTAGGGCACCCAGTCACAGCTAAAGTGTGGTACCCTTCTATTGGTGCTGTCAGTCAGCAGCACGTCGGTGATACAACCCAACCACTCTGGTTCTCCTTGAAGAAAGTCAGGGCTGCCCAACGCAAGTGGTCAGCATTTGACGATGAGTTACACGTGGTTTACGATTTTTATAGATGATAAGCCACTTGCCGATGTCATTCGCAATATTAGGGCAAGGGGGCTCTACACCAAAGTACAGTCATCCAAGATGGCGGCGATGACGTCATCCAATATGTCGGCCGTGACGTCATCCAAGATGGCGGATTTTGGCGGGAATTTTAAATTTTAGCGGGAAGATAGGTCAATTGGGCTACCTTCACTAACCTAACTCCCCTCCCCTCCCCAAGAAAAATGGCGAGAAGTTCAAATTCCAACAGGATAATGCATCACACCACAGTTATTTCTACTAACCTAAGAAAATGGCGGGAAGATAGGTCACTTGGGCTATCTCCACTAACCTAAATCATCTGACCGCCACCTCGTCCTATGTGCTGGTGCCAAGTTTAAATTTTGGCAGTGAAATAGGTCAATTGGGGTATCCCTACTAACCTAAGATAATCGCAGGAAGATAGGTCATTTGGACCACCTCCACTAACCTGTCACACGACCTCCACCTCTTCCTAGGAACTGGTGGGGAGTTTGAATTTTGGTGGGAAAATAGATCAATTGGCAATCTCTACTAACCTAAGAAAATGGTTGCAAAGAAAGGACACTTGGGCTGCCTCCACTAACCTAAGTCATCCGACCGCCGCCTCGTCCTAGAAATTGCTGGGAAATTTGAATTTTGGAGGGAAGTGAGCCATGGCTGGCTCATGTTATGCGTTGGATTAAACCTTGGTTGTTATTCTGTGTTTAGTTTCCCGCATGTATCGCGATTATGCCGTTATCCTCTCTCTCAGTGAGTGTGTATCGATATTCGCACCTTGCACTATCTTTGGCCTGGTGCTTATAGCTTCCGGCTGTGCTGAGTGCGGGCAGTTGGTCGGCTGGCTTGGAGCAGCGAGGAAATCTCCGTAGCGCGTAGTTTGACCGAGGTCGCTGGTGGTGTCCATGCGCGGTCGGAGTGTGTGGTGCTGTTCCCATAGCTACGAGGCCTGTGGCTCACCGATCCTGGACACAAAAGTTGAGTGTTGACTTAATCTACCAGCAAGTCACGACTGTTCGCATTGTGTTGTTTGGATTTCGTTGTTGACTGTGGAGACATTCACGTGAGCAACGCGTGCTTTTCAAGTTGGCAAATTTTAGCCATGCTCCAGTGGAGTTTAACTGTGTTTGGTGATTTTCAATTGAACTGCACCAGCGGAATCTTTTGCCTTGTGGCCGTTAACGTTCTGGTTACCTGCCCTGGCTGTTGACGTAAATCCAGGCTGTGTATTTTACTCATCATATTGTCGCTGTCCAGCACGGTATGTAGTTTGACAGCTCAATGTATAATTGGTTATGGGTGCCAATTACTTCTACGTTGTTCCATTGAACTCCCTGTTGTGTGCTGGTTGGGTGGAGTGGAAGTATCTTGTCGGTGGGTCCGCTGACTGTCTGTCAGTTGGGTTGTCGTCGGAATGGGAATGGTTGGGCCGACTGCCTGTCTCACCTAAACGAGCGTCAGTGTTTGAACTCCAGATGGAGCCTTGGAAACTTCTGAGCGCCATTGCGTGCACTGCCTTTTCTTATTCGTTCTTGCTGTTTGTATTTGTATGGCTTTTAGCCGATTTCTAAATTAAGGTTGTTTTGCCTTGAAGGCGTAAGATTGTTTGGGCCTTCAGCCTAATTAAAGAACTGTTTTAAGATAAGGCCTTCTGCCTTTTAAATTTCTGATGTTCATCGCCAGGGTGATTATGTTGAGAAATAAATATGCAGAGATAAAGAATAAAGACGTAGAATGGTCACACACATCTATGCCCGAGGCAGGATTCGAACCTGCGACCGTAGCGGTCGCGCGGTTCCAGACTGAAGCGGCTAAAACCGCTCGGCGACACCGGCAGGCCGCTTAAAAGACACGAACCCCTCTCGTACAAGTAGGAAAAGAAATCCACATTGCCTGTGCAAGGTAGAAATTATTTAATCATATTCGTTGTGTGTGACTTAATTTCACTTGCACAACATCTTCACCAGTTAGCACTACCTGATCGAGTCCTTATACCTTCGCCATACTGCATGTGATTGGAGGCCTTGCTACGAGCGTGATTTCGGGTGGTGCCACGAAGTTCTGAGGCAATGGCAATAGAAGTAGCTCACAAAGACAAAAAGGAATGTTGTATTTTTCCACCTCATCGGCGGAGCGGTCTAGTGGTCTGAGCCCTCCTCCACCCTGATGGGTCGCAGTAGACAATAGAATTCGGTACACTCGAATCGTTATTTCGTGGCATTTAGAATTAAACGACTTCCTACGAATTTTTTTTTTTTTAATTTAGTGGGCCTCCTTCCTCCCGTATAGCCCTTCCTTTTCCTCTCCAAAATTGCCGCCATCCTCGAGTGTCGACGCAGCACGTACAGTAGGGTGCTTTTAGTAGCAAGACTTGTTGCCAGAAACGAAATAAAAGCGAGGGGCATACTCTGCTATGCCGCTGGGGGGCGACGACACTTTACTCAGAAAGACACCTCGCTCTGCAGGTGTGAAGAAGTAATTAGTCCAGCCTTTTTAATGAATTTACGACAACTGTTGCTACTGGGTAAAAATATTTAGCCTGTTTCTAAACACAATTCAACTGCAAGAATTACTCTTGACAAAATGGAATACGTTGTTAAAACGTATTTATTTCTGTAAGTTTCTATTCAAAATCATACCTGCTGCATCCCATTAAAAATCCTCACAGTGTGATATGAGAACTGGAAACACACTGTGCAATGATTGAATACTGCAGGGGTGCCAAGAGGAGACACCCGCAAATTGTCAGTATGGTGTTGTGGAACCTATAGAGTGTCTTTCAGCGCTAATAAAACATGATTAGCACATTATCATTTATTCGTTCGGATCTGCAATCTCTCGTGTTATGGTCAGTCTTGGCTGACGCCTCATGCCAGTGACACAGTGGAATTTCACTGACTCCTGTGTCAGCTGACCGGTCATCACCAAGGCAGCTACACCAGCAGTTTGGTCAGTCTTGTGGGCTACCGTCTTGCAGTCTGCATGTGAATCAGAAGGATGAATACGTACCCCAAACTGTTTTAGAGCGTCCTGAGTCCATTTCCAGAAAATTATGATGACCCATTGGGAGGTACTGCACCATCTGAAGTCGTGTAGTCGACTGACCCTGACCCCACTGAATGTGTAAGCCCTGGCACCTGCAAGTGCTTGCAGCAATGATCAGGAACAGAGGCCGAGATGACTTTCTCACCCAGCAGTGACGGTGATGTTAGTGCTTTAAGCACTGGTGTTGGATAATCACTGGTGTTGAAAGACCCTCAGTCTCCCCATCAGCTGTATGATAGGTTGTAGCCAATTCAAACTTACATGGAAGCATCTCGGGAACAGCAAGCAGCGTGTTCACGAAAAATGCTGGAATATCTAATACATGGACGTCTCTACTCTGTAATAATCGAGTGCTTCTGTTTGAACGCTATCAATCCTAATGACCAACTGAACTCAGAGTTCGAGAACTGCGGTATTTACTGAGATTGGCAGGAGATAATGATGTTAGACTCTGTAATCGCAGAATGTGACCCGCTACTTTAATAGTGGTCAGCGGTCCCTTAATGTTGATCAGTGGTCCTTGTGGTGTCACCGCCAGACACCACACTTGCTAGGTGGTAGCTTAAATCGGCCGCGGTCCATTTAGTACATGTCGGACCCGCGTGTCGCCACTGTGTGATCGCAGACCGAGCGCCACCACAAGGCAGGTCTCGAGATACGGACGAGCACTCGCCCCAGTTGTACGGACGACATTGCTAGCGACTACACGGACGAAGCATCGCTCATTAGCCGAGCAGATAGTTAGCATGCACGCATGCATTGCTCATTAGCCGAGCAGACAGTTAGAATAGCCTTCAGCTAAGTCCATGGCTACGACCTAGCAAGGCGCCATTTGTAACATTGCATGTACCTCAAGATAGAGTCTCACTTGTATCACCAAGAACGTTGTAAACCAAAGGACCATATAAAAAGTTAAGTGTTCTAGTAGCTACATACTTTTCTTTATAACATTAATAAGTATCCTGTTTCAGACCTCTATCTAGCCATTGAAATAACGCGTGCCTTTCGGCTACTTCAGTGTGGCGTAGCTGTCTTGTTACGCCACAACAGTCCTCATTCCGATATGTTTGCTCAACAACTTGTACAAGCTCTCAGCTGCACTGTCAAGTCTCTGAAAGATGTCATTGTATCAGAGGTAAAGGTTGTTCTTTTGTTTCTTCATATAACAAGAGCAAACCAATAAATTTCTGTCTGTCTCTCTCTCCCAGTTGACATTTTGCTGAATGTGTAACTTGTGCCTGGCCATTTGGTGCTGATGTAGCAACATGCGCTTGTTTACATAACTGGGTTACAGTGTTGATAGTTTCTTTCTGCTGCATAACTATGTCACCGCCTCTATCTGGTGTCACCTGTGGCTACGCTACTATGAAATTAAGAAAAATTTAATTTCTTCCTCTTTTATGCTCTGTTGCAGTGGTAACACCGGTTTCCGTCAGATCACCGAAGTTAAGCGCTGTCGGGCTGGGCTAGCACTTGGTCTGCCGAACGTTGTTGGCGAGCGGTGTGCACTCAGCCCTTGTGAGGCAAACTGAGGAGCTACTTGACTGAGAAGTAGCGGCTCCGGTCTCGTAAACTGGCATTCAGCTGGGAGAGCGGTGTGCTGACCACATGCCCCTCCATATCCGCATCCGGTGACGCCTGTGGTTGAGGATGACACGGCGGCCGGTCGGTACCGTTGGGCCTTCCAAGGCCTGTTCGGTCGTTAGAGTTTATGTTCTGTGGCTTAATAATAATGTAGCTACACCGTGTCAAACACAGTGGACAAATATTTTGGGACATCCTTTCAAAGTGTATAAGAAGGAGCAATAACATGAGTAGTTGTTTAGTGTCAGTTCAAAGACAATTTATTGTTGCTAGATTCAACCATCCCTTCCGTTCACGGAGCGTTACCAACTTTACAACAGAAGAATGTAAGACGGAAAAAACAGCCTAATTGCGCTATGTAAATTGATGGAGAAACCAAATTTTGGTGAGAAAATACATAAAGCTAAAATGCAAGAAATCTGAGTAGGTTACTTGTGCTAAGTTAAATAGTGGGAAAAGGGTTAATATGATGAAACTAGAACAGAACGTAAATGGCCAAAAACTGAATTTTTTCCAGAAAGACACTTAAGCTGTCTGAAGTAGGCCACTTTCCATGTTACTAAAACTAGCATTGTTCTTGCAGTGGGGAGATGTTATCCTCCACCACGTTTCAACATGTTAATTACCCCCACCCCATAATCTGCAGGTTGGGGGGGTGGGGTGGGGGGAGGGGGCGGCAGCGAGAGAGTTACAGCATTCAACATATTAACTTTTCCCAACAAGTCTAGTAAAATAAATGGAAAGTATAGCTCAGACGTAAGGTAATTCGTAAAAACTTGATTAAAAATGTGTTCGTTAAGATTTTCATTGATGGTCTGCTTATAATATAGTATAGTAAAAAATCGGTAGTAATAATATTCTTCTCTTTTCCTATCAGTTCATCGCAGTAGCTGTAATTCCCACACTTTTTGTCAGTACATGGTTGAAGCTTATTATTTTTTTTTAAATCTACTGGGCATGAGAGGATGGGATAACGACAAGGTTTTCATAAATATTAACGGAGAAAGAGAACAACGAATATGTTTCCTTCATTCAGTAGCAAATGTAGGATTCAAAAATACAGATTCACGGTTGTCAGCCTGCATTGTTTTTTTGTGTGGCAGCAAATGCAGACACACACACACACACACACACACACACACACACACACACACACACACAAACAAACAAACACACACACATACTAATAATAAGTTACTGATCTCTATTATAAAACATGATTATCGAAAATTTCCACAATCTTCTTCATTTCACACCATTTATGTCAGTAATGACCATATCCTTAGAACGCAACTCAATCCAGTCTTTCTCTGTTTATGATTTTACTGTTAGTCAGTTGCACAATGTTCACTCTATCAACTGTGTATGCCCATCCATCCTCTCTCTCTCTCTCTCTCTCTCCCGCTCTCTGCCTCGACCTTAATAACACTCCACTTGCCACATTACAGGCTCAGGCACACATTACATACAAATACGCTCTACGAAAGTAATAAATAATGCGACCAAGAAAGAATTGTGATTTCGATGACAGAAATGAATGATTTATCACAATTATGAGTCAGAGCGTTGTTGACTAGACCATTTGACTCGAGACGGCCCGTCCGCACATATGGGGCGTCGTCTTCTACGTCATGTATTCTTCCAGCACAAATTACATACAAATACGCTCTACGAAAGTAATAAATAATGCGACCAAGAAAGAGTTGTGATTTCGATGACAGTGAGGTACTCCACCCCGTGTTGCACCCGTCACTATGCGATAATATATTTCATCTGACACCCATTTGTCTCTTCTTTCATAAGGCCAAAAACATCATTGGCGATTATTAAGCCACAACGATTATTGGGAGCATATACACACTTATCAAACTCGTCAGCGAGGGTTTTTATCACTTTATATGAATCACAGCTCTTCAACCAGCGTATGAAAATATCGGTGTCTATATAAAGCAACTTTATTTTTTAAATAAGTGTTTGCAATGTCTAAGTGAAAATGTTGATTTGGAATGGTATCGTCCCATGAAATATCATGATGATATGCAGTTAACCGTCGAACACTGCCTGGTGATTCGACTTTTCGGGGACGCTTTCTGAGAAGCTACTATTGCGTGCAATGGCATTATAAAATTTTGTATGCGTTGACTATAAACAAGGTAACATCACTGAACAAGAAACGATAATGTTTGTAACGAAATTTCTGTTACTAGAGAATGATTAATTCACAATTTGAACTGATGTCATGGTCTTTATTTGTATCATACGGTGAGCAGTCACCATCAGAGGCGTGTAATTAAATATTGTCTCATACAAAATGTTTACATCTGCCGGTGTGTCGTATGGAAAAGTCAATAATTTTGTAAACTCAAATGGTGCATCAATTGAGTTCGTTTAATGGCTGTATTCTGTTTGGAACGATCTATGACAACAATGGAGGCTACTTCTTTAGACTGTTTCAGAATTTAACAGATTTAACATACATTTGAAACACTTTCTTGTTCACAGTACGAGGCTGCACATGTCTTATAACAATGAGAATACATTTCAGTTACGCGAATATTGTAGATTTTCGGGCATGTAAGAGAAAATCCTTGACATTCATAACATGGTAAAGCTCAAATATCTGTAATCTCGACTCATTATTATTGGTTCAGTCATCCCAACACCATGAATGTGAAACACAAGGAAGAGATTGAACATTATGAAGACTCTGACATATATTCTGACATTAGTCAAACAACTATTTAGTTCATACAGTCATATCGTATCCCAAAATTACGGTATAAGAGGAAATCTGTGGAACAAAAGGACTGATAATCAGGAAGGCGGCGGTTCAAATCGTCGTCTGGCCGTCTAGGTAAACATTACTCTCCTTTTTTTCATTTGGTACAGACGGAGGAATAAGGGTAACAGTTCTTTGCGTAGACAACTGGAAAAGAAGGGCTCGTCTTACAAGCCGGAGTACATTTTCTTTCCATCTCCTTTCAAATCATTCATCTTCAATATCTTAACTACTATTCTGTCTACCGAGTGGGCTCCTTTTCCATGTGGACAGGGCAAGCCGTTGCAGAACATTGAGAAGATCCAACAGGTGAAGGCTTGCGGAACATGAGTATGTAAACTGACGAGCCGAAACATTATAACCACCTGCTTAATAGTCTGATTGTTCATCTTTGGAACGAAACACACCACTCATTCTGCGTATCAGGGACCGACAGTCTGTTGGTTGTTCTCGGGTTTCCAACCGCGTCAATTGCTTAAAACTACACGAGCTTTCGACCGAGCACTCCTTGGCCATTGTCAATGGCCGGAAGCTCATGTAGTTTTACGCAACTGACGCGGTTGGAAACCTGAGAACATTTTATTCAATGTTGTCGCCGCGAGACTCTGCATTCATACAGTATGTTGGTTGGTTTGTGGAGGTATGTGGCATTAGATGTCTACGCACAGGCCATTTGGATCACGTAAATAACGGGCTGCCGATTTGCGTAAGCTGTGATGGCGCCTGATAGCGACCCAGATGGATTCCATAGGATTTACATCAGGCGAATTCTGTCGCTGAGACATCAGTGTGAGTTCACTACAATGCTCCTCAAACCACTGCAACACGGCACTGGCTCCGAGACACAGACAATTACTAAAAGACTAAAAGACGACATCGCCATCGGGGAAGACATCAAGCATGAAGGGATGTAGATGGTTCGAGATGTCAGTGTGTCTTCGATTACTCGACAGGTCCTATGCAAGCGCAGAAGAACGTGTCCCATAGTACAGGGTGTACATAAAGTCCGAGAACACTTCCAATAATTTGTTGAAGAAGAACCAAACATTGTACAGATGTCACACATATATCATTTTGAAGAGAAACCCTGAAAGTTTTTTTCATGTATATCGCCACAGCGTAATTTGGTAATCTGCCGATAGTCAGCGCTAGTCGCAAACATTGTGAGTTCGGGTGCAGAGTGAGCTTTCTGTGTGTTGGAGTCCGACAAAAACAAATGTGCTACAGCTGTTAAACGGATATTTAGAACCAAGTACGGTAAGAAGTCACCAACAAGGCAGGCCACTTACCACTGGCACAACAAATTCGTTACGACGGGTTACTTTTACCCGGCAAAGAGAAGCGAACGTCCCAGTGCGAGTGAAGTGAATGTGGAGCGTACGAGAGACTTGCTTAAGGGTGCGTCGTGCATCGCGTGAACTCGAAATTGCTCCAATGACAGTGTGGAAAGTCCTGTGACAGAAGCCGTCTATGAAACCATTCAAATTGGAGCTAGTACAAAAGCTCAATGACGACAACAAAGACAAGCGTTTTGAGTTTTGTTCGCAGTTGCAACAATTGAATGAGGATAGCATTGTTCATCGCTTAGTTTTTAGCGACGAAGCCACTTTTCACACTAATGGGAGCCGGCCGGTGTGGCCGAGTAATTCTAGGCACTTCAGTGTGGGACCGCGCGACCGCTACGGTCGCAGGTTCGAATCCTGCCTCGGGCATGGATGTGTGTGATGTTCTTAGGTTAGTTAGGTTTAAGTAGTTCTAAGTTCTAGGGGACTGATGACCTCAGATCTCAGATGTTAAGTCCCATAGTGCTCAGAGCCATTTGAACCATCTGAGCACTAATGAGAAAGTGAACACGCATAACTGTCGAATCTTGGGTACAAAGCATCCACACGAATGCATTGAATTTGAGTGAGATTACCCAAAGGTAAATGTTTCTTGTGCCGTGTCACGTCGAAAACAGTACGGGCCATTCTTCTTCGCCGAGAGCACTGTCACTGGATATTCCTACTTGGACATGTTGCAGCAACGGTAGATGCCTCAAATGCAATCGGACTCTCCGTTCATCTTTCAGCAGGATGGGGCTCCACCCCGTTTTCATCGTGAAGTTCGTGGTTACCTGAACACGGAGCTGCCGCATCGATGGATCGGCCGTGCTACAGAAGACGACAGCTGTTTCATGAACAGTCGCAGTTTCGAATCCTGCCTCGGGCATGGATGTGTGTAATGTCCTTAGGTTAGTTAAGTTTAAGTAGTTCCAAGTTCTAGGGGACTGATGACCTCAGTAGTTAAGTCCCATAGTGCTCAGAGCCATTTGAACCATTTTGTTTCATGAAAATGCCTTCCCGATCACCATATATCACTCTGTGGGGACATATTAAAGGTCTGGTGTATGTACTGCCTCCATCACATGATGTAGCAGAGCTCCGTGAGAGAATACGGGAAGCGACTGCCACAGTCGATGATGCCATGCTGGGCATATGGCAAGAATTCGATTACCGTATTGACGTCTCCCGGGTCACTTATGGTTCGCATATCGAATGTTTGTAAAAAAAACTTTCAGAGTTTCTCTTCAAAATGCAATATGTATGACATCTGTACAATGTTTGATTCTTGTTCAGTCATACTTTATGTACACCCTGTATAATAGTGCTCCCACCAGGCTGCGTTCGTGACATGCTGCACGTTTCGAGGCGCCATTTACCTCGACGACCGCCTTTGTGGACATGACCATCGACCTAGTGTAGCAAAAATGTGATTCATTCGAATGGCCAACATGTTTCCATTGACCGAAGGTCGAATCCTGATGGTCCTGAGCCCAATGCAATCTTAATTGACGGTGCCGTTGGGTCAGCATGTGAATACGTGGGATGAACTACTGCTCAGCTCCCTGTTCAACAGTCTACTGGGAACGGTTTGCTCTGAACACTTGTGCGTGCACCAGCATTGCGCTCTTTTCGCAGAGATACCACAGATCACCATCTATCGTACTTTACAGAGCAGACAAGCCTCCGAACTCACGTCCTGTAAAGAGTCGTGGACATCCAACCATTCAGCGCTTGGTGGTAGCTTCACTGCCGTACCGCTTTCTGTGGAAGCTCACGACAATAGCAAGCGAACATTCGACTGGCTCCGCCGTTTTCGGGAGACTCGCCCCCAGGCTCTGCTTAACAATAATATGCCCTTTTTCAAAGTCAGTTATCTCGGAGGATTTCCCCATTTGCAGCCCATATCTTCTCTAGGTTATTCTCTGTCCGTGTCTGCTGCGTTTACATACCTGTGTTAACGCTTGACGTGTCCACAACGCCACCAGGAGGCATCAAACGTTGCGATGGGCAGTGGTCATTATGCTTTGGCTGATCAGAGTATGCAGAAAGCTAATTTTATCCATAGCTTTGAATTACACCGGAGACTTTTCGTTGAATATTTCTTGTTATGAGTAACATGCGAATGTCACACTCAAGCTTCAACATTAGTGGGAGGTGAAACACATGTGCGAAATGAGCCCTGGGAATCACGCCAGTTTTATTCTGTGTGTTTAGCTGTCTATATGTGGTATTTTTAAGGCAGAGTGGGAGAGAGAGCCGGCCAACTACGTAGATGGTGTTAGGGAACGCCAATCAGGACCTGACGGTTGTATTAACTTTGGCGGCAGATTGAAACTAACAAAGCGACTGAGTGCATCTTGAGACATTACAGACAGGTGCGGCTGAACGCACTCTGGTTTGATGGTTGACGCAGCGCGGGTGAGTGTGGATTCCTGATCCATCGAGCATGGTTTGACGAACGGTCTGTCGATCGCGGCCTAAGTTACTGAAGTTTCGGGTGAGGGTTTCATGGAAATATAAACTTTTGTGCAGGAGTCTGGAAACAGAAAGGTTTCGACAGCTAGCTCGGTGAACTCTTTAATTTTGAGAACAGCATCGTGTTAGGACTTGCAAACTTTTCGACAGTTGGGTTTATGGGTTCTAAACTTTGAGCCGTATCGTGTTGGATTTGGGTGAAGTTATCCACCTATCTCCGTGAGCTTTCAATAGTAACATAGTGTGCTTGATTTAGGACTTTCGCAATCTAGCTAGTGACTGTGTCTAGCTAGTGACTCTGTCTGTTGTTATTTTCTCGAAATTAAACAAAGATTTAATAAACATTTTTATATCTAAACATTAATCAGTTTACAGCACTGATCATAACCATTCCCGCAGTTGATAAAATTATTAAAAGTTTATAGAACAATATACATGGTAATGTTACAGATGTTTGACCGTCTGCGATATATGAACAAATATTAGATCGGTCACACACTTAATAAACCGTTTGAGTAGCGAGAAAGCGTAAGAAGAATTACAGGCAAGTACCCCGCCGTTTGGGTCCATCACACTGAGAGGGTAAAGGATATAAACTATTTTACTAAGCGAAATGAGCAGAGATAAAACTCTACGGTAAATTTTAGCGCCTGGAAATGCTGTTGCGAGCGCCGTCCAAGTTGCAGCGTAGAGTGGTGCTGGAAACCGTATATGGGACGTCCACCAGGCCAGGCACCAAATCCCACGGTTTCGCAAACAAGATTATGTTGAACTTCCAAGGGAGCGAAAATTGAACGAATCAGTGTCTGCTGCCACTGAGGTTTGGGAAGAATTCCGGCAATCTAGGCCAGATATTCGGCAAAGCACCACTCCCTTGTTCACAAGTTCAGGAACGCACCGAATATTTTGAACGAGGATTTCTTCCTGAGATGGCACTGAAGACAGTTGGGTTCCCGATATGGCATCTTAGTGTGGCCACTTACAAGCCACGGTAAGACTTAGGTAGTCAGTGATCACTAACAGACTAAGGTAGGCATTACTTTAATGCCATGTTTCCGCACAATATATGACAAAGCAGTTAATATGTAAGAAATGTGTTAGAAGCTGATCCTGATGCGAACTGCTTATACACATGCAGCACAGATCAATAAATGACAAATAAAAATTGATTCTAATGTAGCACCTGATGTTTGAAGCAATCAACCTGTGCTTATGTCTAAGCCAACGCCAGGGAGCGATCCTGATATGTTGAAATAGTATTAGTATTTCAACAGGACTCTCACTGTCTGGCATAACGCGTTACAGGAGTCAATAACTGTCGGGTTGCTTGCTGTTTCGGACATCGACTCTTGGAATTGGCAGTCTGATAAGGTACGTTAAAAAGAAAAAAGCGACTATCCGTGGCGTGGATTCGACTAGCACCTGTGAATGATTCCGGAGATGTGTAGAACCAGATACTATGAGAAGATCGTGCAGTCCCCATAAATTATGATGGACGTCGAGCTGGCGCCCGATAGCATCCCAAATGTATTCCACTGTGTTCTGATCATGCAGGTTTGGTTGCCAAGACAACAAACAGAGTTCGCTCTCATGCTCCTCAAACCACTGTACCACGATTCTAGCCTTCTGACACGTACAGTTATCCAGCCGACCAGCAAATCATCAACCATGAAGGAATGCGGATGGTCCAGTATTCTTCTGTAGCACAACATTTCAAAAGCTTCTATCCCCTTCTTATCGGAACTGTTTCCTGATCAAGTTTCACTTTGCCGTGACGCTACACTCCAGACAAACACCTTTAGAAAAAACTTCATAACACTAAAAGTAGTCTGAATATGTGCCGCCAGCCTCGTTTGGCCCGCGAGACCTGGTTAAACTTACTCCTACTGCAAAATCAATAACAAAAAGCCCTGTGACTATCTAACTAGTTTCACGAAGATTCCGAGACCATCGGACTGGGAAATGCCAGCGCTAATAGCTAATATACCCCCTCCAGCTGGCTCCAAGCAGCTTCCACCGATATCTCCACAACAACAAAAGAGGATTCAATTTAAACTCAATAGGAGAAAGGTCACACAAAAACACCACACTCAAATTTCCGAAACATGGAATTTATCGGCTTCAGTTATACGTCACCAAGTCCGTCACTTTCTCAACCACCCCAGTACGCTAATGGCTCCGCGAACTGGCACCGGCGCCCTGTCGATCGATCACGTGCTCGCTCATAAAGCTGCTACACTCGCCCAAAAAAACTGGAAAACACCTCAGCCAAATTCCACCACCCCGTATTTTCGAATATTAATAGGTTCCTATGCTGGAAAAATCACCTCACTAATAAAGAATGATTACTAACTTCCACTTTAAAACACAACCTATTTCATCAGATTTTAGAGATACCGACCCATCATCTCCAGGAAGGTCCAAAATGTCTGTCCCCTCAGATAATACCGGAAATTACCTTGCATCCACAATAGCGGACATGACGAGCACACAGGCGCGACCGGAAATGATACACTGACGAGCCAAAACATTATCACCAGCTCATACCGCGAGGCCACAAAAGGAACGGAGACAAAAGAGGAATCATTCCAGTTGAGATATGAGCCACAAATGGGGAAACCACGGGCAGGAGCGACTCTGACACAGGCCGGATTGATATGGGCCGGTGCCTGGGAACGAGCATCTGAAATAGGATGATACTTATTGGCTCTTAATGTACTACTATCATGATCATCTATGAAAAGTGGTTGAAGGATTATGAAACCATGCGTAGGCAAGGTGTTGGACGTCCCCCACCGTGATAAAAATAGTAGAGGGAAACCAAGAGGCGAGTAGAGTAAGCAGCTTCAGAAGGACGTAGACTGTGGTATTTACTCGGAGATGAAGAGGCTTGAAAAGGATAGCGTAGCGTGGACATCTACATCAAGCCGGCCGGAGTGACCGAGCGGTTAAAGGCGCTACAGTCTGGAACCGCACGACCGCTACGGTCGCAGGTTCGAATCCTGCCTCGGGCATGGATGTGTGTGATGTCCTTAGGTTAGTTAGGTTTGAGTAGTTCTAAGTTCTAGGGGACTCATGACCACAGCAGTTGAGTCCCATAGTGCTCAGAGCCATTTGAACCATTTTTGAACATCTACATCAAACCAGTCTTGGGACTGATAACCACAACAACAACAACGCA
Source organism: Schistocerca serialis cubense (assembly GCF_023864345.2). Lineage (NCBI taxonomy): Eukaryota > Metazoa > Arthropoda > Insecta > Orthoptera > Acrididae > Schistocerca > Schistocerca serialis. The sequence goes on from NC_064639.1 coordinate 495,110,602, forward strand.
CTGCAGATAATTAATCTGCGTCGGCCTAAAAGCGTTTCCAAGTAAATCGGCGGAGCAATACGTCGCATAAATTGTCTCGCGTGCCATACGTCGGTGAAGAGTGTGGTTTCTGATCGCAGCACCAACTGGAAGAGTGCGCGTCATCTCGAAATCTCCGAGGACAGACGAAAGGAACGTTTCAGCAACACCAGGGAATCTTCTGTTACAACTTTCGTCAGTTTCTTATTTTTTCAGTTTTGATCTTCAGGAGGTTGATGAACTTCTGTAAGGTTCAGAAGTGTACCTTTGTGAATGGCCAATTCCAGGTTAAGTAAATACATAAATACACCTGGTCCAATCCGTTAAGGAACATAAAATCAATTATTGACTATGTAATAATGGAGAGGCAGCGGGTAAGTAAGGTGCAAGATGTAAGTGTAAAAAGAGAAATAGAGTGTGGTTCCGATCATTTTTTAGTTACTTCAAAACTAGCTTTTGCGATTGAGACCAAGAGGAAACAGGAGGAGAAAGAGGATGATGATGATAGTAGAACTATAAAGGATCCAAAATATAGGTTGCATCTGCTACAAGAAGAAAGTGAGAAAACTTCAAGTAGCTAAGATTAAATCTACGATTGGATACTGTGGAGGAAGACTGTGGTGCTAATGACCTATACAGTTACCTGGAACAGCCAATTAAGGAAGCAGCGGAGGAGGGAGAGAACAGTATGAACTGAATGGATGATCACCGAGTTGTTGGAGATGGTTGAGGGAAAGAAGAAACTGTATCATACACGGTTAAGCTCTGGGAATGAAGGGTACTGGAATAGGCACACGGTATATGAAATGAGGGCAAAAAAATTTGCAACAAGATGTAAGGAAGAAGAATGGGAAAGAATATGTTCGGCAATAGAGCATTCACTTGGATATAGGATATCGGCAGAAGAATGGAGGATGATAAATAAGATGAAAATGGCTAACAATCCGGCGCCCACAATACAGCCTATATCTATTGGACAGTGGAAAAAGCTCTTTGAAGAACTTTTAGTAAAAAAAAGAAGAGACCACGTGATAGAAGTTTACAACAGAAGCAGTACATTAGGTAATATAGAACCTATACTAGAGAAAGACGTAAAAGAGATGCTAAAAAGGCAAAAGTGATAAGGTAAGTTGACCGGGAGGAGTTGTGATGGAATTGTGGAAATATGGACCCTCTCAATGGTGAGACTTAAATGCAAATTGTTCAGTCATACTGTGGAGGGAGAGGAAATACCAAAAGAGTGATGCGTATCATACATATCTGCTATCTACAAAACAGGAAACAAGAAGCACCCAAATAATAGAAGGGGAATTAGTGTTATGACATATATCAACAAACTTTTTAGCACTGGACTGAAAAACTGGTTGAATAATGAGACCGTGGTAAAGCTGCAAGAAGAGCAGGTAGGCTTTACATTTGGATGATCTTGTATGGATCATATTTGTAGCCTTAGACAAATAAGTGAGAAGGTGTGTTCTAAGGGTCAGGAAGTATACCTAGTACATGTGGACTTATAGAAAGCGTATGATTCTGTACCCATCCATAGACTATGTGAAGTGATTGAGTATACAGATGTAGAAGCACGACAAAAATTTCCCTAATTCAAAGAATACCACCAATCGTATGCAGCAGTTAAAACAGGGAGAAAGCTGAGTGAGACTTCGAAATATCGAAAGGACTTAGACAGGGCTGCAGTATGTCGCCGACACTGCTTAAACTACATATCCAGTACATACTGGAAGGATGGGGTTTCCTTTCCAGCATGGTACTACCTACTCATTATTATTTGCCGATGATCAGTCGCTGATAGGATGTCAAGTTTATGATAAAGAAGTTAACGGAACCATCTGAACGAGGCGGGCTTAGAATAAATATGAGCAAAACAGAACGTCTAGCTGTGGGAGGAAATGGAAGGGATATAAGCTGATGAGTCAGAAAATTATGACCACCTACTTAATACCTTGTTTGTCTGTCTTTGGAACGAAATAAATCACTGATTCCGGGGTATCACGGAGCCGCCGTTCACCTCGATGACGGCGTTTGTGGCGACGACCATCGACCTAGTGTAGCAAAAACGTGATTCACCCGAACAGCTGACACGTTTCAATTGACCGACGGTCGAGTATCGGTGGTCCCGTGCCCACTGCAATCGTAATTGACGATGTCGTTGGGTTTAGGTCAACATGTGAAATGCAGGGGTACTCTGCTGCGGAGCTCCTTGTTCAACAATCTGCTACGAACGGTGTGCTCCGAAACACTTGTGCTTGTGTCAGTATTGTGCTCTTTTCACAGAGATGCTACAGATCACCATTCACTCTTCTTTACAGAGCAGACAAGCCTCCAAACCCCACATTCTGCGAAGAGTCGTGGATGTCCAAACATTCACTGCATAGTAATAGTTTCACTATTCTTCTACCTCTTTCCGTAGATGCTCTCGACAGTAGTATGTGAACATTCAACCATCTTCGCCGTTTTCAGTATATTCGTTCACAGCACTCCGTCTTCAGGTCACAAGTGGCCCATCGGGACCATCCGACCGCCGTGTCATCCTCAGCTGAGGATGGGGATAGGAGGGGTGTGTGGTCAGCACACCACTCTCCCGGTCGTTATGATGGTTTTCTTTGACCGGAGCCGCTGCTATGCGGTCGAGTAGCTCCTCAATTGGCATCACGAGGCTCAGTGCACCCCGAAAAATGGCAACAGCGCATGACGACTCGGACGTTCACCCATCCAAGTGCCGGCCACGCACGAAAGCGCTTAGCTTCGGTGATCTGACGGGAACCGATGTTTCCACTGCGGGAAGGGCGTTGCCATTCGTTCACAGGATTTTCGTAACAATAATCTGTCCTTTGAAAAAGACGCTTATCTCAGTGGATTTCCCCATCTGCAGACCATATCTTCGCTAGGGTGATCCGCCATCCGTCTCTGCTGCACTTACATACTTTTCATGGTGCGTTAAGTGCCCGCAACGACACAAGGCAGCGTCCAACGACACGGTGGGCAGAGGTCACAGTGTTTTGCCTGATGAGTGTAGTACTGGCACAAGGAATGATTAAAGCTACAAAACAGTTTAAGTAGTTAGATCGATTATCCATTCCTCGGGAATCAGATTTGGAATGCAGGATCCAGCAGGCAAGAGGAGCAAATTAAAATGTTAAATGGAGTTCAGTGGAACTAAGCAACATCAAAAGAAACAAGGAAGAGGATTCTGCAAACAGTAGTGGAAAGAATACTGACATACGGTGCAGAAGGATGGGTCCTAGGGGAGCGGCAGAGAAGCAGAATACAGGCAATAGAGATGGCTGGAAGAAGGAAGTCAGCAAGGATACCCAGGTAATAGCGGGGAAAAAGTGAGGAGGTAATGGATATGGAACAACCAGTCGTGCAAAGGGCTGAGAATAGAGCTCTTCAATTGTATGGCCATTTACGGCGAATGGAGCAAGAACGATGGCCAAAAGCAGTCTTGATGGCCGAGATTAACGTGGATGGCACTAGTACTTGGAATGACGATGAAGAGAGATATGAAAGAGGAAGACTGCCACGGTCGCAGGGCAGCTGCTGAAGAGTGGAGAAGCTCTTAAAAGTGAAGTACAGTTTTGTATTTTGCAGAACTGCAAGGTTTCGTGGAACATACTTGCAAAAACGCTGGCGTTTGTGGGATTGGATACTATCCAGGGTTGGCCAACGAGTCGTTGCGGATTCCGACGGAGTCGCCAGCGGCGCATTTTCTTGCATCACCGAAAGCAGAACCCTTGGCGCTTCGCCAGTCCGCCGGCTTAGGTCCTAAATAAAGAACACAGTGCGTTTCGCGGCTGAATTTCGTCTCACACCCTACTGGGAGTCCAATTTAAATTGATTATTCGACTTTAGTTCAATACTTAAGATCCCGGGACGAAATCTGTAAGGAAAGATTGCACTTATCTGTGCTGTTATTGACGCATTTTTTCAGGAAAAAAGTTATTATGTAATTGTATTAATTAAAGAAAGAGTAGAATCCCAGGAATGAAAACAATCTGAGCAAAGACACCTAAAAGAAACCTGTACGAATTAGCAACGAAGTTATAGAACAAGATAATGAGCTTCGGTATATAGGGTAGTTGAAGACAACTGGGTTGCCAGCAAGAGAAGTTAATGGAAGAGTAAAAAGTGAGCAGAAGCGTTTGTGGTAAATTAAATGAGATTTTCAAAACTAAGCTTTCAGTGTACAAAATATTTTGTGTGAGCTGTAGTCGACAGCTCCAGTATATTTAAATACCCAGAATACGTAGAAGTTAACACAACCAGAAGGTTTTTACCAAACATGTCGTCATTGTCGTATATACTCACGAAGCAAAGTTTACAAGGCGAAATTCGTGGAGTAAAAAAAATGTAAACTTCTTACTGTTACAACGAATTAAACACTAAAAAAATTCGACAACTTCCGTGACATTCTCATCGCATTGTAAGACCCCCTACTGGTTCTTTACGATTTTACCCGACTGAAAGTGCCGTCCCTGATTCTTGATCGTCTCTACATTATTTACTGCCTTTAATACGGTTTCAAAATATATTTTGTTGGCTGAGCCGTGACCAATGCAGTCCCGTTTTCCCTATTACGGGAATCCAAGTACGTTGTGAGCATTATGAGAGATAGTGTGGCATGTGGAGGTCAGGATCGGTCCAGGGAGCGTGCATGGATAGCCAAATGGTTTAAGGCGACCGCTCGCAAAAGTCGGGACATCCGAATTCGAGTCCCCCACCGCCACGAATTTTCACGTGCGCTGTATGTAATACAGCTGATGTCAAAGAATTCGCAATCGGCGAATAAATTTCGTGAAGTTTAAGACTGTGTTGTCAATAGAGAGCAGACAGAGCCAATCGAGATATATAAAACCCAGCCTGTCATTTATTACTGGTTCTCGCTATCCGCATATTGTTTTCTTGTATTTAAATCATGACATAGTTCTGTCATTCCCTTCTCTCTTTTCAATGTGCAGTATGTGTTAATGTTGTAGTTGAATTTGACTGATATACAAATATACAATGCGATTTTATAAGTGGTCATACTAATGCCAGCTAACATCCTCATTATGTACATGAAGGGCTGGGGCTTTTGGTCCTTTCCATCCCCTTGAGAACTGGTCAACCCATCTCTTCATCGGGCTTCCTAAAGAGATTTTACCTCCTGATTTACATTCTTTTATTGTTTTTGTGATTGTTGCATGTGACATATGGTATTTTGTTACTGTGGCAGTTACGTTTTGCGAATTCATTTCAGCTCGAAGGTAATTATTTCTTTTTTTATCCCTAAAAGTATATCCAGCGATAGATCTAGGAAAGTACATCTCATATATTTCTCTTATCTTTTCGTCTCTCTTCTTAAGAGTCCAGTTTTCGCATACACAGAGCAGCACAGGTATAGCCAAACCTTAGAGAACTTCAGTAGGCTACCCTTGCGGATTTTTTTTCCTAACACCCAGTGTGTGGTTGGATACAAATAGTTAAGTAGATCCATCTTATTTTGTATTTAATTATTTGCCCTATATGTAATAATGCACCCTAAATAGTTAAATGTATTCACTTGCTCTATGATCTGTTGAAATCAGAGACCATATTTGTTATACACTTGCATATCAACTACAATGTGAAGGCATGATTAGTAACTGTATTTTGTATTTTAACCAGACAAAGAGATGTGACTGAAACTGATTTTACTGCTGTGCTTTTATATTAAGTTTCACTGGATTCTTACATTATTACGACTTTAATTAGAAGATGAGACCATTTTACGACAAGAAGCTATGTCAGTATATTATTTTGTAAATAAGTGTATTTCAAATGTCAAATGTCAAGGAACAGCTGGAAATTCGTTCACCATTGTACTGTAATATAAGGATTGACTAAAAGTGATCTTTTATACTGTACTTTCAAACAAGATACAATGTTATACACAATCTGTAACTGTAATATGAGGAAGTTAGCCTATGTATTGCTGTGTAATTTGTATCATTTCAATCTAATCTCCCAGGGGTTGACTAGTGCATCTAATAATATTCCGTTGGTTAAAAATCCTGTCACATGAGAGGTGGCATGCCACTCTCTCACTTTAACTGCACTGTTGGTCAGATAAATATTCATATTTTAGGTCATGATCTCGGTGTTTCTCAGTAGAGCATTTGGTATGTGTGGTTTACGACTCTTTTACATCAGGAAATTGCAGGCAGAGTGTTCATATAACTGAATATGTAGCCTGTAGAGAGCTTTTACCCAAGGAGCTGTAGCGGAGGTGACAGGGAACAGCGAGAAAGATGGACTGTGGGCCACAAATGTTGTGTCCAGCGACCTGGCTGTGCGAGTGATTCGGAGAAGAAGCGCTCCGTGAATTATATCTGAAAAGGGACCTCGGGCTATGGCACTCCACTGTTCCCACTTAGGGTAGAAGCAAGAGGGAGCCAGTTAGCAAAACATTCTTCCTGGACCGGGTGACAGACCATCGCAAAGGCGGCCAGTTGGCGGAAAGTGGGTGGAGGAAGCCATTTAAGAGAGATTGCTGTAAACTGAACTTTTGTGTAACTGGTGGAATGGTCATAAAATACAAGCATTCCCATATATGAACAGAGCGGCTGGTGCACATGTTTAGTCGAGGCAAGATTGTAACTCCCCTGACACCAGGAAGTGGCGAGGTTCGTTTAGTGAGCAGCAAAAACAAATGTTTCATGGCCATAACTGTCTGGGAAGCTTAACAGCCTCCTTTCAGAAACTGGAAATGGTTGGCCTGGAAATATTAGACCTCTCCATAAAAGAGGAACTTTGGTCCCGTACAGGTAGACGTTTTTTGCCGAAATGTGGCTATGCTTGCCGTGAGAATGACGGCATCGTGGTCTAAAATCTTTTTTCAGAAAAGAGAGATTTTGAACAGCTGATTGGCTCCTCTAAGGACATGCAAACTAGAGCCTTGCTCTCCCAGCGTGGAAACCGTAGTGCCACCAGGCCAGCAGAACAGTCAAGAGGTGAGATTCAATGACTAGAGGATAGTTTGGTTTGTACAGTGTGGAGGCGGGTTTTTTCTGCTAATTCGGCTCCCGTACTGGGGCTTGGTGGAAAGTGATTGTGATTCTTTACCTTCTTCATCTTCTGGTCCTCCTCTGGTGGAGAATTTCAGGTCTTTCCCTAGTGGGTAAGACTTGTGGTGGCCTAAGTGCAATGGCAGTTTCTAACTATACCGGCAGTGGAACTGCATATCATCTCAGACATATTATGTGTCACGAGGCTAAACTTATTCGTCCTGAGTTGGCCGTCTGACGTTCGACAATTCTGGCATATACTGCCGTGTCTGTGAATCAAATTGGTTTGGCCAAACCAGCAAACACCCCAAAGAAGACTTTACCAATCAAACACCATTCATTTTCTGATTTGCGTTTGTCATTTTTTTGTAAGATTTGTCAGCTCTTTGTAAGTATGAAATGATTAATAAAAACTTATTTTGTAAACTTAAATACACTACTGATGTGGAAATTCTTCTGACTGTCATATAATCAAACTACAGTGAATGCACAACTGTATCTTGAGTCTCGCCTTTCATCTACCACGAGATTTTTCATCAAGGTTCCACCATTCTTCAAACAATCCGATCAAACTGCACTCAAATTTCATAGGAAAGCAAAGCCGACAGATAACAGACTAATCAAGGTGTTGGGTGGTTATATTTATCACAACTCCAAAACTAAGAGGCCTGACCTGCTACGCAGAAGGTAACTGTATTGAAAGTAAACAAATAAAACTACCTCTAAAGATATAAGGCATTCCAAAAATGAAGACAATACATACTACACTTACAGGTATCGGGAGGAAAATCCCAAAAGGTAAATAGACCTTGACATCGCACAAGACATGATGTTCTATGATGTGAGGAAGTCATGAGAGGTGGCATCGTAACTGCCGTGTGCTTCACGTCTGCTGTGCACGAGCTACGTTAATTTAAGTATTAACTGTATTTTTCTTACTTGTCACTTCTTCTTCCGTGTGTTTTTGCTTTTAGGAAGCTTTAATTGTCGAGTGCTAGTAATAGTGTTCCATAGATTTCGTGTTTGTTTTGAATACAGTCAGAGAGAGTCCCTTTAGTCAACCATAGAGCCAGTAGTGCTAGTGTTTGTTTTCAATACAGTCCAGAGACAGGTAGTGCTATTTTGTTGTTTTCTACAAGAAGTGTAGTCAACTATCAGCCGCCTTTAGTGAATTAGCAGTCTAGTTAAAAGTTGATTAACTCTCTACAGTAAAGCGATTTCTTAGGATGGATAGGATATGTGACTGCTGTGTACGGACGCAGGAGGAGCTGGCTACTGTTCGCAAACAGCTGAACATGTTGATGGCCGCAGTCAGCCGTTTTCAGGCTGCTGCCTCGGAGTGTAGCGGCAGTGGGGAGTCTGGTGCGTCGCATGGTACACCTCAGGTGTTACATGCTTCACCCACTGTCCCTTCGCGGGTACCGGGCACGGTTGGGCCACCCTCTCCCCAAGGGGAGTGGCGGGTTCAGCGGCGTTCGCGGCGCACGAGGCGGAGGGTCAATGAGGAAGCTGGCCGTGTGGCATCACCCGCTCTGCCTGTGAGTGGACATGTGGCCGCTCCTTCAGCAAGGTCCGAGCAGGCACACGGGGGGAGGGGATTATTAGTTATTGGGAGCTCCAACGATAGGCGGGTGATGGAGCCCCTTAGGGAAATTGCGGAAAGGTTGGGGAACGAGGCCAGAGTTCACTCTGTCTGCTTGCCGGGGGATTTCATCCGAGATGTGGAGGAGGCCCTGCCGGCGGCGATAGAGAGCACTGGGTGCACCCGACTGCAAATTGTTGCTCATGTCAGCACCAATGACTCCTGCCGTCTGGCTTCAGAGGCCATCCTCAGTTCGTACAGGCGGTTGGCGGAAAGTCTCACTCGCGGGGTGGAATCTGAGCTAACTATTTGTAGTATCGTTCCCAGAACCGATCGCGGTCCTCTGGTTTGGAGCCGAGTGGAAGGCTTAAACCAGAGGCTCAGACGATTCTGCGGAGATTTGGGGTGCAAATTTCTCGACCTCCACTATCGGGTGGAGAAATGTAGGGTCCCCCTGAATAGGTCAGGCGTGTACTACACGCCAGAAGCGGCTACAAGGGTAGCGGAGTACGTGTGGAGTGCACATGTGGGTTTTTTAGGTTAGAGAATTCCCTCCCTAGGTCCGACAAGACGCCTCCTGAGATGTGGCAAGGCAGAAGTAGGCAAAATGCAACAGGGAACACAATATTAAAGTGCTAATAGTAAACTGCAGGAGGGTCTATAGAAAGGTCCCAGAACTGCTCCCATTAATAAACGGTCACAATGCCCATATATTACTAGGGACAGAAAGTTGGCTGAAACCAGACGTAAACAGTAATGAAATCCTAAACTCAGATTGGAATGTATACCGCAAAGATAGACTGGACAGTGAAGGGGGAGGCGTGTTTATAGCGATGAGAAGTGCAATAGTATCGAAGGAAATCGACGGAGATCTGAAATGTGAAATAATTCGGGTGAAGGTCACGGTTAAAGCAGGCTCAGACATGGTAATTGGATGCCTCTATAGGCCCCCTGGCTCAGCATCTGTTGTGGCTGAGCACCTGAAGGATAATTTGGAAAATATTTCGAGTAGATTTCCCCACCATGTTATAGTTCTGGGTGGAGATTTTAATTTGCCGGATATAGACTGGGAGACTCGAACGTTCATAACGGGTGGCAGGGACAAAGAATCCAGTGAAATTTTTTTAAGCGCTTTATCTGAAAACTACCTTGAGCAGTTAAACAGAGAACCGACTCGTGGCGATAACATACTAGACCTTCTGGTGACAAACAGACCCGAACTATTTGAAACAGTTAACGCAGAACAGGGAATCAGCGATCATAAAGCGATTACTGCATCGATGATTTCAGCGGTAAATAGAAACATTAAAAAAGGTAGGAAGATTTTTCTGTTTAGCAAAAGTGACAAAAAGCAGATTACAGAGTACCTGACGGCTCAACACGAAAGTTTTGTCTCAAGTACAGATAGTGTTGAGGATCGGCGGACAAAGTTCAAAACCATCGTACAATATGCGTTAGATGAGTATGTGCCAAGCAAGATCGTAAGAGATGGAAAAGAGCCACCGTGGTACAACAACCGAGTTAGAAAACTGCTGCGGAAGCAAAGGGAACTTCACAGCAAACATAAACATAGCCAAAGCCTTGCAGACAAACAAAAATTACGCGAAGCGAAATGAAGTGTGAGGAGGTCTATGCGAGAGGCGTTCAATGAATTCGAAAGTAAAGTTCTATGTACTGACTTGACAGAAAATCCTAAGAAATTTTGGTCTTATGTCAAAGCGGTAGGTGCATCAAAACAAAATGTCCAGACACTCTGTGACCCAAATGGTACTGAAACAGAGGATAACAGACTAAAGGCCGAAATACTAAATGTCTTTTTCCAAAGCTGTTTCACAGAGGAAGACTGCACTGTAGTTCCTTCTCTAGATTGTCGCACAGATGACGATATGGTAGATATCGACATAGACGACAGAGCGATAGAGAAACAATTAAAATCGCTCAAAAGAGGAAAGGTCGCTGGACCTGATGGAATACCAGTTCGATTTTACACAGAGTACACGAAGGAACTAGCCCCCCTTCTTGCAGTGGTGTACCGTAAGTCTCTAGAAGAGCGTAGCGTTCCGAAGGATTGGAAAAGGGCACAGGTCATCCTCGTTTTCAAGAAGGGAAGTCGAACAGATGTGCAGAACTATAGACCTATATCTCTAACGTCGATCAGTTATAGAATTTTGGAACACGTATTGTGTTCGAGTATAATAACTTTTCTGGAGACTAGAAATCTACTCTGTAGGAATCAGCGTGGGTTTCGAAAAAGACGGTCGTGTGAAACCCAGCTCGCGCTATTCGTCCACGAGACTCAGAGAGCCATGGGCACGGGTTCACAGGTAGATGCCATGTTTCTTGACTTCCGCAAGGCGTTCGATACAGTTCCCCACAGTCGTTTAATGAACAAAGTAAGAGCATATGGACTACCAGACCAATTGTGTGATTGGATTGAAGAGTTCCTAGACAACAGAACGCAGCATGTCATTCTCAATGGAGAGAAGTCTTCCGAAGTAAGAGTGATTTCAGGTGTGCCGCAGGGGAGTGTCGTAGGACTGTTGCTATTCACAATATACTTAAATGACCTTGTGGATGACATCGGAAGTTCACTGAGGCTTTTTGCGGATGATGCTGTGGTATATCGAGAGGTTGTAACAATGGAAAATTGTACTGAAATGCAGGAGGATCTGCAGCAAATTGACGCATGGTGCAGGGAATGGCAATTTAATCTCAATGTAGACAAATGTAATGTGCTGCGAATACATAGAAAGATAGATGCCTTATCATTTAGCTACAAAATAGCAGGTCAGCAACTGGAAGCAGTTAATTCCATAAATTATCTGGGAGTACGTATTAGGAGTGATTTAAAATGGAATGATCATATAAAGTTGATCGTTGGTAAAGCAGATGCCAGACTGAGATTCATTGGAAGAATCCTAAGGAAATGCAATCCGAAAACAAAGGAAGTAAGTTACAGTACGCTTGTTTGCCCACTGCTTGAATACTGCTCAGCAGTGTGGGATCCGTACCAGATAGGATTGATAGATAGAGATAGAGAAGATCCAACGGAGAGCAGCGCGCTTCATTACAGGATCATTTAGTAATCGCGAAAGCGTTACGGAGATGATAGATAAACTCCAGTGGAAGACTCTGCAGGAGAGACGCTCAGTAGCTCGGTACGGGCTTTTGTTGAAGTTTCGAGAACATACCTTCACCGAAGAGTCAAGCAGTATATTGCTCACTCCTACGTACATCTCGTGAAGAGACCATGAGGATAAAATCAGAGAGATTAGAGCCCAGACAGAAGCATACCGACAATCCTTCTTTCCACGAACAATACGAGGCTGGAATAGAAGGGAGAACCGATAGATGTACTCAAGGTACCCTCCGCCACACACCGTCAGGTGGCTTGCGGAGTATGGATGTAGATGTTGTCATATGGGTTGTTGCAACTGGTGCTCAAGTGGCAACATTAATACCTAATGCAAGCAGTAATGTTAAGACGCAGACCAAGAGATGTGACAAGGTTTTATCATTATAACAGAAAGATTTTCATATTTTTTTATTTGAAGGAGTGCGCGTTGTAAGCTTCACTGCTAAAGCAAAGCTTCTTGAGTATTTATGGTAAGATAATTGGTGACGTTTGCTAAAACCTTCTGGCTATTCTAATCATATGTATTCTGTATATACTATGGCGTGGATGCATGCAGTACTTTGGTTTGAAAGCGTGTCATATAATAATGGTACCATCTCCTAAGGCAAGCTGGCCCACAACTGTTGCAACTGATCCTTTATATCCTGGACACTGGCACTGAAACAGGGTTGTCGACGAGCTTGGGTCACTCATGTTCTATCAGAGACCGATATAGGGCTCTTGCTGGGCGCAGGAGTACCTCAACATCACGCAGGCAGTCCAAGCAGACACGTTACAAGCACAGACGAGCATTTTCCTGTCGAAAAATGCCACCACGAGAGGTTACACATGAGGTTACACATGAGGAAACTCGATTCATTGCTGAACACAATGCGATGTCAGTCATCAGTTGTCCATGCTTCCCAGTTATGGCACCAGACTAAGAGCGCCCGTTTGTGATGTGGTGTTACCGACAGCCCGCTCATGGGATGGTAATTCCCTGTTCCAGCTTGCTGCTAGTCTTTGACCAATGGTGCGGGATGACACAGAAAGTTGCAAGGAGTCCATTATTTGCATTTTTAGTGCGGAAAAGCATTCAGAAACTAGATTTGCTCGATGAGCAATAGAGAGACACACGCTGAGTGTCCGTAGAAAATACGCGAAAGAAAACAAATGGATCAGAGAATAGACTGGAGGGTACGACGTACTTATGCTGCAGTGACAATGAAATGACAGTGGGCATCAGAAGTAGGCAGAAGTAGGGAGGGTGGGTGCATCATCGAAGTTCTCTGCTGGATTTAAGAGGTAAGAAAATAGAGAGAAGCCAACACAATTGAAGCTGGGTCGATGGCTTTAGGAAAAAATGTGGGAGCTAAATGGTCGCGTGCAAATGAAGGCCATGCATGGGATTTAGATGAGGTCTTTATCAAGTAGTGGACATCAAGTGACAATTGGTGATGTTGACGATAGTGACGTTGATAATTTTCTTTTGTTCAGTACCTTGAACACGGCGATTCAATTCAGGATATCCACAACTATAGTAATTATTTCGAACCGTATTATAGCACCAGCTGCAATTTTATTTTCTTAACATCACGATCAGTTTCAGCAGACTGTGTACATGCACGACCATCTGCAAAAGGCCTTGATGGCTGAAACGCACCATTGTGTTAAAAAAAATTCCATCTGGTGCTGTAGCTTGATTCTAATGTTGATAATTCTTTACATCATTCTTGTTTATATTGCTACAGAGAGAAATCAATATCCATGATTCAAAGTTCGCCACATGATCATTGTTGCTTCAGAACAGCTACAAGAGTGTTACTGTCGTGTCTCCAGTAATGTATGTGCGATTTATTTCGGCAAAGAGCCGTGTACTTTGATATGTGATTAAACCGCCGAATGGAGAACGAGGGATAAGAAGCCATAGGGTTCTTCCCAGGGTAAAAGGCTACGGCAACATGATCTGTAGATGTCTGTTTGAGGACGCAAACTTGTCACAACCATCTTTGACTCCTAGCACTCTTGCCACAAGCCAGTCTGCACGTAAAACGCAGCTCTGTGGTTGATAGTAGCCTATTCATCTTCTCATACTTCGCTCCTGTCACGCCACACCACCAGAAGTCGCCAACAAACTACATGGTCCTACCAATGTGATGACTGACGAATGGGGGGATGTCTGGTGCTGCTCCCTGCAGCCAATAGCTGTGCCACACTCATTGGCACACCCATGTGCATGGTTCCTAGAACTTCCCACACGCTGCATCACACAGTAACAAGCAACAACTCCCATCCACCTCCTTGAATAGAGAATACACTGTGTGTGTTGAGTGCCAGTGTGGCACTCAGCATCAGCATGTGAAGTCTTGCTCTGTACAATTAAATATTAGGTCTATGACATACAAACCTGTGCCATGTCGAGATTGTTGGCATTGTCTTCCGCAACCGATAGTTTGTTTCAAAGATTTATGTCACGTACTTCTTGCAAGATTTTCATGTAATTATTTCTTTTAATCGTACATTCTTGTCTTGCTTATGTTATTCAGTAGTGTATGTCTTATTGGACATATGACAATCCTCTGTGACACATAGATCCACCGCTTCTCTGGTGACATTTGTCTTCCTTTTTGTTTTGTTTGTGTGATTTCACTGTAGCCTGATAAACATACATGAACAATGATACATTCACGTGTTCACTTCGTCATAATTGTACATTTTCAACACTTTCAATCTTGTAGAAATTCTCGCACAAATACCTTGGGATTTCATGTTGTTGCTTTCAGCATAGACATTTATTGTTGTCATGATGTACATCATCTGAACAATCTAATTACTCGTTTGGTAATGTGTTTCGCCATTTTCCATATTGACTTTCATTTGTTCTGATTTTATCACTTGTGTTTACTTATGGTTTGTAAAATGTTGCATTGCATGTCATGTACAGTAACACTGATGACATCTTCTAAATGTGTTTGAGTGCAGAATGTATGTCTCCTCTCACATGTTTTAAGAGTGAAAGTCAACTTAATGGACCTTACGTCATGTCAACATTTCGTCTGACCGTTGTTATTTTTGCTCATGTAGATGGAATGTACGAAGTTACTAGGTATATTTTAAAGATAAATCGTTGTAATGCATTACTTTACTTTTGGATTGTATGGTTGTGTTTGTACTGGACATAAGTCTCTGTTTTCGGCTGTCTGATATATGAGTCAGGGATGATTGCAAGGACTGTGTGAATTCCCACTAAAATAGACAAAGTCCAATTTAATTTAGTTTTATGAGCAAAATCGGTATAGTTTTTTACGTTCGACTGAGAAACTTGTCATATCTGTGAAGACATTTACGTGGAAATTCGAAACAGTAAATAGAGGAAAGTGATATTTCCACTCGCGAATACTGATGTCGGTGATGTAACAGATTCCAAATCACCCGTATAATTTAGAAAGTCAAATAAGGTGTTTTTCATATCTAGAAAACCAGCAAACATGTCTTCCACCTGCTAGATGCACACACCACAATCGATCTTCTCTCAACTAAATAAAGACGTCAAATACGATGAAGCAGATTAATTAATTGATCAATTTAATTAAGTAGTCAATCAAACTGATAAGAGTGAGATGAGCTATTCCAATAACTCAGACCTAAAAGCAGCGAGGGGGAGGGGGTGGGTTGGAGGTTTCCTGAGGGGAGAGGGGAGTGGGAGGAGGTGAGGGAACGAAGGGTTATGTGCCTGTCAATCAAAAGGAAGGATCCTTTTAGCAGAACAATAGGTTAAGTACCTGTCAATCAAAGGAGAACAACAGGTTTGCCGCTGAGTATATACTTGCCCCTGATGTAGGCAACCTGCACTAACAAAATGAATTGGCGACCGCTTTGACCCACTATTGATGAGGTCATCAATACCCTTTCTTTAAATAAATACAGACGATTCTGGTGAAAATCTATTGAAAAATGACAATGAATTTCGAACCATGTCGTATCCTCAAACACTTATTGAAAATACGAATCTGCAATTGTGAGATTCATAAAAGAGCAACCATAAAAGTCAGACAAAACACAGCAGAACAACTAAATACAACCAAGGACAAAAAATCAGTAGAGGCGAAGTTAAAGATGACTATGGCTGGATGACTAATTAGAAATAATAGGTGACTGAGCCACTCTGCGACATTTAAAAATCTCAGAGACAATATTTCGGGAAGAAGTCCTGACATCATATAAAACCTTAAAACACGAACTACATTCTCCTCAGTATTAAAAAAGAGGGTGTGTCCTGTGGCAAGCCCAGACCTGTCCTCATCTTATCATGTAGAACACACTCAATTAAAATATGTCTCATTGACAAGATGCTTCACCAATAAAAGAAGCGAACGCATATGGCAAAAAACAAACTGACTTCAGTTAATTGCATAGACAGAACACATCTCCACGAACATGAAAAATTGTTTAAGAGAGTGTTAAATAATAAGAAGATGCATAGAATGCGGTTATAACTCGCTCCTAGAGATCCAAATGATGAAGTAGAGTACTTTCCTATATGATACATCAACGATTTGGTTCATAAACACAATTTTTTTTTAAAAAAAACGCCTTTTCGAGAGCCCGTGGCAAGTGCAGCTATAGATGTTCATTGTAGTTTATAACATGCAGCTGATAAATCAAAATGTTTCATATATGTTGGTACAGTCTGAAAATATTATGGCGGGAATCTTTCATCTCTGTTAAAGATTCGATGGTACATAAATACTTGTGGCAAGCTAGAGTATAAAAACGATTGCTGCTAGTTTCATTCGCAGTAATTTAAGTTGTGCTCCTAGATTCCTATCTGACCACACTCTCGGAAATCGCAACGTATTCAGAAAAAAATTGTGAATTTTGTGAGAAGAAAAAGTATAAATGTCACTGTCAGTTGTTTCACGCACAGCAATTTCATCTTTCATTTTTTAAACGTATGGAATCACGAAATTGAAGTTGCTTGTTACTGAGAAAGCGCACTCTTATGTGTAAATAACAACGAACATCTCAGAAAAATGCTTAACTTTGACGATTAACGAAGTCTCAGAATGTGTTACAAACATGAAGAGGAATATATATATATATATATATATATATATATATATATATATATATATATATATATATATATATATATATATATATATATATATTGGTGTCTAACGGTATGCGAAAGCGACGATTTTCGATACGGCAGTTTGTTGTCTTACCAGCGTTCAGCGTTACTGTTACAACTCGCAAGCGCTCAACGCTCTATTTCATGTAACACTCCAGAAAGAGGCAGACTGACTCGGCTGCCGAATGATGCGGGCGTGAGAGGTAAATGCTTGAAATTTTGGAAGGTTTCCTCTAATAGGCTTCACAAAATTCCTTTGCATTGTTATTTAAAGGTTTTAAACGCATTTCAATAATTAATAAGTAAACCATTTGCGAAGAACGTATGCGAAGTCACTAGTAATTTCAGCTAACACTCAAGTGATATGCATAAATAGAGCCGATCTTTTGAAATTTAATGATTTTTTAAACTCTTACTTACGTAAAAGTAACAAGTAATTTGTGAGGATATTGACCGAAGCTGTTTTTTATGTTATAATCATTCACAGTGACACAATACAAACCATATTTCTAACAAAGGAAAATAGTCTATTATGAGCTCACTTTTCACCTGGACATGTCCTGGTGATTCTTCAGTAACACTGTCACTAAACCCGAAGCTAAAACCGCTCAATATGTTTAAAATAACAAATTCTAGGTGTAAATAAATCACACCGAAACCGACGAGAGGCCAATACCGAAACCCAAAACCTCTCGGAGCAACTGTCCAAAAATCGGCAGGAGGACCGATCGGTAACACGTCTCAGAAGCTTACTGAATAGGAACTTCGGATAAAGAGCCGAAAATGACGTCACTACTGAGGCTAACATACTGCACCGATCGGTATGAACGATATAGAATAGGTCCCCTGTCTAGCAGAAATTTTCAACTTCCCCATTGATATA
This sequence comes from Schistocerca serialis cubense, assembly GCF_023864345.2. Taxonomy (NCBI): domain Eukaryota; kingdom Metazoa; phylum Arthropoda; class Insecta; order Orthoptera; family Acrididae; genus Schistocerca; species Schistocerca serialis. The sequence continues at coordinate 495,128,377 of NC_064639.1, forward strand.
TTTAAATGCCCAATGGCAACTAATGTCTTTCTTTCTTTTGTATCGTGATCAAATGGGTTGCACGATCAAAAATGGTGTCTGTTCTTTCGGAGACGACTGAAAGAACTGTAGTATTTATCAATGGACCACCCTGTTTCTTTTGTTGCCTCTAGCGGCGTGCTACGGTACTGTGGCATGGGTGTGTGTGCCAGGACCATAGAAATGTATGTGATTTTTTTTAAAAAAATTGTTGTCTCGAGATGGTAATTTAGAATTCTTGACAACCCCTCAAAAAGCGTTTTCAGATGCATTACTATAATATATACTTTCTTTTTCCATGCGTGGCAGATGTGCCCCATCCCTTTGCTACACCCCTCCGTTACACCCTATACATTCCTCAACAAGCCATCAGCTCAAGGTGAGAAGCTAACAGCAGTGTCTCCGCAGTGTTCTCACTGACCTTCTCCTCGACGGCGATCTTACGGCAGTTCCACAGCAGCTCCAGGACGGCGACGAAGAAGGCCCCCAGCGTTCCGAAGGCGAGCACGAGGAAGACGCCGCCCACGTTGAGGATGCCCAGCTCCGCGCTGTCGACCGTGTTCACGTCAGAGGGGCACTCCTTGCCCTCGGGCGCTTTCCACCAGCGCGTCTTGAGCGCGCTCAGGTTGCCGCGCTCCTGCAGCTGCAGCACAGCACCGCTCACCGCTGTCCGGAACGGCGAGTCTGCACACCAGGAAGGGCAGGTCAGCGCGTGATGCCTACAGGCCGTGCGACGTAAATTTATGTCTCGTAGGTACGATGAGAGTAAATGAGAGAGAACTAGCGACTCATGTGGCTTGGCGCAAGCAGTTTCCTATTTGGCTTCGATATGTGCCTAAAGTGAACGCTTGTATATTGCCCAGATAGCAATGTTAATTGCAGAAGATATCAATGTTATCATGTCACAGTGGATGAAGAGCAGACAACAATGGACAGGAGGCTCTTCTGATGAATCACTTTGTGCTGCCACTTAGAGGCCTGAGTGCCCATCTAAGCAGTGACCGGAAGCTCCACAGTCATATCATCGCCAGGTGGAGGCTGTACACATCGTCATCATTACATGCTACTGGAAACTGGGTACCTGCCATGGAACTGGACTACAGACTAGTCAGTTTTGTGTTGATAACGACTTCGTGAGGACTTTACGACTTTCTGAGTAATGGAACTATACCTGTTCTACTCCAGATGAATATCAGGGGCCACTTCACTCAAGATAAGATAATGCTATGAATACTCTTCTGGCTGCACATGGGGTCTGGACCCCTGCACCGTCCTCCACACCTATAAATCTCTCATACGCCCTATACTCTGTTATGCCCATCCCTCCTGGATCGCCGCCCCTCCTACCTTCTAAAAATGTTCAAATGTATGTGAAATCTTATGGGACTTAACTGCTAAGGTCATCAGTCCCTAAGCTTACACACTACTTAACCTAAATTATCCTAAGGACAAACACACACACACCCATGCCCGAGGGAGGACTCGAACCTACGCCGGGATCCTACCTTCTACAAATCCCTTCAAATCCTGGAACGCCACGTGCTCTGCCTCGCCTATCGCATCCGCCTCCCCTCCCCCATGCAGATTCTCTATGACAATTCCTTTCCAACACCTCTTCCTGATGATGCCCTCATCCCCTCCATCTACCCCTTCTATCAACTTTCATCCTCCCCTTCCTCCTTCTGTGTTTTTCCTCCAGGACACCCTCTTTCCCTTCTCTCCCTTCTCTCCCTCCTCTCTTCCTCCCCCATCCCCCTCCCTGGGCTTCCACACTCCCCCCTACTCTCTCCCTTTTCCCTCCCTTCTTCTCTCCCACTGGAATCTACCACCTCCCCCTCTCCTCCTCCCTAATCTCGTCCCTCTGGCAAGCCCCCGGCTTTTTGGTGTGAATGGTCCATCTTCGTGTGCTGGAGATCGTTGCCAGTGTCATCGCGTCGGTGCTTCAGTGTCTCTCCGTTCGTGCTCCTCCCTTCATGTGTGTAAAGCCTGTCTTCTCCAATGTGTACAGTGATGAACGTTTTTTATCCAAACACTGCGCCCGTGTATGACTTAATTTATTTTACTATGTCTGTCTCCCGTTTTTATCCGCCATGTTTGTTTATTTCTCGGTCTTTCTGTTTACTGTATGTATTCTCTATGGCCGAAGAGCGGTGTAGATAGGCCGCTGCCGGCCTACCTTTATTGTAAAGGTATGAAAATAACAATAAAGAAAAAAATCTGATACTCCGCTCATGCCTGTCGAACTATTGTGTGTGGTACGCTCAAGCTCTCGGATGTAACCTGATATGGGTCCCTTACCCCACCCCCACTCCCCCTTCAGCAACTTACATCTGTAAGGGACTTATTTGTGAGCATTGTACCTCATTGATACTGCACTTCGTAAAATACTTCTCGATTAGTTAGATGGTGCCATACTGTAATACAACTAATGGTGGACAGCATGAAATTACCATATAGAGGAGGTGGAATAAGCCTGACACAATGCATGTACACGCATACCTTACAATGTATCATCCACTTGCTAACAGGTTCATAATTGCCTCAGCAATGCTGTACCAGATCTTACGCCATGTGTTTCTTGCTCGTTTCTGTATGATTGCTTTTCTCATTTTCTACGTAAAATAACACAATTTCAAAGCAATGGAAATTTCACCAATAAAAATTACTCATTTTTTCAAAAATGATTATTAATAAACCAAAAATTTTAGCACTACTGCTATGATTAGTTGATATTTAGGACTTTTACCCAGTTGTTAGTAAAAAAAGACGCCTTTTGTAAGCGATACCAAATAAACACTGACAAATATTCAGAGCTAAAATATTGGTACCGGTTTTAAGAGATAGGTTTTTCCCATTCCTAGATGGAGTCCCGTATTTAATATCTCCATAGTCTGTGTGAATCTCGCCATAAGTCCACAGCTCGTGGTCGTGCGGTAGCGTTCTCGCTTCCCACGCCCGGGTTCCCGGGTTCGATTCCCGGCGGGGTCGGGGATTTTCTCTGCCTCGTGATGACTGGGTGTTGTGTGATGTCCTTAGGTTAGTTAGATTTAAATAGTTCTAAGTTCTAGGGGACTGATGACCTAAGATGTTAAGTCCCATAGTGCTCAGAGCCATTTGAACTATTTTTTGAATCTCGCCATAGCACGCCGCTGTGCGGTGGCTCGGGGCTGTTGTTGCTGAGACGATCCGATGCTCTCAGATACAACCAGCCGCCTCTCCACAGGTTGAAGGCTGATAAAGTACCACCGAGAACTTCACAGCCCATGCAGGTATTTGCAACGGACAGCACTCAATACGCGTTAACTGCTAGAAACTGGCGGAAACATCCTGGGTATTTGATAAATGAGTGAAACAAAGAGAGAGAGAGAGAGAGAGAGAGAGAGAGAGAGAGAGAGAGAGAGAGAGAGAGAGAGAGAGTGGGGGAGGGGGGAGAAAGAGAGGGAGGGAGAGAGGAAGAGAAGAAGAGAAAGAAAGAGGAAGAGAGGAACCGAAGAAGAAGACCAAGAAGAAAGAAAGAAAGAGAGAGAGAGAGAGAGAGAGAGAGAGAGTAGTCGCTCGATAAGACCAACAGACCGTATCCTGTTGATGGGTGAAGCTGCAGGGGGACACAGAATGCAGCCAGTCTTAAAAAAAGCGATCTAAGAATATTTGTATTATACGAGAATAAAAATGTTCAAATGTTTGTGAATTCCTATGGGACCAAACTGCTGAGGCCATCGGTCCCTAGACTTCCACTCTACTTAAACTAACGTATGCTAAGAACAATACACAGACCCATGCCCAAGGGAGGACTCGAACCTCCGGCGGGAGGGGCCGTGCAATCCGTGACATGGTGCCTCTCACCCTGCGCGGCACATGAGAATAAAAAATGGCTCTGAGCACTATGGGACTTAACAGCTGTGGTCATCAGTCCCCTAGAACTTAGAACTACTTAAACCTAACTAACCTAAGGACATCACACACATCCATGCCCGAGGCAGGAACCGAGCGAGGTGGCGCAGTGGTTAGACACTGGACTCGCATTCGGGAGGACGACGGTTCAATCCCGCGTCCGGCCATCCAGATTTAGGTTTTCCGTGATTTCCCTAAATCACTCCAGGCAAATGCCGGGATGGTTCCTCTGAAAGGGCGCGGCCGACTTCCTTCACCATCCTTCCCTAATCCGATGAGACCGATGACCACGCTGTCTGGTCTCCTTCCCCAAACCAACCAACCAACCAACCCGAGGCAGGATTCGAACCTGCGACCGTAGCAGTCACACGGTTCCGGACTGCGCGCCTAGAACCGCGAGATCACCGCGGCCGGCACATGAGAATATTTCCAATAATAAGTCGTAATTAAAATCATGACATCACAAGGTGGCAACCGTCTATCAGTGTACCAGTACCTCATTATTTTCCTAAAAAGTCATTCCACAATTACGAATCTGGTGGGTAGCTACGAATTGCACATGACATCGAAGAATGGCTATAGATTCTCCTCCAACGCTGAAGACGAATGTACAGCCCAATAAAAAAAAAGGATGCACCACGAAGAAATTACGAAGGTCACTCCGAAAGAAATGCACACTATTTTTGTAAAAATATAGTTTTCATTCTGCATGTGTTCAAGTTTTACAGTATGTAGATACATCCTTCGCACTTGTTTTCAAACTTAGTTCAACCTGTTCCCGTGAGTGGCGCCGTCACAGTATGTCTTCAAGATGGCTGCTACACTTGTCGTTCGTCAGAAGCAACGTGCTGTAATAGAATTCCTGTGCTGTGGAAACGAGACAGTGGCCAACATCCACAAGAGGTTGAAAAAGGTGTATGGAGATGCTGCTGTCGATCGCAGTACAGTTAGTCGGTGGGCAAGCAGTTTACATGATGAAAGCGGGCACGGCAATGTTGAGGATTGTCCTCTCAGCAGCAGGCCTCGTACTGCACACACTCCAGACAATGTGCAGAGAGTTAACGAATTGGTGACTGCTGACAGACGCATCACAGTGAACGAATTGTCACGCTACGTTGGGATAGGGGAAGGAAGTGTTTGCAGAATACTGAAAGTGTTGGCGTTAAGAAAGGTTTGTGCCGGGTGGGTTCCTAGGATGGTGACAGTGGCTCACAAAGAAACAAGAAAAACGGTATGCAGCGAATTTTTGAAACAGTATGAGAATGGTGAAGATGAATTTCTTGGAATAACTTGACAGGTGATGAAACATGGCTCCATCATTTTTCACCAGAGACGAAGAGGCAATCAATGGAGTGGCATCATGCAAATTCACCCAATAAAGAAAAATTCAAAACCACACCTTCTGCTGGAAAAGTTATGGCTACGGTGTTTTTCGACTCCGAAGGACTCTTGCTTGTGGACATCAGCCAAGTGGAACCACCATAAATTCTGATGCATATGTCACGACACTGAAGAAACTTCAAGCTCGACTGAGTCGTGTTCGACCACATCGGCAAAAGCAGGATGTTTTGCTGTTGCACGACAATGCACGGCTACATGTCAGTCAAAAAACCATGGAAGCGATCACAAAACTCGGATGGACAACACTGAAACACCCGCCTTACAGTCCTGACCTGGCTCCATGTGACTATCATCTCTTTGGGAAACTGAAAGACTCTCTTCGTGGAACAAGGTTTGAAGATGATGACTCCCTTGTGCACGCTGCCAAACTGTGGCTCCAACGGGTTGGTCCAAAATTTTACTGTGTGGGTATACAGGCGCTGGTTCCAAGATGGCGTAAGGCAGTTGAGAGGGATGGAAATTGTGTGGAGAAATGAAAATGTTGTTCCTAAAGGATGTATCTACACACTGTAAAACATGTAGAATAGAAGATGGATTAAAAAAATAGTGTGCATTTCTTTTGGAGTGACCCTCGTATCTGAATGGGACGGAAATCTGTAGGCAAACAAATGATGCGATTCCGGAAAAATTGGATGATTTATTCAAGAGAGAGACCTTCACCATCCGAGCAAGTAAATAATGCGTTGGTCCATTTCTGGCCCTTATGAAAGCAGTTATGCTGCTTGGCATTGATTGATAGAGCTGTTGGATGCCCTCCCGAGAGATATCGCGCCAAATTCTGTCCAATTGGCGCGTTCGATCGTTAAAAGCCTGAGATGGTTGGAGGGTATTGCCTATAATAATCCAAACGTTCTCAGTTGGGAAGCGAGCTGACCAAGGTTAGTGTTTGCCAAGCACAAAGAGAAGCAGTAGAAACTGTTGCCGTGTGCGGGCGGGCATTATCTTGCCATGAAGGGCAACAAAAAGGAGAGAGGAGTATCGAGGACGTACCGCCATGCTGTAAAGGTGCCGCTGATGACAACCAGAGAGGTCCTGCTACGAAACGAAATAGCAGCCCAGACTATAACTCCTGGTTGTCGGGCCGAATGGAAGGTTGGTGGTATCCCACTGGTGTCCAGGGCGTCTCCAGACACGTCTTCACTGGTCATCAGGACTCATTAGAAGAAGGACTCATCACTGAAGTCAGTCTTAATCCAGTCAATGAGATTCTAGGCCGACGACGTGTCTGGAGGCGCCCCAAATAGTGGTGGGATACCAACGTGATTGTATGGATTAACGTTCCTAAAGTGATGTCGAACAGTTACTTTCTGACATCGACTGTTCCTTACTAACGGATTTCTCGCCATACTGGGAACATACTGGTCATTGGCCTATGCAACAAGAATTGCAGCAAATACTTTATTTAAAATAAATATCATCTTCTCGAAAACGAAAGATGAAAAAAATTTGCAAGTAGCTGGATGCGAACCCACGACCTTTCACAAGGCTGTCGACTACGCTACGGTTTTGACACGCTAAAGCGCCTGAGTTATATGGTATACATTCTATAACGGCTGTATCTGCAAATGTTATTATTCGGTATTTAGCTATGATAAACTGTACTAAAAAGATGGGCTTTTGATATATCATCAACGTGACACAGAATTGAAACGCCATACTTTCATAGCACCCTTGTTATAATAGTAAAATCATGAATATGGGAAGCTTTTAACTACCGGTATGTAGTTTCATTTTATTATAACAAATCGCACCTAAAACGATGCGTTTTCGAGACATCCTAAATGTTCTGATGGCTTGAAACAGCCTGTATTCATACCACCTACTCTACAATAAAAAACCAAATACGGAGTTAATTGTAAACAATATGGCGTCTTCTAAGCTATGCTAGCGACATAAAATCGATTTCGCGTCTAATTGGCCACATTCCTCTTGACGCGACGGAAGTCTAACAGCCAGATTCTTCATTCCAGGCTTCACATTGTAGTGGAATGTCGAATTCCATCCTGTGACGTCACTGGCTCCTCATCCACGTACGTTTTCACGTCCTGTGAGATGGTTCAAATGGCTCTGAACACTATGGCACTTAACTTCTGAGGTCATCAGAACTACTTAAACCTAACTAACCTAAGGACATCACGCACATCCATGCCCGAGGCAGGATTCGAACCTGCGACCGTAGCGGTCGCGCAGTTCCAGACTGAAGCGCCTAGAACCGCTTGGCCACACCGGCCGGCTCATAAATTAAAAACATAGTTTCGAATGGCGTTAATTGTTGTCAATATGTAGATGTTTACTTGGCAGATATCATACACTGTCCTCTTTTCATCTATTGACAGTCTGCCGGCAGGTGTGGCCGAGCGGTTCTAGGCGTTTCAGTGTGGAACCGCGCCACCGCAACGGTCGCATGTTCGAATCCTGCCGCGGGCATGGATGTGTGTGATTTCCTTAGGTTGGTTAGGTTTAATTAGTTCTAAGTTCTAGGCGACTGATGACCTCAGAAGTTAAGTCGCATAGTCCTCAGAGCCAACAGAAAACGACAATAGGTCGGACGAGAGCGACAATGGCGTCCCGGAGCGAGCGGAGAACTGCTGCAGGTAGCAGCCAAGATGAAACGAACGCTCTCAATCATGCAGCAACAGGGCACGCTGCGAGAGACGTCGTAATAATGAAAGTGAAGACAACTGACGCGATGGCAGCCACTCGCATCGTCCTGCAAATGGACGGTGGGGCAGCGGCGCAAAAACAGATAAACGCAGAGGAAAAATGTAATGTATAATCTGCATGGATAGTTTCAAGGAGATGAAATTCACTGCTTGATGGTGGTGGCAGATGCTTCGACTTCGTCTGCTATCGCCCCTATTGCAAATACTGGTAAGACTGGACGCAAGTCTCCAGAGGATAAAATGGTGGAGCCAGTCATAGAGCTATTGTTGTTCCGCAAATCTCGCATTGTTCTGTGTAACGCTCCTACAGATATTTTATGAGACATCGGAACCTCATCCCAAATAAAGAACGTGCAGTCTTGGATCAGTTTACCAGTACCGTACTACTTTGCTCTGAAACGTTACAGACGCTGAAGGAGTCGTCAGCATAAAATTTCTGGTGTAGATTGAACGTAGACTGAACAGTTCATAAAGGAACTATGATACTTTCTCCTGCCCGGCAGCCCCATCCAGCGGCTAAGTCCCGTTCAAGGTCACCCACCTAGCGTGCAACCAAGAGCGGCACGGCCACTAAAACAAAATGTGAATACATTTTTGAATAAAAAAAGGGAAGCAGATGAGGAAAAGAGATAAGGAAAGGAGAGAATACACTTTATTGTCTATAATAAATCATACAATCACCGATTGCCACTAGATGGCGGAGACATCGTTTTCACAGCGGCAGGGGACTTTTAATTCATCGTGGTTCAGTCAGTTAGCACGAAATATTGGTAAATTATATGCACAAACCTTCCTCCAAAAGCCCCACATTACTTTCGTAGACTGGACCGAACATGTAGGCAGCAGCGATCAAGGGACTTCAGCTTATGCATGTAGCGACAGACGAAGAAGTATAAGAAGACAGATAAATGTAGAAGACGTTACTCCTACTGACATTGTGCGATTGCGCTGAAATGGTAATCATTCACCCAGGCATTTAGTAATGACAGTTTGACATTTGTTGCATGCCACCTCTATGGTACAGCATTTTTAATTGCGAGCAATGCATGTGACGTAACACCTGTTGCCGCTCACCTCTGGGCAGCGCTATGCCGTAGCCTTTGGAGTCGAGCAGACCGCCAACTTTGCGCAGGTCGCAGTTGAGCGCTGTCTGGTACTCGATGCTGGTGGACTCCATGAAGAAGGCGTAGTTGCCCTTTTCTTTCTTCACTCGCTCCACGCCCTCCTGGTTGTCCGCGGTGAACACGTCGGGTCGCGCTTGCTTCATCACTAGCCACATCCGCTGGTACAGGGAATCGTTGGAATTCTGCGAAAAAGGGGTTTCTTTACAATGCTCGAATGGTAATTACTGCCTTACACACAAGATTCTTGCCATATACTGTTACAGAATAAATACCAAAAACAGACACTGTTGCAATCTACATCAACTTCAACTTGCTTATTGTAGGCAAACCTCAGTCCCCCTCTGCAGTTTTAACCTCCACACTGTCCTCTATTACTGAATTAATTATCCATTGATGCATTAGGATGTGTCTTATTGACGTGTCCCATCTTAGTCAAGTTGTGGTACAGTTTCCCCTAAGGCGATCCAGTATCTACTCGTTAGTTATTTGATCTATCCATCTAATCTTAAGCATTCTTCTACAGCACCACATTTCAAAAGCTTATGTACTTTCAGATAAATACTTTCAGGAAAGACTTACTAACATTTATGTTTGCATTAGATGTTAAATATCTACCTTTATCGGAAACGCTGTTCTTGTTTTTGCAAGTCTGCATGTTGTATCTTCTTTGCTTCTGCCATTATCTGCTATTTTTCTCTGCAAGTTGCAATACTACTTACAATATTTCATCTCCTAATCCCAGTTCGTCGACATCACCAGAGGTATTTCGACTACTTTCCACTACCCTTGTCTCACTTTTGTTGAGGTACATCGTATAACTTCTTTTCGGCACACTATCCATTTCGTTTAACTGATCTTCCAGATCCGTTGCTTCTCTTCTCCCTCAAATTTTTTACTTCCCTTTCGAAATTTCCCTTTGGTTTTCTTTAATGCTTCCTGAGTGTACACATAACCAGCTCCAGATCTACGATATTTCCGAACCAGAGCAAAAAAACTAGATAATGGCGCTCCCAGCTCCACCCCGCCCCTCCCCTCCAACGTTTGAGATAAGACGTCAAAGATTTAAAAAAAATTGATTTTTTAAAAATATGTTCACTTTGTAGCACACGTCTTTCTGAAGAGTTTGACATATAAAAAATATATGTTCTAGAAAACGTAAGACATGTTATTTGGTCTTAAGTGTGACAAAGTGCAGTGCCACATCTCTTCACACAGCATTCTTCTATCGCTCGTCACTGTATTTCGCTCTTTGAAATTCAACCATCTATATTTTTTAATGGAAGCCATCAAACTTCTATTCAGGACAGTGGAAATTAAAATGTCGTGTGACGCCTCTCCTGCTCCCACTCGGCAGGTTAGACATTCTATCACCCTTAAAAAAATCTCACAAAAATACGGGGTGGGATTATTTGTAATCCGGATAATAAGAACTCTTCAGAAAATTTTCTCTATTGTGTAACATAAAATACAGCAAACATAAAACCAGTAAAGAAAAGAAACAAACACGACAGTACACGTTTCTTCAATCTTAAGGTCCCAGCATTTTTTACTCTCTAATCTTGCTACAGCGTTACACGGCATGCTTTCCTTTTTGCGAAAGAATCTATTACCTCATCAAAGACTGTCAAACGTTTCACCAGTTGAGACATAGTAGCGAATATGAACAGTGATCCAATACTGTCAAATGTTTTTTTATTCCAGGCTTTGATCACAATATAAAGTTATATCGTGATCAACGTTGTCAAACGTTTTTCTACATGAAAAATCAAAATGTCGCTGTCTGATACTGAATAAGGTGTTAATATGGATATTATATAATACTGGTGTGGTTCCGCGATTTGATTTCGTTTATTTCGTCACTGTCTGCTAGATAAAACGAAATAGGTGTTTCTTTAATATTGCAGCAATTGTAACGCGCGACAAATAAGTGAGACTGTTTTGCCACAAAGGCTCATTTTTATCTACCTCATTTACATAAATAACAAGACGGAATATGATTTACGACGTACCGATATCAAATGTCTGTTAGGCCTACTACAATCAAAAAGTTTTATGTTAGGAAATAGTTTCACATTTCATTCATATGCTCCAGTTTGTCAAGAGATCGAAAAGCAGTTGTACGAAATTTTTATATAAATTTGGAATCGTCATAATCTTCCACATAATTTGTGTGACGACTCCGTTTCTTCTCCTTCTTCGTTCTAACAAACGATCATATCGTCACTAATTTGTAAATATGCCTGCCATTGTCAAAACGTAATCTCGAGTTAACTTCACTAAAACCTGCCAGAATCACCGGTTGAGTTATCCTGCGTTTATTCTCCGGTTAGGCGTTATTGCGTGCTCGTACAACGCGTTTTCCGCACTATTCCGAGAATAAAACTTGGCGGCTTCTAATCGGGAATGTATAAGTGGTCCTAATTAGTGTAGCGAGCTGCCAAAAATTTTCTGTCAATTTCATTTTCTTGGATACACCGAGAATATAATATATAATCTTTCTTACCTGTTATTCCTGTTAGTCGTTGATTTCCACTATGATAGTCAGAATCTAATACACACATCGAAAGAAAGTTTTGCATCACCTCAGTTCCGAGAGTTCCGGAACCTGTACAGAAAACTGGAACAGATCAACATAAACATCACTTCCGCCCTTTTTATTGCTCACTGAAAACCACAAATAGCATGTTGTACCACCATAAAGCGAGTCTTTCAGAGGTGGTGGTCCAGATTGCTGTACATACCGGTACTTCTCTTGCATTGATGCATGCATGTATTCGTCGTGGCTTACTATCCACAAATTAATTAAGACACTGTTGGTCCAGATTGTCCCACTCCTCAATGGCGATATGGTTTAGATCCCTCAGAGTGGTTGGTGGGTCACGTCGTCCATAAACAGCCCTTTTCAATCTATCGCAGGCATATTCGATAGGGTTCATGTCTGGAGAACATGCTGGCCACTCTAGTCGAGCGATGTCGTTATCCTGAAGGAAGTCATTCACAAGATGTGCGATTTGTCGTCCATGAAGACGAATGCCTCGCCAATATGCTGCCAATATGGTTGCACTAGCGGTCGGAGGAAGGCATTCACCTATCGTACAGACGTTACGGCGCCTTCCATGACCACCAGCGTCGTACGTCGGCCTCACATGCCACCCAAAACATCAGGGAACCTCCACCTTGCTGCACTCGCTGGACAGTGTGCCTAAGGCATTCAGCCTGACCGGGTTGCCCCCAAACACGTCTCCGATGATTGTCTGGTTGAAGACATGTGCGACGCTCATCGGTGAAGAGAATATGATGCCAATTCTGAGCGGTCCATTCGGCATGCTGTTGGGCCCGTCTGTACCGCGCTGCATGGTGTCGTGGTTGCCAAGATAGACCTCGCCATGGACGTCGGGAGTGAAGTTGCGCATCATGCAGCCTATTGCGCACAGTTTGAGTCGTAACATGACGTCCTGTGGCTGCACGAAAAGCATTATTCAACATGGTGGCGTTACTGTCAGGGTTCCTCCGAGCCGTAATCCTTAGGTAGCGGTTATCCACTGTAGTAGTAGCCTTTGGGCGGCCTGAGCGAGGCATGTCATCGACAGTTTTTGTCTCTCTGTATCTCCTCCATGTCCGAACAACATCGCTTTGGTTCACTCCGAGACGCCTGGACACTTCCCTCGTTGAGAGTCCTTCCTGGCACAAAGTAACAATGCCTACGCGAACTAACGGCGGTATTGACCGTGTACGCATGGTTGAACTACAGACGACACGAGCCGTGTACCTCCTTTCTGGTGGAATGACTGGAACTGCTCGGCTTTCGGACCCACTCCGTCTAATAGGCACTGCTCATGCATGGTGGTTTACGTCTTTGCGTGGGTTGAGTGACACCTCTGAACAATCAAAGGGACTGTGTCTGTGATACAATATCCACAATCAATGTCTATCTTCTGGTGTTGTGGGAGCTGGAGTGATGCAAACCTTTTTTTGTTGTATGTTTTTCAAGCAGTACAAGGAGAAGAATATTGCAGAAATTCAACAGTTTTCGTTGCAATAAACTCATTTTACATGGTGGTCCACGTTCACATTTTCGCGGGATTTCTCTAACTGTAGTTTCCACTTCAACTGTTATATTGCTAGAGAAGGCCGAAATGCACGCTATAAGCTCACGCAGGATGGCGTGCGGTCTGAAACAGGATACGTAATGAATGCTATAAAGAAAAGTACGTAGCTTCCAGAATACTTAACTTTAATCCATCATTTGTATACATCGTTCTTGATGAGACATGCTTCATACGATAACTATCAATTGCTATGGCGCCTTGCTAGGTCGTAGCCATTGACTTAGCTGAAGGCTATTCTAACTATCTTCTCTGCAAATAAGCGAGGCTTCGTCAGTGTTGCACCGCTAACTAAGTCGTCCGTACAACTGGGGCGAGTGCTAGTAAGTCTCTCGAGACCTGCCGTGTGGTGGCGTTCGGTCTGCGATCACTGACAGTGGCGACACGCGGGTCCGACATGTACTAATGGACCGCGGCCGATTTAAAGCTACCACCTAGCAAGTGTGGTGTCTGGCGGTGACACCACATCAACAATGTAAAAGAATATTTCGACATTGCAGACTGACATCTGACTCAGAGGCCTTACACTTGTATTGTATTGTATGGAACTGGGGACCTAGAAACGACGATGAGGTTTCTTCCACGCCATAGCCCGCAGTGGTTCACAGCCCCACAACATCCTACAGCAGTCCACCCACCCCACCGCTGCCCCACACCGAACCCAGGGTTACTGTGCGGTTCGGCCCCCAGTGGAGCCCCCCCCCCCCCCCCCCCCCCGGGACCGTCTCACACTAGACGACTAGACGAGTGTAACTCCAATGTGTGCGTGGTTGACTAATAATTAACTATGGTGTAAGCGTACGTGGAGAAAGTATTTGCGCAGCAATCGCCGACATAGTGTAACTGAGACAGAATAAGGGGAACCAGCCCGCATTCGCCGAGGCATATGGAAAACCGCCTTAAAAACCATTTACAGACTGGACCTCGACACTAATCTGCTGCCCTGGGCTGGCACGCCTTCCTTCCCGAAAGCACTGCGTTAGATCGCACGGCTAGCAGGGCTGGCGGCTTTACATTTAGTCGCCAACCACAAATTCTAACTCTGTGAAACGCAAGTTTCAGTAAACTGACGTGGCGAAGACTGTTTACCATTGCTCTTTCTCACCGGAAAATACGCCATTGACTTACTGGGATCTATAACTATACTGCAACAGTAATTTAGTGTGTTAGCAATGCATACGAATTGCAGAATTATAAGTGTATTCCTAAACTAAACTGGCGCTGCATAATTTCAGGCCCCAGGTACTGTAACGTCATACCGGTATCAACAGTGTAAGCGTACTGCCAACTTCGTTGTTCATTTGATTTGATTTTGTAATCATTGAAATAATTCACATGACCTCCCAACATGAGAGGTTTAATTTTGTTCCTCCATTCCTTCTGGGAAATAAGTTTTTTCCAAGCAAGCTTTTTTCCTTCTCGAAACGCGGCAAAATGCAGCCAGTAATTGCTTCACTAACAGCTATTTAGTGCTGTTCAGATTTCTTTTAACCTAGGCGTAGGTGAAGGAATTTAGTTTAATCTTAAAACATCTTAAGCAGCAACGTTCACAATTTCACAGAATAAATAAAGCTTATTACCTAAGTAGTCTACACAGTCTGGGCCAAGTCGGCCTCTTTATCTCATAGCACTGGATTATAGTTTGACTACAACGTATCACACGTTGTGTTCCTGTAGATGTGGAAATAATTAGTTGAAACAGAGTTTAACGTGTGAGAGTATGGTACTGTTAAAAATAAAAAACAATTATCAACAGAAGGTTGCATTCATCCTCAAACTGATGTGTATTTAGAATGGAGAAATCAGGGGAGACCGATTGTCCTCGCCTTACTCCAGTCAGCATTGGAGCCATATATACAAATTTTTACAGTACGGTGAATAACTTGAACGTTACAATTGACGTTGTCCTTCTGAACTAACAATTATTTGTTTACAAC
The DNA here is from genome assembly GCF_023864345.2 of Schistocerca serialis cubense. Classification (NCBI taxonomy): domain Eukaryota; kingdom Metazoa; phylum Arthropoda; class Insecta; order Orthoptera; family Acrididae; genus Schistocerca; species Schistocerca serialis. Next base: position 495,143,517 of record NC_064639.1, read on the forward strand.
GAACTGAAATTTGTAAAAGCCGATAAAAAGAGGTTACAAACTCAATGCTTTACCAACTTCACAATCTTCCCGCTTGTATGAAGCGCTGTTACAGACTTCTGTGGAGTGTGTAAGGTAAAACAGTTGAAAAAAAAAAGACAGCTGGAGCAACGTGAGCTGCATCAGAAAGTGAATCTAAATTTTATCTTTAATCTCTGAAAACGATGTCATTATTATTACTAGGTATGATGTTTAGAGACAAAATACATTTCGCGATACTCTAAGCAATATACACAAGGAACCAATTTATTAAATATTTTTTCAAACATGTAATCGGGATTGAATTTGACTTGTGAGGCGAAGGAAGTACTCTAAACTTTGCTTCGCAGTTCGTTTCCTCCTGGCTTGTCAGCAGGTCCTTACTTGAGAAATGTCACAGCTCAAAGAATTTGATAAACGTCACATTCTTGCCCTTTGTGAAGATGGATACTGTATCAGCCCATCTCCCGTGCCCTTGGATACAAAAGATCTGCCGGCCTTAGTGGCCGAGCGGTTCTAGGCGCTTCAGTCTGGAACCGCGCGACTACTACAGTCGCAAGTTCGAACTCTGCCTCGGACATGGATGTGTGTGATGTCGTTAGGTTAGTTAGGTTTAAGTAGTTCTACGTTCTAGGGGACTGATGACCTCAGATGTTAAGTCCGATAGTGCTCAGAGCCATTTGAACAAAAGATCTCCGACACATCTCTAGGTGAAGAAGATGGGGCCAAGACAGTAATATACCCCACTTCTGTGATGAAGACCCTTTCACGACTTGAACAGAAAATAGGAACATCCTCCAGATAAGTGTGAGCAGATCGACCATTCGTCACTGTCTCAACGAGAAAGAAGGTATGGATGAAAATTAATGGTTAAGGAAATGTTCAAGAAGCAACATGAGACTGCCAGATCAAACTTCACACTGGCGTACTGAAGGGAAAAAATCTTTCGTACAGGGAGCAAGTTATATTTACGGTGGAGAAGGTGTTTTCTACTGTACCAGATATTTCAGTCCACGTATATCGACCAAGTGGAGCGAGATTCGACAGCAAATATGTCCATCAGAGGCAAAGGTGTGGCCGGAATCCTTTCGCAGTTTGGGGATGGATATCAACAAGTATTTGCGGCGTTCTGTGGCAACTAGACAGTCCGTTTCGTAATCAATACTACTGGGAAGTACTGGAGAACGTAATGCTTTCTTCTGCTCGCCTAAGATTTTCAGGAGGCAGAATACAATGTTCCAACATGACTATTCTTCTGCCCACACAGCGAACTGTGTAAAACACTGGTTTCAATTGAACGGAGATGCTGAGCTGTTGAACTGGCCTCCTAAAAGTGTTGACCGCAGTCCCATATTAGCACATATGAACAGTGATTGAGAAAACTGTTAGGTGTAGAAGACCAACACCGACAACCAAGACAGCACTATCTGAAGCAGTTCATAATGCATAGGGAGAGTTGTCATGGAGTAACAGATTCATCCGGAAACTTGTTGCCTCTATTCCCCGGCGGCTAATTGCAGTGGTAGAGGAAGACAGAAACAGGACACCTTACTGAATCACTGCTATTAGGTAGAAAATTTTGTTTATGACAAACGAACGCTTTGTTTTCCCTCGCAGGAGGAGAAATTTTTTTTCTTATCTCTCTCTCTCTCTTTAAGGAGAAAACGAGAAGCAAAGCTATCTATTTCACTCTTTTCAGTCGTTAAACAGACTCTTAACTTTAAATTATTTTACGACCATGGATCGAAAAGACAAACAAACATGTAATTTTTTTGTTACATGCCAATGAAGTGCCGATGAAGGCACCAAAGAGAAAGTATTTAGTGTTTTTTACATCGAGAAAAAGAATCAAATTAATTTGTTTTCTCTTTGTTCACATGAAGTCAGGACGTCAATATTGGCAGAGGACAAGCAGAAATCACAATACACAAAGAGGAATACAGGTGCAAGAACGGCGGTGCAGACGAAATGGAACGTTTGAGTACACTACATCATCAGCTATATACTAATGAAATTTTTTAGAGTTATGAATACCTCATAATTCTCATTGTCCTCCTAAAGTAGTAACTCTTACCACGGATTAAAATTCACAGATATGACAGGACTCGAACCCTCTCTACCTGAAGCTTAGAAACTGACTGTCTTAACGACTACGCCACTCTATCAATCCGGTATGCTATACTTACAAAAGGGCATGATACGGCCTGTGATGCCACACCTTTTCTATGAAAAAGAAGTGATACACCGAGTGAAACCGGCGCAATGCGACTTCGATGGAAACGTAGACAGTGCAAGTCCACCTGACTTTGAGTACCATTAACGGTGTTATGAAGAATATCAACTAACTGAAAGTGATGCAGTAGATATTCTGCTAAGTTTTATCAGATCTGCTTGTTTTGGAGACGCCGCGTGTGGTAGAATGTGAGAATTTAATAGCTTGTCATTAAATTTCGACACAGTAATGGAAAAGTTACTTATGCGGCAATTGCTGTAGAAGAAAATGGCTTGCGAATCTTTGAAGCATACATTCTGTCACTATGATTGAAATGTATCAGGAAATGGTTCAAATGGCTCTTAGCACTATGGGACTTAACTTCTAAGGTGATCAGTCCCCTAGGACTTAGAACTACTTAAACCTAACTGACCTAAGGACATCACACACATTCATGCCCGTGGCAGGATTCGAACCTGCGACCGTAGCGGTCGAGTGGTTCCAGACTGAAGCGCCTAGAACCGCTCGGCCACCCCGGCCGGCATCAGGAAATGCATTTGAGTTGTACACTTATCATATCTATCTTATCATATCTATCTTATGACGAATGTAATAAAAGAAAACGGTTTGTTTCAGTCACAGTTTTGAAATGATATTTGCAATAAAAATTAATATCTTTTGATGCAATTACCGAAAGTAAGATATGAAAAAGCTTGCCATTCTGCTATTCAATACGGTTTTCATCTCAAGGTTTACCTCAGAATGTTCTTTGCTTCCGTAAAGTAGGTAACAGTTAATGATTCCCTAAAGACAAGCAACACACAGTTTACTGTAATTAATGGTCCCTTTGAGCTTTTTCTGAGCCATTCTTGTGAAGTAACCCAGTATTTCGAAAACAGACACTTCAGCTCACTGCTAAAATGTATTGAATGGAGGTTGTGAGATGGCTTATGATGCAGGGCTCATCATTTAGTTACGGAATTTCGTTCTGGCCATTTGCAGATCGAACAAAGAAAACGAGAGAAAGACTTCCGAAACGTGGAGTTTTCCCATTGAGATCGGAGCCGATTTACATATCAACTAGCGCTTAGGATATCAAGCGTGTTACCACTATGCCAACATGATACTGCTGTGGTACTGCTTTTATTACTACGTCCATATTTTCTGATGTAGGTTGGTCGGAACGGGACAGTAAAGAGAAATTGTAGCTTAGGTGCCAAATATCAAATCTGGGTTCAAACAATGAGTTTTACTTGCTCAGTGTCACATCTTAATTGAAAGCCATTCAGAATATTTCATTGAGATTACATGGAAGTTCAGTATTAGATCCTGCACTTTCTGCCGGCACAGTGACGAAGTCAGAGTTGTTCACTTAAGGTGGGCAATATTCCCGACCACACCTAATAATTCTAAGTCTGGGCACATGCACGATCTGGCAACACTGTAGAATGCAGAAGTGTATGTAGGAAAGTCTGTCAGTCTTTTCGAGCTGTTGCGAAAAAGTATCTGTCTGGGGTCGAGTGGTAAGGTTTTTGCTCTGTAAACCTAATGTCGCATGTTTGAATCCACTCCTTTCCCCAGTTTCATAAATCGCATATCAGATACCTGATTCAGTTATCGTCCTGGCAGAACCTCAAACATAATTAGTAAAAACTTCCAGAAACATTTCCGCCAAACAGCTCATGGTTGTGTGAAGATCAGAACACTTCATGCTCGAGGGTTTTCTCGCCCCACAGCAGCTACCGGCTATGGGCCATACACCTCGCACTGCCAACGTCAGACGACTCCAGGCAGGTGAATGTCGCACAGCGCTATAAGTGTATTTATCAACGGTCATTTTCTTATTTGAAATTCTCGTATTTATCTCGCATTTACGACTTGGATTTCGCAGGCCTGAAACTTATGAACGTAGTTCAAGTGTGATGAAATACAGTCACAAGCGGAAAAATGTCTAACATTTGTGACACGTTGTTCGATTTGGGTTTAGTAAAGGGGTGAGGGCAGCAGAGGCAGTTCTGAACATTTGTATTAAGTGTGGGGAGAGTGCTTTTGGGAAAAGCAGAAGATTTTTTGCTTCAAGAAATGTCGTACTGGCACAAATGATTTTACACATTCAGGGAGCCTCTATAACAGATAAATGTGATGAAGTGCGACCATTTAAGAGTCGTGTGTCATTTGCATTCAATAGCCAAAATTCAGGAGTAGGAAGCAGTAGCACAGCATGCTCTAATTTAAAACAACAAACTATTAATGCAGTTTTGCTTGATCGTCATTGGCCGCGCGGGGTAGCCGCGCAGTCTAGGGCGCTTTGTCACGGTCCGTACGGCTCACCCCGTCGGAGGTTCGAGTCCTCCCTCGGACATGGATGTGTGTGTTGTCCATAGTGTAAGTTAGTTTATATTAAGTAGTGAGTAGGCTTAGGGACCGATGACCTCAGCAGTTTGGTCCCATAAGACTTTACCACAAATTTCCAATTGATCGTCATTAGTTGGCTTAATGAGAATTCCAATGTAGTATTCCTACTGGTGACTAGTTATGATGTCTTTATATTAACTTCTTAAGAAGAATTAATGGCTGAGCCCTAACAAATGACATATACTCGAGCAAAGGACAGTGTGAACAGAATATTTTCCCTCTGGTGGCTCAAAAAGTGCGTTGTGAATTACGAAAATCTCCTCATGGTAGAATATACTCAGATGGTATTTTTTGCCAACAGCTAAGATACATATCGGTTGCAGCGTAAGAAAAATGACCTACAAAACTTCATCAAGTATTGATACTACATGATAACACACTCTGCCAATTTCACTAACAAAACTATCCAGGAATTTGAAAAGTCATTCCTCACGCACTTATTCTTCTGATCTTACCCCCTCAAATGTTTACCTTCCAAGCTCCTTATCGAAAAACAGTCAAGAAAATTCCTCTATGGTCGAAGATACCCATCAAACCCGGTTTGACAATACCTTTAACTCAGACACAGAAGTTTTCCAAAGGTGTGGAATCGGTACTCTACATGTGCGTTGTCGCACTTTTTTTATGTAATGTGAGAAATATACTGTTGATGATTAATTTCTCTCTGATGTGTACTGTTGTGCTCAATAAAATAATGGATAGCGCTATTAAAATATGCACTGTCCTGATTCAAATGAAATACAAATTACCACAATATCCTTACAATTAATGTTCTGTTTTAATAAAACATAAAGTATCTGTAACAAGACGAGTGTATATCAGCACAAATTAGATATTACTCATTCTGGACTTCCAAATGGTCTGTGTTTACTTGTTATCCTGTGTTGCAATGAAATAATATGGAAATGTTGCATTTTTGAAATAAAGTAAATAAAATTTTCTTATTGATTTTCTATCTGACTGCTTGTAGATCTGTCACGAAACACCTATAAATCTACCCTTCAATGAGACTGGAACCGCGGAACAAAGCAGTCCCTGTTTTACAATTGACCATGCTACCCCACAAGCGGCGGAATAATGCAGCGCTCGCTCTGTATTATTGCTTCAATGCTGGCTTGGACAGATAAGCTCGCAATGTAAGACCAGATTAAGTGCAGTTCCATGTCGAATCACTTTCCTGGACTCACAAACATAAATTAATAACTTTATTTCACACTTTATGTGAAAATTACTCGGATTACTTAATGCAAATGATACGAATATAACAAGTGAATTCCGTAGGCTAATTCTGTATCGTCCAGGAAGTAACTCGGCGATCACAAGAGTTGCCAAACATATCCTATATTGTTGCCAATATTCAGTTATACTTCTAGCATGAAGAACACCAGCCTTGAGAGGTTTCGGAAGTGACTGTAGTTTGTGTCTCAAAGACGTGGCGGTCGAGTGCCGAAATATCCAAATCGTATGTCAATGAGTTTTATTTGCATTTCTGTAACTGGGTTTAAGGGTTAGTATTGTCACTAGTAATACTCAGATTCGCTGACTGCAAGCAACACAAATCATTAACTGTCAAAATTATTTGTGTTTTTCTGTCTTAAGTGTACTGAAACTAAAAAGCTCATCACCAGTCATGTTTCACATTTTTAGAATATCTCCAGTAGTTACACTGTAAATATTAGAAGTAGGAAATGCATATTTTTCATAGTAGTAGGCTTGGAAACATTTTTCTTGAGATCTATGTCAATGGCATTTTCCATGTAAGACAAGCATACAAATGAAGAAAGCATTAATTTCAAAATGTAACATCGATAGGGAGACTTCGTAAGCTGCGAATAATATGAAGTTCCAAATCAAGAAAGGCTTCTGTGTAGGAAACCATAAGAAATGACAGAAAATTCAGATTCAGAATTACGTTGAAAATAAAACTAGCGAATATATGTAGCGCAAATTCGATTCCACCTTTTGCTAATGCGAAAGGAAGAGCTGTTGTTATCAGAAAGTACAACAAGGAACACAAAAGCATGATAGTATAATGTCTAAAATAAATCATCGTTGAGCAAAACTGTCGTACAGTCCATAAATACTAAAAGATAGATACCTATCGTTAAAATGTATCGGCTGCTGATGCTTTGTCAATAAAAGCGAAAAGTGCCAATGTTAAAGAGATTTTCTTCGCGCAGTATGCTTAATACAGAGAGAACCCGTATTAGCAACAGGTTCCTCATACCGCTGAGCTTCTGGGCGTCGCTTGCGCAGAGTGTTATTAATTTAGCCCCTAACATTTTCATATTAACGACACCTGTATGTTATCACAATAGTCATAAGAATCATAGAGTTCTATTGCGCGGCACGGATGGGCAGACGGTTCTACAATTTGCATTGATTCTCCATATGTTGCTGAATCATAACACCAGACTATAACTACATAATATGATAGGCTATACCTAATTTTTACCTGTGAAGTTATTGCTCAACAGAGATTGAATAGCTTCAACACCACTGACTGTCTGTTACAGTTTACTGAAACTGGTGTTTGCCAGAGTTAGAAAATCTGGGTTGGCCGCTGAGTGTAAGGCCTCTGAGTTGGATGTCCGTTTTGCAACGCTGAAATATTTTTCTACATGGTTGAAGTGGATACTACAATTAGAGAAATCCCGCGAAAATGTAGACTTAGACCACCATTTAAAATGAGTTTAAGGAAAACAGTTGATTTTTATGCAATATTTTCCTCCTTGTATACCTGAAATAGGTGACGTCGACCAAGTCATCTGGAGTGAATGAATATGACATTTAACAGAAGACACTAACATCCTCAGTCTATGAAAGTTGTGTCTGTTGCGCCAGTTTTAGCATTTTGCAAGCGTCGTAGCTAAGCGCAAGTAAATGAAGTTGTGCAACGCAATTTCTGATGTGAAATAACGGTCTTCAGCAGTTAATTTAGTTTTCATGTAATTTACGAATAATTGGAGTTGTCCGATATTAACATGAAAAGTATTTCCTAGACACTGAAAGAACTAAACAACTACTTGTTGCAGTCCACTTTCCACAGAACGCCGCAACCGTTTGCTGTGAACCGAATATTTACCAGTTTTTGAGCAACTACTTCAAAAATGACAAAGAAGAATTAAATGTTTCCTTCAGGCACACGTGTTGCAGTAGCAGATTTAAAGTATTAATAGCGATAGCGGCTGTACTTGGTAACGTCAAACTTTGCAATGGTATTTCTCGATCTTATCTTGAAACAGTGAAAATTTCAAAACTGCTTCGAATAGAGGCTGTAATGGCTAAAAGCGTCTTTACATCTCGCTGACATGAGACGAGCATAATTTCCACGTCAGAAACCTGCTGATAATTCACCAGTTACTAGAGAGGTGAATTTTTTCCACAGTATCTAATTTGTAAGCTAAGTGCATCATACGTTACGACACAGTTACGTCTAGTAATGCCAAGTGGAAAACGTCAGGTTGCTCTATAGTCCAGAATGCGCATGATAAACATCGTATCCCTTCGTCACCAAATGGCACAGGGCAGGTTTAGGATCACAGCAGGCGGAAGTCGCGCAAATAGAAGCTCTGTCGCCAATGAGGTTCCTTACACTAGAAACTTTATTTTATTTCATGAGTCAATGGTCACTTCAGGACAAAGAGCCCTTACTTTATCAGAACTCCAGACGTTAAAAAATTTGATGCTGGACTGGGATTCGAATTTGGATCTCCTCTTTGTGACATCTGACCCACATGGTACGATGTAGTTCGATCATTTCGTTGTTTTCCCCAAGATTGCAAACTACTCTAGGTCTCCACGCAAGTCACGTATGTGAGTTGGAATCCTGGTACAGCACAAAAATATACATGGTTTCATTTCAAGCCCTAGCATATGTACATAGAACTACAAGTGATAAATAATTTTCATTTTTAATGTCTCTCCATGTGTTTTTAACAATAACAATAGCTGTCATGTTGTTTAATCAGACATGTACGCACCTCACTACTGGTGAGCAAAGAGTTCGTGGATAGAACACAATGGTCGTAGGTGTTAGGGTCGATTCTCGATGAGCCAAAGAAATAGTATCCTAATTCCAAATCCGAATATCCCGCTGCTGGTGAAAATTTCGCTGACAAACATTTGATTTTACTTAGTTGACGATCTGATTACATATTGGGTTCGGGTCCCCCCCCAAGCGTCAGGAACACCTGGCCACGAACAAAATCCAAAATAGCATGCCGAACCCACCCGTGTAGAGACAGGATAAGTTCAGGCAGAATAAGAAGACAAGGACACACACAGCCTATCGTACCAGCAGCTATCCTACTATAAAATCAGTGACGTATAAAAGTTCATGTCTGTTATGTTCGCAAGTAGACTGCGCAACACTTATTACATGGAGAAGGGTAGCACGCTAACAGGATTAAACATTAAGGTCAAATGATAAAACGATATCTATAATTAATGTTTAGCAATGTGCAAGGAGCGACGACAACCCGTAGCACGACTTTGACATCCTGATTTTAAGGAAATATTCTGCAGAAACCTTTGAAAGAAAGGTGTAACACAGGCAACATGTCAAGAACACGACAGGCTACAGTAATAAAATGCAATCATGATGGGCATCTAAATTCTTAATCCATGGAATGAAAATTACGAGAACCGATTTCAGCAGACGAAAGTTCAGACCAGCTACTACGCTATCGTTAGAGCTCCAGCGTATCAGAGAGATTAATGTTCTTTACAATATTGTCTTGTCTGCAGATGCCAATAAAATACTTGCGGTTGCAGATAGGCACTTGCGGATGCGATGCGGATAGCATTTTTGTTGTCCGCACAGACCTCTAGCTACGAGATACACTGCAGGCTGGATGCGAAGGCTCCGTATGCCAATGCCACTAATCAAAGCATTACAGAGTCCCAAGTCCACCGAACTGCTGTCCATGAAGGAGAAGAGACTGTGAGATAAGAGAGGGAGTGAGACAGAAGGGAGTGTGAGAAAATGTGAGAACGTGAGATAGTATTAGAGAGTGTGAGAGAAGAGAGAGTGTGAGGAAGAGTGAGAACATGACGTAGTTTGAGAGCGCGTGAGGGGTAGAGAGAACTGGCGAGTGAAGAGCGAGAAAATGTGAGAATGAGTGAAAGTCTGAGAGTGAGAGAGAAGGAGAGAATGAAAGAGATGGAGAACGAGATCTCAATGTTACTTATTTTCTGTAGTGCAGCGTATTTTATCTGATTGTATTTTCAGTGGGCGTCATTTACCTTGAAAAAGCCTGCGGTTGAACCACCACCATAGGTGCCGTACTTGATCTTGGTCTGTTTGGCCAGGTCTTCGACGCCCTCGATCGGCGCGTCCAGCTTACTGTTGGTGAGGAACGCCGCCAGGTTGGCCGTGTAAGAGGCGATCATGATGAGAGTGAAGAACCACCACATTCCCGCTATCAACCTCGTCGACACAGCCCTGCAACACCGGATATGGTCATCAGACGCAGAGCTGCTGATAGACGAGCGAATTGATTCTCTCCCCTTTGTGATAGGCAGATTCCTAGCCTTGATAAAATTTTATTTTCTTCAATTTAGGTAAAATCGACTGAACAAGTCCTCATGTTTCAAGGCGCACCGTATTTAATTTCGACAAGAAAATGTAATATGTCGAGGTAGAGTATCTGCAATTTTGGTTTTAGAAACGAATGAAAGAAGTTGGTATATTTTTAGGGTTTGCAGTCGAATCCTAACATCAGATTCTGAATGTCCTCGTATTCCACCCAGTTCACCTCACTTAAACAATGCTCGGCTGCAGCGGAATTTTCCGGTTGTTGAAGTCTTTTGTGGCGAATTTACCACAAAATGCAGAATTTTATACACGTCGGGCAACGTTAGTCGCAAATCATCCTTCTGATATCCAAGGAGCGCTTTTATCTTGGATGGTACACAATGAGTTTAGAGCAATTTCTCAAACAAGCACTAAACTAATTAACTATTAATGATCCAGAAATTACTAATTTAATTGGATTTCTCAGTACATCGATTTCTTTGTGATAAGGATAACAGTCAACTTACTTGGGCAGAAGATCACATCCTTGGCCCATAAGTGAACCAGTGGAGAACCAAAAGATGTTGATCATGTTGAATGTGTTCTCCAGCTCCGTGGGGTCTGGATCGCAAGGGTGGCTCTTGTCCCACTCACCAGGAGCCATCCTAAAAACAGATAATGGCGCCGTCAGAACCATTCAAAAATTTCCAAATTTATCTCTATCATACCTGGCGGTTTTCATCTTTATTCATTAAAACGAGAGAATTTTGAAATCTTGGATTGGGATTGTTTCTTCTTAGTTTAGATCTGTAACTTTTTGTTTAATGATTTTAAAATTTTTCTGAGTAGTCTATAGAAGCAAGATGGACCCGTATGCCGATTCGAAAACATTTTCTACTCGACTAGCATCTATGGAGAGACACGCCGGTTGCCTGCTTCCAGGGATAATGATGTCACACGCCATGCCCTGGCGAACTCTGTTCCGCCTTAAAGCCAATAAATAATCAGATTTTGGATGTTAAGTTCAATTTTTTATTAGGAAATACAAATAAAAAAATTAAGTATTTTAATGATTCTTTATTCTTTATGTTTTTTGGTGCATAGCTTCCACTCTTCAATTAAGTACCTTGTGATACATGACATTTTTTGTTTTATCAGGTGGAAGAACAAACAACGCAGACGGTCTTCCGACGCGTGAACATGCCACATATAACTGACCATGTGAAAAACATGGATATTCCAGATTTAAACCACAAACTTTCAAGGATTGGCCTTGTGATTTGTTAATGGTCATGGCGAATGCAAAACGAATCGGAAATTGAAGTCTTTTAAACCCAAACAGCATATCGGTTGGAACCATCGCGATCCTCGGAATGAGAACTTCCTCACCTTCGAATTTTCCTTTGAGTATCGTCGCGTAAATAACATTGTTCATCAATTTACTTACCACCAAACGCGCACCGTTGCACAGTTTTGTTTGGTTTATGTTTCGAAGCATGATAACTACGGAGCCAACTTTTAGGCGTAAATTGTGCGATGGTAAGCCAAGCACATCCAAGGAGTTTAAAAATTCAGTTGGATGGTTGGTGGCTTCATCTTCATTTGTTACACAGTCAATAGATTTGAATGAATGCATTTTACCAATGATCTCATTCTGAATTATGTAGTTTAGGTCATCTACATCTTTATTCTTAGCCGCTAAAATTGCTCCTCACTCAACCATTCATTACTTTTGTAGTTAGTAATGATGTTTGGGAATACTTTGTTGACAAGTTCATCTTTCGATGAGACAAAGTTACAGAAATTATGAGGAAATGAAATCAATCCGCTCTATTCTTCGACAGGTACTCGACCATTACCGATTGTCAGCAATTGCTCAGAGATATCTCCAGCAGATGTATCATTAAGCAATGCAACTCTCATCTTTGTTGTCAGCTGAAGTTTCTTCACATAGCGCCATAGATTCGATGCAAGCATTTTCCAACCGAGCCGTTTCACGGGCTGCCTCACTTTGCTCTTGTGACTGAGAAGCACGAAGTCGAGCCATACTAACGCGGCGCTCTTCACAGGCAATTTATTGTTCTTCTTCAGTCATTTCATTCTCAATGTTTTGTATCCTTCTTGCATTAAGGCTTTGTCGAGAAATATTCGATCGTCTTGGTCGCGGAATTGTTAATGATGATTCGAAGAAAATACAAATTATTTCTTTAAATTTTTAATTAATGATATGTACTGATACTTAACCACAGACGTTTAGCAGTCATCTGCTTTTTGTGATTCCATGTCAGATGCGTTTTTGTTATGCCACGTTTTATAGTGGCGTTTAGCTGACATTTGCGTTTTGTTATTCCATGGCAGATGCGTTTTTGTTATACCACGTTTTATAGTGGTCGAACGGGATAAAAAGTATCCTATGTCCGTCCACCAATTTTCAGCCAAATCGGTCCAGTCATTCTTGAGTTATAAATAGTGTAAGTAACAAGACTTTCTTTTATATATACATCCTCACATGACATATCACACCTCCTTTTAGTGGTGCCATCACGACCATCCCTATCGCCCATCGCCCATTCCCTTCCCCTCACCCCGACCCCTCCTAATCTCCACCCCTCTCCTCTCCTCCAACCAGAGGCTAGTATTTTACCTGCCATTAGAATGAAACCATTAATCACAGTGTAGTATTTAGTGGCCATTAAAATGAAACAGCCAATCGCAGTGTAGCCTGCCTATGCTCAAAAATATCAGAATTCTTTGTGCCATAAATATTTATCGAAAAAATTACATGAAGGATGTAATGTAACTTGCAGTATTTACAAATGTAAAATACATCAGCAGAAAATACACACACACACACACACACACAAACTGTATTACAGCGCTATCTCCATATCTAAAATACGTAACGGGTGTTGGCAATTTCATCTAAGGCTATGTTATTGGTGGTTCATAGAAAGAACTGACATCGCCGGAGTGTTTATAAGTTTACCAGCAATGTTTCATTTTAGCAAGCAACAATTCTTTAACACTAGAAAAATACGTTCGATGATACTGACTGGCAATTATTGATTTATACTGCAAATGATACAGACCTTCCAGAAACTAGAAACTCTGTAAAACAAGCAACTTCGAGGAAAGCGTTATTTATCTAAGTACTTCATTTCTCTAAATAAGTCTTCAGCTTCAATTACAGCCTCCGTAGATGGAGGCTGAATTGCCTTGCTAAGAAACTACTGCTATTAACTGCAGTAGTTTTACAGATAAAAACTCATATTTGTTCAGCTAAAACCGACATCAAAGTCGACCAGTATAGGGACCCCTTGCTAGGGTGTTAACTTTATGTTGCAGTATGGAACGTTTGTCATCTTCTGATGCTGATGTTAAATCATACTGTCACACAGTGCAAACTACGTGACACTTCAATGAAATTACGTAGTGGAGAGTAGTAATACATATTCATGTAGGTAAGAAACGACGGTAGCTATGCTTTCAACTACCTGCTTTCCAAGTCTTCCAGATATTGTAGCGATCCCGTGTTGGGGGTATAAACTTATAAACAGTGGAAATTACGATGCCAAGCACACAGTTAATAATAGTAGACACAAAAAATAAGCATTCACTACTGAAATGGTATTCTAAAACCAGAAGCTGACAGCGTATCTGCAGTAACTTGACAGTGTATGCGCCATAACTTAGATCCTAAAACCATATTGTAACACAAGAGCGACAGTGTATATGTGCAGTGGGTGTCAGGTACCGGGGGAGGGAGATTAGCTAATGTGGGGGGGGGGGGCAGCTACAGGGTCTGATGATGTAAGCTACAGGACAGGGTAGGTGTACTGTTATATTAAGGATATGGTATCTATACTGTACAAAATTTGCCCACTAAATGAAATTCACTGTCATTTCGATTTTATTAAAGCAGATACAGCTGTAAAAAACTTGGTTATCTAATGGAGATATCTCAAACATTAGAGTAAAATGTAACAACCTCCTGTTTACAGAAGATGATTTAAAAAAAAAAATTTGAAGATGAGCACAATGTGTATTAATTCGAACGTTTCCACTGTGCGATAAGATAATATGTTAAACTTAACTGTGATTTTAATGAGTGTGTGACAACGTGATTGAATGTGTGACGATGTAAAAAATACGTTACATATATATCTATAGTTTCTTGTTTTTTGATTGTTGCGTCCTTAAACATTAGAGAGAGAGAGAGAGGGGGGGGTAGTATAATATTTCACACAAGAATTTTTATGGTGTGTAAATCAGAGAGATGAAGTTTGCTGATTATGTAATGGCTCTGAGTACTATGGGACTTAACTTCTGAGGTCATCAGTCTCCTAAAACTTAGCCTACGTAAACCTAACTAACCTAAGGACATCACACATATCCATGCCCGAGGCAGGATTCGAACCTGCGACCGTAGCCGTCGCGCGGTTCCAGACTGTAGCGCCTAGAACCGCCCCGCCACTCCGGCCGGCTACTGATAATGGTGGTGTGATACTGAGACAGATGCGAAAATGTTGTACACATTTAGATGTTGTGTGCACACATGTGAGAATAAATTTAAAGATAAGGTAGTACAACAGTGACAGAAACATAGAGATAGATAAAATACAGAGGTCGAACATTATGCAGTGTGTGTGTGTCTGTCTGTTTGTGTGTGTGTGTGTGTGTGTGTGTGTGTGTGTGTGTGTGTGTGTGTGTGTATGATACGACCAGTTTGTGTAATGTTTACACAGTTTTTACATAATTCAAGTGAAGCTTACGTAATATCACAGCTACAATGTGATTGGCTTCCTTGTATTAATGTCTGCAAAAATTCTAGATTTTGATTGGCTGCTTAATTTAAACAGACGCTAAAATAACAAGCTGACATTATTAAAAAGAGGCGTGGGATGTCATATTACGATGATGATGTAGATAGGATGGTGTGGCTCGTGGCTTCATTACCCCCGTAGGTAGGCAACTGACGTGCCTCCTCCCGGATGCTAGTCATGTGAGAAGTGGTTTCGAATTAGCGTAGCCTTCGTACTGAAGTAGGTTATATTATGAAGGCCGTTAATGTATCTGTATTGGTGAGTAAACTTTTCAAAATTTTTATTTTACATAGGATGTTATTCAGGATGTAACGGGAATAAGTATATGTATTTTTATATGTGGTACATTAATATGTGCACACATACACTGATGAGCCAAAACATTATGATGATCTGATTAGTAGCTTGTTTTTCTAACTTTGGAACGAAATGCATCGCTGATTCTACGTATCAAGGATCCCACAGTTAGTTCGTAGGTTGTGGAGGTGGCATTAGATCTCTAGGCACAGATCATGAAATACGCGTACGTAACGGACCGCTGATTTACGTTCGCAGTGATAGCGTCCGATAGCGACCTAGATGGGCTCCATAGGATTTACATCAGGCGAATTTACTCACTGAGACATCAATGGGAGCTCACTATAATGCTCCTCAAACCATTATAGCACGGTTATGGCTCCGAGACGCGGACAGTTGTACTGCTGAAAGATGGTCGGGGAAGATATAAAGCACGAACTGATGCAGGTTGTTCGCAGCTGTCAGCATATTTGCATTACTACCACAAATCCCAAGAAAACGGAGGAGAATGTCTCCCATAGCACAATACTGCTCACACCATCCTGCATCCGTGGCGCGATGCACATTTCGAGACGCCGTTTACTTCGTTGACAGCGTTTGTGGAGACGACCATCGTCCTGGGGCTGCAAAAATGCGATTTACACGAAGCGCCGATACGTTTCCGTTGATCAACGGTCGAAGCCCAATGGTCCTATTCCCACTCCAACTCTAATTTACGATGTCGTTGGGTCAACATGTGGGGGTGGTCTGCTGCGGAGCTTCATGTTCAACAATTTAAGACGAGCGGTGTGCTCCAAAACACTTGTGCATGCACCAGCATTATGCTCTTTCGGCAGAGATGCCACAGATCACCATCTGTCATGCTTCACAGAGCAGAAAATTCTTCGAACACACGTTCTGTGAAGAGTCGTGGACGGCCAACCATTTAGAGCCTGGTGGTAGTTTCACAGTCCTTCTATCTCTTCCCGTAGATACTCACGATAGTAGCACGTGGACATTCGACCAGATTCGCCGTTTTTGAGATACTCGTTCACTGTCTCTGAGTAATAAGTGTCTTCCCTTTGCCAAAGCAGCGTATCTCAATGGATTTCCCCATTTGCAGCACATCCTTTCTTGCTGCGCCGTGCCCACAGTTCCACCAGCAGCATCCAACGTCGCGGTGGGCAGCAGTCATAATGTTATGGCTTCACATAAACACGTCAGCCGGCCGCGGTGGCCGAGCGGTGCTAGACGCTCCAGTGGCGAAACGTGCTGCTGCTACGGTCGCAGGTTCGAATCCTGCCTCGGGCATGGATGTGTGTGATGTCCTTAGGTTTAATTAGTTCCAAATCTAGGGGACTGATGACCTCAGATGTGGAGTTCCATAGTGCTCAGAGCCATTTGGACCATAAACACGTCACAAACTCTACAACCCGATATTTTCTGGATGGTCGTACTACACCAGTAAGTGGACTACGACTGACACTATAGACTAACTGTACTGCACACACACGTCCACTCTTCAACACCCGACCTGCTATCCAGGGGGAAATAATCATTAATATCTTGCTCTTGCCGCATGACCTTGGAGGGACTAATCATCCTAAAATCATACGACTTGTAATTGATATATTATTAGTCCGAAAATGACGTAAGTATTGATATAATGTTGTTCAGGACGTCGTTCTCAACCAGCAATAGAAATATCTGCACGTGTACAACTCACGCCGTGTTCTATCTATCTATCGCTTGCGCCTTGTCGCGCGGTTACGCAGGGTCGGCCATGGTTAATCGGATTTGGCATGTTAATGGTAAGGGGTGACCGGATGCCCTTCCTGCCGCCACCCTGTACCCCCCAGGACGGAATTAGTGTACCCCAACTCCATGGAATCCATGAAATAGTGCGAATGTGTTCAGATGTCTGCGAGCTGTGGAACTGAGGCAGAACGTGGGGACCAGCCGGGTATTCACCTAGCGGGATGTGGAAAACCGCCTAAAAACCACATCCAGGCTGGCCAGCACATCGGCTCTCGTCGTCAATCCGCCAGGCGGATTCGATCCGGGGCCGGTGCGCGTACCCGAGTCCAGGAAGCAGCGCGTTAGCGCTCTCGGCTACCCTGGCCGGTACCAGTCACACCGTGAATGTATATTTTTTTTGGGATATTGAACAGAATTTTACATGAGCAGTTGTTTGTCTTAGTATCTCTTATGAAGCGAAGCCTCAAGAAGACTTAAGCTGATGAGCCAAAACATTATCTGTATAATAGTATGTTGGTCCACTTTTGGAACGCAATGCAGGACCGATTTTGCATGTAATGGTTTCGGTAAGCCCTTGATAGGTTTCTGCATA
The DNA here is from genome assembly GCF_023864345.2 of Schistocerca serialis cubense. Lineage (NCBI taxonomy): Eukaryota > Metazoa > Arthropoda > Insecta > Orthoptera > Acrididae > Schistocerca > Schistocerca serialis. The sequence goes on from NC_064639.1 coordinate 495,161,129, forward strand.
TATGTGGTACCAAGTGTCTATGGACAGGTCTTTCCATAAATTACGGTCCGGTGGTTTGTGGGTGCCAGATTGCGCCCGACATGTTTTCCACTGAGTTCCAATCACGTGAATTTGGTGCTGAAGACATCAGTGTGAGTTCACTATCACGCTCCTAAAACCATTGTAGCAGGATTCTGTCCTTGTGAAATGGACAGTTATACGGCTGCAAAATGGCATCGTCGCTGCGAAAGACATCAGCCATGAAGGGATGAAGGTAGTCCGTGATAATGTTCACTTGGTACAGAACTTCCATGTTGCCTTTAAGTACTATCACAAGTCCCACGGAAGCCCAGATCAATGTCCCTTATAGCATAACACTGCCCCCAAGCAGCCTACGCCTATGACGAAGTGCTTGTTCCGAGCAGCAGTGCGCGAGAATGACGCCGTATCCAGACACGACCGTCGACCTTGTGTTACAAGAAATTTAATTAACAAGAAATGTAATCAGACGAGGCTACACGTTTCCATTGATCCGAGGTCCAATCGCAATGATCCCGTGCCTGGTGCAATCGTAATTGATTATAACATCGAGTCAACATGGGAACACGTAGGGGTGGTCTGCTGCAGAGCGCCATGTTCAGTGTGCCCGGAATGGTGTGCTCAAAAATACTTCTGCCCGCACTAATATTGTACTGTGTTGTCGGATCTGCCATAGATCGCGCCTGTCCTGCTTTAAAGATCGCGCAAGCCTTCGCGACCTCCACGCCACCTGGAGCGGCTAGTCGTGGTTTCAGTGTCGTTTCCTTAGACGCTCACGACTGCAGCAAGCTGACGGCTCACCTGCTTCGCTGTTTACCGGATGCTCTTTCCCTGGCCCCGGGCCACGACACTCTACCGTTTGTTAAGGTTGCTAATGTCAGTGGATTTCCCTCTCTGTGGCCCGTATCTCCACCAGAATAACTTCCAGTTCGTCTTTGCTCCTCTTGCATATTTTCCTTACCGCGAGCGCGCCTACGACGCCCCAAGAAGGCATTCAGACTCGTGGTGGGCAGTGGCAGCTCTTTGTATGATGTAAACAATTCTGTCTTTCATTCGCGTACCAACATAAATTAAAAAATGGTTCAAATGGCTCTGAGCACTATAGGACTTAACATCTGAGGTCATCAATCCCCTAGAATTTAGAACCACTTAAACCTAACTAACCTAAGGACATCACACACATCCATGTCCGAGGCAGGATTCGAACCTGAGACCGTAGCGGTCGCGCGGTTCCAGTCTGAAGCGCCTAGAACCGCTCGGCCACACCGGCCGGCTCATAAATTAAAAACATATAGTTTCGAATGGCGTTAATTGTTGTCAATATGTAGATGTTTATTTGGCAGATATCATACACTGTCCTCTTTTCATCTATTGACAGTCTGCCGGCAGGTGTGGCCGAGCGGTTCTAGGCGTTTCAGTGTGGAGCCGCGCCACCGCAACGGTCGCATGTTCGAATCCTGCCTCGGGCATGGATGTGTGTGATGTCCTTAGGTTAGTTAGGTTTAAGTAGTTCTAAGTTCTAGGGGGCTGATGACCTCAGATGTTAAGTTCCATAGTGCTCAGAGCCATTTGAACCATTTTATTGACAGTCTGAAGATACCCACTTGTTGGTCATAGTGAAACGCCCATGTCATTGTGTCATTCATAATATATAAAAATACAAGAACGTAATGAATCATTTAACAGCTATGGATAATATGCTGCTTTTTTTCACAGAGAGGAAACTCGAGAGCTTTACGTCAAACGTAGTGAAGTTTTTAGAAATAGAGCTTAGTACTTTTTTTCCAAAATGTTAATGAAAAAATCTGTGGTGAATTTTATAGAATCAACCATAAAATAGAGGAAGTTTATTTATGCATTTCAAATTTTTTTCAGAATTTGCTAACAGGGCTGATGTTTGGTAAAACTTCCCGTGGTACATTCATTATCCTTTATATAGTGCAAAAATTGTTTGTGTACTAACCTTGCCAATATGAAGAATATAACAGAGACTCCAAGATACGCTGTTGCCATGTAGATCCAAACGTCTATCGTGAAAGGATCCAGGAAGGAAAACAGATTAGGATCGGCCTTTTCTGGTTGCTTGTAGAGAATGCTTATTCCTGAAACATTGAGATGAGAGTGAAACACCGACTGAAGGAAAATCTATTCAAGTGCCACATCCAATGAACAATTAAAATGAAGAAAATCTCTTTTTTGGCGCTGTCTCTGCGATAATATTAATCCACCATAACAGTTTAAAATTTGTGGCAGACCTCATTCGGACTGGGATCTCTTGCCTGTCGCGAGCGGTAACCTTAAAAGATTATGTAATTGCAATACTGGACCGATTTAACACTGTCGCTGACGTATCCTACTGTGAATAATGTGAGAAAAACAACACTAAAGGAACGATTTTTGTGGAGGCTTCGCGCTGTATCACAGACCACGGGATGTAACATCCATGAAAACACTTAAAATAGTGAAGCCATTTCAGTTCAGTTTCACGCTTTTCTTTGAGTTCAGTGTTTTCACGAATATTAACGTCCTCGGGTCTTTGGTACAACCGGTGCCTACGCTGTATCCATTCCCTCGGCGGCGCTCTTCCTACATACCCGGTAGGAGAAACGCTAGCGTCAGTGCTCTGAAGCAAGGGAACAAAAAATCAATCACTGCAATCATAAATCACTTGTGGAACGTGCTCGAAAGGGTTAACAGATTAAAGCAGTTGCTTACAACAAGCAGTGTCCAGATTCCGGTCTGGCGCAAACTGTAGTCTCGATACATAAAGTACTGATGTGCACAAGATAGTCACATAAATTAATGATTTTTCATAACATTTTACAATGAATTTTTTGTACACCAGGGTAGAGTAATATACGAGTATGTTAGATCCGTGTCGCCGGCTGGTAAAGAAAAAGTAGGTACGTTATTATGAGCATTTGTCTCATCTTGCTTCGTTTAGGAGCTATTGTGTGTGTTTGCTTTTATCTAAGGGATGCTAAAATTTGAAAACAATTGTCTAATACAGGGTGGTCCATTGATAGTGACCGGACCAAATATCTCACGAAATAAGCATCAAACGAAAAAACTACAAAGAACGAAACTCGTCTAGCTTGAAGGGGGAAATCAGATGGCGCTATGGTTTGCCCGCTAGATGGCGCAGCCATAGGTCAAACGGATATCAACTGCGTTTTTTTTTAAATAGGAACCTCCATTTTTATTACATATTCATGTAGTACGTAAAGAAATATGAATGTTTTAGTTGGACCACTTTTTTCGCTTTGTGATAGATGGCGCTGTAATAGTCACAAACGTATATGTACGTGGTATCACGTAACATTCCGCCAGTGCGGACGGTATTTGCTTCGTGGTACATTACCCGTGTTAAATGGTTCAAATGGCTCTGAGCACTATGGGACTCAACTGCTGTGGTCATAAGTCCCCGAGAACTTAGAACTACTTAAACCTAACTAACCTAAGGACATCACACACAACCATGCCCGAGGCAGGATTCGAACCTGCGACCGTAGCGGTCGTGCGGTTCCAGACTGTAGCGCCTTTAACCGCTCGGCCACTCCGGCCGGCTTTACCCGTGTTAAAATGGACCGTTTACCAATTGCGGAATAGGTCCATATCGTGTTGATATATGGCTATTGTGATCAAAATGCCCAAAGGGCATGCTGCTCGATATTGTGGACGACATCATCCAAGTGTCCGGACCGTTCGCCGGATAGTTACGTTATTTAAGGAAAAGAAGTGTTCAGCCACATGTGAAACGTCAACCACGACCTGCAACAAATGATGATGACCAAGTGGGTATTTAGCTGCTGTCACGGCTAATCCGCACATCGGTAACAGACAAATTGCGCGAGAATCGGGAATCTCGAAAACGTTGGTGATGAGAATGCTACAGCAACATCGATTGCAGCCGGACCATATTTCTATGCACCAGGAATTGCATGGCGATGACTTTGAACGTCGTGTACAGTTCTGCCACTGGGCACAAGAGAAATTGCGGGACGATGTCAGATTTTTTGCACGCGTGCTATTTAGCGACGAATCGTCATTCACCAACAGCGGTTACGTAAACCGGCATAATATGCACTATTGGGGAACGGAAAATCCACGATGGCTGCGACAAGTGGAACATCAGCGACCTTGGCGGGTTAATGTATGGTGCGGCATTAAGGGAGGAAGGATAATTGGCCCCCATTTTATCGATCTCAATCTAAATGGTGCAGTGTATGCTGATTTCCTACGTAATGTTCTACCGATGTTACTACAAGATGTTTCATTGCATGACTGAATGGCGATGTACTTCCAACATGATGGATGTCCGCCACATAGTTCGCGTGCGGTTGAAGCGGTACTGAATACCATATTTCATGACAGGTGGATTGGTCGTCGAAGCACGTTCACCGGATCTGACGTCCCCGGATTTCTTTCTGTGGGGAAAGTTGAAAGATATTTGCTATCGTGGTCCACCGACAACGCCTGACATCATGCGTCAGCGAATTGTCAATGCATGTGCGAACATTAAGGAAGGCGAACTACTCGCTCTTGAGAGGAATGTCGTTACACGTATTGCCAAATGCACTGAGGTTGACGGACATCATTTTGAGCATTTATTGCTTTAATGTGGTATTTACAGGTAATCACGCTGTAACAGCATGCGTTCTCAGAAATGATAAGTTCACAAAGGTACCTGTATCACATTGGAACAACCGATATAAAATGTTCACACGTACCTACGATCTACATTTTAATTTGAAAAAACCTACCTGTTATCATCTGTTCGTCTAAAATTGTGAGCCATATGTTTGTGACAATTACAGCGCCATCTATCACAAAGCGAACAAAGTGGCCCAACTAAAACATTCATATTTCTTTACGTACTACACGAATATGTAATAAAAATGGGGGTTCCTATTTAAAAAAAAAACGCAGTTGATATCCGTTTGACCTATGGCAGCGCCATCTAGCGGGCCAACCATAGCCCCATATGGTTTCCCCCTTCAAGCTAGACAAGTTTCGTTCTTTGTAGTTTTTTCGTTTGACGCTTATTTCGTGAGATATTTGGCCCGGTCACGATCAATGGACCACCCTGTATACGCGCCAGTGTGTTGTTATGTCTGAAAATTCTTTGCATGACTGATTGCGATTTCTCATCATCAAATTATCAGACTAAGTAAAAATGACGCTCTCCAAACCTTCATTTTCTCATTGAGGAGAAGCCAGATGTGTCGAATGTATAAGCTTTTCATCTGAAATCAAACTGATTTGCATCAATTTACTCTGTCATTGTGTAAAAGTATTTAGAGTTTGAATTAATTCACGGCGAAGAGAGCCAGTAGTTGTCCTAGCGCAGCGAAACAAACAGTGACACGAGACATGTTTAACATAAGAAACATTCGGATTGCAAAACAGTGTGCGAATCTCGGGTGGAATGAAAAGAACATACTACTTTAGTGCCTTGAGCGTATAACGTTTTGTAGTTACGGGAAGTGTTATTCTTCTTCTTTCATATCAAGAAATATTCTGTGGAAAGTCATTATTTGCCAATGGAGGCGTTTGCAGAAGATGCTCTGTCGGAAATAACGGGCAGAGGTGACTCAAAGACAACGATTTTGAGATAAGTGACAAAATGCGTCCTGGACGGCGTGATATACCGTGAGTCGTGGCAACAGGGTCAAACAGTGAACGCTAAACGCTGCGAAGCACAATTACTCAGTCTGAACCGCTTTTGACACTGTACCACCCAAGCGCCTTGTAGTGACATTGCATGTTTACGGAATATAGTCGCAGTTATGTGACTGGATTCGTGACTTCCTATCAAAGATTGACGGAATGTCATCGAGTAAAACAGAAGTGATATCTGGCGTTCTGTGGTAGTGGTAGAGGCCCTTTGCTGTTCCGTATCTATATAAACGATTTAGGAGGCAATCTGAGCAGCCATCTTAGGCTGTTTGCAGATAATGCTGTCGTTTATGGACTAGTAAAGTCATCAGAAGATCAAAATAAACTGCAAAAGATTTAGAAAAAATATCTGTATGGTGCAAAAATTGGGAAAAATATCTGTATGGTGCAAAAGTTGGTAATTCACCCTAAATAACGAAAAGTGTGAGGTCATCCACATGAGTGCTAAAAGGAATCCGTTGAACTTCTGTTACGCGATAAATCAGTCAAATCTAAAGACCCTAAATTTAGTTAAATACCTAGGAATTACAATTACGATCAGCTTAAATTAGAAGGAACATATAGAAAATCTTGTTGGTAATTCTAACCAAAGACTGTGTTTTATGGACAGGACACTTAGGAAATGTAATAGATCTGCTAAAGAGATTATCTACACTACGTGTGTTCGTCCTCTTTTAAAATACTGCTGTGCGGTGTGGGATCCTTACCAGATTTGATTGACAGAGTACATCGAGAAAGTTCAAAGAAGGGTAGCACGTTTTGTATTATCGCGAAACAAGGGAGAGTGTGTCACTGAAATGGTATAGGATTTGGGGTAGATATAATTAAAACAAAGGTGTTTTTCGTTGCGGCAGAATCTTCTCACGAAATTTCAATTGAGAGGGATCTACACTTGTATGTGCCACCCGAATATGATAAGAATATTAATGTAAACTAAACTAAAGCTATGATAATATAAACGAGGTATGTCTCTGACAGGATTTATAAAGTAGACCACTGACTGTGCACGACCGCAGAGCCAAAGATACTGCTTCTGGTCTGAGATTGTAGTGTTGGAGTAAGAGAGCGCTTGGCGCATAGTTGTAGGCAGCTGTCTGTTAGCGAAAGACGATGGAGTAGGCAGTTTTCGTGGTGTTAGATTAATGTAGGGATTAGGAGAATATGTAAGCAGTAGTCTTCCCAGAAGCAAGGTAAATATGTTAAATAATTATTAGATTAAAAACAGCCGACCCGTTGCAAAGGATAAAGTAATCTTTACCTAGGTTTCGATAAGTTTAAACCTATCTTCTTCAGAAGTCGGCAGTGTTATACTAACATGGAGTGATACGTCATTGCCATTTTTACAAACATCTCCATAGCTCCATTAGTCAAAATCAAATATAGCCCTAAGAGTAGGGTTTGTCAGATAAATAAAATTAAGTACATGGAAGTTGGAGAGCGCATAAGCAACTCAAATGCTTATGCGCTCTCCAACTTCCATGTACTTAATTTTATTTATCTGACAAACCCTACTCTTAGGGCTATATTTGATTTTGACTAATGGAGCTATGGAGATGTTTGTAAAAATGGCAATGACGTATCACTCCATGTTAGTATAATACTGTCGACTTCTGAAGAACATAGGTTTAAACTTGTCGAAACCTAGGTAAAGATTACTTTATCCTTTGCAACGGGTCGGCTGTTTTTAATCTAATTACGTGGAACCGTTGCTGTTACGCAGCTATGTTTAAAATAATTAAATAATTATGATTTTTGTCTTGCCAGCGCGTTAGTGTAGATGAGTTGGCTGATAATTTGTAATTGATGAGTAACCCCAGAATATATGTAAACTGATTTGATAAAAGGGCTAGTTAGATATTTCATTTTTTAAATGTTTCTAAGATTTGTTAACAGAACTATATGTAATTTGATGATGGTGCATTTATGCTGGTGTTATTGAGATTAGATAATACTGTGTACATCTCATTTTTTATGGATCAATTAATTACCGGGATATAGTATTCTAACCACTCTAACTTCAGTTGAAGATGTTTTCGAAAAGACATACTTAACTTGCAATATAATTTTGCTAAAAGAATTCAGTGTTAGTAATTCACCACAATCAGCACTGCGTCCCTGTCCAAGTCAGACGTTTTTCAAAGAAGTTGGATTTTTCATAAATGTTTTCATTAATTACCCAAAACAATTTAATGTGCATTTCAAAGTATTACAGTCACCATTGCACACCGCAGCCTGGAGGTAGCACATTTATATTTTTTTGAGAGACCAGAATATATCGCGTTCCACCTTTGCTGTTATAGAGGTAAGATAATTTAATTTATTTGTTATGTGCACATGGACGAAAGTTATCAGTATCGAACAGAGCCAGAGGATACAGTGCCTAAGGGGCTGAATGTACTTTGCAGTGATTGTATTTCTTTATTGGTATTGGGAGTTACATTACCCAAACTGTTCGTATAAAGTTTTTGCTAACAATAACACAGAGTAAGCACACCACTTGCACTTACAACACGCTACACGATAGTTTGAGTTTAGTATCCATTCCACAGTTCACACATTCATTCAATGTAATCGTAAAGTTTTATTTTTTAAAGAACGTTACACTAAAACAGAATATTATTGTGCACGATGTAGTAGGTTCTGATTGTTGTCTGGCTTATGTCACGCCACAGAAGTTTGATCTCTTTCCAGACGTCGTCTTTGCTCTGCTCTCTGGCGATGTCTTTTAACGATGCTGAAATATAACTTTCGAAAGCTATCTGTTTAATGTAGAGAAGGCTGAAATTAGTTTGACAGAAATTAGCGGCGATTCCTTGCTAGTTACTGCACAGTGAGCGTGGAAGTGCTTCTGCTACAGTATTCTGGGTTCCTGGGATGTGGACAGTCATAAAATTAAATTCCTGCAAATAAAGTTTCCAGCGACTAAGTCTGTCATGTGTGAATTTAGCTGATAAAAGAAACTGAATAGCTCTGTGTATCTGTGTGTGCTGTTGTGTGTCTGCCGTAGAGGAAGTGACGAAAGTTAGTGAAAGCTCAAACGACACTAACGTTTCGAGTTCAGTGATAGGATAATTTCTTTCACCAGACTAGCAAAGGCGATGTTTTTCTTAATAGTTGTACCATTTTCCTCTATTTCCTGAAGTACATAGACACCAAGAGGAGTCGTGGAGCTGTCTGTAGGAATCGAAAAATTCTTTGTCGTGTCAGGATGTGATAGAAATGGAGCGTTAAGTAAAGCATTTTTAGACTGAGAAACTCGGACTGTGCTTGGTCATCCTACGACCAGATAGAACTTTTACCAGTAAGATGACAATCTAGGCGTATCTAGTGCAGAGTGGTGTATGAAACGGCGAAGAAATTGATCAAGCCGAGGAAGAAAAAAATGTTCAAATGTGTGTGAAATCTTATGGGACTTAACTGCTAAGGTCGTCAGTCCCTAAGCTTACACACTACTTAAAGTAAATTATCCTAAGGACAGACACACACACATCCATGCCCGAGGGAGGACTCGAACCTCCGCCGGGACCAGCCGCACAGTCCAGGACTGCAGTGCCCTAGATCGCTCGGCTAAACCTGAGCGGCAAGCCGAGGAAGATGCGACGTTGTTTTTTGGTAGGCGGAATTGTAATGTCATGGATGGCTTGTGGTTTGTAGGGTCGGGCGCAAAGCTGTCAGCTGAAATTACGTGACCTAGAAATGTAATGGAAGCCTTGCCAAAATGAGAGTTCACGGTAACAACTTCTGTAAGAAAAGTTTGCCGTAGCACGCGAAGAACAGAATTATGATCCGACCAAGAAGATTATGCAATTAGAATGTCGTCAATGTATGTGGTGATTCTGTCTTTTAATTCATTTGGGAGAATAGTATTCATCGCACGGATGTATGCAGCGGAGCTAATTGTTAACCCAAAAGGCAAGTTACAAAATTGGTAGCAGATGCCAAAACAAAGGAAACAGTGTATTTTCGGCAATTAGGATGCAGTTGAATTTGCCAGAATCCAAATTTTAGTTCCAAATGGATTGACGTCCCGTGAAATTTTTGCAAGAGTTCTTCCAGCGTTTGCGGACGATCGATTTCGGCAATGATGATGTTGATCTGACGTGAATCCAGCACAAGACAAATTGAGCCATTTTTCTTGTTAACAACGTGAAGAGGGTTAAACAAAACTGGACATCGTTCCTGGTACATTATTAAATACTTCTGAGTGCTGTATAAGAATCTCCTGCAACTGTCGGTGCTCTTCGTCCTTCGAACCTTTACTTTCATTCACCTTGCTGTTGATCGTCTGCACAACGTCATAATCAAATACGGAAATACGTGTCCGTAAAGAGCGTTGTATGCCAATTGGTATTCTTTGATGTTGAAATGACCTCTACTCTGTTAATATCTTGCTCCTCAGCTGACAAAATATTCTGAAAAGTGACAGATAGTTGTTGCGTATCGGATTTCAGTATAAGCAATAACTTCTTAAAGTTGATAACAGCATCTTGCTCGACAAGGAAATCTATTCCAAGAATGACGTCTGTTGTTAAGAATGGAACGATCCAGAAATTAGCATGAAAAGTGTGATCAGCAAGTATAAAAGATGGGTGGTTTTGCAGTTTCACATCTACTCCCTTGTTGAGACTGCGCCCCGAACTTTCGTTTTACGAAGTGGAGAGGTAGGACAGATATTGTAGGCGTTACATTTTTGAAATGCTGTTTACAGTTGAACCAGAGTCGATCACCACAGAAAATAAATACAAGCCAATTTTAATTTCAACTATGGGATGAGAAATATTCTTTTTAGTCTGGTGTCTCTCTTGTAATAGTGTATACCTAATATTGTCGAAAGTTATGACGTTCTGATTGGAGACAGAAGATTGCTGTGGTAGGTCCATTATTTGTACTGTACGATGATTTTGGTCTGCAGAATGCTGCAGTGGATGGAAACGAATATTAGGTTAATTAAGAATGACCTGAGGCTAATTCTGATGAAAGTTGCTGTTGCCGAAATTACGCTTAAATTGGTGGTTATTCCCTTTATGTTAGTTGTGAAAATTACTTTGCTGTTGATCATTTCGATGTGACTGCGACCACTGGTTTTTGTGGGAGAAATTAGATTGGGCTGTACTGACAAAGCTTGGCGGCGGCACATTGACCTTCGGTTGAGCTTGTAGACCGTACTGTCTGTGAATAGCCGGCCGGAGTGGCCGAGCGGTTGAAGGCGCTACAGTCTGGAACCGCACGACCGCTACGGTCGCAGGTTCGAATCCTGCCTCGGTCATGGATGTGTGTGATGTCCTTAGGTTAGTTAGGTTTAAGTAGTTCTAAGTTCTAGGGGACTTATGACCACGGCAGTTGAGTCCCATAGTGCTCAGAGCCATTTTTTTTGGTCTGTGAATATTTACGGGCTGCTGCGGCTGCGGCAAGAACTGCGGCTGGAAACTGTGACTGTCGGCGTCGAAATTCTGCATGTATTATTGCTGCTGCTGAATATGATGGTTGCCAGAATGGTGTCTCTTATTAAAATGTCTATCAAAATCGTTATCGGAACTAAATCTTTTATTTCTTTTGTTATGGAGTGGGCGGGCTTGCTCGTTGTAACCGAATAAGTTATTCCCTTGATTGACGTTATTAAAGTTCTTATAGACAAATGAGTAGTCCGAGTGCTGAATTTCTAATAATTGTAATAAGTCCCTGATGCTGATACTCCTGAGATTCAGTAAACGGAATGGGAGCTGTGTCGTCTGATTTATTTTCAGTTTGGTTTTCAGGTGTTTCTAATCTTGCTGATAGCTCATCACATCTTTCCGTAAGCGTAAGAATGTGTGTGGAATTGTTTGAATCTAAAGCATCGACTTGCTTCTGTAGTTTGCGTGTAGATTTGTTCATATTTTTTAAAATCTGCTTCAATTGTCTCAGTGTCCTGCAACAGCTCTGTTTATTCAAGACGGAAACTTTACGACTCAATGTCACCTGTGCTCTTTTCTTGTACATTTTGGGTTCGTGTGTCAACAGTGGTTCTGAAACTCAGTTACATCTGTATTTGGTTCTGTGATTGTTTTACTCTGTTAACCTCGTCTGTAATGGAGTTTATACTAGCATCAACATGGGTTGTAAGAGTATTAAGCAACTGTTGCTCTACTTCCTGTCTTTTTACTGCTAATGACTGTAAAAACTGATTGTTTTCCTCTGTGTGTTTAAGGAGAAAGTCTTTGTGTAGCGTTTCTGAGGTCACAGTGTGAACTTTCTGCTCATTGCCTGGCTGTAGCTTCAATTTTATCGCAGAGACGTTTTTCACTGACCTTAGTATCTGTATCTACTTGTTTAGAACGCTTATCAGTCGTTTCTGTGTAGGATTTAAGCTCGTTATGTATGCTGGAAAAATGATCATCGTGTTTATTAAATCGTTCATTGAACTGAGTGATGCTGTCTACTTGTTTTTCTCGTATTTCTTGTAACTGAGTGGTGGTGTCAACACGTAGTTCTCGGAACTGAGCCATGGTGTTAACTCGTAGTTCTCGTAACTGAGTATTCTGTTTAATCATCATTTGCATTAGATTTTGAAGTACCGATACTGTATTCTTTTCAAGTGTTGCGTCGTGTGTCACCTGTGTAGTTTTTTGTGGTGTGGAGACATCTACAACCATGAATGCCTCGTATGTTGCATTATCTGCATAATTACCGTTAATGATATGTGATGGATTTTTAAAAATAGCCTGAGTACATTGCACTTCGTTGTCCTCTGACACTAAATTGGCATTCTGATAGACAGTACAAGAATTGGGAAGTTCTGTAAAAAATTTTTATTTATTTATAGACGCAATCACATTCTTATGAAACAGTCATAACCGGTTTCGGCCATAAAATGACCATCTTCAGATTCTAAAGGCGGAATACACTGAACACAGGTTCATGCGTGGGTTTGACAATGCATCAACCTGTGTTAAGTGTATACCGCCTATAGAATCTGAAGATGGTCACTGTATGGCGGAAACCGGTTATGACTGTGTCTATAAATGAACAAAAAATTTTTACAAAGTAATCAGTCACTCACTCCATTAACGAAATGCGTTAGCAGAATAGGAATCGGTGGGTTCAGGAGGGTAATACGGAACGCCGTGCTGGATCCCAACGGCTTCTTATCACTAGCAGTCGAGATGACAGGCATCTTATCCGCATGGCTGCAACGGATCGTGCAGCCACGTCTCGATCCTGAGTCAACAGATGGGGACGTTTGCAAGACAACAACCATCTGCACGAACAGTTCGACGATGTTTGCAGCAGCATGGACTATCAGCTCGGAGACCCTGGCTGCGGTTACCCTTGACGCTGCAGCACAGACAGGAGCGCCTACGATGGTGTACTCAACGACGAACCTGGGTGCACGAATGGCAAAACGTCATTTTTTCGGATGAATCCAGGTTCTGTTTACAGCATCATGATGGTCGCATCCGTGTTTGACGACATCGCGATGAACGTACATTGGAAGCGTGTATTCGTCATCGCCATACTGGCGTATAACCCGGCGTGATGGCATGTGGTGCCATTGGTTACACGTCTCGGTCACCTCTTTTCGCATTGACGGCACTTTGAACAGTGGACGTTACATTACAGATGTGTTACGACCCGTGGCTCTATCCTTCATTCGATCCCTGCGAAACCCTACGTTTCAGCAGGATAATGCACGACCGCATGTTGCAGGTCCTGTACGGGCCTTTGTGGATACAGAAAATGTTCGACTGCTGCCCTGGCCAGCACATTCTCCAGATCTCTCACCAATTGAAAACGTCTGGTTAATGGTGGCCGAGCAACTGGCTCGTAACAATACGCCAGTCACTACTTTTGATAAACTGTGGTATCGTGTTGAAGTTACATGGGCAGCTTTACCTGTACACGCCATCCAAGCTCTGTTTGACTTAATGCCCAGGCGTATCAAGGCCGTCATTACGGCCAGAGGTGGTTGTTCTGGGTACTGATTTCTCAGGATCTATGCACCCAAATTGCGTGAAAATGTAATCACATGTCAGTTCTAGTATAATATATCTGTCCAATGAATACCCGTTTATCATCTGCATTTCTTCTTGGTGTAGCAATTTTAATGGCCAGTAGTGTAGGTGAAATCATGTTGTTAGTAAACTGTGCATTACTCTGGGAAGCGGAACACACGTTTTCTGTAGTGCTTTGCATCTGTTGCACAGCAGTATGGTTACTATCATCCTCAACATTGTTGTCAATTATCGGAAAATCATCTATTTCGGTATCTCTAACTGTCAGATTACGCGCCGGAAACTTAACATTTTTGCGCGGCATCGTAAATCACATACAGTGTGCAAGACCAAGGCAAAAAATATTGAACAATTAAATCAATGGAAAGCAAGGGGGAGCATAAGAATACCGATGAACTGTGCAAAAATTTTGTAGCTAGTTGCGCCAAAAAATTTAAATACTGTTATCGCTACAGAGTGATTGAGAGGACAGAATATATGTACCTATTTCAATATCAAAGATTTCACAAAGCGATGAAAATTTTATGATTACGTTGAATGAATGTCTGAACTGTGGAATGGATACTAAACACGAATTATCGGGTAGCGTGTTGTAAGTGCAAGTGGTGTACTTACTCTGTGTTATTGTTAGCAAAAAGTTTATACGAACTGTGTGGGTAATGTAACTCCTAATACCAAGAGAGAAATACAGTCACTGCAAAATACATTCAGCCCCTTAGGAACTGAATCCCCTGATCCTGTTCAGTACTGATGACTTTGGTCCCTGTGCACATAACAAATAAATTAAATTATCTTACCTCTCAAGCAGAAACGGTGGAACGCGCTATATTCTGATCTTTCACAAAAAATATAAATTGCTAGCTCCAGGCTCTGCGGTGTGCAATGGTGGCTGTAATACTTTGAAATGCACATGAAATTGTTTTGGGTGATAAATGAAAACATTTATGAAAAACCCAATTTCTTTGAAAAACAGATGACCTGGACAGGGGCCGGTGCTGATTGTGGTGAATGACTAACACTGAATTTTTTTAGCAAAATTGTATTGCAAATTAAGTTTGTCTTTTCAAAAACATCTACAACTGAAGTTACATTGGTTAGAATAATATATCATATTTACTAATTGATCCACAAAAAATGAGTTGTATACAACAAGTATTGTCTAACCTAACTAAATCAGTAAAAATGCAAATCATCCAATTGCATACAGCTCTGTTAACAAATCTTAGGAACATTAAAAAATGAAATATCTAACCACCCTTTTTTATCAAATCGGTTTACATATATTCTGGGGTTACTTAACAATTACAAATTATCAGCCAACTCATCTATACTAGCACGCTGGAAAAACAAAAATCATAATTATATTACATCCTTACCTTGTTTATGGGAAGACTTCTGCTTACATGTTCACGTAATCGCTACATTAATCTAACACTTGGTAGCTTCATACAGCACATCACAAAAACTGCCTACTCCATCGTCTTTCGCTCACAGACAGCTACCTACAACTGTGTGCCATGGGTTCTTACTCCAACACTACAATCTCAGACCAGAAGCAGTATCTTTGGCTCTGTGGTCGGGCACAGCCAGCGGTCCACTTCATAAAGCCTATCAGAGACATACCTCTTTTATAATATCATAGCTTCAGTTTAGTTTACATTAATATTCTTATCGTACTCGGGTGCCACATACAAGTGTGAACCAGTAGACTCCTTTCACAATCACCAATTTTCTTCTCCGAATGCGAAAATATTTTGTTCATACCGACCTACACAGGGCGGATCGAGCATCATAATAAAATACGGGAAATCTGAGCTCGCACGGAAAGATATAGGTGTTCCTTTATTCCCCTCACTGTAAGAGATTGGAGTAACAGACAATTATTGTGAAGTTGATTCGATGAACCTTTTGGCAAGCACTTAAATGTGACTTGCAGAGTATCCATGTAGATGTAGATGTTGATACACACTTACAGACCAACGCCCACAATATGCTCAGACATACACTGCTGGCCATTCAAATTGCTACACCACGAAGATGACGTGCTATAGATGCAAAATTTAACCGACAGGAAGAAGATGCTGTGATATGCAAATGATTAGCTTTTCAGAGCATTCACACAAGGTTGGCACCTAAAACGTGCTTACATGAGGAAAGTTTCCAACCGATTTCTCATACACAAACAGCAGTTGACCGGCTTTGCCTGGTGAAACGTTGTTGTGATGCCTCGTGTAAGGAGGAGAAATGCATACCATCACGTTTCCGACTTTGATAAAGGTCGGATTGTAGCCTATCGCGATTGCGGTTTATTGTATCGCGACATTGCTGATCGCGTTGGTCGAGATCCAGTGACTGTTAGCACAATATGGATTAGGTGGGTTCAGGAGGGTAATACGGAACGCCGTGGTGGATCCCAACGGCCTCGTATCACTGGCAGTCGAGATGACAGGCATCTTATTCGCATGGCTGTAACGGATCTTGCAGCCACGTCTCGATCCCTGAGTCAACATATGGGGACGTTTGCAAGACAACAACCATCTGCACGAACAGTTCGATGACGTTTGCAGCAGCATGGACTATCAGCTCGGAGACCATGGCTGCGGTTACCCTTGACGCTGCGTCACAGACAGGAGCGCCTGCGATGGTGTACTCAACGGCGAACCTGGGTGCACGAATGGCAAAACGTCATTTTTTCGGTTGAATCCAGGTTCTGTTTACAGCATCATGATGGTCGCATCCGTGTTTGGCGACATCGTGGTGAACGCACATTGGGAGCGTGTATTCGCCATCGCCATACTGACGTATCACCCGGCGTGATGGTATGAGGTGCAATTGGTTACACGTCTCGGTCACCTCTTGTATGCATTGACGGCACTTTGAACAGTGGACGTTACATTTCAGATGTATCTATGGATCCAAATTGCGTGAAAATGTAATCACATCTTAGTTCTAGTATAATATATTTGTCCAATGAAAACCCGTTCATCACCTGCATTTCTTCTTGGTGTAGCAATTTTAATGGCCAGTTGTGTATGACAAAGAAAATTTCTCCTTCATGGCAATGCCAGTTCACATGCTTGAAACCGAGTGAAGTAAACCCCAAAGGGACCGGATATCGCCCCTTCCAATTATCCGATTACTATTTGTTTCGATCCATGCAGCATGACCTTGCTGAACAACACTACACATCTTTTAATGAACTCGAAAACTGTCTCCATGAGCGGATCACATCAAAAGAACCCGAATTGTTTGTATCACAGAATCCATTTGTCATCGGAAAAGTTGGAAAAGGTTGTAGCCTCAAATTAATATGTCTTTTCCGTCCAACAAACAGTGAAAATTAATTCAAGTACCCAAGAGTTACACACTATCTCATTAATATGATCACCTGTCAAAAGCCTGAATAAACACTTTTTACAGCACGGGCCGTTGTGAGGCTTGCAGAAAGAGTCAGTGAGGTTCTGCAAGACCTGATGTGAGACCATGTCGACTCCAGTGCCGTGACCACCTACGCAGCCGCGCGGAATTAGCCGAGCGGTCTGGGGCGCTGCAGTCATGGACTGTGCGGCTGGTCCCGGCGGAGGTTCGAGTCCTCCCTCGGGCATGGGTGTGTGTGTTTATCCTTGGGATAATTTATGTTAAGTAGTGTGTAAGCTTAGGGACTGCTGACCTTAGCAGTTAAGTCCCATAAAATTACACATACATTTGAACATTTTTTGAACCACCTACGCTACGTTTTTTACTTGCGGGTCCATGGCGCGAACAGTCCGATCGAGGTGCTCTCACAGACTGTCGACTGCCTTTAAATCCGGGAATCTGGTGGCCAGAGGAGTACGGTAAACTCATTCTGGTGGTTTTCGAACCACGAAAGTGCACTGTCAGCTGTGTGACACGTTGCATTGCCCTACTGCTTGATACCATGGTGCTGACGAAAAGTGAACTTCATGTAGCGGTGGACATGGTCCCTAGGCATAAATGCATACTTGTGTTGATTCATTGTGTCTTCCAGAATGACTAGATCACACACGGAATGCCCCTAAAACATTCCCTAGATCATAACGCTCTCTCCTCCAGCCTCGACCATTCTGACTATTGTTGCAGGGTGTTTACGTTTTAGACGTTTCAAGCCGTACACGGCAATGGTCATCTTTCGGATGGAGCACAAAATGTAATTCATCTGAAAAGACCACGTGTTGCCTCTCAATGGACGTCGAGTTGCGGTATTGGCGTGCAAAATTCGAACCCTCGTCGCTGATGAACAGCAGTCAGCGTGTTTGAATGAACAAGGCACCTACTGCGAAGGCCCAAGCACAATTACGTTCGCTCAGCGTTGAGGACACATTTTTGGCAGCATCTTGGTACGTCTGGGGGATCAGCTGCTCAACAGTTACACCTGTATTTACTATCAAAAACAGTCTTCATCACAATTTATTTATTACGGTGACCGGATTCGACCGCTACTGTGGTCATCTTCAGACCTACAAGTCGTGTACAAAACTTTAATTAAAGATAATACATAGATTTACTAAGCTATAAAACGATGAATTACTGGTGGTAAATCACTACTGGAGAAACCACTGCACGTCTTACTATACAGGGTGATCCATTGACAGTGACCGGGCCAAATATCTCACGAAATAAGGATAAAACAAAAACAAAATCTACAAAGAACGAAACTCGTCTTGCTTGAAGCGGGAAACCAGATGGCGTTATGGTTGGCCCGTTAGATGGCGCTGCCATAGGTCAATCGGATATCAACTGCGGATTTTTAAAAAATAGGAACCCACATTTTTTATCACATATTCGTGTAGTACGTAAAGAAATATGGATGTTTTACTTGGATGAATATTTAATAAAAAAATGGGGGTTCCTATTTAAAAAAAAACGCAATTGATATCCGTTTGACCTATGGCAGCGTCATCTAGCGGGCCAACCATAGCGCCATCTGGTTTCCCCCTTCAAGCTAGACAAGTTTCGTTCTTTGTCATTTTTTCGTTTGACGCTTATTTCCTGAGATATTTGGCCCAGTCACGATCAATGGAACACCCTGTATATAATGGAGGCTCCTCGCACTTCTGACGCAATGATGTCATTACTAACCAATGGGTTATAGGTCGAATAACAATGTAATTTAAAAGAACATTGTGAAGAAAGGAAAATAAACACACACTAAACGTAGCTTGTTCAACAGCTATTGTCAATTAAGAAGTGTTAAAAATATTTAAACATGTAGGATAAATGAACTTCGTGTTGACAGTACATGGCTTGCCCTCTCAAGGCCTGTTAGTGAACCATTTGGAACCACTGGTTGCCATGGCGAAGTTCGACGCCGTTCCAAAGATGTGACAGTAGGCTTCTTTCCACTGAAGTTGTTAAGTCGATAGGCAAACTAGTGGTTGCATGGTGAGGATAAACTACAGTCCAAAGATGTGGCAGCAGGCTTATTTATAACGAAGTTGTTGCGAAAGTGGAATGGCAAAAACTGTCACGTCAGACAATGTACTATTAAGCAGCAATGTGTCTTTATTGAAACGATTTTCAATGAGTAGGCTGCAATAATCGCTAACTGACATGTGTAGTACATGCTGCACAGATACGATTTATTGGTGTAATAAAAGACTTCCACTTACATAGATTACATAATAATTCTTACAGATCAATAAAAAAAAAAAAGAATCGAGAGGGCACAGTAGTTGTGCATATTTATGAAATATTGTCTATTAAGTTCATATGTAGATGCCATTTTTTTTAAATGTGAGAATTTTTAAAAGGCATTACTATGTCTTATGTTGCATGCCAGTCTTATAAACAAATAAAAATAATGAAAATGCAAGGAATTTAAAATTATAATACTACGAGCCGTTGTTGTGGTCATCGTCCTGAGACTGGTTTGATGCAGCTCTCCATGCTACTCTATCCTGTGCAAGTTTCTTCATCTCCCAGTACCTACTGCAGCCTACATCTTTCTGAATCTGCTTAGTGTATTCATCTCTTGGTGTCCCTCTACGATTTTTACCCTCCACGCTGCCCTCCAGTACTAAATTGGTTATCCCTTGATGCCTCAGAACATGTGCTACCAACCGATCCCTTCTTCTAGTCAAGTTGTGCCACAAACTCCTCTTCTCCCCAATTCTATTCAATACCTCCTCATTAGCTGTGTGATCTACACATCTAATCTTCAGCATTCTTCTATAGCACCACATTTCAAAAGCTTCTATTCTCTTCTTATCTAAACTATTTATCGTCCATGTTTCACTTCCATACATGGCTACACTCCATACAAATACTTTCAGAAACGACTTCCTGACACTTAAATCAATACTAGATGTTAACAAATTTCTTTTCTTCAGAAACGCTTTCCTTGCCATTGCCAGTCTACATTTTATATCCTCGCTACTTCGACCATCATCAGTTATTTTGCTCCCCAAATAGCAAAACTCCTTTACTACTTTAAGTGTCTCATTTCCTAATCTAATTCCCTCAACATCACCAGATTTATTTCGACTACATTCCATTATCCTCGTTTTGCTTTTGCTGATGTTCATCTTATACCCTCCTTTCAAGTTACTTTGACACTACGAGTCGCAGTATTTTGTAAACGCCTGACTTTTGGTATATATTTGATTCCCCATTTGTGCGTTTGAGTTTCATCTGTAGTGGGTTATTGGCTTTGAATGCTATTGTCACACTTGTATTCTTAAATTATTTATTTATTTTATCTGAAATAGGTCACTTGTACATCATTTTAGTAAATCTCTTCTTGGAATTTATAACAGAATCATTTGTTTGTTGTAATTTTTGATATGACAGATCAACCTGATGGTTATTATAATTGTTAGCAACTGCTATCATTTTTAAGGTATGAATTTTCTTCGTGATTGCATGAGGTTGAAGAGGTAATTTCAATATCCTATGTATCATTGTTTTAAAAAAATGCCATTTTGTATTTTAAAGGATGGCACGATGTAGCATTTATTATTACGTCGTTTGATGTGGGTTTTCTATAAATATAAGTATTATGTTTTCCATTCCTGTTTGCAGTTGTGAAGTCTGAAGATGACCACAGTAGTGGTCGAAACCGGTCACCGTAATAAATAAATTGTGATCAAGATTGTTTTTTGATAGTAAATATTTGTAACACATTGATCATTGTTCACTCCCACAGTATATTCAAAAGTAATTAGTTACACCTGTATTCGCCTGTACGCATCTCCGCAGCTACCGTTCACCACTGTCGTCTATGGTCTGTGGTGCAGTGCAGTTGCCTAGACGCTGGATTTGGATAGTGCATTTTGCCTTGGATGATATACTTTAGACACGTGGCACGCGAACAGTTTGCAAACTTACCCATTTCGTAAATGTTTCCACCCTTGGCCCAAAAACAAATAATCATGCCCTTTTGGACGACATCTAAACCGCTCCATTTCTCTATTACTACAGCGATTGCACTGTTTTCCGCATCCCCGACACACGTTATATATCGTCCATTGTGTGTGCTAGCACCTGTCTTCTGTGAGTGGGTACTATGCATTTACGTCGAACAACGTGGTAGTCACATTAATAGGAGTGGACCGTGTATTTGTTGAGCGACGCCTTCTATGTGCTGACCAACTTCTCCGACAGTGGAATGGATTCTGAATAAAAAATTTATTTGAAATGGTGTCAGAAAAAAGGTCGCAGCAGGTTTACATGTGTCTACTTCACAAAAAAAGGTCCAGGATGCGGACTGTATTATTGTGCTTTAGCCCGAACTGTAATGGTCTGAGAATGTTTGGAATTGAGAGTAGCTGGAAAACAAGATGCAGTGCATCCAATCTTTATGTACGCTTTCCTGTATGTTTTAGTGTATTTTACCCTTTAGTGTCTTTCATCCTTTAGTGGCGTTGGTCCCATGTACTGAGGGTGGTTTGCAGCTTGCTGCCTATTTGTTTACCTCCGGACGTGCTTTTCCTGGAGGAGAAGAGGCCGCACACACGATTTGCTATCGCTGTGACACTACCAGAGTTCACAATCTGCTAAAGAACGGTCGCTGGTGCACTGCATTTTAAGAAGAGGACGCAGTTACAAGGTAGGTAATCACAAAATTTTTGTTGACTTTTATGTGGATATGTTTTACATTGATACAATGACACTTGTCATTTTTCTTTGCTTCTTCTGTCTTTCTTTCATGGGTGAACTTTTTTCAATAGTCCCTATGCAACGCAGAGTCTTCTGTGAAGATTCTGACGTGGGAAGCATGTTTCTTAGAAACGCATAAAAATGAATATTTCGCATTGTGTGTAGCTGAGACTGTATTTGAGCTTCCAAATTTAGCACAACCGCGGCTTCACATCCATTATCGGTAGAGCCTCTTCTTAAATTCCTTGGAAATGTCCTGGTTGGATGAGATTTGAAAATTGTAACTACTGATATTCAGGGGCCTACAATACCGACGGCACAGATACAATACAAAACTACAGACTGACCTTCAATATAGCATTGATTTAAAATTGTAGATTCCTAGGAGGTTCTGCAAATGCCCCTTAACAAATGGCCCAGTGTTGCTTTCACTAGCGGAAGATCATTATACAGTAGAACGCTGTCATAATTATGAAACAGAAGACTATTTTCTAGCTAAATGTTCGAGATTTAATTAGAATAACTAAATAAATAAAAAAGTGTGGTGTCACTTGCCTGAGACTGCAGTCGTGTGTGTGAGTTGCGTTTACGGTGTGTGTGTGTGTGTGTGTGTGTGTGTGTGTGTGTGTATGCGTGTGCGTATGTGTGTCTATTCTTGACAAAGGCCTTAATGGCCAAAAGCTTTAACTGTGAGAGTCTTTTTGTTATGCCTAACTGCGAGTCTGCATCTCTGCTATGTGGTGAGTAGCAACGTTCCTTCTCATAATATTGTTACATTCCATCCTGGATTTTCCATTGTTTGATTAAATAAATAAGGAAACAGCTAGAGTTGTGTAGGGTTCTAGCGAGCATTGCAGGTAAATTCCATAGTGAAATAATTTCGTTATGTTGTAGATTCCTATGTTAAGGTCACACAACCAAATGTCTACTCACCAAGGGTCATGAAAGGCATCGTGAAGTCCACAGCAGACTGTCTCTCTTGGGTGATGGTCAGGTCGCAGATAGCCAGGTCTGCTCTCTGAAAAGAAATTGACGTCGACACCTTGAATCAAGAGAGGTAATTATGAGGAAAATAGCAGCTTCCACAACAGCAAAAGAAAAAAATGGCACCGACTTGTTGTACAGCTTGACGTTACCCTGAATCGCTCTCATGGTGGATATCTATCAGTGTGAGATATCCGTACACAAATCAACATACCGAACAAACATTAGGCGTTCTCAGGAGCCAGCAATATAACCCCGTAGTGACACTGCCTCTCGGCTTGACAAAGACCTCAAAACAGTGAAGAAGAGCACAAGTTTCTTCATGTGTCCATGATTTATAGGACGAGTCAATGTGTGACAGGGTGCCTGAGTGCATCAACTCCAGACCTCACGTGTGCACCCCTATGAATTCGGCTGTTGTTATTTTGGAAGACTGGAGTGCCCACAGCATATCCAGTTTACTTTCTGCTTAATTGCAGTTCAATTTCCTTTTCTGTCTTTCCTCCTCCACTCCTTTTCCCCTTTCCCCTTCCTTCCTTTCTCTTTATCCTTTCCGCTTCCTCCTTTTCCCCCTTACCCCTTTCCCCTTCCTCTCTCCCCCATAGTCCTTTCACCTTCTTCCCTTCTCCCTTCCTCCCTTTCACCCTTCCCAATTCCTCCCCTCTCTCTTTCCCCTTCCTCCATTTCCCCTTACCCCATCCCCTTCCTTCCTTTCCCCTTACCCCTTCCCCTTCTTCCCTTCCGCCTTGCCCCTTCCCCCTTCTTTCTCCTCCACTGCCCCTTTCCCTTCTTGCCTTCCCTTTTCTCCCCTTTCTGTTTCCTCCATTTCCCCCTTAGTGCTTCCACTTCCTCCTTTCTCCCTTTTCCGTTCCTTCCTCCCCCTCTTCCTTTTTCCTCTTCCTCCTTCACCCTCCCCCTTTCTTCTTTCACCTTCTCATTTCCCTTCCCTTCCTTGGGCAACAGTGGATGTACAACAGAGTGCGTGAATCTTCTTCAGCCCTATAACTTATGTGCACAGCCATCCGATCATGGCTGGAAGATGGAATTGTTTGCAGTGTACTCAACATAGAAATGTAGAAGAATGGCAAACACTTGGATATAAACTTCCTCGTTCATGTTCATGGTAAGCCAAATGAACGGGCCCAATGATGATGCCAGAAACACCAGAACCACCTGCAGCCTGAACTACACATTCCACGCAGTGCAGGTTAAACGCCGTTGTATAGGCATACATATTAAAATACAGAAATATGTAAACAGGCAGAATACTGCGCTGTGGTCATCAACGCCTATATCAGACAACAAGTTCTGACGCAATTGTTACATCGGTTACTGATGCTACAGTGGCAGGTCATCAAGAAGTAAGCGAGTTTGAACGTGGTGTTACAGTGGGCGCAGGAGCGATGGACGCAGCATCTTCCAGACAGCGATGAAGTGTTGCTTTTCCCCTACGACCATTTCACGAGTGTACCGTGAATATCAGGAATCTGGTAAAACATCAAATCTCCGACATCGCTGAAGCAGGAAAAAGATACTGCAAGAACGGCGCAAATGGCTCAAATGGCTCTGAGCACTATGCGACTTAACTTCTGAGGTCATAAGTCGCCTAGAATTTAGAACTAATTAAACCTAACTAACCTAAGGACATCACACACATCCAAGCCCGAGGTAGGATTCGAACCTGCGACCATAGCGGTCGCTCGGTTCCAGACTGTAGCGCCTAGAACCGCACGGCCACTCCGGCCGGCGCAAGAACGGCACCAACGACGACTGAAGAGAATCGTTCAACGTCACAAAAGTGCAAACCTTCCGCAAATTGCTGCAGATTTCAATGCTGGCCATCAGCAAGTGTCAGCGCGCGAATCATTCAACGAAACATTATTGATATGAGCTTCCAGACCGAATGGACCACTCGTGTACCCTTGACGATTGCACAATACAGGGCTTTACGCCCCGCCTGGGCCCGTCAACACCGACATTGCACTGTTGATAACTGGAAACATGTCCTGGTCGGACGAGTCTCGTTTAAAATTGTATCGAGCGGATGGACGTGTACTGGTATGGAGACAACCTCATGAATCCATGGGCCCTGCATGTCAGCAGGGGACCGTTCAAGCTGGTGGCGGCTCTCTAATGGTGTGGGGCGTGTGCAGCTGGAGTGACATGGGACCCCTGTTACGTCTAGGTACAACTCTGACGGGTGACACGTACGTAACCATTCTATCTGATCACCTGCATCCGTTCATGTCCGTTCTGCATTCCAACGGACTTGGGCAATTCCAGCAGGACCAAGCGACACTCCACACGTCCATAATTGCTACAGAGTGGCTCCAGGAACACTCTTCTGAGTTTAAACACTTCTTCTGGCCACCAAATTCCCCAGATATGAACATTATTGAGCATATCAGGGATGCCTTGCAACGTGCTGTTCAGAAGAGGTCTCCACTGCCTCGTACTCTTACGAATTTATGGACAGCACTGCAGGATTAATGGTGTCAACTCCCTCCAGCACTACTTCAGACATTAGTGGAGTCCATGCCACGTCGTGGTGCGACACTTGTGCTTGCTCGCGGGGCTAGGCAGGTGTACCCGTTTCTTTGGATCTTCAGTGTACTTTACACATATGTTTACAGTCATTACAGTTAACATGCACTCAATACAGACAGTGACTTATACTACAACAGTTACACTTGAGATAATTTGCACTCAAGCTGTTGACATATCGTCACCTAGAAAGTCTTGCATAAGCTCATGAGCCAACGAATAAATAAGTAAATATTTAAGAACTTTATAAAGTAACTGCTTACATCCATTAGATATTTGAAGCAAAGCATCTTGAGCCTTCAGCTGTGCATGTGCATCCTTATTTATCAACCGGTTTCACTTATTACAAGCATCATCACTGGAGGACAAGTAGTACAGTGAGAAATCGAAATGTCAATATCAATTTGGGCGTGATTACATGTTCATATAAATAAAAGTCATGATGAAGTACATACAAACAATAAAACTCACTACAATGTGATTCACTCCTACAGGTACCGTCATGAATAGAAGATAACAAATATTATGCATATAACAGCAAACAATAACAGGTGTATATAGTATATTATCAATTTATCTGTTTAATAATTTGCATCTGACACTTTGGCTTCAGAGCCTAACGCAGCCTTCATAACACCTTAGCTCATACCTCAACGTCATCTCCAGGAGTGTCTGAGTACCGAAAGCCGCCACCACCACGTACAGAAGGGCTTAGATATAAACTGTTTCTAAAAAAAAGTGATATCAGTTATTACTGGCCACGTCGTCGTTTGAGCCGATGATCCTCCCTGAAATTTGTTGCTCTCAAGGAAACTATCGCGATGACTCCTGTCACAACCAGGTTTTCTTTATCATTTTTGTGAATTGAAAGTTGAGACCAGTATCCAGACTCTCGGACTGTACAAGGCAGTCGAAATCTCCCGCTGCACCATTGAAATACCCACACTGAAAACTGATGCAACAGAAATATTTACAAAGCTAGCTAGGTCGTCAAAACCGTTACTGTTTTAAGAGCTAAATGAAAAATCTAAGTAATTCCATTGCAAGTTGTTGGGACTACCTAAGGAATTACCGACCGCTGGATGTTTCTAAGATATCGTAGGATGGCAGCACGGGGGTTCACATATTTGGCACAACACTTACCTGGCGAACAATCACGAATTTCAAAACCAGAACCATACTTATCCTTCAAGCAGCTACTTCGTTGTCTTGAAGTAAAGGTCGTCAAGTTTCCTATTTTCGTTAGGTAAGAATCTTATCAAAATGTAGCTTCAAGTTGATGGTGTTACTCGCATGGTACCTGAGATGATTTCCTTGCTGAAGTTTGCCGAGGAATCCCGTATTCTCACACAGTTTTCCAAATGTCCTCACGAAGCTAAGTGAACTCCGTTACAATTTTTCAACAAAGGGAAAATCGCTGGTGCTTCCGCGAATAAAATTTCTAAATCTGCTGTTACTAAAACTACTGCTAACTGCTGTCGTCATGAACGTGCCATAGCTCTCTCTCTCTCTCTGTGTATATGTATTTATGTATGTATGTATGTGTGTGTGTGTGTGTGTGTGTGTGTGTGTGTGTGAAGAACTATGATTTTTCACATTTTTGTAGTCTAATCGTAGTGGTGCACAATTCAGATGAAGTCGAGAGACCAAATGAACTACGACAAAGCTCCGAGCCTTTCGATTTGGTGCCATTTCGACGTGTTTCGGTTTCGTTTCTTATTTATTCTAGAAGCTCCTATTTTTGGCATCAAGAAGGTGACCTGATGGCGTTCCAGTCCTTTCCACCGTATAAAAATCGGAGTTGATCACCTGCTACCAAGTCCTTGAACGTTAAATTAGTAAACAACATTACTAACCTCTAGACTATTTATTGCTTTCCTCAAGAAGACATTTGGTGCCGTGTCTGACGGAAGTAGCTGCTTCGGTAGTTGATTCAGTCGATACCGATAGCTTTCTCGGCGCTGCCAACCTTGTCAACCTTAGCTATAACAGACGACACTGTTTTCAATGCGTCTAAGTAGTTTGTAAACGATGTCATATTACTAGTTTCAAATGCTGCGAAGTGGATATTCCGTGTATATTGGTCAGAAATAGAGGGCGAAGTTAAGAGGGACTTACTATTCGTATGTTTACAAAATGTCCGTGTACTAGCACAAGTATTAAGCGTCACAATACACAATACCAAGGGTGGGCGAGAGGAGAGGGGGGGGGGGGGCGCATTTGCCTACCTTTTGAAGACATCGTAATTTTGTGATGTACTTTATATTTTAAAATTTTGAAAAAAAATTAAAGTTTTTAATGAATTCTTATACCAGATTCCCTAATCGTTTTAAATTTTTCAGTAAAACTTAGCCCAAAATTTAAGTCTTATAAGTTGAGAATGTGACTTTTCACGACAAATGTCATATCATGTGTTCAGATTCAGGACCTATTCTTACCCACAGACACACACACACACACACACACACACACACACACACATGCGAATAAAATTCAACGACAATTTTAAATTTCTTTGGGTTGATCATAAAATTCCCTTACAAATGGTGTACACATAAAGGATAAAGATTTGGTATTGCAATGATCGTGAAAAAAGGATATCTTCACTTTCCGGACGCTGCTTGTACATCAGTATTTATTTAAAAGTATGTTGATCATAAAGTTAACGGCATGTAACGAAATTTATTTATTTTCTAATTTCTTTTGTGTTGGGCTTAAAGTACCCCTCCCTACCCTCCTCTCTCCCTTCCTTCCTGCCAAGCGGGATTAGCCGAGCGGTCTAGGGCGCTGCAGCCATGGCATGTGCGGCTGGTCCCGGCGGAGGTCCTAGTCCTCCCTCGGGCATGGGTGTGTGTGTTTGTCCTTAGGTTAATTTAGGTTAAGTAGTGTGTAAGCTTAGGGACTGATGACCTTAGCAGTTATGTCCCATAAGATTTCACACACCTTTGAACATTTTTCCCTTCCTTTCTCCTAGGTAGTACACGTTACGGAAAATTGGGATATACGTTGGTACTGAACGAATAATACGCAAACGGAATTGAAAAAAATAATCTCTTCATGCAGTCGTATCAGAAATAATTGAAAACGGGAATTAGGGCAGAAAGACTGGCAATAAAAATACATCACTTCTGATGGCAGTCCGGTGGCTTGAGGGATGTAAGTTTGTATGCCTACCTGTAGCCGACAACGCTGTTTTTTATGTTGTCCGAATATCGTTGTCGTCTCTCGCAGCTTTCCGTTAGTTACAAATATATTTTGTGATTATTTGTAAGCAAATGCTATTGTGCAGTCAAATAAGATCGAGTAGTTTTTGTATCTTGTGTCTCTCTGTTTCTGAGTGGTAGCTTCGTCAGTATACCAGCTTAGACTTGCTTCAGGATGGCATTACCCCTGCCATCAGCTCGCCGACGAGGCCGTTCCAGTTTCCCGTCTTCTCGTCCTTGCTGCCGTAGTTTCCGTCGGGCGTCAGCTTGAACTCGAACGTGAAGTTGAGAATCTCGGCGATCTGCGCAATCAGGTCCATCGAGTAGCCCTCGTACCGGTCGTTGCCGACACGCGGGGGGCTGGTCGGCGGCTTCTCCCTCAGGTACGGCGGGCCCTGCGACAAAATTCCATTTTGTAAAGGCCAGATAGTAGGGTGGGGACTACATTCGGTATGGAGCAGGTGCGGTAGGTTACAGGTGATAAAACAGGTAGATCTCAAGGGTTTATCTCAGGGTATAACGAAAAAGAGCAGTTAGATTTTCCAGGGAAAGGATGAGGAGTATTTGGGAATGAAGAGAAGGGTGGATACTGAAATTATAAATAAATTAGCCTCTCGCTGCAACGATGGTTCTTAATATTTTTTGGCATTGTCGATTTCAGGACTACCAGCTCTGCCTTCATATGCATCTATTCGCAAAACAAATTTTTTCCCAAATTACGTCACGGCAGTGCATATACACTGAGGAGACAAACGTCAGGTGCATCTGCTAACCGTGTCAGACCACCTTTTTTTTTGCCTGGTGTAGTTTAGCAACATGACACAGCATGGACTCAATAAGTCGTTGTAACTCCCCTGCAGAAATATTGAGCCATGCTGCCTGCATCTATAGCCGTCCGTAACTGCGAAAGCGTTGCTTGTGCAGGATGTTATTAAAAACTGACCTCCCGATTATGTATGTCTCATAAATGTTCGATAGAATTCATATCGGGTGATCTGGGTGGACAAATCATTCGCTCGAATTGTCCAGACTGTTCTTCAAACCAGTTGCGAACAATAGTGGCGTGCTGACATGAAATCATTGTTTGATAACACTAAATCCATGAATGGCTGCGAATGATTACCGTCAGCCAATGATGGGTTCAGTGGGACCAGGGGACCCAGTCCATGCCATGTAAACAGCTCACACCATTATGGAGCCCACTATATCCATGAATGGCTGCAAATGATTACCAAGTAGTCAGTCAATGATCGGTTCAGTTGGACTAGGGGACCCAGTCCCTGCCATGTAAACACAGCTCACACCCTTATGGAGCCCACTATATCCACGAATGGCTGCGAATGATTACCAATTAGTCAGTCAATGATCGGTTCAGTGAGACCAGGGGACCCAGTCCATGCCA
Organism: Schistocerca serialis cubense; assembly: GCF_023864345.2. Lineage (NCBI taxonomy): Eukaryota > Metazoa > Arthropoda > Insecta > Orthoptera > Acrididae > Schistocerca > Schistocerca serialis. The sequence goes on from NC_064639.1 coordinate 495,191,068, forward strand.
TGTAAACACAGCTCACACCATTATGGAGCCCACTATATCCATGAATGGCTGCGAATGATTACCAAGTAGTCAGTCAATGATCGGTTCAGTTGGACTAGGGGACCCAGTCCATGCCATGTAAACACAGCTCACACCATTATGGAGCCGCCACCACCACACCACCACGAGCTTGCACATTCCATGGCTTCGTGGGGCTGCGCCACGCTCGAACCCTACCATCAGCTCTTACCAACCGAAATCGGGACTCTTTGACCAGGCCACGGTTTTCCAGTCGTTTAAGGTCCAACCGATTCGGTCACGAGCCCACGAGAGGCACTGCAGGTGATGTCGTGCTGTGAGCAAAGGCAGTCGCGTCGGTCGCCTGCTGTCATACCCATTAACGCCAAATTTCGCCCCACTATCCTAACGAATACATTCGTCGTACGTCTCACATTGATTTCTGCGGTTATTTCAATATAGCAAATATACTCAAATATACACAAATATACTCAAACACCGCTGCATTCGGTTGTTGAGTGAAGGCTGTTAGAAACTGCGTTGCCTGTGGTGAAAGGTAATGCCTGAAATTTGGTATTCTCGACACACTCTTGACACTGTAGATCTCAGAATGGAATGTCCATGCGTCTAGTGCCAACTACCATTCCGCGTTCAAAATTCCCATCGTGCAGCCATAATCACGTCGGAAACCTTTTCACACGAGTCACCTGAAAACAAACGACAGCTCTGCCAATGCTGTGTCCGTCTATACCTTGTGTACTATCGCCATCTGTAAATTTGTGTGTGAAACCCAGTTCGCGCTATTCGTCCACGAGACTCAGAGGGCCATAGACACGGGTTCCCAGGTAGATGCCGTGTTTCTTGACTTCCGCGTTCGATACAGTTCCCCACAGTCGTTTAATGAACAAAGTAAGAGCATACGGACTATCAGACCAATTGTGTGATTGAATTGAAGAGTTCCTAGATAACAGAACGCAGCATGTCATTCTCAATGGAGAGAAGTCTTCCGAAGTAAGAGTGATTTCAGGTGTGCCGCAGGAGAGTGTCGTAGGACCGTTGCTATTCACAATATATATAAATGACCTTGTGGATAACATCGGAAGTTCACTGAGGCTTTTTGCGGATGATGCTGTAGTATATCGAGAGGTTGTAACATTGGAAAATTGTACTGAAATGCATGAGGATCTGCAAAGAATTGACGCATGGTGCAGGGAATGGCAATTGAGTATCATTGTAGACAAGTGTAATGTGCTGCGAATATATAGAAAAAAAGATCCTTTATCATTTAGGTACAATATAGCAGATCAGCAACTGGAAGCAGTTAATTCCATAAATTATCTAGGAGTAGGCATTAGGAGTGATTTAAAATGTAATGACCATATAAAATCAATCGTCGGCATAGCAGATGCCAGACTGAGATTCATTGGAAGAATCTTAAGGAAATGCAGTCCGAAAATAAAGGAAGTAGATTACAGCACACTTGTTCGCCCAGTGCTTGAATACTGCTCACCGGTGTGGGATCCATGACAGATGGGGTTGATAGAGGAGATAGAGAAGATCCAACGGAGAGCAGCGCGCTTGGGTTACAGGCTCATTTAGTAATCGCGAAAGCGTTACGGAGATGATAGAAAAAATCCAGTGGAAGACTCTGCAAGAGAGACGCTCAGTAGCTCTGTACGGGCTTTTTTTGAAGTTTCGAAAACATACCTTCACCGAGGAGTCAAGTAGTATATTGCTCCCTCCTATGCATATCTCGCGAAGAGACCATGAGGATAAAATCAGAGAGATCAGAGCCCACACGGAGGAATATCGACAATATTTCTTTCCACGAACAATACGAGACTGGAATAGAAGGGAGAACCGATAATGGTACTCAAGGTACCCTCCGCCACACACCGTCAGGTGGCTTGCGGAGTATGGATGTAGATGTAGATGTGCGTATCGCTATCCCACGACTTTCCTCACCTCACTGTACGACGTAACAGCATTATGGAGGAGCGGAGCAGGTTGCGGTATTTTTTTCTTCTTTATTTTTTCCAGCTTTGCTTCTGTTGATGTTCTTATGTGGAAACACTGGTACATAGTTTCAGCACCTTTAAAACTAAGTAGTTAAGGCTTCTCACTATTTATCTATTTATGAAAAAAATATTTAGTCCAGTAATACCACATGGCCTAAGCTACCCCATTCAAGGGGCAAGTTAGCCCAGCAGTGAGAGAAAGTTGGTCCATTTAATTTTGTCATTGAATTTTACTGAAAATATATAGGCTTTAAAACTTACTCTTTATTTTAATACAAATTCCTGCAAATGCACGACAAACTTTACAGTCTTTAATTTGTATTATCATTGTTATAATAAAAATTAGAATAATATGCCCAGATCTTTCATCGGTTTTCGTCTCAATGCCCGATAGATGTCTTCACAGCTCAAACATTCATAAAAATGTTATTTCATGTAATTTTTAACAAATGACAGATGAGCACACAACTTGTGCATTGAATCCATTCTTGGATTGCTTTGAGAAAATTGTTTAAGAAATCTAAGGCACAGGGCATCCTCGTCCTCATCTCCTTCATCTTGAAGAACGTTCTTACGAATGCCTAATTTCTTTCTGCGCTTTTATTTGAGAAGTTTTACCATATGATTTGTCTTAATTATGACAACCAATTCCTTTTACACGGAATATTCATATTTCTCCTTAAAATGTTTTCTTTTCTGTCTGTGGAGGCTTGTTGTTCGTGCTGTAATACGTCTTTCACTGGAGTGTCTGTCAGTACTGCTCAAGTTCTTTTTCGTTCGTTGGCTGTCTTTCTTCTCTATTGAGATTTCTAAAATGGCCTGACTTCTTCAGGCGTTGGAAAGCACGGTTCGTCGGCTGCTGTGACGTCTAATTTAACGAGCGCGCTTGCTGACAGTATAGGCCTGCCATTGTATTCGTGAACAGTCAATTAAACCACAACCAATGGCATTAGGATTCGGCGTATCTGTTATGTACGAGTATGAAGGCAGGAAGTCACTATCATTGATAATGTTCCTGTTTAAGGGGGAGATGTCTGCACTTTGAATCTAGCCAATGTATTTCTGGGTGTAAATGCGTTTGGCAGTGCAATTTTCACAATGCCTGGAAGGTCGTATATTATCATTCGTCGCTTGCTTGCTGCCACCCATGCATTACACACTGAGTTTACAAAATTTTTAAAGGGTCCATAAGCAGTTCTCTCTATGGACTGTAGTTTGTTGCTACTGTAAGCTCGAAAAGACAAAACTGTAACACAATTTTCCTTTCAAAAATCTAATACTTCAGCGCATAAATGGGAACTATGGTTGTCAATTAATACCAAGAAAGGAAAGTCTTCTGAACAGTGATCATGTGATACAAAATGTTGTATATTTTTCAAGAAGCTAGTTTCTATCATCCACTCTCAGTCTCAGGGGGATGGCTTGACAGTCTCTGATGCACGCCGAGTGCGCGTATTTCCGTTGTTCTCCTCGCACAGTTTGTAACACGGGAGGACTTCGTTTGGTCCCTCAACCAGGGCTGCAGAACGGAGAAGAAATAGTTAATACACCTATTTTGTGTATGTGATACGGGCGATTTCGACCAGAAACTTTCAGCAGAATGATGATATTGCAGCAAGCTGCGGGCATTCGGGTTCTATTCATACATTGATTTTCAGAATTGAAGCAACAAACGGAAATTTTGCAAGGTTGCGTTTATTTTGCCCGAAACAGTACTAGAATCAGGGTACATAACACAGAACGTAATCAACTGCACATGCATAAGTATAGGCAAAGAGTTCTTCGTTTCTTTTTTTTTTCAAACTAAACGCGTCTGCACACACATTCAGACTACTGTTAATGTGCTCAGTATGAAGCGTGACCGCCTCTAGCATCCACACAGATTTGCCAACGATGGGTCATGCTGCGAATGATGTCATGAATCTCATGTTGAGGCAATAACGCCCATTCTTTGCGCATAGCTGCTAGCGAGTGTTTGAGAGTGGATGGTGGATGCTGACCTAATGCAACCCGCCTCCCTAGTGCGTCCCAGACATGCCTTATATGATTACAATCGAGAGAGCGAGCAGACCACCCCATGCCTGCAGTATCTTCCGTTTCCAAGAAAACGTCAACCACCCTTGCTCTGTGAGGTCAAGAATTATCTTCCAGTAGTACGAAGTCTGGGCCCACAGCATCTAATAACAGCCTCGTATGAGGTCCCAAGATCTCGTCACGATACCTGACAGTAGATAAACCTTGTCAGTTCACCCATACAATTTCATGAAGAGGTTTTCGGTTGGTCAACACAATCCCTGTCCACATCATTAGGGATCCTAATGGGTCCCTTCCCACAATGTCTGGGTCCCCAAATCGTATTCCAGGTTTCCTCCAGATGCGAATCCGTCGAAAGCACTCTCCAGGACAAATCGGGATTAATCTGTGAAAATAACATTGGTGCACCGTCCGACCGTCCATGTCACATGTTAACGACTCCAGTCTAAATCGTCCCTTCTGTGAAGACGCATCAGAGGTACAGATACAGCAGGTCTCCAACAATAAAGGCCAGTCAGCTGAAGCGTTCTGTATACACTCTGCCTCGATGCAACAAGTCCAGTGGATACTGCTGGGTCAGATGCCAGTTGCCGTGCAGTATTGAGGCGATACCCTCGTGCCCTTACAGCCGACGGTACTCTATTTCTGATGTCCACGTAGTCGGCCCTGCTGTGGTCTTCGGGATACAGTTCCGGTTTCTATAAACTGTCACCACATCCGAGAAACAACAGAACGATTCACGTTAAGCCATCGGGCCCCATCAACTGACCTGCTTCCATTCTTCCTATAGCCCCTCGCCTCAGGGAGTCTGGTGGGAGTCTTCTCTGTGCGCCGTCTGTGACTATGTACACAGTGATTGTGGATATTGGACTACCCAGCAAACACTATCCCGTTCGATAGGTGCCCTCACTTCATCGTTGGTATGTTTGTCCGTTGACCGGCATGCCATCTTCCGTGCACAATACGTTTGTACAGACGTCTGTTCACAGTTCGTATGATTATATCGAGAATTAGACAAAGGAATGGGAAATGGTGGTGTGTTGCTTTAACTTTGGTTACCAGTGTATTATAAGAAAACTGGGAGAGTGTTGAAATTACGTAAAATCGTGTCCTTTCGCGTCACTTTATGTGCATTGGACTTGCGTTGGTTGATGTTGTGCTGCTTTCAATTGCTTCAGAACTCGTGGTGGTGGGTAAATATCTCCTGTTAACCATCCGTCAATTCAAGTGACTTACCAGCAGTTTCTCTCAATTGCTAATCTTTTTCTAAACTACATATAAAATTCTTTTTACTAGGGAGGGATGTTAGATGTTGGGATTTGATGTTGTCCTAAACTATAACTGTTGACTTGTTCATCACGTATGTTCATGTATTTTTTTCATAAATTTGAGTTTCTCGAATTCATTGTCTTACACCTTCTTTGTTCACAAATTATACCACGCGTACCGCAATTCTATGTTTGAATACTTAATATCTGCATCATACAAGATGTGCACCATTTACTTCTACTCCAATCTGATCAAGACTGGTGCAACGCATCATTGCAGTGTGTTATTTATTTTTTTTGCAAGAATTTTCAGTAAGTCCATGTAAGGCATCTATAAAGAAGTTTGAGGAGTTTCACAACTGCGGAGACGGCACCATAGTAAACTTTCTCCTTCACCAAACAAGTTCACTACACTGAGTTGATAAGTCATGGGATACCTCCCAATATCACGTCGGACCTCCTTTTTCCCGGCATACTGCAGCTACTCGACGTGGCATGGACTCCGTAAGTCGCTGGAACCTCCCTGCAGAAATATTGAGCCACACTGCCCCTACAGCCTCCAAAACTGCGAAAGCGTTGCTGGTGCAGGATGTTGTGCAAAAACTGACATCCCGAGTATGTCCCATAAACTTTTTATGGAATTCAAGTCGGGCGATCTGGGTGGACACATCATTCGTTCGAAATGTCCAGAGTATTTTTCAAATCAGTTGAGAATAGTTGTGGCCTGGTGACATGAAAACATTGTTTGGGAACATGAAATCCATGATTTGGTGCAAATAGTCTTCAGGTTACCGAACATTGCCATTTCCAGTCAATGATCAACTCATTTGGACCATGCTATGTAAACACAGTCCACACATTTATGGAGCTACTGCCATCTTGAACAGTGCACGGCTTCGAGGGGTCTGCGCCACAGTCCAGCCCTACCATCAGTTCTTACCAACTGAAATCGGAACTCATTTGAGCAGGCCACGGTTTTCCAGTCATCTAGGGTACAACCAATATGGTCACGAGCCAAGGAGACGCGCAGCAAGGGATGCCGTGCTGTTGGCAAAGGCATTGGTGTTGATAGTCTGCTGCCATACCCCATTGTCAAATTTCATAGCACTGTCCTAACGGATACGCTCGTCATACATCCCACATTGATTTCTGTGGTTATTTCGCACAGTTTTCCTTGTTTCTCCGCACTGACAGCTCTACGGAAACGCCGCTGTCCTCGGTCCTTAATTGAAGGGCATGGGCCTCTGCGTTGTCCGTCGTGAGAGATAATGTCTGGAATTTGATATTCTCGGCACTCTCTTGACATTGTGGATCGCGGAATATTGAATCCTCTAACGATTTCTGAAATGACGTCTAGCTACAACTACTACTCCATGTAGAAAACCTGTTAATTCCCGTCGCGCGGTCATAATCTCGTCGGAAACCTTTTCAGATGAATCACCTGAGTACAAATGACGGTTCCGCCAATGCACTGACCTTTTGTAACTTGCATACGCGATACTATCGCCATCTGTATACGAGATGCCTATAGCTATCCCACGACTTGTGTGGCCTCAATGTATTTTCAGGCTAGTGAGTAGTGTATGCAACAGACGAATCGAGCTTATAAGACAAGATTTTAAGTCACCTGTGGTTGTGTGATACGAGGTTAACGGTTAATGATTTAACTGAAAACCCAGTTGTGCTACTTTCGATCCCCCTCCCCCCTGTCCTCTTCCTTTCGTTGCCCTTTGTGCAATCGTTGCCGTATGCTTGCTCAATTTTATGTCAGATCACGCTAGTAATTGTTCATATCCAGTGTCTGGGCTTGTATCTCAGGGCATTAACAGGCTTCATGATCTTGTATGGACACTCAGGCAGAGTTGCAAAGGAATGGCATGCATATATATATATATATATATATATATATATATATATATATATATATATAAGTGAATAACTTTTTTAGTTTTATTTTGTTTTGATCAGTACCAGACCTTGTAACAATATGGGTAGCTTTTTTGTGCAGTCTGTACAACCTAGATATAGCTTCAGATGGATAATTATACAAATTACAGATTTTTTTAGAAAACAATTCTTGAGAACTGTGACCAACACAGGACTGCAGATATTGCTTAAGGTTACAGTAGGGCAGGAGTCCTACACGTGCGGGCGGTGCCCCAGTACTGACCAGTCTAGAGGAGACGATGAGGTGCCGGCCCTGGATGATGTTCTGCGTCTCCTCCAGCGTCTGCGTCTCCGTCCTGGTGCCCACGAAGCCCTCCTCCGGCGTCCAGGTGCCGACCCTCTTGAAGCCAGCCGCTGACAGCTCCAGCACCTCCAGCTCGAAGCCCATTCGCCGACCTCTCGCATCGAACTTAATTTCTCCAGAAATGCCTTCGTGCCGCATCTGCTCAGATAGAGTAAGACACAAGATGAACCTTTTCCAGACTACAGACAGTGACAGCGTAAGGTCAAATTTTGTACAACCTCATAAGTTTATCATAACAAACCTTATGTCAACTGATATACACTACTGGTCATTAAAATTGTTACACCAAGAAGAAATACAGATGATAAACGGGTACTCATTGGAGAAATATATTATACTAGAACTGACATGTGATTACATTTTCACGCAATTTGGGTGCATAGATCCTGAGAAAGCAGTACCTAGAACAACCACCTCTGGCCATAATAACGGCCTCGATACGCCTGGGCATTGAGTCAAACAGAGCTTGGATGGCGTGTACAGGTACAGCTGTCCATGACACCACAGTTCATCAAGAGTAGTGACTGGCGTATTGTGACGAGCCAGTTGCTCGGCCACCATTGACCAGACGTTTTCAATTGGTGAGAAATCTGGAGAATGTGATGGCCAGGGCAGCAGTCGAACATTTTCTGCATCCAGAAAGGCCCGTACAGGACCTGCAACATGCGGTCGTGCATTATTCTGCTGAAACGTAGGGTTTCGCAGGGATCGAATTAAGGGTAGAGACACGGCTCGTAACACATCTGAAATGTAACGTTCAGTGTTCAAAGTGTCGTCAATGCGAACAAGAGGCGACCGAGACGTGTAACACAAATGGCACCACATATTATCACGCCGGCTGATACACCAGTATGGCGATGACGAATACACGCTCCCAATGTGCGTTCACCACGATGTCGTCAAACACGGATGCGACCATCATGATGCTGTAAACAGAACCTGGATTCATTCGAAAAATTAGGTTTTGCCATTCGTGCACCCAGGTTCGTCGTTGAGTACACCATCGCAGGCGCTCCTGTCTGTGATGCAGCGTCAAGGGTAACCGCAGCCAGGGTCTCCGAGCTGATAGTCCATGCTGTTGGAAACGTCGTCGAACTGTTCGTGCAGGTGGTTTTTGTCTTGCAAACGTCCCCATCTGTTGACTCAGGGATCGAGATGTGGCTGCACGATTCGTTAGTCATGCGGATAAGATGGCTGTCATCTCGACTGCTAGTGATACGAGGCCGTTGGGATCCGCCACGGCGTTCCGTATTACCCTCCTGAACCCACCTATTCCACATTTTGCTAACAGTCATTGAATCTCGAACAACGCGAGCAACAATGTCGCGATACGATAAACCGCAATCGCTATAGGCTACAATCCGACGTTAATCAAAGTCGGAAACGTGATGGTACTCATTTCTCCTCCTTACACGAGGCATCACAACAACGTTTCACCAGGCAACGTCGGTCAACTGCTGTTTGTGTATGAGAAATCGGTTGGAAACTTTCCTCATGTAAGCACGTTGTAGGTGTCGCCACCGGCGCCAACCTTGTGTGAATGCTCTGAAAAGCTAATCATTTGCATATCACAGCATCTTCTTCCTGTCGGTTAAATTTCGTGTCTGTAGCAGTCATCTTCGTGGTGTAGCAATTTTAATGGCCAGTAGTGTATAAGGGGCAATGAAATAGTTTCCGTTTCAGGTCGTTGCTGCATGGTATATGCAACATAGCGCGACTCCGATGCAGGGATATAAGCAACAAAATGTAGGCAAGGGATTAGTGTGACATTCGTGTGTTTACGATGTGCGTGCGATAAATGCTGATATGTGAACTACGACGACGATAATGACAGAAGCTGAAGAAATGAGTTAAAATTTATGCCTCGGCTGGGACTTGAAACTGTGTCTTCTGCTTAGTAGGCGGATGTGCTCGCCATTACACCCACCTTGGCCGTACCTCAGTTACAGGCAGGATTTCTCCATTGCAAAGGGGGGGGTGCTATTCCAATAATGGAGAGCCTCGGCAAGATTGACGATTTAAGAAGTGCAAAATGGGTTGACAAAGTGATTTGTAGTTTGTGTTAGGGAGGGCAATGGACTAGTGTAGTCCGTGCAGATGCGTTAGCTATACTGCTACAGTAGGGTAATATCTAGCACATGTGCCTAGTTAAGCAGGAGACCCAGGTTTGACTCCTAGTGGTGGCACAACTTTTAATTCATTTCTTGAACTTCTGTCAGTGTAGGAGATAAAGTTAAGACTCATGTGTCAGAACGAAAATTTAATTCCATCATATCAATACGGCGACTTTATTAGTAAATGTGTCCAAACCGGACCGATGTCTATTATTCTTTTCTTATCTGCCGAAGGATAAATACCGGTAGACATCCATTGGAGAATGAGGAATACCTGCGTGAAATATTGCGAAAAGAGGTGTCACTGCTTGATGATAACGCACGTCCCCATATTGCAAATATTGTAATTTTGTAACACGACGTTACGCCACCCTATAGTTCTGATCTCTCCCCATGCGATTGTGATGCCTTCAGTTCCTTCAAAAAGGCCTTGAAGGGACGAGGACGTACGTCAGGCTACTTCACGCTGCAGGACACGGACATCTTCAACCTTGTGCGTCGTTGGAATGATTGCCTTAATGGTCACAGTAATTTAACCTTGTTGGCATACCGATTCTGGACCGTACGGCCTTCGAAAAGAAACTTTTTGATCGATCGTTCTAGACAGAACGACCGTGGAGCACTTGCCTTAGATATCACTCTTCGGAGGTCTGTTGTTAAATGAATCCTTATCAAAACATTTGAAGACGTGGAAAGCATAATGTGGTGCTCCCTCTATCTGTTCATAAACGATGTTAACTCAGTGAGTAGTTTCCACGTTTGCAAAGTGTGTGTAACGCCTCTGCTATGGCCGCATTTTTCAAAAGCTTTGCTAACTTAATATTGTGCACCATCGCTAAGGGAAACAATGATGGATGTAGTCGAGTCTTCTGCACAGTACACGCATATAAAAGAAGTAACGTCCTATTGGTGGCAAAACTGGGAGTCAAATTCAAACTGCAAGACTTTGTTTATTGTATTAAATATTTACCGTGTTGGTAATTATAAGTAAAAAGCTAAAGCTCCGCCTACTAGCCTGTTGGGCCATTCAGGGCCGACTGGCCGCCATGTTATCGTCATGCAAATGGCGTGGAGGGACGTGGGATTGGCACAGTGCTGTCCTGACCGTTGCCGGCATCCCAGACCTTGGGGCCGTTACTTCTCAGTTGGTATCACAAGGTTGAGCGCACCCCGTTCTTGTCCTCCCAGCAAGGAAAATCGCTAGCAATACTGGGATTTGAAAGCGAGTCCTCCGCATAGGCGCCAGACAGGAAGACTACATAGTTACGGAGATAAACATGGCTGTAAATAGGTAAGACCTCAGAAGCTGGTACCTGGTAGTCGGTCTGTGGTTCTCAATTTTGCACACACAATCGTTGGGCAGAGAACTCATTATAGCCCTGGAGCCAAGGTTGACAATATCTCACATGTTATGGTGGCGGCACATTCTGTCTGAAGTGTGGACCGTTAGGGAGTGGAGGCTTGGGTGCGGTTACGGTGGACTGACAAGAAAAACCGAAGAGTCTTTACACGCCTGGCTGCTCTTCTTGTACCAAGGTATACGCATTGCGTGAGAATTCTGTAGAAGCTGGTAACGTCTTCTGCGGATGCATCAAGATGTTGCATGAAAGTGCAATCTTGTAGGATATCTATTTAAAATCGTTTTACTATTGCGTCTTGGACTAATTTTCAGTGTTTTTGCTTGCAGTTCATGAGGCCCTTCAAGCATGGTGTTGCTTTAATATCTAGATTATTATTGTTTAAATTAAGGAAATGTGTGTCTCGTATTGTTTTCATGTTTATTCAGTATGCTGGAATGTTTAATGTACGCAGTTAAGGGATTCTGGTAGGTGACTTTTTTTTACTAACCACGTGGGTGCAGTCAGAGTCTGTCGGTTTTCTGACACGAACTGATCGATAATGTAGGCAATAAATGATACAAAACTGTTCTTTTCTATGAAACCCAGGGAAGTGGCATAGTGGTCAGTAAAGTGAACTCACTTTTGGGAGGATGACAGTTCAAATCCAGGAGTGCGAGTGATTAGTAGATCTAGTACTTAATTTAGCGCAAACATATGAAAGCCAAGTTAAATATTCTTGCTTACAAGCTATTGTTATTTTGTAAACTGTTCGTTTTCTTGTTGTTGCCCCCAATTTTAGTGTTACTAGGTCAGTGTTAATTGTTTTATTATTGTGCTGAAAAAATTGTAATTAATTTATTGTGTTGTTCTAATGCTCCTGCTTCAGAAACTATAACTAAGCCATATATTTAAATTCTGTTTGTCAGATAGTTATTTTGTTAATTGTCAAGGGAGATGTTTATGGCTTGATAAAACGCAACCACCAGCCCAAACCCGACTCCACCAAATCCTACACTACAGCTGGTAGAAGAGCATGCTTGTGTATTGTGCGGGCATGGTGCCCATAGGCTGCTAGTATTGGATTGTACACAAGAGACTGTGTCTTGCAACCCCTGTGTGGTGTTGCAGATATGGTCACTAGGGAAGCGCCAGCTTTAGTGTGGCAGTTCGAGACGGAGCTGTCTTATGAAACGACTATTTATGAGCGTGCACCTGTGAATACGGTGGCAGAGCGATCAAGGAAGCTTCTTCAGGTTATGGACGAACCAGAGTCATTGACTTTGTGACAGCAGACGGACATGAATAATCAATTAAATAGTAACTGGTTGGCCATCTTGGAGATCGATTTAGTGCTACAATTTCTCCAGCTTGAGTCACCTTCCCAAGGTCTGGTGCATAAGCGGCAAGCAAGGGAAATACATTAAGCACGTAGAATTAATTATTTGTTGGCAGTAACTGATGGGGCAATTAGGACTGTGTTGAATGAGCTACCCAAGGAAATGGCAAGGATAAAAGTCATATTTAGAGATTTGTTAGCAGCGTCTTCCTTGCAGGGTAGCTGGATGTTTTAAACTTAGTGTGAGCACATGAGGTTAAACAAGTGGATAAAACAGAGGTGTCAGAACAGAAGGGTAGTGCATGGCAAACGCAATTCGCCGTGATACCCCATTTGTTAGTAGGTAAGTTAAATAAAAAGAAATTTTCGATGGATTTAATTACCAATACAGGGAAGTGTTTCTGTAGTATGTTATTAACGACAGGAGCAAGTGTTCGCCGTGAGAGATGTGGAAGCCTTGCAGCTGATGTATCCTCATGTTGGAGGTAGACTGGCATGCAGGACTGCGAGAGCCGTAGTTGTCAGAGATACTGTAGCAACTTCCCGCCAACAGTTAAGTAAATGGATAGTTCCTGCAAGGGCAATGTAGATATTGATTGGCCTATATTACAGATGTGAACTGTGAAAAAACGAACCTTTTCAGTGATAACTGTGTTCACACAGGTGCATGCGTATTTTGTCTTCCAGCCACAGAGGTTGAGGTAGTGGTTGGTATTGTGGAAAGCTAAACATTTTGTGGTCGAAACCCTTTCCTTGTCCACATTTGCTTACTAAAATGTATAATAAATAATTTAAAAAAATTATAAAAAACATGGTTCTGCCTTGAGCAAAAGCATTTTTTGTTGTTTTACTACACATACATGTATCAGAGAAGTTTCTCCATCTTCAATAAGTTTTATTTATTATATATCGAACAGTATACAAATATTTTATGCATTATGATATTTATCAGTTTTTTTGAGATTATAGTATTTCCATGACAGAAATATTGAAATGAAAAATAGATATGTACCTTATTATTACATATATTTTCTTACGCAATGTATCACATTTTTAGGCCTAATATGATTTTATAGATTTTTTTCTCTCTATGCACTGCTATCGTTATACGACCTTTCTTTGTAAAGAAAGATTCGCTATTTTACTCCGTTACTAGCGTTTTTGGATTACGGTACTATTTTTCGAAAAATGTATTGAAATGTCTGCTGATTGTGTTTAGGCTTCATGAAATGTTGATCGGGGAGGGGGAGCAAACTATATATATAAATGTGCTTATTTACCTTCAACACCTTAAACCCTCCTTAGAAGCACGAAAACGCGAGATCTACAGAAAGTAAGCTCACACATTTACGTACATAGCCTTCTCCCCCCCTCTAATAAACATTACGTAAAGCCTAAACACAATCAGCAAACATTTCAACAGATTTTTTGAAAAATAGTACTGTAACTTTCAAAAAAAAGGTAGTCAAAGATAAAATAGCGAATTTTTGTTTACAAAGCAAGATAATATAGTGACAGTAGTGCATAGAAAGGAAAGAAACCGATAAAATCATATTAGGCGCAAAAAGTGATAAATTACGTTTCAAAAAATTGTTAAACATTTATTAATTGGAGAAGACATACTGGAATGCAATAATTGCTGCTGTGCTACAAATACCACACAGACTTGTAGACACGAGTATGTAATAATAAGATATATATGTATTCTTCATATTAATATTTCTGCCAATACTTATAGTAGTGTAAATACTATAATCACAAAAAACAGATAAACATCGTAATGCAGAAAAATTTGTGTACTGTTCAACTGAAGATGAAAAAACTTCTCTGAAACATGTGCTTGATCAAGGTAGAAACACATTTCCTTATTACATATCATGGAAAACATTAAACCAGCTGATAGTTCGTGTGTGGTGGTCACAGCCCCTTTGTACCTCCAAAGATTCAGAAGAACATTTATGCTGTCGTAGGCATGGATGCCTTTTCAAGGTTCTGCTGGTTGTTTCTTAATAGACTAGGGATCGCACAGTGTGACGTACGCCGGTTGAGGAGGGTTTCAGGTATCTCTGGTCCTTGCCGCGTGTCTTCAGAGTCTTCGAGGAGTTTGTTTGTGTATTAGGAATCAGGCATTTCTACTACCACGCCGTGTTACCCAAACCTATCGCTCACAGAGAGACTGAACCTTGATTTGAAGACTGTCTTGTTGCTTATCATCATTTTGACCACACAATTTGGGGTATTTAATGAATGTCTTTAAAGCAGGCAGGCACGAAACACTGAAACAGAAACCGGCAGCTTTAATATTTGCATTTAGAACTGATTCCTCATTGGCTAACATGTGATCAGTTTAGGATTTATTAGCCTAGTAAGATGTTACCTAAGATGTGTTGTAGGTCCTGAGAAAATATACTGGTGGACCATGAACTATTGGCTCGCAGCACCCAAATTCGTTAGAATGGGGGACCAGGTGGATGTCAGGAGTTTTGGTACTCTTGAGTAGTGGAAATGAAGCTGAGAAAGCTCCTGCCACACTTTAAGGGACCTGTTGAATCTATTCGCTTTATGACCACGATGTTCATATTAATTAAGGATGTTTCTGTGACAAGGGAATGCATGATGGACATTCCACAACTTATGACAACAAGTTTTGTTGTGACATGTGCGACCTTGTCACAGTGTTGCCAACTGTATTGTTTATTGTGTGAGGGGCATTCAGTAAGTAGCGATACACAATTTTTCGGGTAATTTCGGTTGAAAAAATGAGAGATTTGTTGCGGAATAGTCCAACTCCAGTCCGTGCCGTTTCATGAAGTTCTAAAAGTTGGCGGCGCCAACCGTAGGATCTAAAATGGCGTTTGTAACGGAGGCAAGTTCCAAGTAGGAAGCTGTCGTTGTGTTTCTTTTCGTGGAGAACTAGAGCGTCGCAGATATTCATAGGCGTTTGCAGGATGTGTACGAATATCTGACAGCGAACAAAAGCACAGTGAGTCGTTTGGCGAAGCGTCTGTCATTATCGCACGAAAAGGTCGCACAAACCTGCCCAGTCTCCTGCGTGCCGGTCTGTCGCACACAGCTGTGACCCTGCAATGTTGGAACGTATGGACACTGTCGTTAGACGTGATCGACAGATCGTAATCAAACACCCCGCTGCACAGCTGGACGTCACTGTTGGCAGTGCTGACACCTTAGTCCATCAATTGGGAAGTTCAAAGGTATGTGCCCACTGGATTTCTCGTTGCCTAACAGAAGACCGCAAACAACAACGAAGGACCATCTGTGCGGAATTGCTTGTGAGTTACGAGACCGACCTAGGTTTCGTCGCGGATAACCACGCCTTCTTCGGAACACGCTAAAACTACAAACTGCCTAAAGAGGCATGATCCAACATTAATACAGAACTCCCAAAAGGGCAAAAGACTCGCATAAAATGTAAAATAAACGGTAGGTGTGTACCATATCAATAGCTGTACTCAACTCAAACGTCAGAAGCGTGCTTCCACACTCCAGCCAACGTTCGGTGGGCAGCGGGCTCTCAGGTAAACTGAGGTGGCGCCGGCAGCTAGGCTGTAAGAATGTCGGAAAGGAACGCGCATGGGCAAATTGAGAAATCGTCTTCTTTCATGTGATTGGCATGGAATGTGTTACGAAAGTGATCCGATGACCGGGTCAAAGGCGCAGGAAGTTAATGCGTGTGTATGTATAATGTCCTAGCTCGAGAACGATTTTATAGAACTACAGAACGTGGATAGGCTGAAAATATATATGTGGGATAGCAGATTCCACGGATGGTCAAAACGCATGCACGCAGGACAGACAAAATAACACCAGCTAGATCCGTGCTGAAAATATGGGGGATGAATAACGGTCATCGGATCACTTCCGTAACACATTCTATGCCAATCACTTGGAGGAAGACGATTTCTCAATTTGCCCATGCGCGTTCCTTTCCGACATTCTCACGGCATAGCTGCCGGCGCCACCTCAGTTTATCTGAGAGCCCGCGACCCACCGAACGTTGGCTGGAGTGAGGAAGCACGCTTCTGATGTTTGAGATAAGTACAGCTATTGACATGGTACACACTACGGTTTATTTTACATTTTATGCTAGTCTTTTGCCCTTTTGGGAGTTCTGTACTAATGTTGGACCATGCCTCTTTAGGCAGTTTGTAGTTTTAGTGTGTTCCGAAGAAGGTGTGGTTATCCGCGCCGAAACCTAGGACAACATCCGGTTTCTATTTGCAATCGAGGCGGATTATTTATAATCATTAACTTCTTCATGATTGCTGACGCGCTGCAATGTCAAAAGTTCTCAAGTTACGAGACTGTTCGTGATAATGTTTTGTCAAACATCGTCGCAGCCGGTGAAACATGGATTCATCGCTTCAAACCGGAAACAATACTGCACTTCATGGACCGACGCTACACCACCTCTCTTCGGAACAGAAAGTTCAAAGCTACACCCCCAGCAGGTAATGTCATGGCGATGGTCTTTGGTATTCTGAAGGGGTTATTTTGTTTCATGTCCTCCCTCATGACGCAACTATAAACTCGGAAGCGTACTGTGCTACCGCTCAGAAAACTGAAGAAACGACGTCACTATGTTTGTCGCCATGAAAATGCAAACGAACTTCCCCTTCTCCATGACAGCACAAGGCTTCAAACAACTCTGCACTCTCGGGCGGAGCCCATAAAACCTCACTCATCTACGCTACAGCCCGGATCTCACACCTTCCAGCTTCCATATTTTTAATCCAATGAACGCTGCACTCCGCGGGAGGCCGTACGTGGTTGATGTGGAGGTTACTCATGCAGCAATATGTTGGTTCCAACGTCGACCATTGAGTGGTAACATGCAAGCACAGCAGCCTTTCCAGTGAAGAGGCTTAAAATCGTGGTACTGAATTGAGATTGTGTAGCCAAAAGAATGGGGAATAATATGCTGTATTGAAATCCTGGAAAAAAAACCGACGTGCTTTCAGAAAAAATGTGTTGCTTTACTTATTTAATGCCCCTCGTATTTCAGTATGTTGGTGGCTCCTTCAACCAGCTGGAGGAGGAGGAGGAGGCAAGAGATTCGGTGTGGGGAAGATTGTGCTGTGTCAAGTGGCACGTTTGTTTCACCTGCTGTCGGGGAGATTCTGATGGCTTTTCGCGGTGGAGGGGTGCCAGTAGAGGGAGGGATACCCGTGCGCCACGCTGGAAACCATGTGGCGTGGCGCAGCGCAGCACGCGTTTTTGTAACTTCACAGGTTTAAATGGGACCGTGCAAATCGCGACGTGACGCGATTCAAACTCGAAACGCGCATGTGCCATGTCGCGCGGAGTTGTGGTTGTGGCACAGTTTCTAGCGCCGCGCGTCGCGCGTGCCTCGCTAGCACCTTGGGACATTTGAGGCGGGCAGCGGAAAAGTAGCCTGGCCATATGCTCACATCGGCACGGCGCATACAAGCAGTGATAGTATTGCCCATACGATAAATATTGCCTTACTGTATACTAAATTTTATTGCCTTTGTGTAGTGTTTCATTTTCGCCATTTAAACGCTCCAGCATTTTTCGTTATTACATTATACTTTTCTGTTATTTGTATCGTTATAGTTTTGCTTTGTTTTGTTTTCTTCTGTCAAGAAAAATGCATACTTCATTAGCTGGTCAGCCATTGGCAGCTGGAATTCTGTCATATGCCTCCGCAATGTTTTCAGATCGCAAGAAGGGACAGAGGGTAGAGAATAAGGAAGCAAGGAATATTATAAAATAATGTGATTAAGAAGCAAGGCAGGAACGTAAAACAAAGTTATCTTCTCGCTGCCTAGTGTGCTGGCGTATCTGTACGATCTGTCACAAAAATTTGGAAAGGGATAATCTCCACAGGTGTGACCTCTTTGTGCTCCTGATAAAAAGCATCCAAGATCTGAAGTATAGAAGTCTCACTGTGATTACTTGGATATGGATGTAATAATGTAATACGACACACTGTACTACATGCATGTGAATATCATATTTCCACTGCAAGCTAGAAACAGTCGAAAAGCTGTCACAAATAATGTTTTAATTGGTGCGTCGTGATGACAAAAAGCTTTTCAATTGTTGCATGCACATTATCGGCATTAATAAACTAATTATACAACAGGCTACACAAATGAAGAAAATGGTCGGTATTATTAACAAATTAGGAATATCCTAAAAGAGTATCATGATTAGATATATTTAATTTGTTGAAATGTACTGCTGACAAAGGATCTACTTTCATGACAATGTTTTTCGAACTCCAACTCACAAGGTACACATGGCTAGCTTGTGCATTCCTGTCGCACGCATTATCCTCCGCTGCTGACAATACACTGACCATTGTGTTGCGCGACAGACCAATTGTTTATTTTTCTCAATAAGAACTATTTTATTCGCGAACACACAGTGTCAGTTTGGCAAGCCGTAGGTGAGTAACCAGTATCTGGCATGTGCCTGTCATTCCACCTGAAAGAACGCTCTTCATTGTTTTAATACTGCTCAGATCAAGAGAAGGAATAAAATCCTTTGGTAAGTTTCCATTCCAGTCGCTCAGTGTTAAAAATACGATGGGTTACGGGGATTTCACCAAAATTCCAAAAGAATTGCCAATCTATTTTTGTGCGAGTTGTTAACCTTTTCTCATTCGAAGAAGCATCACCATTTATTAGTAACGGCCGCATTTCTCTCTAGGTGACAGTGTAATTTGCCAAACTCATCTCACAGCAGCCATTGCGACAGAATTCCGAAACAGAGTGCCTCATTAAACAAGTAATTGGCAATCACAGAGCTCAATAGCTTACGAAAAACCTCGTAGTATCGGTTTGCAGTAACATAGAAGAAGAAATTTCATGTTTATTTTCATACTAGGAAGCTCTTGTTTCGCTAGCTGTCGATAACCCTTAAAAAATTACAGTCACTGGAGTGAAATAAATAGAAAGGGAAGTATAAGTACTGATATATCGCCATAGATAAGAAAGTTCCGTGTGTTTAAGAATTGGCAAAACACTCTCCTCCTTGTGTGCAATCATTCGCCAAACTTTCGTTTCGATGTCGCGATCGGTTTAGGAGATATGAGAGATGTTGCGAGTATTTCATTCTCGCGGGCGTGAGATCGGAAGTGAGCGCGCTACATAGGATCCATTTTCTCGAGATCGGAGGCAGATCGAGACCTCCTTCCAAGTCTAAACAAAAATTCAACATGTTACCTAAATTTCATACGCAGCAACATATGGTGTAATACGCACCAAACGCAAAATCATAGCGACCCCTAATTTAGGTTGCAAACTTCTTGCGTTTTGCATAGTGTCTTACTAAAATGTTTGCATCACAATAAGATTGGCCATTAGCGAGATGATGGGCATTCCGCCACGATATCGTTACGCGCCCAGGAGAGACGCTGCAGGCGATGTACTGTTAGCTGACATATAACGCTACAAATAAGGCAAAAATCAAATATTTTTAGTAAATAGTTTCTGTAAAATTGTTTGAGAAAGATAACAGATTGCGCGCGCTTCGGTTCTGTCAGCGCAGAGTGTCGCCAGACGGCGCATGCGAAATTTGGTGTACGCGTCGCAAGATGCGCTGCACCCGCGCGACTCGTGCGGAACGTGCTTGTCACGCTGTAGTGTCGTGTCACGTCTCACGTGCTATACGCGTCTCAATTTGCTCCTAGCCTAGCAAAGGCACTCGCGTCGGTTGCCGGGTGCCATGGGCCATTAACGCCAAATTTCGCCGCACTCTTCTAATGGATACGTTCATCGTACGTCTAACATTGGTTTCAGTGGTTATTTCACCCAATGTCGTTTGTCTGTTAGCACTGACAACTATGTGTAAAGACTGCTACTCTCGTTCGTTAAATGAAGGCCGTCGGCCCCTGTGTTGTCAGTGGTGAGAGGTAATGCATGAAATCTGGTACTCTCGCCACGCTCTCGGAGTGGTGAATTCCCAAAATTTCCGAAATGGAACCATCTCATGACTTTTGTCACTTTAGTATACAACCTACTGGCAGATGCATACAACCTCACTGACATCACTTACATCAGCGGCAGAGGTTTAACATGACAGCTTAGTACCAGTTATATACCACTGAACTGTGCACTTTGAAGCAGTGACTACTATTTCGTCGAGATGGCTTACTTTGCCATGAATATAATGGACTGGGAATGTGGGTTTCAGCCATGTGGGGCGGCCAACATGTGATAAAGCCGTCCTTCTCGTGTCAGTGTTGACGCCTCGGCACTCACGTCTTTGATGAACTCGCGGACACTGACGCCGCGGTCCCAGACGGCGGTGTCGTCCGAGCAATTAAGCGGCTGCTCCTGCACCCAGTTCATGGTGCTCGTCTTGAACAGTGCCTCCGCCAGCACACGCACCCCGTCGTACATCAGCGCCGTCTCCGTCTGAAACGAGACCAACCGGAAACAGCTTTGGCGTAGTTCCGAGTTTTGCTGTACCTAAAGAAACACTCAGGTGAAGGTAAGTGTGCTATATTCAGAGTGATTCAGAGCAGTGGTGTTCATTATTTCAGAAATTAACATTGCGAAATAACTTTTTGATTTTTGTGTAAACAGACGCCTTACAGTGGGTAGACCATCAGGAAGGGAAATTAGGGATTAACGTCCCATCGACATCGAGGTCATTAGAGAAGGAGCAAAAGCTCTGATTCCTTTAGGATGGGGAAAGAAATCGGCCGTGCCCTTTCAAAGGAACCATTCTGTCATTTGTCTGGTGCGATCTAGGGAAATCACGGAAAACGTAAATCGGGATCCCCGGACGCGGATTTGAACTGTCGTCCTCCCGAATGCGAATCCAATGTGCTAGCCTGTGCGCCACATGGATCGGTGACCGTCGGAGAGCGAGGTACGCTTGTAGTTGAGACAGTCTAATATACATTGACGGAAAAAATTGCAACAACAACAAATACACTCCTGGAAATGGAAAAAAGAACACATTGACACCGGTGTGTCAGACCCACCATACTTGCTCCGGACACTGCGAGAGGGCTGTACAAGCAATGATCACACGCACGGCACAGCGGACACACCAGGAACCGCGGTGTTAGCCGTCGAATGGCGCTAGCTGCGCAGCATTTGTGCACCGCCGCCGTCAGTGTCAGCCAGTTTGCCGTGGCATACAGAGCTCCATCGCAGTCTTTAACACTGGTAGCATGCCGCGACAGCGTGGACGTGAACCGTATGTGCAGTTGACGGACTTTGAGCGAGGGCGTATAGTGGGCATGCGGGAGGCCGGGTGGACGTACCGCCGAATTGCTCAACACGCGGGGCGTGAGGTCTCCACAGTACATCGATGTTGTCGCCAGTGGTCGGCGGAAGGTGCACGTGCCCGTCGACCTGGGACCGGACCGCAGCGACGTACGGATGCACGCCAAGACCGTAGGATCCTACGCAGTGCCGTAGGGGACCGCACCGCCACTTCCCAGCAAATTAGGGACACTGTTGCTCCTGGGGTATCGGCGAGGACCATTCGCAACCGTCTCCATGAAGCTGGGCTACGGTCCCGCACACCGTTAGGCCGTCTTCCGCTCACGCCCCAACATCGTGCAGCCCGCCTCCAGTGGTGTCGCGACAGGCGTGAATGGAGGGACGAATGGAGACGTGTCGTCTTCAGCGATGAGAGTCGCTTCTGCCTTGGTGCCAATGATGGTCGTATGTGTGTTTGGCGCCGTGAAGGTGAGCGCCACAATCAGGACTGCATACGACCGAGGCACACAGGGCCAACACCCGGCATCATGGTGTGGGGAGCGATCTCCTACACTGGCCGTACACCACTGGTGATCGTCGAGGGGACACTGAATAGTGCACGGTACATCCAAACCGTCATCGAACCCATCGTTCTACCATTCCTAGACCGGCAAGGGAACTTGCTGTTCCAACAGGACAATGCACGTCCGCATGTATCCCGTGCCACCCAACGTGCTCTAGAAGGTGTAAGTCAACTACTCTGGCCAGCAAGATCTCCGGATCTGTTCTGCAACTGAGGCGCCAGGTGGAAATGGCATGGCAAGCCGTTCCACAGGACTACATCCAGCATCTCTACGATCGTCTCCATGGGAGAATAGCAGCCTGCATTGCTGCGAAAGGTGGATATACACTGTACTAGTGCCGACATTGTGCATGCTCTGTTGCCTGTGTCTATGTGCCTGTGGTTCTGTCAGTGTCATCATGTGATGTATCTGACCCGAGGAATGTGTCAATAAAGTTTCCCCTTCCTGGGACAATGAATTCACGGTGTTCTTATTTCAATTTCCAGGAGTGTAGTTAATGTTGTAGTTGTGGTCTTCAGTCCAGAGACTGGTTTGACGCAGCTCTCCATGCTACTCTATCCTGTGCAAGCTTCTTCATCTCCCAGTACCTACTGCAGCCTACATCCTTCTGAATCTGCTTAGTGTACTCATCTCTTGGTCTCCCTCTACGATTTTTACCCTCAATGCTGCCCTACAATACTAAATTGGTGATCCTTTGATGCCTCAGAATATGCCCTACCAACCGATCCCTTCTCCTAGTCAAGTTGTGCCACAAATTTCTCTTCTCTCCAATTCTATGCAGTACCTCCTCATTAGTTATGTGATCTACCCATCTAATCTTCAGCATTCTTCTGTAGCACCACATTTCGAAAGCTTCTATTCTCTTCTTGTCTAAACTATTTGTCTTCCACGTTTCACTTCCATACATGGCTACAGTCCATACAAATACTTTCAGAAACGACTTCCTGACACTTAAATCTATATTCGATGTTAACAAATTTCTCTTCTTCAGAAACGCTTTCCTTGCTATTGCCAGTCTACATTTTATATCCTCTCTACTTCGACCATCATCAGTTATTTTGCTCCCCACATAGCAAAACTCATTTACTACTTTAAGCGTCTCATTTGTTAATCTAATTCCCGCAGCATCACCCGATTTAATTCGGCTACATTCCATGATCCTCGTTTTGCTTTTGTTGATGTTCATCTTATATCCTCCTTTTAAGGCACTGTCCATTCCGTTCAGCTGCTCTTCCAAGTCCTTTACTGTCTCTGACAGAATTACAATGTCATCGGCAAACCTCAAAGTTTTCATTTCTTCTCCATGGATTTTAATTCCCACTCCGGAGTTTTCTTTTGTTTCGTTTACTGCTTGCTCAATATACAGATCGAATAACATCGGGGAGAGGCTACAACCCTGTCTCACTCGCTTCCCAACCACTGCTTCCCTATCATGCCCCTCGACTCTTATAACTGCCATCTGGTTTCTGTACAAATTGTAAATAGCCTTTCGCTCCCTGTATTTTACCCCTGCCACCTTCAGGATTTGAAAGAGAGTATTCCAGTTAACATTGTCAAAAGCTTTCTCTAAGTCTACAAATGCTAGAAACGTAGGTTTGCCTTTCCTTAACCTATCTTGTAAGATAAGTCGTAGGGTCAGTATTGCCTCACGTGTTCCAACATTTCTACGGAATCCAAACTGATCTTCCCCGAGGTCGGCATAGTTAATATAGAGTAATGAAATTTCGGGAATACATCTGTCTGGATAACATTTTTAAGTGATTAACATTGGAAGATCACAGGTTAATGTAAAAACGAGCCCTTACAAATGTGATATGCTGGTACATTAATAACCGTGTAACCGTCAGAATGTTGACTGCAAGTATGCAAACGTGTATGTATTGTGTAGTACAGATGCCAGATGTCAGTTTGTGGGATGGAGTTCCATGCCTGTTGCGCTTGGTCAGTGAATACAAGGACATTCATGGATGACGCTGAAGTTTTCGCCCTATGACATACCATATGTGCTCGATTGGAGACAGATCTGGTGATCGAGCAGGCCAAGGCAACATGTCGACACTCTGTAGAGCAAGTTGGGTTACAACAGCGGCATGTAGAGGAGCGTTATCCTACTAGAAAACACCCCTTAGAATGCCGTTCAACCGGTCTGGGTGGCCAAGCGGTTCTAGGCGGCACAGCCTGGAACTGCGCGACCGCTACGGTCGCAGGTTCGAATCTTGCCTCGGGCATGGATGTGTGTGATGTCGTTAGGTTAGTTAGGTTTAAGTAGTTCTAAGTTCTAGTGGACTGATGACCTCAGATGTTAAGGCCCATAGTGCTCAGACCCATTTGAACCATATTTAATGCCGTTCATGAATGGCAGCACAACAGTTAGAATCACCAGATTTACGTGCAAATTTACAGTTAGGATGCGTGAGATAATCACAAGAGTGCTCCTGGTGTCATACGAAATCCCACTCCAGACCTTTAATCCAAATGTAGGTCTGATGTGTCTAGCACGGAGACAGGTTGGTTGCAGGCCCTCAACTGGCCTCCTTCTAACCACCACACGCCCATTATTAGCACAGAGGCAGAACCAGCTTTCATCACAAAACAGAACAGACCACCACCCTGCCTTCCAGTGTGCTCACGCTTGACACGACTGAAGTTGCAGGTGGTGGTGTTTTCGAATTAGTGGAATGTACGATACAGGGCGTCCGGCTCTGAGCTATCCTTGCAGCAACCGATTTGTAACAGTTCATTGTGTGACGCGGTGCCAACTCCTGCTCAAATTGCCGCTGCAGACGCAGTACGAGCCGCGCGGAGTGGCCGCGGGGTTTGAGGTGACATGTCTCGGATTGCGCGGTCCCTCCCGCAGGAGGTTCGAGTCCTCCCTCGGGCATGGGCGTGTGTGTTGTTCTTAGCATAAGTTAGTTTAAGTTACTTTAAACTAGTGTGTAAGTAAAGGGACCGCTGGCCTCTACAGTTTGGTCCCATAAGAATTCACGCGGTACCATCCGCCAGAGCCATACTCCCAACAGGATGGTCTTCCGTATCGGTAGCGCCACCTGACCGTCCGGAGTCCTGTCTTCTTGCGACCGTACAATCTCGTGAGCACCGCTGCCAGCAGTCATATACAGTGGTCACATTCCTGCCACGTCCTTCTGCAGTATCGCAGAAGAAACATGTAGCTTCTCGTAGCCCTATTACGCGACCTCGTTCAAACTCGGTGAGGTGTTGATAATGGTGTGTCTGTCACCTCGAAGGCGTCCTTGACTAATATCAACTCATCACGTCCAATTGCAAAGGTAACTACCGCTCACGATCGCTACAGCGTGTATTTAAACCAAATCTGATTTGTGTCCTTCTGCGACTGGAATAGACTTTATCTTTCAGATGTAAAAATACGACACCAATTTTCGTTTATGTCGCACAGCTCCTTCTTGGTGTTGTGATTTTTTCCCGTCAGTGTATAAAAATGAATATTTGTTGGTCTTCTATGCGTTTCTATATGATTCATGTGATTACAACGCCTCTTTGGTGAGTTACTATGTGCGCGCCCGCGAAGGTTTCTGTGAAGGTGAAAACCACCTATCATCCTTAGGGACGGGGTTGAAACTGTGGTGACTGAGAACCTTAACCCCTGAATGTCTGAAGCAATTTCAGTCAAGTTTTGTACACACATCAAATAAAGTTTAGCATCACCCCGGTTCTCAGAACTCCTGAAGATATTTGTTGACTGTGGATGTTGTATCACAGACACAGTCCATCTAACTGTTCAGAGATGTCACTAAACCCACCCACAGATGCAAACAACCATATATGAGCAGCGCCTAATAGAGGGAGGGGGTCCGACAGCCGATCAGTTCCAGTCATTCCACAAGGGAGGAGGTACACGGCTCGTCTTGTCTGTAGTTCAACCATGCCTAGACGGTCAATACCGCGGTTAGATCGCGTCCGCATTGTTACTTTGTGCCAGGAAGGGCTCTCAGCAAGGGAAGTGTCCAGGCGCCCCAGAGTGAACCAATGCGATGTTGTTCCGGCGTGGAGGAGATACAGAAAGACAGGAACTGTCGATGACATGCCTGCTCAGGCTGCCCAAGGGCTACTACTGCAGTGAATGACCGCTACCTACGAATTACGGCTTGGAGGAACCCTGACAGCAACGCCACCATGTTCAGTAATGATTTACGTGCAGCCACAGGACGTCGTGTTACGACTCAAACTGTGTGCAATAGGCTGCATGATACGCAACTTCACTTCCGACGTCCATGGCGAGATCCATCTTTGCAACCACGACACCATGCAGCGCGGTAGAGGTAGGCCTGTGAGGTAACAGGCGAGACCCTAGACAACGAAACTAGCCAAAGCTCTGAGTAGGAGGGTACATAGTTGAGGGCCACCACTCATCACCTTCTTCTGTTTTGAAAGCCCGCAGGCCCAACAACATGCCGAATGGACCGCTCATGATTGGCATAACGTTCTCTTCACCAATGAGTGTTGCTTATGACATCAACTACACAATCGTCGGATACGTCATGCTGAACGCCTTAGACTCGCTGCTGTCCATCGAGTGCAGCAAGTTGGAGGTTTCCTGCTGTTTTGGGGTGGCATTATGTGGGACCGACGTACGTTGTTAGTGGTCATGAAGGGCGCCTAACGGCTGTACGGTACCTGAATGACATCCTCCGACTGCAACCATATCGACAGCATATTGGCAAGGCATTCGTCTTCTTGGACGACACTTCGCGCCTACATTGCCCACATCTTTTGAATGACTTCCTTCAGGATAACGACATCGCTCGACTAGAGTGGCCAGCATGTTCTCCAGACATGAACCCTATCGAACATGCCTGGTACAGACGGAAAAGGCTGTTTATGGTCGACGTGACCCACCAACCACTCTGAAGTATCTACACCGAATCGCCATTGAGGAGTAGGACAATGTGGACCAACAGTGCTTTGATGAACTTGTGGATAGTATGCGACGAAGAGTACAGGCATGCATCAGTGCAAGAGGACTTGCTACTGGGTATTAGAGGTACCGGTGTGTACAGCAATCTGGACCACCACCTCTGAAGGTCTCACTGTATGGTGGTACAACATGTTAATGTGTGGTCTCCATGAGAAATATAGAGGGCGGAAATGATGTTAATGTTGATCTCTATTCCAGTTTTCTGTACAGGTTCCGGTACCCTCGGGACCGAAGTGATGCAAACCTTTTTTTGATGTGTGTATATACATGGCTTATTATTTGTTCAACTATTTGTGTAAAAATGTTGTGAGGGTAAAATACTTCAATCATGTCTAAGGGTGGAGGCTCGGGTGGAAATGCGTGACATGTAAAAATGTTAGACGACGTCTGATATTACTGTCAAGTCCATAGTTTTGTGGGTTGTTATTGACAGTGGCAATGATTTTTCAGTGCTAATGTTTTGGGGAACTGAGAGGGGGAGGGGGGAGTGTAAAGACAGATGTAGCATCTATAGAAAAAAAGCCAAGCCTTGTGAGGAAATAGTAACGGATAGATTGCGGATAACCACAAGGCCGGTAATGACGTGGCGCCAGGCGCCAGTCTATCGTGAGGTTATACATAAGCTGTAAACAAGGTCATTACAGTGCACCGTTAACGGACATAGCTCCAGCTGAACTTGACACTCGGTACGTATGACTAGGCAGAGAACGTGGGAAGGTGGAAGGAGAATGGCAGTGTTTGGGAGAGACGCTTACACTGATGAACCAAACATTATGACCACCTGCTTAATAGCTTGTTTGTTTGTTTTTGGAACAAAATACGTGGCTGATTCTGCGTATCACGACAGTTTGTTAGTAAGTTTGTGGAAGTATGTGGCATTGGATGTCTATGCACATACCTCGCTGCTGAAAGACGACATTGCCGTCGGGGAAGACATCAAACGTGGAGGGATGCAAATAGTTCGCAGCTGTCAGCGTGTTTTCGATTACTACCAAAGGTCCCATGTAAGCGCCGGAGAATGGCTCTCACAGCATAATACTGGTCCCACCAGCCTGTGTCCGTGGCGCGCTGCACGTTTCGAGCCACCGGTCCCCTAGATGACGGCGTTTGTGGAGACGACCAGCGATCTAGTGTAGCAAATATGTGATTCATCCGAAGAGCCGAAGCGCTCTTTCGGGAGAGATGCCACGGATCACTATTTATCCTACTTTACAGAGAAGACAAGACTCCGAACCCCAAGTTCAGTGAAGAGTCGTGAACGTCCAACTACCTGGTGGTAGTTTCGCTGCTTTACCTATTTCAGTACTACGTGAACACTCAACCAGCTTTCCCGTTACCAGATAGTCGTTCACAGGCTTTGCGTAATAATCTACTCTTTGTCAAAATCACTTATCTCAATGGATTTCCCCATTTGCAGCCCATATCTTTGCTACAGTGATCCTCTGTCCGTGTCTGCTTCGCTTACATACTTTTGCTATCGCGTCACGTGCCCGCAACACCACAGCATACTGTTGTGTCACGAGACATCTTTTCCCATTCACAGGGCAGAATTTCATTGAAATCTGTTTTATTTCGGCATTATCTCCGTCTAACTTATACGTCTAGTGAGGAAATTTGATAATATTTTTATTTTGTCTGTCTCAGTTGCCTGAATATACAATTTGTGCTGCAGTAACTGAGACAGACAAAGTAAAAAAGTACCAAATTTGTTCAATACTATAGAACTGCGGACCTACCATCCAGAAGCAGCATGAATGGAATCAGCATATATGTCTTTTACCTTCCACACACAGTCTATCGATTATATCTGGATTTTATCTTGGCCACTTCAGAATGTTTAGCTGTTTCTTTCTAAGATATTCTTGCTCATACACTGTACGATACTTGGGATCCTTGTTGCTTTGAAAGACCTAGTTTTGTGGCATATGTTTTTTAGCAAATGGTAGCATTGGTTTGTCCAAAATGTCCTTATCATCAGACTTTTCATTATACCCTCTGTGCACTCTGAAGGACCCATACCTTTGGCGGAGAAGCATTATCATACCATAATTTTTTCTCCTCCACGCATCATGGTTAGAATCCAGTTTCATGGACTGCATCTGCACGTGAAGAATGTAGAACACAATGAATCCCATCGGAAGACATAAAATTAAATTTACTTTTGTTGCTCCATAACGCACTGGGCCAATGATTTACTGTTCACTTCCAATATTTTAAAGTAAAGGCAACTCTCTTCTTCCATTTTGCTGCACAGACGAAGGGTTTCTCGCAAGGACGGTGGCCTGACAGGCCATGATCGCGAAGTCGACGTTTTACTGTGGAAACATCAACTTATACGTCACAACTTTTGTTTGGATCGTCAGTTATTTATCGCGCTATCTTACAAGAGTGTGCTACAGAGTAATAATTCTATCTACATTGATCGTGTTTGGCCTTGTTGTGGTATGTTGCTAATATGACCATGGATTCTATAAATTTTGTTCCAAAAAGACACCAGCTGTCTAGGCACTCCAAAAGTACGACCATCATCAGCCCGTGTTTTATCTTGTTTCAAAGCATGCAACTTCCTCCTTCACATGTGTGGACTATTCTTTAAGCTTCGGTGGTGACTTAATTTTGTATTACTGACTTTGGATTTGTCTGGAAAGAATAATGATCCAGAATTAGGGAAAGGAGCCTTTAAAATGTTACGTCAAAACTGATTTGACCTGCAGGTGCTATATCCACATACGTAACTTGTGGTGTCACCGCCAGACACCACACTTGCTAGGTGGTAGCCTTTAAATCGGCCGCGGTCCGTTAGTATACGTCGGACCCGCGTGTCGCCACTATCAGTGATTGCAGACCGAGCGCCGCCACACGGCAGGTCTAGAGAGACTTCCTAGCACTCGCCCCAGTTGTACAGCCGACTTTGCTAACGATGGTTCACTGACAAAATACGCTCTCTTTTGCCGAGACGATAGTTAGCATAGCCTTCAGCTACGTCATTTGCTACGACCTAGCAAGGCGCCATTACCAGTTACTATTGATGCTGTAAAACATGTACCGTCAAGAGCGATGTTCACCATTTACGGATTAAAGTTAAGTTTCCAACAGCTACGTCCTTTTTTGCTAAAGTCTAACTTCCTTGTCCTATTCCAGACCTCACGCCAGCCTGCGTGAGCTAAAACGCGTGCCTTTCGGCTTCCTCTCATAGTGGGTTGGCTGTCTTGCCAATCCACAACATAACTACCCGTGTCGACTCTGCGGTATCGTGGAACGAACACTGAGTCATGTGTACCCTTACAGTACTTCAGCTTGGCCAGTCTGCTTGCTTAGTGCCAACTTGATCGTACAAATACACTGTACCAAAATGCTTTCGAGGAGTACTGTATCTCAAAACAGGTAATATGGAAATTAGCTATGGCATTGTTGGCCGGGGCCCATTCGGGAAAGTTCGGTCACCGAGTGCCGGTTCAAAACAGGATATTCACGACGACTGTAAACTTTCCATTCCAGAGGCATTGGAAGCTCAGCTTAGAAAACTCTAACAGGTGTTCAATGTCAGTATTACGGCTTAGGTTTATGGATTACTCGACAGTATCTTATCGTTTTTTTACCGATGAACGTGAATGGTAGCCGAAGAGTACTAAAATTCTTACTCTACTAACTAAAAAAAAAACGCAACAAATAAACGTAACAATAAATTTACCAAACATCTTTAAAACTTGTATTCCTGCCGAGGAGGCCCAACTTCTTAACGGGCCCTGAAATTCGCGTCTGCATCTAAAGTTACATACCAATGCTCATGGACAGCTCCGTTTTCTTTCCATGTTCAGTTAGCCGAATAATTTAAATTTCACACTGGACCCGCATTCGGGAGGACGACGGTTCAAACCCGCGTCCGTCCATCCTGATTTAGGTTTTCCGTGATTTCCCTAAATCGCTTCAGGAAAATGCTGGGATGGTTCCTTTGCAAGGGCACTACTGACTATCTTCCACATCCTTCCCTAATTCGATGAGACCTATGACCTCGCTCTTTGACCCACTCCCCCCCCCCCCCCCCCAATCAACCACTTTAAATTTTAAAATACAATTAAAAATACTGCCCATTGTTGTGAAAGTGAACCACATCGGTGTTGATATTGTAATGTACAGAATGTCCTGTAGGTGACAAAAAAAGAAGGTGTTGCTGCAGACAGTTTTTAAAAAAATAAATGAAAAAGATAATATTGAATCTTTATAGCTCCAACTAGCTAAGCCGAAGATGTGATACCTGTATACAGCTACTTCACTAGAGTATATTACTTTTATTACCCAGTGATTCATATTTTTTTATTCTAGCTCAGATAAATGACAGGAGATGACTCTGAGAGAAATCTGCTATCACTGAAAAGTATTAAGTGATGTATCTGATACATTGTTTCGCACTTATTAACTGCGTCAGACAATATATGGTTCAAATGGCTCTGAGCACTATGGGACTTAACTTCTGAGGTCATCAGTCCCCTAGAACTTAGAACTACTTAAACCTAGCTAACCTAAGGACATCACAAACATCCATGCCCGAAGCAGGATTCGAACCTGCGACCGTAGCGGCCGCGTGGTTCCAGACTGTAGCGCCTAGAAGCGCTCGGCCACTCCGGCCGGCCAGACAGTATATGTTTGTGACGATTAATAGTACTAATTTGACAGAACTCATTCCTTACCCGTATCGTCTGCGGTGTTATCGTATCGGCGACTTCAGTTCCTGGGTACTCGAAATCCTGTATCGTCTTCATAACCGCTTCGCTTTCCGGCTGGATGAGCCTCAAGATGGTAATGTTGGTACCACTGAGGCGGAACTGCGTGAAGTCCATTGTATGGGCGTCCTGCACAAGTAGTTGTTCATATGCACAAACAGAAGTTGTTGTTCTAAAGGTTAGAGTACGGAGTATTTCAAATGGTTCAAATGGCTCTGAGCACTATAGGACTTAACATCTGAGGTCATCAGTCCCCTAGAACTTAGAACTTCTTAAACCTAACTAACCTAAGGACATCACACACATCCATGCCCGAGGCAGGATTCGAACCTGCGACCGTAGCTGTCGCGCGGTTCCAGTCTGAAGCGCCTAGAACCGCTCGGCCACTCCGGCCGGCTATGGAGTGTTTGTAAGTGGTTATTTGTTCCTGTAGTTGCAGCCATCTCCTTGTGAACTGTCTATACTGGATGTAGCGGGTACGAGTTTGGTTATTTTGGTATGTACACTCACCAATGTGTTGGGTTTTTCTCCACGTCAAACAGTCTTCCCACAAACGCGTCACAAAATGTACGAACTGATGTTTTCTGCACGGTCGTAACTGCACTACTGAGTGGCCAACTGCTGTCTGTGTATACTACCCGTTTCGCGTCCACTTCAGCATCTGACCTGCTGCCAACGGGACAATAGGCATTAATGGCTTGCTCTTGCCGCATGCACTTGGAGGTACTAACCAACCTAAGGCTCCTAATAGCTATAATCGCTAGACTGGAAATGACGTAAATACTGATGTCATGTTGTTCAGGATAGCATCTTGAGACAACAATACAAATTTCTGCACTTACATCCATTTCACTCCATATACTGAAGTCAGAGGAAAACGGTTTCATTAATGAATATCTACTACATTAAGTGAAGCTTAGTCTAGACAGAAAATACAGTAACCTTAACTTAATGAACAAGTGCAGATTAATAAATAATCATGATTAAAATGAATTTCATCTTATTTGGAATGTGTGATACCGTATTTTCAATTAAACTCGACTTGCAGTATACGAGATTCGAACGCCCACGATTTCAATCTAATTTCAGGAAAATTACAGTAACAGTAGTATATGGTAGTATGTAGTTCCCAGAACAGATGGGAAACATTTTATAATACTGGAAGTCATTTCTTGTTATTTCCTCTTGTGCCTAAGCATTGTCCTGCGTCACCACGGGGTCGGCGTGTTATTCTGGATTTGGCAATAGCTGTGATAGGGGTACAGTGACCCCACCTCTTCCATTGTTTGAAACGATACAATGTAGTATATGTTGTATCCAAGACAAGAAGGTTCAGGACCTGCTTATCGATGGCGTCTCAACAGAAAAAGGATGTTGCACCACGCTGAATGTGGTTTTGGCTCGCAATTCCAAAAATTAAAGTTTAATATGCATATGAAAGAAACTTTCAGCACAGTCTAGCCGTACTGTTACATAACGCTGTTCTCAACATTATCTCTACAACGTATACAGGAACCTAGAAGACCTAGCACAATATTCCGTTTCACAAAACAAAAATTCTGTGCTGCGCCTCCTTCTGCCGGGACACAGTTACTGAAAATTTCGCCGAAATCATAATGCTCATCAGACACTACTGCAGAGACAGTGGCTATGCACTCAGCAATGCCTGCGAATCGGTGCTCGTTTCCGAGAGGTCGCATACGAGTATGTCGATCAGTCTGCTATCACTAAGGAAGCAATAATAATCAAGCGATCAGCTCCGAGCTTACGCAATGGGTTGGTATTCGGGGGAGCCTAAATTAAAATCCCAGCATAGTGCTTTATGTGGTGCCTGGTTATCCTAATTCATTACGGAGGTTTCCCGGTTTAATTCCCAAAAAACGGTACGGAAATTTCCTTCACCTCCACTTGCTTATTTTAACCAAATTTTCTGGTTATTTAGTCAATGAACCATTTAGATATAAATGAAGGAGTAGTATGTGTTTAGGCTTTGGACACTGACAATGACGGAACCTTTGCTACGGAAATACAGTAAGAAGTGAAAAATGTTCGTTCTGCAAAATCTACTGTGTTCATAATGTCGCTTCACATACAAGATTATCCCACCTATCTTCCATTAGATGGTCTCAAATTTATAAACATGGGGCGAAAGGCTGTCTAATTAAACACACTCTGTTCTATGCGAAGATCTTCGATGAATGTTGCCACCAGAGAGGACCTGTAAGCTATAATGCTGTCGCCATTCCGAAGTAACACACAAACTGTCATTCGGTAAGATACACGACTCGGTTAGTCCGTTATAGGAACACTAGTATGACTCCTTTTCAGTCTCCTCCTCCCAAGATATTCCGAGGACCATTCCATAAATAGACGGAATGGGAATAAAAATGAACGGTCGCATTATACGTATAGTCCTCTGTCCCTAATCCAAAATAAGCAATAATAGGTGCAAGTCCTCTTTCTGGGAAGCCCGCCATGTCTCTAAACGTCAAAGAAGATGCTACATACGTCGCCGGGTGTACATCGGTGTTTACGCAAGGTAAGAATACTGCATGGTGCCATGGGAACAATGGGCTGCGCACGAAAATCGTCAGTGGGAGAGATTCCTTATACGGAAGATAATCTGACAGAGACACTAGATTTACACACACAATATCTCTCTGGACGTCAGCACTGCCCTTTATAGTAATTACACTACCTGAAAAAAAGTAAAGCAGCAGGAAGGCATTATCAGATGTCACTGTAACTTGGTACACGCACGCACCATCGTCAGATGTGTAAATGATTACACTATACAACAAAAAAAAAGTTTTTTGCAGATATAGAGATAAACCATGGTGGACCTAATTAATTTGGACTTGTTGAATCTGAAAATGCAGCTAGATTTTCGCCATCACCCTCCAATTTTTTGTTACGGCGGTTTTTAAATGCCTATATCTAAAGACAGAGACTGGGGTGGCCTACCCTAAATTTAGACAATATATAACATACTTAATGCCATAAAACTATCCTACTCTAGTGGCCTGGGCCTAATATGCATTTTTATAAGAAAAATTGCAACATTCATTTGCTCGATAATGGGTGGAGGGTTGAGTCTTTTTGATGACAACTTCCTTCTGTGGGATATATATATATATATATATATATATATATATATATATATATATATATATATATATCCTTCACGCTTCAAAAACCAAAAGTAGTCACTTAACATTGAAGAGTTCCATCTACCTTTAAAGCAGCTTTCAATTCGAAAAATATCCTGATCGAACCTTTCTTCGTGTTCGTCACTAACCACTCCCAAATTGGTAGGGAAGAAATCTAAATGAGAATGAAGGAAGTGCATTTTTAATGACATTCTGCATCCAAGATTTTTATAGTTCTCTAAAAGAGTTCCCACTAATAAGTCACTGTTTTCTGCTTTTCTATTCCCTAGGAAACCTTCAAAGACATCCTTAAAAGATCGCCAGGCTGGAAGTTCTAACTGACTTAATTTTTCTTCGAAGTTCTTATCATGCATTAACTTCCTAATTTGTGACCCAGTAAAAATCCCCTCTTTCAATTTGGCGTCACTTAATTCTGGGAACACTTGACGTAGATACATGAAACCACTAGCATTGACAAAATTCTTCATAAGGCCGACCTTAATATGCAGCCGGAGAAGGAAAACATTTTCAGAATCCACTTAAGGTACATATTTCACATTTCTCTCCCTGGAGCCAATTTCTCTCGTGGTGGCGACTGATAACTGTATAATGTTTATCTGTTGCACGGCTGTCCCAAAGAGAAAGGAAACAGCCATACTTTGTAAACCACTTTGTACACCAGTTAGTAAACCAATCACCTTAAGATCACCTCATATTTTCCAATTTTCTTCATTATACTTAATACCTTCAAGTATCTCTGACAAATTTACGTAGTTCTCTTTCATAGTCACACAGTACCCTACAGCTACAGATGGTCTTGGAACCGTCAATAAACAAGCGTCACTTAGCAGCATCGTATGGTATGTTTGACTGCTTTATTAATCCTGCTACATCACTTCAAGCACAAGCGTTGCCCTCCATACGGTAATATGTCATCAGATCTTTATTACGTTGCTTAAAGTGAGTAATTCTTGTTTCTTCATGAAGTAAGTTCCATTCCTTAAGACGGAAGATAAAATTTCTGTACGCTGCTTGGATAAGTATAAACCACGAACTAGGTCATTCAAGTCTGCTTCTGTAATTAAATGTGGTCTTTGTTCTGGAAAGTGCTCCTCTCCACGTGATTTACATTGTGCTTCCTCAGCGGTTGTAGATTCGCGATCAGAATTAGGAACTTCTTCCCACACTAGTGGAGGAGTTGGATCTGGCAGGTCTTCACGGTTGCGAATAGATCTAATTGCTGAGGACGGGTTAGGGTACTTAATGTTCTTCTTATTCTTTGCTGAAAAGCCAGTTACATTAGTCAAACAGAAGTAGCAATCATCAACATGATTTTGAGGCACTCGGCAGATCATTTGTATGCCAAATGGTAAGTGCTCCTTTTTCCTTTTAGACATTTTGTTAGTTTACGAAGGTTGGAACTTAAATAGTGGCAACTATTTATTCACAATCGATACAAAAGAGTTACATGTTTGCACCTGTTACTGTCCTTCAAAGCAGTCGCCAGCGTTGTGTAGAACCCGTTGCCAGCGATGTGCAAGGCGCAGTATACCGTTACTAGAGCCTGTTCTGTTGATATTGCGAATGGAGCGGTCTATTGCCCGGCTAATCTCTGGAAAAGTTCAGAAGCGAATGCCACGAAGTGGTTCGTTCATCTTCGGAATCAAATCAAAGTCACTAGGACTTAAGTCCGACGAGTATGGTGGATGATATAGTATTCCCCAGTCCCATAGATCGAACATAGCAGCCACAGCATGCGCGGTATGCGCCCGCGCATTGTCGTGCAAAATGATGGTTGGGTTGCGAAGAAAGTGTCGCCGCTTCTTTCGCAAAGCTGGTCGCAGGTGATGCGAACAATAATACGACTTAAGTCCTCGTGTCAGACAGCGTTATCACCAGCTGGCAGAGTTTGAGAGGGACACCACTGTAGGGCTCCATTTCGCCGTCTGGCGGAATCACGCATTTTCCAGAAATGTGGGGCATTCACATTTGACATTGGCCCGATGTTGGAGTGCGTTGGAAAGTGATGGTAGTCTTACTTGCTGTCAAATTTCCGGTGGACCATTTCTCATCACCACAAGGGGGAACGACGTATTGTGCATCAAGAACACCCTAACCACTTCAAATCCGCGCCTGCGATCCGAGAACACATAGTGGACTCCCTGCAACGTTCTGTGTCGTCCTGGACCACTGGTTGGAGACAAGCAACAGCCAGATTAGGGACTTACCATCCCTTGTAGAGGCAGCTGCGAACATCATAGCACAAATGGCTGCGTTTGCAGTGGAACGGTGAACAGCAAATATACACTTCTGATGAATGGCGTCGTGTTGTGTTCAGTGATGGATCCCGATTCTGCACTCCACCAGATGACAATCATCGATCAGTATAGCAGCGGCTGGGGCAGATGTCCCATTCTTTCAATGTCCTGTGGGGGACAGCGATTTTACCCAAGGCATCATGATGTGGGAGAGCCAGTGCATATGACTACAGGTCACAGCCCCTGACTGAGGGGTACATTACAGACATCCTACATCCTCATGTGTCACCTTCTGCGACTGTATCGTGGTGCCATTTTTCAACAGGACAATAGTCGTCCACATATGAGACGTGTTCATACAGGAAATCTACATGATGCAAAGGTGCTCTCATGAGTAGAAAGATTCCGAGATCTCTCCCCTACAGAGCAGATGTGGGTGCGGCATGGGTGTTAACTATGTCCCAGTGACAATATCTAGATATTAAGGACCATTATAACAGCCGTTGCCTCAGGAGAGTGCACAACGGCTTTATGATGTCCTTTTCAACAGACTCAATGAATGCACCCAGACCAGAGGAGATGCAATGTCTTACTGATTAGTGGACTCATACTATTAAGTTCTTTGGAAGTTTGATACGATTTTGAAATCATTGAAATAAAATCACATACCCTCTCAACCCATGAAGTTTGTTTTGCTTCCTCCTTCCCTTCCGGTTGCTTCGCTTTTGCAGCCTGGTAATTATAGCTATTACAAGTCGTATGTTTTTAGAATGGTTAGTACCATTAAGTACATGTGACAAGGGCAAGCCATTAAGGCATTTTTTCCCTGTGCAGCAGGTCAGGTACTGAAGTGTGGACACTTGGACACGAAACCGATAGTCTCTTCTGACAGGTGCTGTCCATTTAATGGTGCAGTTACGACCGTGCAGAAAACACCAGGCTGTAAAGTTTCCGACATGTTTGTGGGAAGATTGTTCGATGCAGAGAAAAAACAACCAACACATTGATGTATGTTCATATTAAGGTACCACATATAGAAGTGTCAGCGCTTATATCCGTTACACCACATGTATGTACGAGGGTCACTGTAAAAGAAATGCACATTATTTTTGTAAAAATACAGTTTTCATTCTGCATGTGTGAAAGTTTTACAGTGTTTAGATACATGCTTCCAGCTTGTTTTCAAACTTAAATGGTTCAAATGGCTCTGAGCACTATGGGACTTAACTTTTGAGGTCTTCAGTCCCCGAGAACTTAGAACTACTTAAACCTAACTAACCTAAGAACATCACACACATCCATGCCGAGGCAGGATTCGAACCTGCGACCGTAGCGGTCGCGTGGTTCCAGGCTGAAGCGCCTAGAACCGCTCGGCCACTCCGGCCGGCTTTCAAACTTAGTTCAACCTGTCCCCGCGAGTGGCGCCGTCACAGCATGTCTTCAAGATGGCTGCTACACTTGACGTTCGTCAGAAGCAATGTGTTGTCATAGAATTTATGTGCTGTGAAAACGAGACAGTGGGAAACATTCACAAGAGGTTGAAAAAGGTGTACGGAGATGCTGCTGTCGATCGCAGTACAGTTAGTCGGTGGGCAAGCAGGTTACGTGATGAAAGCGGGCACGGCAATATTAAGGATTGTCCTCGCAGCGGCAGGCCTCGTACTGCACACACTCCAGACAAGGTGCAGAGAGTTAACGAATTGATGACTGCTGACAGACGCATCACAGTGAACGTATTGTCACGCTACGTTGGGATAGGGGAAGGAAGTGTCTGCAGAATACTGAAAGTAAAAACTTTGTTCCAGGTGGGTTCCCAGGATGTTGACAGTGGCTCACAAAGAAACAAGAAAAACGGTATGCAGCGAACTTTTGGAACAGAACGAGAATGGTGGAGATGAATTTCTTGGAAGAATTGTGACAGGTGATGAAACATGGCTCCATCATTTTTCACCGGAGACGAAGAGGCAATCAATGAAGTGGCATCATGCAAATTCACCCAAGAAAAAAAATTCAAAGCATGCGGTCTGCTGGAAAAGTTATGGCTACGGTGTTTTTGGATTCCGAAGGACTCTTGCTTGTGTATATCATGCCAAGTGGAACCACCATAAATTCTGATACTTATGTGACGACACTGAAGAAACTTGAAGCTCGACTAAGTCGTGTTCGACCATATCGGCAAAAGCAGGATGTTTTGCTGTTGCACGACAATGCACGGCCACATGTCAGTCAAAAAACGATGGAAGCGATCACAAAACTCGGATGGACAACACTGAAACACGCACCTTATAGTCCTGACCTAGCTCCATGTGACTATCATCTCTTTGGGAAACTGAAAGGCTCTCTTCGTGGAACAAGGTTTGAAGATGTGCACGCTGCCAAACAGTGGCTCCAACAGGTTGGTCCAGAATTTTACCGTGCGGGTATACAGGCGCTGGTTCCAAGATGGCGTAAGGCAGTTGAGAGGGATGGAAATTATGTGGAGAAATGAAAATACTGTTCCTAAAGGATGTATCTACACACTGTAAGGCTTTCAAACATGTAGAATAAAAGATGGGTTTAAAAAAAAATAGTGTGTATTTCTTCTGGGGTGACCCTCGTGTGTTAGAGGGAGAGAGAGATCACTTCCAGAGCAGACGAGTAGTAAGGTTATATTGATAAGTGGGTGAATACTGCCAAATTCTTTGTAAATTTGACTCGATTTTGTAATCACTGAAATAAGATCACATATCCCCTCCTCTCTTCTCATTTCGTTTCTCCTCCTCTTCTGGATACTACACTTTTTTTGTTAGGCTGTGTATGTAAACGTAGCCAGGGGATACATTATAGAGCCACCTTCAGATTTACAAGCAACAAAATCGGGGACAAGATGTTCTATGTCACCTCATGAAACAACTGGACCTAGCAGACTGAATAGTAGGCCATTGATCACATGTGACAGTGCGTCACACATTACAGAAACAATTTCAGAACCTGTCGCATAGGGCTAGAGCGCCGTGAGCTGGCCTACCAGAGAGGTGAGCAGGTAGGACTGGTAGACCTCGGTCAGCTTGATGTCGGCGGCCTGGCGCAGCACGGGCATGATGAGGTCCGTGTCGCAGTCCAGCACCAGCCGCGACTCAGCCGCCTGCTTGATCTCCTTCAGCAGCGGCCTGCAACAGACGACGGACAACAGGCGCTAGGCGTCTCCCAGCTCGAGGGCGTATTCGTGGGGGGTAAGGAAACGTGATAACTGTGTTTGCCGAGCAGCGGGTTATCGATGGTTTCTTGCGTATCGGTATACGCACCTTTACGAACTATGAAGGTCGGTGCCCGCCCGAGGGCAGAGGAGTTTTGAGGGGAGCGGGACTTTGGAACGGGGAGGTGCCGGGCAGCGCCGCTGCGGCTGGGCTGATGAGCGCTGGCGGTGGCAGTCGACGTCTGGACGACACGGAGTGGAGGCGCGTGTAGTTCTGTTAGCATTGACAGAACCTGGGGCGAGTCGGGCTGTTCACTAACACACTCGCGAAGTTTCAAGCCTTATGAGAAGCTCAATTTTAGAAATACTTAAATGTAAAGACCACGGGTTTCGCTCGTCTTCTTGTTAACCGACAATTCGCAGTAGTGAGGACTGCCTAGTGTAAGTGTGTCTACCAACTCATTACTCGAGTGTGTTGGTCAAATATTCTGAGATAATATTATGTGCAACTCGTACTCATCAGTCTAGATGAGTGAATCTTAGCTCGTGAATAGCACCAGTCATTTCCAGTACATAATTAAGTTGTATTGTGTTTTGACCTTGTAGACGTTTCTTGATTACTGTTTAGTGTTGAAATATTTTGTGGCCGTGTCTAACTGTCGTTGTAAGTTTCAGGTAACGTTTAATTTACATTAAATGTATTCGCAGTTGCGTATATGGACAACTATCAGCTGGAGAATGGAACGATGACGATGAAAATTTTTGCCGGACTGGGAATCAACCCCGATTTCCCGCTTATCACGAGCGGTCACCCTACCATTTAGCTATCCATGAGCGACTCAGGGCCAGATCCAAACCTCCGTACGTCGTCAACCACACATCCACATCCTGCACTCGTACATTCATTACGCATATTTCCGTACAGGTAAGACATTTTACTTGAAAGCCGCTTGTGTGGTATCGGCGGCTAAATATGGTAGTTAGTTAGTTAGTAGCGTATTCCATTGATCAATCGCACGGTACGGTAGCCGTTATGATGTGGAACTTGTCAAGTGCACAAGAAATGCACATATGAAACAAATTTTTTTAATATACATATATTTTACAATACAGAGTTAAAGATTAATATTTCTGTTATTTACCCCATAATGATGATGGTCGAAGTAGAGAGGATATAAAATGTAGACTGGCAATGGCAAGGAAAGCGTTTCTGAACAAGAGAAATTTTTTAATATCGAGTATAGATTTAAGTGTAAGGAAGTCATTTCTGAGAGTATTTGTATGGAGTGTAGCCATGTATGGAAGTAAAACATGGACGATAAATAGTTCGAAGAAGAAGAGAATAGAA
This sequence comes from Schistocerca serialis cubense, assembly GCF_023864345.2. Taxonomy (NCBI): domain Eukaryota; kingdom Metazoa; phylum Arthropoda; class Insecta; order Orthoptera; family Acrididae; genus Schistocerca; species Schistocerca serialis. The sequence goes on from NC_064639.1 coordinate 495,232,821, forward strand.
GCTTTCGAAATGTGGGGCTACAGAAGAATGCTGAAGTTTAAATGGGTAGATCACATAACTAATGAGGAGGTATTGAATAGGATTGGGGAGAAGAGGAGTTTGTGGCACATCTTGACAAGAAGAAGCGATCGGTTGGTAGGACATGTTCTGAGACATGAGGGGATCACAAATTTAGCATTGGAGGGCAGCGTGGAGGGTAAAAATCGTAGAGGGAGACCAAGAGATGAATACACTAAACAGATTCAGAAGGATGTAGGTTGCAGTAGGTACTGGGAGATGAAGAAGCTTGCACAGGATAGAGTAGCATGGAGAGCTGCATCAGACCAGTGTCAGGACTGAAGACCACAACAACAACAACAACAATTTACCCCATTCCCTTAAATGACACAAAATGCATATACTGTATTTATAGATTTATATATTCCTATTCAAGAATTCATCTATGGTATAGTACCAGTTGTCAAGGAAATATGATTTCAATTTATTTTTGAAGCTATTATTGCTGTCTGCCACACACCTTTTTTCACCTGGTAATTTGTGGAAATTTTTTTTAGCAGCATATTTTACCCCTTTCTGTGCCAAAGATAGGTTGAGCAAAGGATAGTGTAAATCTTTACTTTTTCTGGTATTATAATCATGAATGTCACTGTTGGTTTTAAACTCATCCATGTTGTTGAGAACAAATTTCATTAGTGAGTAGACGTGTTGTGAGGCTGTTGTAAGAATTTCCAATCTTTTAAAAAGATACCTGCAAGATGTGCGACTATGAACCCCACACATTATTCTAACCACTTTCTTTTGAGCAGTGAATACTTTTTGTATAAATGTTGAGTTACCGCAAAATATTATTCCGTATGACATCAGAGAGTGAAAGTATGCAAAGTATGTTAGCTGACTAGTTTCTATATCCTCAAAATTGGCAATTATTCTGATTACAAAAGTTGCTGAACCTAGTCGCTTTAGGAGATACAAAATATGAATTTTCCAATTAAGATTCTCATCTATGTGTACACCCAAAAACTTGGTATGCTCTACCCTGTCTACTGACTTCTGTTGATGTGTTATATTTATTGAAGAAACTGTACTTTTTGCAGCAGAAAATTGGATGTGCTGTGTTTTTTCAAAGTTTAGACTAGAGCAATCCCATTTGCAGAAAACAAATTAATGACTTTTCGAAAGACCTTAATTGTATCATTTTCAATTGGACTTTCTTTTACTGGATTAATAATAATGCTTGTATCATCAGCAAACAGTGTCAGTTTAGCTTCCTGTTTCAGATAGGAAGGGGGGTCGTTGACATATATCAAGAAGAGAAGGGGACCCATGATTGAACCCCGTGGAGCACCTAATGTAATTTCACCCCAGTTGGATGAAGTGGAAAACTTATTTAAATCACTTGACACATATAACGAAACTTATTGCTTCCTGTTCTGTAGGTATGACTTAAACCACTCATATGCTATTCCATTTATACCATGGAATTGTAATTTCTGTAACATAATGTCATGGTTCACACTGTCAAATGCGTTGGACAAGTCACAGAAAATTCCTATTGGTGACATTTTATTATTTAAAGACTCTTATTATGTGGACAGTGAAACTGTATATTGCTGACTCAGTGGAACAGCATTTTTGAAATCCGAACTGTGATTTACTAAGTGTCCCATTAGTGTTGAGATGGCTAATCACTCTTGAGTATATTACTTTCTCGAAGGTTTTTGAGAATTCTGTAAGCAAGGATGCTGGCCGATAATTATTGACATTGTGGTGTCCCCATTTTTGTAGAGAGGCGTGACAATGGCATATTTTAACCTGTATGGGAAAATACCTTGAGTTAGTGATGCATTACATATGTGACTCAGAACATCAGCTGTAATTGCTCCACATTGTTTTAATATCTTATTAGAGATGTCATCTACTCCAACACAACATTTATTTTTCAGACACTTAATACTTTTACTTATTTCACAAGAGGTTGTTAGGTGAAACTTAATCTGACTATTTTTTTTCAAAACAGACTCTTCCATGTACTGCCTAGCTTTTTCTTTTGAACTGTTCTCACCAATTTTTTCTTCTACACTTAAGAAATGATAGTTAAATACATTAGCTACTTGCTACTTTTGGTTAGGATTGTCTCGTTCTCTTCAACAGTAATACTACCTACCCCAGTATCGCAGTGCAGCTGGATCCTAGCCTCAACGAGCCACTACACAAGCACCTTAATTACAGTTATCAGTACCATTGATAAGAGAACACATCGCACTGCAAAGCAGAATGACGCGGACGATGCACAAATCTGAACTGACTCAACGACCAACCGTTGCCTGGGCTTAACTTATACTAAAGAGCCAAAGAAACTGGTACATCTGCCTAATACCGTGTAGCGCCCACACGATCATGCAGAAGTGCCTCAACACGACGTTTTATGGATTCGACTAATGTCTGAAATAGTGCTGGACGGAATTGACACCATGAATTCTGCAAAAAAAAAAAAAAAGAATGGCTCTGAGTACTATGGGACTCAACATCTTAGGTCATAAGTCCCCTAGAACTTAGAACTACTTAAACCTAACTAACCTAAGGACATCACACACACCCATGCCCGAGGCAGGATTCGAACCTGCGACCGTAGCAGTCCCGCGGTTGCGGACTGCAGCGCCAGAACCGCACGGCCACACCAGCCAGCTGTAATGAATTCTGCAGGTCTGTCAACAAATCCTTAAGAGTACGACGAGGTGGGAATCTCATCTGAACAGCACGTTGTAAATAATGTTCACGTCTGGGGAGTTTGGTGGCCAGCGGGAGTGTTTCAACTCAGAAGAGTATTCCTGGAGCCACTCTGTAGAAATTCGGGAGGTGTGGGGTGGCACATTGTCCTTCTGGAATCGCCCAAGTCCGTAGGAATGCACAACAGACATGAATGGATACAGGTGATCATACAGTATGCTACGTACGTGTCACCTGTCGAGTCGTATCTACACGTATCACGAGTTCCACGTCACTCCACCTGCTCTCGCCCCACACCATTACAGAGCCTCCAGAAGCTTGAACAGTCTCCTGCTGATATACAGGGTCCATGGATTCACGAAATTGTCTCTATGCCCTTACACACCCATCCGCTCGATACAATTTGAAACGGGACTCGTCCGACCAGGCAACATGTTTCCAGTCATCAACAGTCCAGTGTTGGTGTTGACAGGCCCAGGCGAGGCGTAAAGCCTTGTGTCGTGCGGTCATCAAGGCTACACCACTGGTCCTTTGGCTCCGAAAGCCCAAACCGATGACGTTTCGTTGAATGGGTCGCACGTTGACATTTTTTGATGGCCCAGAATTGAAATCTGCAGCAATTTTAGGAAGGATTGCACTTCTGTCACGTTGAACGATTCTCTTCAGTCGTCGTTGCTCCCGTTCTTGCAGGATCTCTTTCCGCAGCAGTGATGTCGCGGATTCGATGATGTTTTATCGGATTCCTCATATTTAAGGTACACTCGCGAAATAGTCATACGGGAAAATCCCCACTTCATCGCAACCTCGGAGACAGTGTGTCCCATCGCTCGTGTGCCGACTATAACACCCCGTTCAAACTCACTTAAATCTTGATAACCTGCCATTGTAGCAGCACTAACCGATCTAACAACTGTGCCAGACACTTATCGTCTTTTGTTCTTGTCGACCATAGCGCCGCATTCTGCCATTTACACAACTCTGTATTTGAGTATGCGTTTTCATGAGGATTAAATATCTTGCTTTAAGGCTAATTAATATCAAAATGGTTCAAATGGCTCTGAGCACTATGAGACTTAACTGCTGTGGTCATCAGTCCCCTAGAACTTAGAACTACTTAAACCTAACTAACCTAAGGACATCACACACATCCATGCCCAAGGCAGGACTCGAACCTGCGACCGTAGCGGTCACGCGGCTCCAGACTGTAGCGCCTAGAACCGCACGGCCACCCCGTGCGGCTAATTAATATCATTTCGGCAGTAGGAGATGTATCACCTCAGTTAAAACTAACGACTTAATCAATAGCTTTTCGGATATTTGATTTCACCACTGAAGTAATTGGTATTAAGCCTCTGTTACTAAGGCTCCCGTTTGGAATGGTGATTATTCGAGAACTTTGAAAGAGTGCTTTGATGTTTGCACTGTATTTGTCATTTGGTGCCGCGTGCCTCACACATAGCCATGGCTGGTTTCTCGTTGTATCCCACTGAGGCGCGAGCGGTGTTGTATTGTTTTCCACGTCAATCACAGACATAAATTTTTTAATAAGAATGGGGAGGGAAGACTTGCTCCCTTTAATGGCGCCGCCGTTTATGCCCAGTTAATGTGTAATTTGAGATCATTTTAGCTGAAGGTGCTCTATTTCCTTAAACCCTTGGGTGACTTATGTCACGTCAAGACTATATTATGCCTTTTAATTCTGGTTTTATTTACTTAAAAGTGGCAGGCGTCACGCTCCTGTTTCTTAAGAGTGACATATCTCGCGTTTGACTGTTTGGTAGTTTTGATCCAGTTTAGGTAAAATCTTCTTTCCACAAACCCATACGCCACGTTTTGACAAACTATTAAACTAAACGCACATTTTGCTTAAGGGTTTTGATTGAGTTAGAATAAATGCCCATTTTGTTTAAGGGATACAGGTGTTTTGGAATATTTGTTTCTAGTAATCTCGATCTAAAGCGACGTTCCTGCACATAACTTTGTGAACCAAAACATTGTGACAATTGCCCATCGCGAGACTGAGTGTCACCTGGTGGCTTTGCGGGCACGTGAGGAGGTAAGGAAAGCATATAACTGAAGCGGAGACTGTTGCAACGATTAAGTGAATCACGGAAATTGGTACCGCACTAACCTCAGCTGCGAAGCTTCGCTTGTATCGCTCTGTGGTGCTACCGTTGCTCACCTTCGGGTCTTCGGCCTGGGCCACCACCAGCCCTGCTAGGACGCGGACTCTCCAACGCCTCCAGAATAAGGCGCTTCGTTGGAGCCGGCGCGCCCCTCCAGACACTCGGCATAGCGTAGACAAAAAGTGCCAAGTTTTCTTATAGGGAGGCTTGTAAAACTAAACAACTGTGGAAGAATTGAGAGTGCTTAGAAAAATGTTTTCTCTGGATAGTAAGGAGGATGCTTATAGATCACGAACGCCAGCAGATTCTTAGACGAGGCACAAACATCGTACTGTACAGGTCTTATGTAGAGACAGCTGTTACGAAGAAGTGTTGTTTGGCAGCTTTCAGAGCAATCCAGGAATGCAGGAAAACATCGGAACAATATTCGACCAACGCTGAGAACGGTTTTGACAGTGAAAACGTAAGAAAGACCCCAGTATCCGTCACACGCCAGCCGACTCAAGACAGAAAATTTCACCCTGCCCAGGAAGGCATCGTCATGGAACTGCGACCAGTCATTGGTCGGCATTGCAAAGTCAGTCCGCCACTGACAACGCCGAGAGCAGGAAATATTCGATAAGTCGGCGAGCTTAGCATCAGTGATGAGAGGTGAAAAGACAGTCGGGGAGACAGCGCGGAAGCAAGAGGACGTAGGAGCTCTTCCATCCCTGGCCTACATTCGCCTCCCGACACCGTGATATCGCAGCTTCGGCCACGCGAAATGGTGAGATGATTCATTCTCCCCTCCTTCCGCTTAATAACGGAGTCGTGTCCGTGTCCAGTCAAATCGGCTCTGAGATCTGTAATTTTTTTTATGTAAAACCTGTTGTAACAAAAGCAAACAGTTCACATTTTAATATTATAACTACTCTGTTCCATTCGTACCTCAGCCCCCTATTCTAATAACATTTTGTGTTCTTTGATTTCACTTACACTACTGACCATTAAAATTGCTACACCAAGAAGAAATGCAGATGATAAACGGGTATTCATTGGACAAACATATTATATTAGAACTGACATGTGATTACATTTTCACGCTACTTGGGTGCATAGATCCTGAGAAATCAGTATCTAGAACAACGACCTCTGGCCGTAATAACGGCCTTGATACACCTGGGCATTGAGTCAAACAGAGCTTGGATGGCGTGTACAGGTACAGCTGCCCATGCAGCTTCAACACGATACCACAGTTCAGCAAGAGTAGTGACTGGCGTATTGTGACGAGCCAGTTGCTCGGCCATCATTGACCACACGTTTTCAATTGGTGAGAGATCTGGAGAATGTGCTGGCCAGGGTAGCAATCGAACATTTTCTCTATCCAGAAAGGTCCGTACAGGACCCGATCAAATGAAGGGTAGAGCCACGGATAGTAACACATTTGAAATGTAACGTCCACTGTTCAAAATGCCATCAATGCGAACGAGAGGTGCCCAAGACGTGTAACCAATGGCACCCCATACCATCTCACCGGGTGATACGCCAGTATGGCGATGACGAATACACGCTTCCAATGTGCGTTCACCGCGATGTCACCAAACACGGATGCGACCATCATGATGCTGTAAGAAGAACCTGGATTCATCCGAAAAAATGACGTTTTGCTGTTCGTGCACCCAGGTTCGTCGTTGAGTACACCATCGCAGCCGCTCCTGTCTGTGATGCAGCGTCAAGGGTAACCGCAGCCATGTTCTCCGAGCTGACAGTCCATGCTGCTGCAAACGTCGTCGAACTGTTCGTGCAGATGTTTGTTGTCTTGCAAACGTCCCCATCTGTTGACTCAGGGATTGAGACGTGGCTACACGATCCGTTACAGCCATGCGGATAAGATGCCTGTCATCTCGACTGCTGGTGATACGAGATCGTTGGGATCCAGCACGGCGTTCCATATTACCCACCTGAACCCACCTATTCAAATTCTGCTAACAGTCATTGGATCTCGAACAACGCGAGCAGCAATGTCGCGATACGATAAACCGCAATCGCGATAGGCTACAATCCGACCTTCATCAAAGTCGGAAACGTGATGGTACGCATTTCTCCTCCTCACACGAGGCGTCACAACAACGTTTCACCAGGCAACGCGGGCCAACTGCTGTTTGTGTATGAGAAATCGGTTGGAAACTGTCCCCATGTCTGTACGTTGTAGGTGTCGCCACCGGCGCCAACCTTGTGTGAATGCTCTGAAAAGCTAATCATTTGCATATCACAGCATCTTCTTCCTGTCGGTTAAATTTCGCGTCTTTAGCACGTCGTCTTTGTGGTGTAACAATTTTAATGGCCAGTAGTGTAGGATTGGAAAATAATAGCCAACCAGCAGGACAATTAAAAGCTTGCTAACCCTTTACCATGGTTTCGACAATGATAAAGTTGTGTTCTTCAGAAGGTAAATTGACTTGTTGTATAAATTGTTACAAAATAATTAATGAAAGTAAAATGAATCGCAAGCCATCTGCAGTTGTTTATATCTTTGAGATGAAAACCGTTTTCGCTGCTTTAAAACAGCATTCTTGAGTGAACTACATAAAAAGGTACAGACCCCATGTAATACATATGTTCTAAATACTATAAGAATCTTTTAAAAAAATTTTAAGAAATTTTAAATATTTCAAGAATTTTAAGAAAAATCTTTTTAATATTTTTATGGATCCTTTGTAAAGTATTTAAATATATAGAAAAAAATCTAAATTAAGACGTACTTATTACGGTGTCGGATTAGCACACCAAGGCGCCCCCGACGTTCGTAGTCAAAAATCAAAATCCAGAAGAGGGGAAGTCGGCAAGATAAATGAAACAGGACATCGGGGCAAATAGTACGGTGACAGACTCCCAGAGACAAACCATATATAAGTGCAATGGGTGAAAACGAAAGACATGAATAAGGAAAGATCTTGAACCTTCTGGCAGATTAAAACTGTGTGCCGGTGCGAGACTCGAAATCGGGAACGCGCCAAAGGTCCTGAGCTCGATTCTCGGTCCTGCACACAGTTTTAGTCTGCCAGGAAATTTCATATCAGCGCACACTCCGCTGCAGAGTCAAAATTCCATTCTGGAAACATCCCCCAGGCTATGGCAAAGCCATGTCTCTGCATTATCCTTTCTTCCTGGTTTGCTAGTTCTGCAAGGTTCACAGGAGAGCTTCTGTGAAGTCTGGAAGGTAGCAGACGGGGTACTGGCAGAACTGAGGCTGTGAGGACGGATCCAGGGTCGTGCTTGGGTTGCTCAGATGGTAGAGCACTTTCCTTGGAAAGACAAAGGTCCCGAGTTCGAGTCCCGGTCCAGCACACAGTTTTAATGTGCCAGGAAGTTTCATATCTGCGCACATTTCGCTGTAGAGTGAAAATTTCGATCATTAAGGAAAATCATTAAGGAAAAAAAGGGCCTCCAGCTAGATAAATAACAAACACCTTGCTCCCGACGTTTGACATTTGTTCATAATGACGTGAGGGTGAGTGATGGGGAGAGCGTGTGATAAAGAGTCGAGGGAGGGGGAGTTGGTTATTTAATTCGCTGGAGGACCCAATTGTGATTTGTCCTTATTTACGTCTTTCGTTTTCGCTAACTGTACTTATATATGGTTTTTTTCTCGTAGTGTGTCACCACACTATTCTCCCAGACGTCCTGTTTCATTTATTTTGAAGACTTTCCCTCTTCAGGGGCTTTATTTTTGACTGTGACTGCTGGGGGGCGTCTTGGTGCGCTCCTGTGACGCTGTTGTAAGTACTTTTTAATTTTGATCTTTTCTTCCTGTTCAAATACTTTACGTATGACCTATAAAATATTTTTAAAAATTTTCTTAAAATTATCAAAAAATTAAAAGATTCTTATAGTATTTTGATCATATGTGTTACACGGTATCTTTTTCTTCTTATGTAGTTTACCTGAGGATGCTGTTTTAATGCAGCGAAACCGGCAGTGACAATAAAGATATCACCAGTTACAGCTGACTTGCGATTGACTTTACTTCCATTCATTATGATGTTTAACGTCTGTGGCTGCCCGCATTACAAAGTTGTGTATTACAGAATAGTTAGAAATGCGAACCAGAAAAGGAATTAAAATCGATAAACAGTACATTTCGATTTTCCCAATGGTATAGAACTTTATCGTAAAACTTTGTAAAATAAAACACACGTGTCATTGGATTCAGCTGACGTTTAGTGTGGCACATAAATGGCTAGTGACATAAGCCAACAGACTAAGATGTGGAGGCACCGGCAATAGTAAAACTATGGTAAGACGCAGTCCCTCTGCGAACGAGTGTGCGCATAACCACACTGAGGAGGCAATGCCTGATTCAGTAAATGAAATTGTTAATAGTTAAAAACAGAATAAGACTAATAAAATAAGAAAAAGGAGGCAGAGAGGGAGGAGGCGTTAAAGTCATATGACAAGTAAAGAGCAAGTCGGCTCAGGTTAACAGTGATAATTATTTGCATATGTGTGAATAAAGCAGCGTGAGAAGAACTTGTAAATAATTTAATTTAAAAGTTTTACGACAAAGCCCTACAATATTGGACTACTACCATCAGTCATGCATCAAATTGCTGATAGTTGTGGTGTCATGTGCATTCTACTAGACAAGAGTCTTTCGGCTCCAATGTCCGTTTTTGTTTATATATGATTCTACGAGTAAGTTCTTCTAAAAAAATTGTAATTTATTGTTTATCAGTATTGGTTTCTTTTCTGGCTGCCATTTTTAACTATTTTGTAATAACTTGTTCAATAGTTCCATTTCCCGTCTGGAGAAGACAAATTTATATTTGTCAAAATCATGGTAAAATTTTTAATCTTTAATCATTTTTCAATTATATAAAGTTTCTACTTCCCTATTACTTTCTTTACTGTATGATTAAATGATGATGGCGTCCTCTTGGGTAAAATATTCCGGAGGTAAAATAGTCCCCCATTCGGATCTCCGGGCGGGGACTACTCAAGAGGACGTCGTTATCAGGAGAAAGAAAACTGGCGTTCTACGGATCGGAGCGTGGAATGTCATATCCCTTAATCGGGCAGGTAGGTTAGAAAATTTAAAAAGGGAAATGGATAGGTTAAAGTTAGATATAGTGGGAATTAGTGAAGTTCGGTGGCAGGAGGAACAAGACTTTTGGTCAGGTGAATACAGGGTTATAAATACAAAATCAAATAGGGGTAATGCAGGAGTAGGTTTAATGATGAATAAAAAAAATAGGAGTGCGGGTAAGCTACTACAAACAGCATAGTGAACGCATTATTGTGGCCAAGATAGACACAAAGCCCATGCCTACTACAGTAGTACAAGTTTATATGCCAACTAGCTCTGCAGATGATGAAGAAATTGATGAAATGTATGATGAGATAAAAGAAATTATTCAGGTAGTGAAGGGAGACGAAAATTTAATAGTCATGGGTGACTGGAATTCGAGAGTAGGAAAAGGGGGAGAAGGAAACATAGTAGGTGAATATGGATTGGGGGGAAGAAATGAAAGAGGAAGCCGTCTGGTAGAATTTTGCACAGAGCATAACTTAATCATAGCTAACACTTGCTTCAGGAATCATAAAAGAAGGTTGTATACATGGAAGAATCCTGGAGATACCAGAAGATATCAGATAGATTATATAATGGTAAGACAGAGATTTAGGAGCCAGGTTTTAAATTGTAAGACATTTCCAGGGGCAGATGTGGACCACAATGTATTGGTTATGAGCTGTACATTAAACTAAAGAAACTACAAAAAGGTGTTAATTTAAGGAGATGGGACCTAGATAAACTGACTAAACCAGAGGTTGTACAGAGTTTCAGGGAAAGCGTAAGGGAACAATTGACAGGAATGGGGGAAAGAAATACAGTAGAAGAAGAATGGGTAGCTCTGAGGGATGAAGTAGTGAAGGCAGCAGACGATCACGTAGGTAAAAAGACGAGGGCTAATAAAAATCCTCGGGTAACAGAAGAAATATTGAATTTAATTGATGAAAGGAGAAAATATAAAAATGCAGTAAATGAAGCAGGCAAAAAGGAATACAAACGTCTCAAAAATGAGATCGACAGGAAGTGCAAAATGGCTAAGCAGGGATGGCTAGAGGACAAATGTAAGGATGTAGAGGCTTATCTCACTAGGGGTAAGATAGATACTGCCTACAGGAAACTTAAAAAGACCTTTGGAGAGAAGAGAAGCACTTGTATGAATATCAAGAGCTCAGATGGAAACCCAATTCTAAGCAAAGAAGGGAAGGCAGAAAGGTGGAAGGAGTATATAGAGGGTTTATACAAGGGCGATGTACTTGAGGACAATATTATGGAAATGGAAGAGGATGTAGATGAAGACGAAATGGGAAATAAGATACTGCGTGAAGAGTTTGACGGAGCACTGAAAGACCGAAGTCGAAACAAGGCCCCGGGAGTAGACAACATTCCATTAGAACTACTGATGGCCTTGAGAGAGCCAGTCGTGACAAAACTCTACCATCTGGTGAGCAAGATGTATGAGACAGGCGAAATACCCTCAGACGTCAAGAAGAATATAATAATTCCAATCCCAAAGAAAGCAGGTGTTGACAGATGTGAAAATTACCGAACTATCAGTTTAATAAGCCACGGCTGCAAAATACTAACACGAATTCTTTACAGACGAATGGAAAAACTGGTAGAAGCGGACCACGGGGAAGATCAGTTTGGATTCCGTAGAAATGTTGGAACACGTGAGGCAATACTAACCCTACGACTTATCTTAGAAGAAAGATTAAGAAAAGGCAAACCTACGTTTCTAGCATTTGTAGACTTAGAGAAAGCTTTTGACAATGTTAACTGGAATACCCTCTTTCAAATTCTGAAGGTGGCAGGGATAAAATACAGGGAGCGGAAGGCTATTTACAATTTGTACAGAAACCAGATGGCAGTTATAAGAGTTGAGGGACATGAAAGGGAAGCAGTGGTTGGGGAGGGAGTGAGACAGGGTTGTAGCCTCTCCCCGATGTTATTCGATGTGTATATTGAGCAAGCAGTAAAGGAAACAAAAGAAAAATACGGAGTAGGTATTAAAATTCATGGAGAAGAAATAAAAACTTTGAGGTTTGCCGATGACATTGTAATTCTGTCAGAGACAGCAAAGGACTTGGAAGAGCAGTTGAACGGAATGGACAATGTCATGAAAGGAGGATACAAGATCAACATCAACAAAGCAAAACGAGGATAATGGAATGTAGTCGAATTAAGTCGGGTGATGCTGAGGGAATTAGATTAGGAAATGAGACACTTAAAGTAGTAAAGGAGTTTTGCTATTTACGGAGTAAAATAACTGATGATGGTCGAAGTAGAGAGGATGTAAAATGTAGACTGGCAATGGCAAGGAAAGCGTTTCTGAAGAAGAGAAATTTGTTAACATCGAGTATAGATTTAAGTGTCAGGAAGTCGTTTCTGAAAGTATTTGTATGGAGTGTAGCTATGTATGGAAGTGAAACATGGGCGATAAATACTTTGGACAAGAAGAGAATAGAAGCTTTCGAAATGTGGTGCGACAGAAGAGTGCAGAAGATTAGATGGGTAGATCACATAACTAACGAGGAGGTATTGAATAGAATTGGGGAGAAGAGGAGTTTGTGGCACAACTTGACAAAAAGAAGGGACCGGTTGGTAGGACATGTTTTGAGGCATCAAGGGATCACAAATTTAGCATTGGAGGGCAGCGTGGAGGGTAAAAATCGTAGAGGGAGACCAAGAGATGAATACACTAAGCAGATTCAGAAGGATGTAGGTTGCAGTAAGTACTGGGAGATGAAGAAGCTTGCACAGGATAGAGTAGCATGGAGAGCTGCATCAAACCAGTATCAGGACTGAAGACCACAACAACAACATTACGTTCTTTTCAGAAAATTCATAGTTGATGATTATACAATAAATTTTTTTCTTCCCCTAGATTGCGTATATTTCCTATGTTATATGTATGTCCTGGTGGAGCTCAAGCAAAATAACGTGCCACCGACACAGAAACGCATTCTCGTCTCAAACGTTGGGCGAGTAGATTCCGTTGTTCCGAAGGGCCTTGGTCGCCTGACTGAGATTCATTGGAAGAATCCTATGGAAATGCAATCCGAAAACAAAGGAAGTAGGTTACAGTACACTTGTTCGCCCGCTACTTGAATACTGTTAACCGGTGTGGGATCCATCCCAGATGGGGTTGGTAGAGGAGACAGAGAAGATCCAACGGAGAGCAGCGCGCTTCGTTACAGAATCATTTAGTAATCGCGAAAGCGTTACGGAGATGATAGAAAAACTCCAGTGGAAGACTCTGCAAGAGAGACGCTCAGTAGCTCGGTACGGGCGTTTTTTGAAGTTTTGAAAACATACCTTCACCGAGGAGTCAAGCAGTATATTGCTTCGTCCTACGTATATCTCGCGAAGAGAGCACGAGGATAAAATAAGAGAGATTAGAGCCCACACAGAGGCATACCGACAATCTTTCTTTCCACGAACAATACGAGACTGGAATAGGAGGGAGAACCGATAGAGGTACTGAAAGTACCCTCCGCCACACACCGTAAGGTGGCTTGCGGAGTATGGATGTAGATGTAGATGTAGATAAATGTTCTTTATTTTACCATGCCAGTATCGTAAAAAACGACATTGTCCGTAAAGCTACATTTTTTACCCCTCTTATTTTATGACATTTCCTTTTGGCAGTGCTTGGTCAGTCTCGTTTTGGAAGATCCTTTGTTTGTGTGACTTGCTTTTTCGGTACTATAGTGGGAAAGTCAGAAACTATTGACTTCGAACGTCTAATGTGAAATTTCATGATGATGATACAAAGTTTCAGAGAGGTATCAATTTGAAGTGAGAGACCCTAGTCCGGAAACGAACGAGTCGAAAGGCACTGCTGAAGTTCCGCCTTAGACTCTCCCAACGTTCATACTAAGGGCCCCAACTTCCGAACCCTGATCACAACGTACAAAATGCCCTCTGAATACTACCCAGTATCCTCAGACATTTTCCCCTGTTGATGGACTAGTAGCGGCGTATGTTAGTTGATGTCAAAGATACCAGAATTTATCCGTGGTGTCGTTTGAACATTGTCACAGGCAGCGAGACTTCTTGCCAGGAGATCCTGTTCACTCTCGAGAGGCGTCTCGTACAAAATAATTCTCACGTGGCTCACAATAAGAAATGACCTCGCGTGAGATCAGGCGAACGTGCCTGCCACGAAGTATGACCTCCTCTGCCTAACCGCTTTTCAGAGAATGCCTGATCCAAGTGCCGTCAGACTTCAATCCAAAGTGAGATGGGGCTTCATCATGTTGCCACTATATCCGTTGATGAATAACATATGGAATATGTTCAAGAAACCTATGTAATAGGTCTCTGACAAACACTGTCTACAGTGGTGCATTTAAGTGGGCAGGAAGAAGAAACAGGTCTAGTATGTAATCATTGACCACGCCTGCCCAGATGTTGACTGACAATCTGTGCTGATAGCTCTTCACAGCTGTAGCTTGTGGATCCTCATCGACCCAAATATGAGTATTCCGACTATTTACCATCCTGTCTCTAGTGAAACAGGTTTCGTACACTAGAAAGGGGATCTACTGTCAGGTTCTGCAAGCAACATTGGCGGAATACTACACGAAGTCCGATGTCAACAGGAGTGAAAGCTTGCACTTTATGTGCATGGTGGGGTTGTAGTAAATCGAAAATTCTTTGTGATATAATGTATCATGCAAATAACCAAGGAGATCGCCCCAAGTTGGGCGCCAGGAAAGTAGTGAATTGGGAATTCTTTGAGCTCTTTCCGAAATTGATATTCAGAGTACTAATTATTTTGCCCCATGTTGTAAGCTAATAATCAAGTGACATCAGTAGCTACACTACTGGCCGTTAAAATTGCTACACCACGAAGATGACGTGCTATAGATGCGGAATTTAACCAACAGGAAGAAGGAGCTGTGATATGCAAATGATTAGCGTTTCAGAGCATTCACACAAGGCTGGCGCCGGTGGCGGCACCTACATCGTGCTGACATGAGGAAAGTTTCCAACCGGTTTCTCATACACAAACAGCAGTTGACCGGCGTCACTACTCTTGATGAACTGTGTTATCGTGTTGAAGCTACATGGGCAGCTTTACCTGTACACGTCAACCAAGCTCTGCTTGACTCAATGGCGTATCGAGGCCGTTATGACGGCCAGAGGTGGTTGTTCTGGGTACTGATTTCTCAGGATCTATGCACCCAAATTGCGTGAAAATGCAGTCACATGCCAGTTCTAGTATAATATATTTGTCCAATGAATACCCGTTTATCATCTGCATTTCTTTTTGGTGTAACAATTTTAATGGCCAGTAGTGTATTTTGCAGGATGGCGCCGGTCGCCCGCAGCACCTGTTGTCGCCGTCTTCGTCGAGCTGGCGCACGGCGATGGGCGGGTCGCGGGGCTCGCGCTCCTGCAGCACGCCGCGCAGGCGCACCAGCGACTCGTCGTTCTGGAAGAGCACCGTGTAGGAGCGCCACTTCAGCTCGTGCAGCACGTCCACCAGCGCCTGCGCAACACGCAGCTCCGTGTCAGCGTGAACGTCGTGAGGTAACACAACATATACACTCTGCAAACCCTTTTTAAGTGCATAGCAACGAGTATTTTACATTGCACCACTTACTTAATGACTGCTTCAGTTCCATTCAAGTACGGAGCGCGGCAAGATTGATTGCCTAAACGCCTCTTTGCACGCTGCACTTAATCTTGTCTTCGAAATTCCGATGGAAGCAATACTTAGGAGGTTCCACTGCGTTCCTATAAAGTGTCTGCAATTTCAGATTTTTCACCATCTCAGTGACGCTCTTCAAAGTGTCGAACAAACCTATGACCACCCGTGCTGCCATTGTATACGCTCAGTATTACCTGTTAGTCCGATATGATACAAACGTGAGGAATATTCTAGGGTGAGATACACTTAACTATGGGCATATATCGGTTATACCATTTTACAGAAATGTGGAACACGTTTTGTGACCGCGTATCTAATTTCCTAACCAGGGGAAGGACTAGACACAGCGAACCAATTCGGCCAATTTGGCATATCACTTGTGTACAACTGAAAATGAAGGACTCTATGATATCTTGGCTCGCCCTCCACCCCGTACCCCCATGTTGAGAAAACCACCCCCCAAAGTTATTTACGCACAATCGTCAGAAGCGATAGATAATTGACAACTGACAATTTTTCATCATCTTATATGGGGTCGACAAAGGTATATTTTCCTACATATAGAGTTAAGAAACTTTTACGACTGCCCCTTATGTTCCCGTAAGGTAAGCACCCTTCAAAAATGGTTCAAATGGCTCTGGGCACTATGGGACTTAACATTGGATGTCATCAGTCCCCTAGAACTTAGAACCACATAAACCTAACTAACCTAAGGGTAGCACACACATCCATCCCCGAAGCAGGATTCGAACCTGCGACCGTAGCAGTCGCGCGGTTCCGGACTGAAACGCCTAGAACAGCTCGGCCACCGCGGCCGGCTAAGCACCGCACCCTTCAGGATAAGCGGTGCTGGCGTAGGGACCAAGGCATCTGGCAGCGGAGCCGAGAAAACGTTTTAGATTCCCAGACGCATTCAGCATTACACAAGCGTCAATCGTAATAGTTTGTTTTCTCGGTTCCTAGGAAAATATTCGTTCATGCACCCCATATACGATGATGAAAATTGCTCGGATTTCAATTACCTATCGATTACGCCAATTTTGAGTCGATTGAGCGTCATGAAATTTAGGGGTCGTTTTCTGAAAAACGGAATGGTGTTGAGCCAAAACTTCAGCACCATACATGACGTTTTAATTTATGACTTCTTTACTGCCGTCTCTATTCGCAACACAGTTAGTAGACAGTATCGACTTGTAGCAATGAATGTAGCAGCAAAATTATATCATTCTACGTCACATAGTTCGGGAGATACGACATCTTAGACATTCTCATGTGTGAAAACTAGCTTCTGCTTGCAATGGAGAGCGGTAAAACATCAGTATCAGGGATGGCGTTTTAATTTATTAGTTCTTTACTACTACCTCTATTCGCAACAAACTTTGCAGACACATCTACATATACCGATGAATGTATCTGCAAAATTATATTATTGTACGACATAGGAGATTTGACGTCATAAGCATTGAAATGCGTGAACAACTATCTTTTTCTTAAAATGGAGCGCCAATTACCCAGACTATATCAGCCAATGCTTTAACGAGAACACTTAGCAACTTCCAACAAAATTAAGAAATATTTTTAACCCTTTTGCAATTTTTTTCTTGCTTATACGCTTAAGATAAAACGTTTAACACGTTAACTAATTTGCAAATAGTAATCAGACTTTTCAGGCTGTTTTATACAAGTGAGGTTTACTAGTTATTTCCTAACTTGAGAACGAAAATATTAAAATTAATGTGGTTCGAGCAGACGAGGATCTTGCGAAATTCAGCTCGATCTGATCGTCCGTGAGACCCAGAACGCTGTAGAAAACTGCTCCCAGATTGATTCCGTGATTCTAGAATGATGGAAGGCATTCGATACAGTTCTGCGCTGTCGCTTAGTGGATAAAACACGAACTTACCGTCTATCGGACTAGATGTGTTATTGGTTTCAGGACTTATTTCCAGGTATAACGTTTTAACGTGATGAAATCTACTAATTTTGAGATAATTGTTGGTGTAACCAAGGGAGAGTTACAGAGCCGTTATTACGTACAATTAATTCAATAACCTTCTGGATAATGTCGGGACTTTCTGGAGGCTTTGAACAACTAAAGTGGAAATTAGGGGAAACAAGCGCTTTCGATAGCTAGTGACACGAATAAGTACAAGCGTGGGTTTGGGGAACTCTTGTTTGTGCAGCTATGGCAGGAAGACAGTAGTAGGCACATCGGAATGTTCATAGTTTGCAAAGGAGTTCACGAGGCAAATACACGACACCGCTCGCAGGCTAGAAGGCAGGGCAGCTCAGGGCACCGACGTGCTGTGAAGAACCCATACGTTGCACTTACTACAGCGCCTAGTGACCTGTGTGTAGGGGCCGAAGTGACCTGGCGAAAGCTGACGTTGTAATTACCAAAGCTTTTTGGTAATTCTTTGTCTTCTCCAGAGAAACTACGTCAGAGGTGTAAGGAAAAGACGCATAAATAAGAGAGCCCGGAGGCTCAAAGCGAACACTCCTGTCGCCATTTTGTATGCGTCTAGAACCGGAGAGAATGGCGATTGTTTAAATTGCAGCCCAACCACGAAGACCTCTTGGTGATGGATATCGGCCGCCAATCGGCCCGCTGAAGCTACCTCCAACATCCGCTGCATGGGAGCGTCATTAGTGTGGCGCGCCGCGTCGCACCTTGGAGCTACACCAGCCCGAGGAGCGAGAGGGCTGCCACCACCTTTTCCTTTGGTGGCTTCGTCCGGTGGACTGCAAGCTGCCGTCTGCAGAAGCGGGGTCGGGGAGCGATCTAGCGGCCTCCCGGATGCAGAGCTGTCTGCGCGAACTGAACTGAGCTGCCCTGGGCTGATGGCCGGAGCTGCTGAGGCTCACTACAACGACGGCGGTCTGCCGCTACCCTTCGGCGCTCTACATGGGGTCCACGAATCGCGCCTGAGGGAGCAGTCAGCGGTGTACCGGGCAGCTAATGCATGCGGCGACCACTTGCCTTGGCGCGAGTAGGAGCGCAATGTCCGCAAGGCTGGGCAGCCGGACACCAGAGCTGCAGATTCCGGCATTTGGCGTTGACGCTGACCCAGGCTGCGTGGCTCCATCGCTGTGTGTCTTCGATGTAATAAAGTCAGTGACACACTCGCCTGTGTTTTTCTGCACGCTTCGGCGTTAGCCATCCTTCGAGTGCTCTCCCTACCACTGAACTACAAACTCAAATCTAATGAGGCATCCTGCATGTTCTTGCAGCAGCCATAATGTTATATAACTGCATATACAAAATTTTGATATTTTTATAGTTATGTAATTTGTTAGTAAAATGTTGTAGCAATATACAATCCATAACCCAGAATTTGAACATTATCAAATAATCAGTTTCTTCAACAAACGTTTTTACAAGGCTTTACAATCTCGTAAATTTAAATATATTGAGTTAATATTGATAGAGTGCATATTTTGGTATAAAAAAGTTAATGCAGAAGTATTATATAAAGTTCTATAATTTTCGAATGTTTGAAGGAAAAATAATTTTGACTAAGGTTTCATTTAGAGAATGATTCTGATGTGCCACGATTCAAAAGAATGATCTCACTGAAAAGGGTACAGCGATGACAGAGCGGACAGTTCAAAGGGTAAAGACTACTTAAAGTTAGATATGCAAAATTGCAGGTTAAAGACTACTTAAAGTTAGATATTCAAAATTGCACCAATTACATTTATGAAGACACAGAATAAAAATTAAATTAAATGTTCCTGTAACAAGTGTAACGCCGCGAGTCAAACCGCAATAGCATTTTATTGCAGTAAGCTACCTTGCAGTACGGGCTCGTAGCTTTGGAGTCGGTGGCAGTGACAGCCGCTTGTATCTCGGCGTGATCCACTCGCACCTTTCGCTAGCACGACCGTGGGAAGCGCTTACTTGTGTCAGTTCCAGGGACAGAATATTCAAACCCTTAAGAATCTAAATAAACTATTCTAAATCTTATTCAATTTCGAAAAAACTTTATACTTAGCCTTTTGTTATAAAAAAAAAAAAGCTGCAGGCCGGAGTGGCCGAGCGGTTCTAAGCGCTCAAGTCTGGAACCGCGCTACCGCTACGGCCGCAGGTTCGAATCCTGCCTCGGCTATCGATGTGTGTGATGTCCTTAGGTTAGTTAGGTTTAAGTAGTTCTAAGTTCTAAGGGACTGAACACCTCAGATGTTAAGTCCCATTGTGCTCAGAGCGATTTTTATAAAAAAGCTGGTTGCAAAATCTCATCTTTCTGGCTGGGATACTTTCAAAGTTAGAGAAAATTACCAAAATACAAAAAACCGATGTTAGTAAGATTAAAGTCAGTTCAGATACATAACAGTTTGTCCTTTGCTATCAGGTGGAATCATTACTGAAGTTCACAAAATGTTAGGTCAGATGTTTGAATTTTTATACTTAAATAACGTTCACTATTTTTCGTTTTCTTAATAGAGAATTCAGTAAGAATTAATATTCATTTAATAACTATTTGTTTTGTTGTGTAAATAAATGAGAGTAAACGAGAGTGCGTATGCAGGACATACGTAAAGATTCAATATTATCTCCTCTTAAACATTATGTAACTTAATCATGGAAAAGTATGCAACAAGCTGTTGCAACGAAAGCTGTAATTCCCCTTACATGCTGATGAAGTGTGTCCAAGTGTGCTTGTTTTTGTAAGAAGGCAGTCAAAATAGTCATTTGTGGAGTAATGTTTTTCTAAAGTTATTTCAAGATTAGTTTTCGTTGGTTTGGTTTGGTGGAACAGTTTATTAATATTTGCAGCATAGCATGATGTAAATGCATCTGCGAATGTTGATTGGTGTAAAACAGTTTAGGCGTGAATATAATCTTGAAAGATTGATCTGATAGGCTGTTCGTTTGATCAACCAATCAGAGTGAAGTCTTTCCCACGCTCTAGCAAGTAGTATACGCGCTGTGAGCAACGGCATTGAGGCAGTCGTAGTCTCGCTGTGGGACGCGCAGGCCATGTTGAACGTGTCCGAAAAAGTTATATGTAAAATGAAGAAGGTACTGTTGTTTCACGTTCGGTTTACATCGCCATGAAAGCAGATGCATTTACGGACAGATTGTGAAAATTTGAGCTTTGTGAAGGAATTAGTTGGAGAGATAAACGCGTGTGAACTCTCTGCGTTTGCGAAGAATTCCCCGTGGCATATTTCGTAATTGTTTACGGAATAGTTGGCGAGCAACGTCTTTCAAAGAAATCCACTGAAAAGGACCGAATGTAAAATTCATGTTGTAGCTGAGTATAAACTGTGAAAATTGCGTAACAATTCGGGTTGAACTTCGGTACATTTCTGGCTGGCTTGCATGTGTACCACATGGTATGACCTGTGAGATGAGGACAGTGATATTAGCTGTTAATTTTAAATGCGGGCTGATGGCACCTATTTGATTTGGCACCAAAAGCAAATAAAGAACTATTTGCCGAATTTTGACATTTTTCTTAGAAATGAAACAATCGCCCTCCACCCTAAAATTTTTATAAGATATTTACATGACATTTAGCTACAGAGTTAATACAGACTGTGATAACGTAAGTACTGGCGATGTTTTTCTTCAACGCTGTGTGGCGAGAGGCCGCTTTTAGGGCGCAGATGCAGGTGCACTGGCAGTTTAGTTGGGGTCGTTCTGTTACGAGGTCTGCACCGGATCGCACCGAAGCTATATATACAGTCCCGCCGCTCATTGTCATTTTGTCAATTGTGTATGTGCCGCAGTCGAACTCTGTGCCAGACTCGCAGTGGACTACGTAATGCAGTTAGTAGGAATTGCAAAACTCAGCCTTGGACGGTTGTTTGTCGAGAAACATTAATGTCGCACTTGATTCGAATTGATTAAAATTCTACTTTAGTGTGATTTGCAAGTTGTTAATTGCTTCATCATTTTCGGTCTGGCAGGTTTTTGTGCGCCGCCCATATTCTGCATCCGTGTGGTGAGTGGAGCATTAAGACTTTTCACTTTTAGGAGAGCTAATCTGTGTGTTGAATTACCTGTACATTGTGTTTCAGAAGAGGAATTTTTAAATCGTGGAGATTTGAGAAGATTTAGATTCTGAACTGTGTTGGTTCTCTGGAGTGTATTAAAATTTATGTGGTCTGTTTACAAGCTGTGTGTGTGTGTGAAACCACAGATTTTTGAATAAAAGTACTTAACACAAACAGTAAACATTAAATTTTTGTAGTTACATCCTCAGTCCCTCAAAGTAATTAGTAGAAGTTTATTTTTCAGCCACGGTGAGATAAAATGTGGTAAATTGCGAGTAACTCGGTTCAGGCTATTTTCACGTTGCTCATGTCAACATTTTATAGGGCCTTGTGGTTTGGGTGAACACCATGCTAAGAGCAAATATAGAATGACAACACGAAACAATTTGTAGGAAAACAAAATGCCACGCTGAAATTCATTCGGATAGTTAGAAGTAAATAATGGCTTAAAAAGCACCCACTCGACCAACTGCTGAGTATTATTGAACGAATATTTCTTGAACGCGACTGCCAACAGGTGTTAGGTATTTTATGAAATTCATGACAGGCAGCTGTGTATATGCCCTTTATTATCACTACCGGTTTTAGTTAATGACCATCATTGCAACATTAAAGTTTATGTATTATGTACTTATCATGCCGTGTGCTATCAGTATGGCAGTGTTATTAATACAAATCCATCAGAAGTGCTGCACATCAAAAGAACAAACAGGCATCTGTACTCAAGACATGGTATTTTCTGTATCTGTATTAATAACATTGCCATATAAATATGACAAAGCAAAAATATACACTATATGATCTATAATAGTGTGATGATGCTTGTTATCCGAAAGTGATAGTGATGATAAAGCATGTATAGATAGCTATGTGCCGTGAATGCCAAAAAATACACTCAGGTGACAAAAGTCATGTGGTACTAATAATATCTCGTCGTACCACCTTTCGCCCTGCGTAGTGCATTCACTCAGCAAGTCGATGTAAGTCCCCTGCAAAAATATTGAGCCATGCTGCCGCTATAGCCGTTGATAATTGCGAAAGTGTTGTCGATGCAGGATTTTGTACACGAAATGACCTCTCAATTATGTCCCATAAATATTCGATGGGATTCATGTCAGGAGATCTGAGTGGCCAAATCATTAGCTCGAATTGTCCAGAATGTTCTTCAAGCGGGTGACATGGCCCATTGTCATGCATGAAAATTACATCGTTGTCTGGCAGCAGGTGGTTCAAAAAATGGATCAAATGGCTCTAAGCACTATGGGACTTACAATCTGCGGTCATCAGTCCCCTAGACTTAGAACTAAATTGTTGTTGTGGTGGTCTTCAGTCATGAGAATGGTTTGATGCAGCTCTCCATGTTACTCTATCCTGTGCAAGCTGCTTCATGTTCCAGTACGTACCGCAGCCTACATCCTTATGAATCTGCTTAGTGTATTCATCTCTTGGTCTACGATTTTTACCATACACGCTGTCCTCTGTGGTGTCACCGCCAGACACCACACTTGCTAGGTAGTAGCCTTTAAATCGGCCGCGGTCCGTTAGTATACGTCGGACCCGCGTGTCGCCACTGTCAGTGATTGCAGACCGAGCGCCGCCACACGGCAGGTCTAGAGAGACTTCCTAGCACTCGCCCCAGTTGTACAGCCGACTTTGCTAGCAATGGTTCACTGACAAATTACGTTCTCATTTGCCGAGACGATAGTTAGCATAGTCTTCAGCTACGTCATTTGCCACGACCTAGCAAGGCGCCATTATCAATTGCTATTTATCTTGTGATGCATGTACCGTCAGACCGATATTCACCAATTATGGATTACAGTTACGTATTCCAACAGCTACGTACTTTATTTGCTAGACTCAAATCCTTTAACTGTTCCAGACCTCACGCCAACCTGGTTAGCTTAAACGCGTGCCTTTCGGCTACCCATCACTGTGGATAGACTGTCTTGCCAGTCCACAACATCCTCCAATACTGAACTGGTGATCCCTTGATGCGCCAGAACATGTCCTACCAACCGATCCCTTCTTCTAGTCAGGTTGTGCCACAAACTCCTCTTCTCCCCAATTCTATTCAATACGTCCTCATTAGTTATGTGATGTACACATCTAATCTTCAGCATTCTTCTGTAGCACCACATTTCGAAAGCTTCTATTCTCTTCTTGTCTAAACTATTTATCGTCCATGTTTCACTTCCATACATGGCTACACCCCATACAAATACTTTCAGAAACGACTTCCTGACACTTAAATCAATACTGGATCATAACAAATTTCTCTTCTTCAGAAACGCTTTCCTTGCCATTACCAGTCTAAATTTATATCCTCTCTACTTCGACCATCATCAGTTATTTTGCTCCCCAAATAGCAAAACTCATTTACTACTTTAAGTGTCTCATTTTCTAATCCAATTCCCTCAGCATCACCCGACTTAATTCGACTACATTCCATTATTCTCGTTTTGCTTTTGTTGATGTTCATCCTATACCCTCCTTTCAAGACACTGTCCATCCCGTTCAACTGCTGTTCCAAGTCCTTTGCTGTCTCTGACAGAATTACAATGTTATCGGCGAACCTTAAAAGTTTTAATTTCTTCTCCATGGATTTTAATACCTACTCCGAATTTTTCTTTTGTTTCCTTTACTGCTTGATCAGTATTCAGATTGAACTACGTAAACCTAACTAACCTACGGACATCACACACATCCATGCCCAAGGCAGGATTCGAACTTGCGACTGTAGCAGCAGGGCGGTTCCGGACCAGCAGGTGGTATCCAAGTAGCCGAACACGACTATTTCTAGTCAATGACCGGTTCAGCTGGACCAGAGGACTCCATTCCATATGAACACAGCCCATCACCATTTTGGAGCTACCACCAGCTTGCACAGTGTCTTGTTGACAATATAGGTAAACGGCTTCGTGGGGTCTGGATCATTCTCGAATCCTACTATCAGCTCTTATCAACTAAATTGGGATATCTGACCACGCCACAGTCTTCCAGTCATCTAGTGTCCAAGTGATATGGTCACGAACCCAGCACAGGCGCTGCAGGCGATGTCGTGCTGTTTTCAAAGGCACTCGCGTCGATCTTATGTTGCCTTAGCCCATTAACCCCAAATTTCACCTCATGCGCTGTCGGATGTTGTGTCTAGACAAGACAGCCTAGACACAATGAGAGGAAGCCGAAAGGCACGTGCTAAGCTAAAGCAGGATGGCGTGAGGTCTGAAACAGGATACGTAATGAATGCTATAAAGAAAAGTACGTAGCTTCTGGAATACTTAACTTTAATCCATCCTTTTAGTACATCGGGAGATTGCGGCGATACAAGTGAGACTCTTTAGATACATGCAATGTTACTAATGGCGCCTTGCTAGGTCGTAGCCATTGACTTAGCTGAAGGCTATTCTAACTATCTGCTCTGCAAATGAGCGAGGCTTCGTCCATGTAGTCGCTAGCAAAGTCGTCCGTACAACTGGGGCGAGTGCTAGTCCGTATCTCGAGACCTGCCTTGTGGTGGCGCTCGGTCTGCGATCCCTGACAGTGGCGACACGCGGGTCCGACATGTACTAATGGACCGCGGCCGATTTAAAGCTACCACCTAGCAAGTGTGGTGTCTGGCGGTGACACCACATCGGATACGTTCGTTGTAGGTCTCACATTGGTTTCTGCCGTTATTTCACCCAGTGTTACTTTTGTGTGTTAGCGCTGATAACTCTATGCAAACGCCGCTGCTTTCGGTTGTTAAGTGAAGGCCGTCGGGCACTGTGTTGTCCCTGGTGAGAGGCAATAGAAGAAATTTGATGTGCTCAACAGCTATTGACACTGTGAATCTCGGAATATTGAATTCCATTAAGATTTCCAAAATGAATGTCCTAAGGGTCTAGCTCCAACTACCGTTTTGCGTTCAGATCTGTTTATTCCCGTCGTGTGGCTATAATTGCGTCGGGAACCTTTTCACATGAATCACCTGAGTACACATGGCTGCTCTGCCAGTAGACTGCCATTTTGCACCTTGTGTATGCCTTACTGCCGGCATCTGTGAGCCGACCGATGTGGCCGAGCGGTTCTAGTCACTTCAGTCCGGAACCGCGCGGCTGAAAATGTTTCGCAAGAATCAATAAGTAATGTACAAAAAGATTCACGTAGATTGTCTTATTAGTTTTTCTCAAAAGAAAATCGTTATAATCGCTTATTTCATAGGCTAACTGAGGAGAATGGACCCTTAAATGCATCAGTGGGGTGCGACAGTTCCGTATGACAACATGAATATGAAATACGCCACTAGCTGGTTTGATGTTCCCTGCAGCAAAATACCAAAGTCTAAATACTGTAATTTGTTTGAAACTACTTATCGGATTTATGAGAGTGAACCACTTTGCAATTTGTCTTTTTTATGTCCACCACATTAGCAGCAGAAGTTACTGTGATTCTCTGTATGTCCATGTTTTCACAGATGGTTGTGGAAACTCGGCTGTTCAGTACAGAATGAAGAATCAAAACGCCTCTCAGTCGTTAAAATTTTAAAATTGTTATTTTGTTGGGCTACCAGTTTCGGCGATACATTACGCCGTCTTCATGCCACTCGACTGGCTTACTTGTAGGGAACTTCTACATCTACATCTATATCTATATTCCGAAATCCACCTGACAGTGTGTGGCGGAGGGTGCTTTGAATACCTCTATCGGTTGTCCCTTCTGTTCCAGTCTCGTATTGTTCGTGCAAAAATTTCCAGCTTTCCACCTGTGATCCAGTCGAAATAGGGGGCAGTATCCGTAGATTTTTGAGACAGTGATCGCTCTGAACATCACCTGCAGATGGCTGGTCCCTATCTGGACTGGAGCAAAGGTAAGAATCTCCCTGAAAGTCTGTTAAGGGACCTGAGGACGGGATAATTATCGGCGAAACGGTAGCCAATAAAATAACAATTTGGAACTTTAGACGGCTGAAAGGTGTTCGATTTGATATTCTGTTCAGTGATTCTGTCGAAGAAAGACTTTGATGCTGATACGCCTAATTAATGACTAATTAATATTTGTATGGCAATGGACTATACGTCGATTAGAGTGTGATTTTTTTCACTCCGGCTATATGATAATAGTATTAGGATGCCTTGAAGGCGCCAATGCAATGCAGAGAGGTAGTGGCTGACCTGTGAGATGAAGTCAGCGTGCGGATGCAGGTTGAACTGGTAGGAGGCGATGGGCGGCGGGTAGGGGTCCCAGTTGACGATGATCTGCGGGATCTCCAGCCGGTCGCACATGGAGCGCACCACGTCCGTGGAGGCGCTCTGCCGGGGACCCACCACGCCCGCCACGCCCTCCTCCACCAGGCTGCAGGCTGTGCGGGGTACAGTAGTCAGCGAGGCGATCACCACTCATTATACATCACAGTGTCTCGTACTGTGGCAGAAAGTCACGGCCTACTTCAGTAAAAATGTGTTGTTAGGAAACAGTTAATACATTACAATTTAAGAAAACTTGTTATGTATACAGGGTGGTCCATTGATCGTGACCGGGCCAAATATCTCACGAAATAAGCGTCAAACGAAAAAAACTACATAGAACGAAACTTGTCTAGCTTGAAGGGGGAAACCAGATGGCGCTATGGTTGGCCCTCTAGATGGCGGTGCCATAGGTCAAACGGATATAAACTGCGTTTATTTTAATAGGAACCCCAATTTTTTATTACATGTTCGTGTAGTACGTAAAGAAATATGAATGTTTTAGTTGGGTCACTTTGTTCGCTTTGTGATAGATGGCGTTGTAATAGTCACAAACATATAGCTCACAATTTTAGACGAACAGTAGGTTTTTTAAATTAAAATACAGAACGTAGGTACATTTGAACATTTCGGTTCTTCCAATGTGACACGTGTACCTTTGTGAACTTATCATTTCTGAGAACGCATGCTGTTACAGCGTGATTACCTGTAAATACCACAATAATACAATAAATGCTCAAAATGATGTCCGTCAACCTCAATGCATTTGGCAATACATGTAACGACATTCCTCTCAACAGCGAGTAGTCCGCCTTCCGTAATGTTCTCACATGCATTGACAATGCGCTGACGCATGTTGTCAGGCGTTGTCGGTGGATCATGATAGCAAATATCCTTCAACTTTCCCCACAGAAAGAAATCCGGGGACGTCAGATCCTGTGAACGTGCGCGCCATGGTATGGTGCTTCGGCGACCAATCCACCTGTCATGAAATATGCTATTCAATACCGCTTCAACCGCACGCGAGCTATCTGCCGGACATCCATCATGTTGGAAGTACATAGCCATTCTCTCAAGCAGTGAAACATTTTGTAATAACATCGGTAGAACATTACGTACGAAATCAGCATACACTGCACCATTTAGATTGCCATCGACAAAATAGCGGCCAATTATCTTTCCTCCCATAATGCCGTACCATACATTAACCCGCCAAGGTCGCTGATGTTCCACTTGTCGCAGCCATCGTGGATTTTCCGTTTTCCAGTAGTGCATATTATGCCGGTTTACGTTACCGCTGTTGGTGAAAAACGCTTCGTCGCTAAATAGAACGCCTGCAAAAAATCTGTCATCGTCCCGTAATTTCTCTTGTTCGAAATCGTTCAAATGGCTCTGAGCACTACGGGACTTAACATTTGAGGTCATCAGTCCCCTAGAACTTAGAACTACTTAAACCTAACTAACCTAAGGACATCACACACATCCCTGTCCGAGGCAGGATTCGAGCCTGCGATCGTACCAGTCGCGCGGTTCCCGGCTGTAGCGCCTAGAACCGCTCGGCCACCCCGGCCAGCAATTCTCTTGTGCCCAGTGGCAGAAATGTACATGACGTTCAAAGTTGTCGCCATGCAGTTCCTGGTACGGGTGCAATCGATGTTGATGTAGCATTCTCAACACCGACGCTTTTGAGATTCCCGATTCTGTCGGCAATTTGTCTGGTACCGATGTGCGGATTAGACAGCAGCTAAAACACCTACTTCGGCATAATCATTTGTTGCAGGTCGTGGTTGAAGTTTCACTTGTGGCTGAACAGTTCTTGTTTCCTTAAATGACGCTACTATCCGGTGAACGGTCCGGACACTTGGGTGATGTCGTCCAGGATACCGAGCAGCATACATAGCACACGCCCACTGGGCATTTTGATCACAATAGCCATACATCAACACGATATCGACCGTTCCCGCAATTGGTAAACGGTCCATTTTATCACGGGTAATGTATCACGAAGCAAATACCGTCCGCACTGACGGAATGTTACATGATACCACGTACTTATAAGTTTGTGGCTATTACAGCGCCATCTATCACAAAGTGAAAAAGTGGTCCAACTAAAACATTCATATTTCTTGACGTACTACACGAATATGTAATAAAAATGGGAGTTCCTATTAAGAAAAACGCAGTTGATATCCGTTTGACCTATGGCAGCGCCATTTAGCGGGCCAACCATAGCGCCATCTGTTTCCTACTTGATGCTAGACGAGTGTCGTTCTTTGTAGTTTTTTCGTTTGACGCTTATTTCCTGAGATATTTGGCCCGGTCACTATCAATGGACCACCCTATATTCGGAATTCTTTTTAACGTGATGAGAAAAATAAAAAAGACATAAAAATGAAAAAAATGTTATGTTATTCTGATCTTCAGTTCTAAGATTGTATGATGCAGCGTACTACGATACTCAATCTTGGGCCACTCTTTTCATCTGTGATTACTACTAACAACCCAAATTCATCTGAACCTGCTCGCTATATTCAAGTCTCCCTATATAATTTTTATCCTCCTGCCACCACACCCATAGTTTCTTCTGTGACGAAAATGATGACGATTCGTTGATGACTCAGAACGTGTAGTCAACCGATCTCCTCCTTTAGTCAGATTTTTCCATAAGTGGCATTCTTTTCACAATTCTGTTCATTACTTCCTCATTATTTATTCGAACTACCCATCTAATCTTCATCATTCTTCTATAGCACCATTGCTCAATAGGTCCCACTTTCGTACAAGGCTTCACTCGAGACAAATGCATTCAGTAATTTTCTTACAGTTGCCAGTCTACATTTTATATTCTCCCTGCTTCGTCCGTCATCAGTTATTTTGTTGCCCAAATAGCAAAACTTATCTACTCTCTTTGGTGTCTCAATTCGTAATCTACTCTGCCTGAAAAACTAAACAAAAATAAAAGAGTTCCAGAAAGAGAGGAGGAGACGAGATGAAACTTCTTTGAATTTAGGGGCATGCGAGTTTATTTCAGTGATTACAAAATTGGCAGATTTACAAAGAACATTACAGTGTGAGCCCACCGATCAGTATGAAGTTGCACCTCCGTCTGGCATGGACGCATGTACTGACTCGGTTGGGAAGGGTGTCGTAAAGCTGTTGTGCGGTCTCGTGAGGCAAGCTGACACATAACTGTTGTAATGGGTCCTTGATGTCCTGGTTACTGGTTCTGGGTCAGAGCGCACACCCGAGCTGCTTCCACACATGTCATATTGAGGACTGATTTGAGGATCTTGCTGACCATAACTGTTGTAATGGGTCCTTTATGTCCTGGCTACTGGTTCTGGGTCAGAGCGCACATCCGAGCTGCTTCCACACATGTCATATTGAGGACTGATTTGAGGATCTTGCTGACCAAGAGAGTGCCTCAACATCATGCGGACAGTTCGTACACACACTTGTCATGTGTAGACGAGAATTGTCCTGCTGAAAAATGGCACGACGACACTCTCACTTGAGAGGGAGCACATGAGGACGCAAGATTTCTGTGAAGTATCGTTGTGCCGTCAGATTTACCTCGATCACTACCAGCCGTGAGCTGAAGTTATACCCAATGTCTCCCCACGCCATGGGTTCAGCAGTAACACTGCTGTACCTATCCAAAACGTTGGAAAAATGGGACCTCTTACCACGCCTTTCCATACTCGACTCGATATCATCCAGGGTAGTGCAAACCGTGATTTATCGCTGAACACAGTGCGACGCCATTTATCAGCAGTCCATACTTCCCGGACAAGGCACGACTGCAAATGCGTTGTGGTATTAATAACAACCTAAGAATGGGATGATAATTCCCTAGTCCGGCTGCTACTACCAGTGGCCCAGGATGATACAGTATGTTCCAGAAAGTCTATACGTGCTCTACGGTGACAGACGCTGATGTAAAAGGTATTATGATGTGTTCGGTGCACAATTCGACGTTCCTCCATTCTGGTTGCCAGACGTGGGCGACGGTAGTGGAGCAACAAGGACGTCCCAACAAAGTAGGCCACCCCAGACAAGGACGTAGCCCCAAATCCAAGATAGCGACCGTGACGCAAGTATGTGACGTCACGTGACGTCAGCTGATGACGCGATTGACGTCATTCACGATGGCGGTAAGATAGGTCAATTGCGCTACCTCTACTAACCTAAGAAAGTGCCACGCCCCCTGGCAGCAAGTTTGAATTTTGGAGGGAAGATAGCTCAATTGGGCTACCTCTACTAAGCTAAGAAAATTGCGGGAAAGAAAGGGCTACCACCACTAACCTCTTCCTAGGAACTGGACATAAATCTTTATTTAAACAATTACAAGCAGTACCACCATCAATTCTGTTAGCCACCCTCTAGGAAAATTTATTAGCAGAGTTGGTATGGTGTCGCCCCACTAGAGGCTGCTCATTTAATTCGAATATAATTTCTATAAATTTGTATAAATTTCTTTAGCTTTCTTTAAACGTCTATAAATTTGATTAAATTTATTATCTACCTACAGCATTAGTGTTGTGTTACCACCACAAGAGGTTGAGATATCAGTTTCCCAGTCTCTTAATATCTTTATTACATGCACTCATTCAGCTCTGGACATAAGTCTTTATTTAAACAATTACAAACAGTACAGCCATAAAGTGTGTTCGCCATCCCCCTCGAATTTCGAATTTTTTGCTGTAATAGCTTACATTAAATTCGAATATAATTTTTATAAATTTCTTTAAATTGGTTTAAATTTCCTTACATGTCTGTAAATTTGTTTAAATTTATCTACCGACAGCATTAGTTTCGTGTCACCACCATAAGAGGCTAAGATATCGATAGCCGTTCACTGAGAGGCTAAACCAGTATTCAAAACTTATTTCAATGCCACCCCTTCTCATAAAACTAAAACTGAGTATTTATTACGTACATTCGTTTAATAAATTATTGTTAGTTGTTTCTCATGGAGCTGCCATCATTATTCGAGCTGTAGTGTATCATTCCCCTTTGACCAGATAGCTGCGGCGTGCTAGAACGCCACCTCTACACAAGCATCTACTTTCAGTGGTTTGCAGTTCACTTCCTGCAACCTTTATGTTAGGCGTCAAACTTACCTGTTCAATGCAACAGCCAATTATGTAAATTAGCACTTCAGCTTGGAGCCGGAATCCAAAGACACTACAAGTTGCAAACTTTCTTTATGTAAACTAGGTTTATGGTCAAGGAAACAGTTTGTGGGGATCAAATACATGAGATACAGAAACAATTTTTAGTTATAGAAGAGTGCATTAAGAATAGGAAATAAAAGAAGAGCGGCCAAAGAAGAGCGGCACGTTTCTTCACTGGGTTATTTGGTAAGCGTGATAGCGTTACGGAGATGTTTAGCAAACTGAAGTGGCAGACTCTGCAAGAGAGGCGCCCTACATCTCGGTGTAGCTTGCTGTCCAGGTTTTGACCACACCGGTCGGCGGTTCTTAAGGTATGCATTTTAGAGTCCTTGTTAACTAGTCTTTTTTTTCGACTCTGGATATTGACAATTGCTTCTGGGACAACCTGACACATGAATTAAAATATTTGAAAGCTTAATTTACATAAAGTAATCACTGTAATTCCACAAACTGAGCTGTATGTTGAGATGAAACAAGAACCATGTAGAATTTATATACAACAAGAAGAAAATTATATAGAATACGAGTTTCTGTCAGAGAATCTAATTACAAAATAACTTACTCATAAAAATTTTTAAAAAATATTTTGAATCAGATTCACGTAATATCAACTGAATCTTTAAGAGCTCTATATTTTACAACGTAACCAGTTTAGGGAGAACATACACTACTGGCCATTAAAATAACGTCCTACAGACGCGAAATTTAACCGATAGGAAGAAGATGCTGTGATATGCAAATGATTAGCTTTTCAGAGCATTCACACAAGGTTGGCACCGGCGGCGACACCTACAACGTGCTCACATGAGGAAAGTTTCCAACCGATTTCTCATACACTAACAGCAGTTGACCGGCGTTGTCTGGTGAAACGTTGTTGTTGTGATGCCTCGTGTAAGGAGGATAAATGCGTACCATCACGTTTCCGACTTTGATAAAGGTCGGATTGTAGCCTATCGCGATTGCGGTTTATCGTATTGCGACACTGCTGCTCGCGTTGGTCGAGATCCAATGACTGTTAGCAGAACATGGAATCGGTGGGTACAGGAGGGTAATACGGAACGCCGTGTTGGATCCCACCGGCCTCGTATCACTAGCAGTCGAGATGACAGGCATCTTATCAGCATGGCTGTAATGGATCGTGCAGCCACGTGTCGATCCCTGAGTCAATAGATGGGGACGTTTGCAAGACAACAACCATCTGCACGAACAGTTCGACGACGTTTGCAGCAGAATGGACTATCAACTCGGAGACCATGGCTGTGGTTACCCTTGACGCTGCATCACAGACAGGAGCGACTGCGATGGTGTAGTCGACGACGAACCTGGGTGCACGAATGGCAAAACGTAATTTTTTCGGATGAATCCAGGTTCTGTTTACAGCATCATGATGGTCGCATCCGTCGTTGGCGTCATCGCGGTGAACGCACATTGGAAGCGTGTATTCGTCACCGCCGTACTGGCGTGTCACCCGGCGTGATGGTATGGGGTGCCATTGGTTGCACGTCTCGGTCACCTCTCGTTCGCATTGACGGCACTTTGAACAGTGGACGTTACATTTCAGATGTGTTACGATCCGTGGCTCTATCCTTCATTTGATCAGGTCCTGTACGTGCCTTTCTGGATACAGAAAATCTTCGATTGCTACCCTGGCCAGCACATTCTCCAGATCTCTCACCAATTGAAAACGTCTGGTCAATGGTGGCCGAGCAACTGGCTCGTCACAATACGCCAGTCACTACTCTTGCTGAACTGTGGTATCGTGTTGAAGCAGCATGGGCAGCTGTACCTGTACACGCCATCCAAGCTCTGTTTGACTCAATGCCCAGGTGTATCAAGGCCGTTATTAGGCCAGAGGTGGTTGTTCTGGGTACTGATTTCTCAGGATCTATGTACCCAAATTGCGCGAAAATGTAATCACATTTCAGTTGTAGTATAATATATTTGTCCGATGAATACCCGTTTATCATCTGCATATCTTCTTGGTGTAGCAATTTTAATGGCCGGTAGTGTATTTCGACAAGGAAGGTATCTCTTTAATTTGATAACAAACCAATCACATACATCACAACATTTGGATTAGAGGTAAGCATGCATAAGTTACACAATAAAAGAGTGCTCTACATGTGTTTAAATCGCAGGATCCCTCATTATCTCTACTGAGAGTGCAAGAAAAACGCTGGAAACTCCTACTACTTTTAGCAGACACTGCAAGATGCTCATATTTTTTGGAGACATTTGTGGGTTGTAGAAGAGGACCTAATAGCCACTGGAATAGGACTGAATGGTGCTGTTAATGCAGTCAGCTGCAGTAAAAGGAATGAGTCGTACCCCTGCGCTTGGCGCTGTAGCTGTCGGCCGCGTTGAGCACCTCGACGTGCGAACGCAGCAGCGGGCGGTGGCCGGCGTTGCCCAGCACGAACTCCATTGTCGTCTGGCGGTTGACCGCCTCCACCGCCGACAGGAAGGCATGCTGCAGCGCCGGCGGGTCAGTCTCCTCGAAGATGCCGGCTGCGAGCACCACAGTTCTCGCTCTACACCGTTCTACCCACTGCAACTCAAATACTCGCTTGAAATTTCTGGAGCAGAGGAAGCGTCCAATGGCTTGATTAGCGGAGTGAATCCTTGTACCCGTTACTGACAAGGAATCTCCCCATCGCACCTCCCTCAGATTTAGTTAAAGTTGGCACAGTGGATAGGCCTTGATAAACTGAACACAGATCAATTGAGAAAACAGGAAGAAGATGTGTGGAACTGTGAAAAAATAAGCAAAATATACAAACTGAGTAGTCCATGCGCAAGATATGCAACATCAAGGACACTGTGAGCTGAGGAGCGCCGTGGTCCTGTGGTTAGCGTGAGCAGCTGCGGAATCAGAGGTCCTTGGTTCGAGTCTTCCCTCGAGTGAAAGTTTTACTTTCTTTATTTTCCCAAAGTTACGATCTGTCAGTTCATTCATTGACGTCTCTGTTCACTGTAATAAGTTTAGTGTCTGTGTTTTGCGACCGCACGGCAAAACCGTGCGATTAGTAGAAGAAAGGACGTGCCTCTCCAATAGGAACCGAAAACATTTGATCGCAAGGTCGTAGGTCAACCGATTCTTCCACAGGAAAACACGTCTGATATATTCTATACGACACTGGTGACGGCATGTGCGTCACATGACAAGAATATGTTGTCGACCCACCTAACTTGCACACTTGGCGAATGGGTAAAAAGATTCTTCTACCTTGCCCGATTTAGGTTTTCTTGTGGATGTGATAATCACTCCCAAAAAAGTGATGAAAACATAAGAGTTTGTCACATAAACTGCAATAAATGAATGCAACAGCTTCACAGTCGCACAGTTTTCCCTGTGCTCTGTCAAAACATATGTTTTTTACGTTTTCAAATGTTTCCGTTTGTAGACCGTCAAATCCTGCTTATGTCCAAGCAAATCTGAACATGTCCTGGAATTTTGGAGAGCGAAGTTGATTATGTGTGAGTGCCTGAACTTTGATAATTGTCTGAAAATAAAAAATTAAAATTTTCACTCGAGTGAAGACTTGAACCAAAGACCTCTCGTTCTGCAGCTGCTCACGCTAACCACGGGATCACGGCGCTCGTAAGCTCACACTCTCCTTGATGTTGCCTACCTGTCGCATGGACTACTCAGTTTGTATATTTTCCTTATTTTTTTCGTAGTTCCACACAACTTCTTCCTCTTTTCTCGATTGATCTGTGTTCAGTTTTTCAAGGCCCATCCACTGTGCCAACTTATAACTAAATCTGAGGGGGGTGCGATGGGGAGGTTCCCTTGTGAGTGCAGTGACAACGTAACTCATCCCATGTGAATGTCTATTCACTGCTGGCTCATGGTGATGAGCCGAAACATTATGATCATTGGCTAGCGTGGGGCTGAATGCCACCTGGTGACGTAGCAGGCACGTGATGCAGTAATACAGTTGTAAAACTGCCGTAGGTTACCGTAGACTACCGTAAGAAATGGCAGACTACGGGAGCTTTGGTTTGTTAAGGTCCTATACGCACTACGTATTCGTTAGGAGTGTTGCATGCGCGTCCGAAAGAATATACACCATGTGGTGTCACCGCCAGACACCACACTTGCTAGGTGGCAGCTTAAATCGGCCGCGGTCCATTTAGTACATGTCGGACCCGCGTGTCGCCACTGTGTGATCGCAAACCGAGCGCCACCACAAGGCAGGTCTCGAGATACGGACTAGCACTCGCCCCAGTTGTACGACGACTTTGCTAGCGACTACACTGACGAAGCCTTTATCTCATTTGCCGAGAGACAGTTAGAATAGCCTTCAGCTAAGTCCATGGCTACAACCCAGCAAGGCGCCATTAGCCTTACATAGTTTGATAGTTATCGTATGAAATGTCTCATCAAGAATGCTGTATTCACATGAAGGAATAAAAGTTAAGTATTCGAGGAGCTGCATACTTTTCTTATTAGCATTCACTACTTATCCTGTTCCAGAATTCACGCCCGTCTGCGTCAGATAGCGTGCATTTCGGCCTCCTCTATCTACAAGGTGTTGGCACATTTGCCAACACATCACACCATACACATATAATTACGGCGATCACAAGCCAAGGATCATACCCTCGAACTCATGCTGGAATGGGCTTTACCACGAGCTTTGAGATTAATCGGCAGGGAGCACTACTTTCGTAGCTCAGCGTGTTCAGTCAGAGGGTTAGCTGCCCTCTGTAATAAAAAACCGAGTTATTGGATCAACGATGAACTTGAACAAGCGTCATGGGACGTCCGTCCCAAACAAATACAGCGAACAGTGACAAACAAAATGAGATAACAATAAAAAGCGTGGTAGAGCTCCTGCCTAGTAAGTAGGAGATCTCTAGTTCGAATTCCGATTGGGCACACATTTTCCACTCTCCCGTTGATTTCTATCAGCGTCCCGTACGCAGGTGAAATTCGTAATTCATTGAAATTTCATTCTTCACGGCTGCCACGATCCACCACACATATAACACCATGCATATAATTTCTTTCATTTCCTCATACATGTCTTCAATATCTTCATCAACTGCAGAGCTAGTTGGTATATGAAGTTGTACTAGCGTGTTAGACGTTGCCTTCGTGTGTAACGCGTTCACTATGCTGTTCACAGTAGCTTACTAGCATTCCTGCTTTCTTTTTCATTATTAAACCTACTCTTGCATTACCTCTATTTGATTTTGTATTTATAATGCGCTATTCAGCTGACCAGAAATTCTATTCCTTCCGTCACTAAATTTTACTAAATCTCACTATACCTAACATCAGCCTATCTATTTCCCTTTTTAAATTTTCTTACCTTGTAAGGTGGCTATAATTTCGCACCTTGCAAGCAGTCATCTAAATACTTCGCTGAGATTTACAACAGGAATTAAGTATAATTTGATAGGTTGTACATCGTATGTATGAATATTTATGGAAGACTGACATTGTCACGTGCACCTTGTAAATAGTTGTTAACGCTTGTTGTATGAAAGGTGATGGATTGTCTTTATTATCAAAATGGCGTAATGAATTATTGCCTTTACTAGTAGAGGTTAGAACGCCAGTGGAAATGAAACAGCAGGTGTGAGTCAATCGCTGGGTGGAGAAGCCCACTCAGGTGTGTTGGTTCTGCTTGACACAGCAAGTTGTCAAGACGGACGGTCGGGGCACCTGAGCGGTGCAGCAGAATACAGCGGCTGCCGACCGCTTTTGTAGCGGGGCTGGAGGGAAACTCTGAAAATTACGGCTGTACTTTCCCCTTGCTTTCAGTCGTTCGCAGTACCAGCACAGAAAGGACTGTTTAGTTAGACCCGATCAGTCAATCATCCATACTGATGCCCCTGAAACTACTGAAAAGGCTGCTGCCTTTCATTAGGAACCATACATTTGTTTGGTCTCTCAACAGATACCCCTCCATTGTGATTGCACCTATGGTACGGCGTCCTGTATCACAATTTATCACATAGTGCAAGAAGAAGCGATTTGTTCAACAAAACGGCAAAATAAAGAAAACGTAAAACAAAAATACACCAAAAACACTTAAATACTTAATTCAGCTTATATAAAACATGGTTTTGTTATTCATAAACAGCTTTCGCATTTGTCAGGAAAGTATTACCTTTGATTCTGTTTAGTACATCGCAACAAAAGTAATTATGCAGCTTTCTTTACGTTAGCGCATGTAAACTGTACTAGCATCAAAAGTAATTGCTTTGGTTACATAAGAGCACAGGCGTTGTGCGATTAATTAATTTTTATTATTTATAAAATGCAATTCATGTTGTGTAAGGATATAAAATATACGCTGGACTAACTATGAATGTACTTATATGCAAATAAACAAACAAACAAACAAACAAACAAACAAACAAAGAAACAAAAAGAGAAAGAGAAGTCGTGTGGTTCCATTTTCTCTATTACATATTCATTTATGTTTCTTTCCCTACCATTTACTGCGTCATTTGTGTAGTACACCAAAACTACCGAACCGTAGTTGTAGTAGAGCTCAGCTCTATGCAGTAAGGGAAGTAAGAGTATGTAAGGGGAGCAGAGACGAACGAGGACTATTTATAGTGATGACGTGGGCCGTATAAATGGGGAAATCCACTTAGATAAGCGACTCTGGCAGATTCTTTCACGAAGGCTGTGACATCTTCCAGGGTGAAAAATGTCCTTGTCACAAGACCTGAGTCCTGTTACAATTGTCTTACGAGAATTATAGTGAACAGAAGATGTGCTGGCCACCATATTCGCCCTACAGAAGGCGATGGAACTCATCTGGGACGCTATCGGGAGCCAGTTCCGCGCCCTGGAAACACCGACCCGCAATTTACGGGAATTGCGTGACCTGTGCGTTGACATCTGACACCACGCATCTCCGGAAACCTCCTAAGGACTTTCTGAATCAATCTCACGCAGAATTACCGCTGAATTGCATTCCGAAGGTGGAATATGTTAATTCATCTCTTCACATGTTTAACATTTTGATTACTATCAGTTACATCGTTTACTGAATCAGTATACCATATAGACTGCGCTCTCAAACTCTGAAACTAAAACCAGTATAAAGGAATTGACAGCTATCTACACAGACGTGGAATATTGACTTAGGGAAACAGTAAACATCTTTTTATGTTTTTTATTATATAAAACAGCCTCATTTCAGACAAGTGTTGACGTTACCGATTTCGACTTACTTCCATCATTAGATAAGTGAATAAGTTCCATAGTAAATCGTCGGCTGAAGGGATGATTCAGTAATAGTCGAAAATAGATGACGATAACGTTTATGTGCCCTAATGCTGAAATATAGAATTTAAATAAAATGACAATGGCTTTACAAAACATTCACTTACAGAGCAAGACATGTAACAAAGGATTCACATTTTCAACAGCGTCATCTATTTCACTTTACATCATTCCGAAGAACAAAGGAATAATTTGTTTGGTAGGGGAGAGGAGCGTAAGGGAGAAAAACTGTCAAGTTAGACGAAGGTTTGACATCAATAACCAGATTCAAGTCGATGTTGGTTGAAACTGTTATGTACAGATGAAGATCAGTCCATGACAGAGTAGTGTCAACTGCGTCCGCCCCTATTCAATCCAAAGACCACTGTCCTTTTCATTGTTATGTCATCTGCTCACATTTCATATTGAATGTGTAGTAACCAGAGAAAAGAAAAAAATAAAAGTCAATTGCTATTTAAATGAAAATCGATGCAATACTATGCAGCCTCATCAGTTCGTACATAACGCTAGACCCTACTTCCATATACGCACATTGAACGCAGTGACTCACATACACTACTGGCCATTAAAATTGCTACACCACGAAGATGATGTGCTACAGACGCGAAATTTAACCAATAGGAAGAAGATGCAAGTAGATATGCAAATGATTAGCTTTTCAGAGCATTCACAAAAGGTTGGCGCCGGTGGCGACATCTACAACGTGCTGACATGAGGAAAGTTTCCAACCGATTTCTCATACACAAACAGCAGTTGACCGGTGTTGCCGGTGAAACGTTGTTGTGATACCTAGTGTAAGAAGGAGAAATGCGTACCATCACGTTTCCGACTTTGATAAAGGTCGGATTGTAGCCTATCGCGATTGCGGTATATCGTATCGCGACATTGCTGCTCGCGTTGGTCGAGATCCAATGACTGTTAGCAGAATATGGAATCGGTGGGTTCAGGAGGGTAATACGGAACGCGGTGTTGGATCTCAACGGCCTCGTATCACTAACAGTCGAGATGACAGGCATCTTATCCGCAAGGCTGTAACGGATCGTGCAACCACGAGTCGATTCCTGAGTCAACTAATGGGACGTTTGCAAGACAACAACCGTCTGCACGAACAGTTCGA
This sequence comes from Schistocerca serialis cubense, assembly GCF_023864345.2. Classification (NCBI taxonomy): domain Eukaryota; kingdom Metazoa; phylum Arthropoda; class Insecta; order Orthoptera; family Acrididae; genus Schistocerca; species Schistocerca serialis. The sequence continues at coordinate 495,273,160 of NC_064639.1, forward strand.
CGACGTTTGCAGCAGCATGGACTATCAACTCGGAGACCGTGGCTGCGGTTACCATTGATGCTGGATCACAGACAGGAGCACCTGCGATGGTGTACTCAACGACGAACCTGGGTGCACGAATGGCAAAACGTCATTTTTTCGGATGAATTCAGGTTCTGCTTACAGCATCCTGACTGTGGCATCCGTGTTTGGCGACATCGCGATGAACGCACATTGGAAGCGTGTATTCGTCATCGCCATACTGGCGTAACACCTGGCGTGATCGTAAGGGGTGCCATTGTTTACACGTCTCGGTCACCTCTAGTTCGCATTGACGGCACTTTGAACAGTGGACGTTACATTTCAGATGTGTTACGACCCGTGGCTCTACCCTTCATTCGATCCCTGCGAAACCCTACATTTCAGCAGGCTAATGGACGACCGCATGTTGCAGGTCCTGTACGGGCCTTTCTGGATACAGAAAATGTTCGACTGCTGCCCTGGCCAGCACATTCTCCAGATCTCTCACTAATTGAGAACGTCTGGTCAATGGTGGCCGAGCAACTGGATCGTCACAATACGCCAGTCACTACTCCTGACGAACTGTGGTATCATGTTGAAGCTGCATGGGCAGCTGTACCTGTACACGCCATCCAAGCTCTGTTTGACTCAATGCCCAGGCGTATCAAGGCCGTTATTACGGCCAGAGGTGGTTGTTCTGGGTACTGATTTCTCAGGATCTATGGTTGGTTGGTTGGTTGGTTTGGGGAAGGAGACCAGACAGCGTGGTCATCGGTCTAATCGGATTAGGGAAGGATGGGGAGGGAAGTCGGCCGTGCCCTTTCAGAGGAACCATCCCGGCATTTGCCTGGAGTGATTTAGGGAAATCACGGTAAACCTAAAGCAGGATGGCCGGATGCGGGATTGACCGTCGTCCTTCCGAATGTCAGGATCTATGCACCCAGATTGCGTGAAAATATAATCACATGGCAGTTCTAGTATAATATATTTGTCCAATGAATACCCGTTTATCATCTGCATTTCTTCTTGGTGTAGCAATTTTAATGGCCTGTAGTGTAGTATAGCCTCGGGGTAGAATATACTTCTGAGGAACAGAGTTGTAGGCTGCTGTTTTGGAGGACGGCGTTCCCACTATCGCTGAAAATGAAGTATTTTGACATGCCATGCACACAGTTTCTCGTCGGACCTTATACTGCCCGTCGGAGTGTATCGCAGTATGGGCAAAGTGCACATATCGGTGGATCTGAACGGAGTGTGATTGTCTGTAGCCCATGCATGGGTCACTGCATCTCCGCGAGCGCCGTGTCAGGTGTTCAAAATGGCTCTGAGGACTATGGAACTTAATGTCTGAGGTCATCAGTCCCGTAGAATTTAGAACTATTTAAACCTAACTAACCTAAGGACATCACACGCATCCATGCCCGAGGTAGGATTTGAACCTGCGACCATAGCGGTCGCGCGGTTCCAGACTGTAGCGCCTAGAACCGCTCGGGCACACCAGCCAGCTGTCAGGTGTCTACCATGAATCAGGGTAAAATGCCTTCGGCAACAACATGTTGGGCCGACCGTTGTGGCCGTGCGGTTCTAGGCTCTTCAGTCCGGAACCGCGTGACCGCTACTGTCGCAGTTTCGAATCCTGCCTCGGCCATGGATGTGTGTGATGTCCTTAGGTTAGTTAGGTTTAAGTAGTTATAAGTTCTATGGGAGAGATGACCTCAGAAGTTAAGTCCCATAGTGCTCAGAGCCATTTGAACCATTTTTGAACAACATGTTGATGATAGGGCTTACCATCGACTATTGCGAATGTAACAGCCTATATTTCGGACTGAGTACAGCAGATTAGCCACCACTTCCACACTGGACAACAAATGCTACCCAAAACTAACTCCATATCCTTGCTATGAAATACAGAATCTGTCATCCACAACAGAATGAAAATGGAACAATTATTTCAATATGCGTTTCAATACGTCAAGGACTAACAGCACTAAGCCATCGTGCTGGGAACCGCTTCATCACTTATCTTCTTAGTATTACCGGTTGCAGGTACAGCTTACCTATACCATAGACATTAAGTCATCCAAAGGCCAGCCCCAGAGTTCATCCAAGTACAAGCTTATGCCATCGGTGAACCAGAGAATTCCAGCCAGTGACTAAAGCTTTACATATTCTGAACAGAACTGCAGCTACAGAATATGAATATATCTGTTTCTAGCACCTTCGCAGCTAGCTTTCGTTGAAGTAGCACGTTGCTAATTTGGAGAAGTAATTTCTCCAAAAAAGGGACATGTGTCGCCGTGCGGATGGAATACCAAGACACAGTAGAGTGTCGAGGCACAGTGATCTACTTATCACTCCAATGGCCTTTGATACATCAGACTTGCAACCGCCCCCAGCGTTACGCCAACGTATTGCAAGACCCTTGACTCTACGCGCTGCAGCATTGTATTAGTCGGCTGTGCATGCCTTGATCACCAGATAGCAAAAGAAATTGGCGTGGGTACACTGAAAGTTGGCCATCTCGAATAGCACCGAGGTGCGAAAATTTCGACGACATAGCACAGCGGGCCACTCAATCTCCGCCAGGCAGCCTCTGGCAACCGGCCGCCGTCGCGGCACATCGTCATCTCAGCAGTATACGATTCTTTGTACTACTTCAAGCGTCGCTTAGCATTGACTACAGAAATGCGTGGTTTATGAAGAGCTGCTCGACCCTTGTGATCCATTCTTTTTAACTCCCAGCCTTTTTGCTAACTGGATTGTTGGTAGCAGTTTGGACTCAGGAATGCTCTCTGCTGCTGATTTCAATTGATTTTGTACAACACGCTCCGCAATGCACTGCCCACCCTGTCCATCAGTACACGAGGTTTGACTTCTCTTGGTTGAGCTACGGTTATTCGAGTTTCTGCTTCGCAGCCGTATCACCATCAGCCAACTTGGGAAGGGTAGGAATTTCCCTGATACATTTGTTACTCAGGTGACAGCCACGAGCAGTCCACTGAGTTCTCCTGGCTGACCCATTCCACCCTTGCGGCTTATTTACTGACAACACAACATCTCGATGTCTGGATTTTATTTCATGGAAACACTGCAAGGCTATGTCCTTCTGCCTTCAAGCATGGCTTAATGACTAGTGAAGATAGCGGTTTTTATGTATCTGAATGGCTGTTTCGAGAGTTATTTTATTGGCAAACATGACTCCGACGTTTTTTTCTGGATTTATTTTATAGATATTGCTGTAGTGAGATGTTTCTGCAGTTTTCGTACTAGAAATTTTGGGTTACCGGTGCTTTTATAAACTGCCATGTCGTCTGCAAATAGGTCATTCCACACGCAACGCTTATTGACTGTCAGGTCCCAGTTCTACAGGTCCACAGGATCACAGAATGTCCATGGAACCATGTTCTGTTGTCACTTTGATGCTTATCTCTCGAGCACCGCAATGGAGGACGGTTGCAAAATACTCGATTGCCGAATTCACCTTTCTTTCATTCTGCAATTGCACTGTATCCTCTAGGTGATGTCCTACCAGGAAGTTATATTGCTCCCAGTCAATGATTTACGTTGAATTTGCCTTCCTCCAGGCCTGTCCCTTCAACATTGCCACATTCCAGGACAGCTGGGCTGTGGTCTGAGTCCAGCTCATAGTGAGGTGTGGTCGCAGTCCTCCACAGAATGCCCCTGGAGTTGAAGATGTCTAGGATATCCAGCCTGAACTGAGCAAAACCACCCCAGTCTCCTCCCGCTGGCGTTAATGTAGTGGCAACTCCATTCACTGTCTTTGGCGTTCAGATCGCTTGCTACTATTACACCCTCAAAATTACCGGACAGGGCCTGAAGACGCTGTACTTGCTGTAGTTATGGGAAGTATTGTATGCTAAAAGTATCATACGGACATGGTTTCTTATTTTTAATTCTGTACCTGCAGCATCGGCTGTGACCAGATTTGGTGGCAAATCCTCCGACGCACAAGGACAGCTACCACTTCGCCACGGCAGTGACGGCCGAGCCTGCCTGTCTTGTGGACAAAGTATTTAATCGATTGGTGGGTATAGAGGCGTCTCCGCGGTGCCTGCGACATTTATAGCGTGCCTGTCTAGAAAGGACTATAGCTGGGTGGTTTTCATCGAAATTCATTCTAAGGTACAACCATACCCAACCAGTGAATACGCATTCCCGTTGAACAGCTTCAGCCATTCAAACGGGTTCACATTGTGGGTCTGTGGGAAGCTAGATGAACGTATCGATGGATTGCTGCATTTGCTGCGGACGATGTATCGGTGGTGAGATTGCTGCGCATGCTGGGGACGATATATCAGTGGTGGGATTGCTGCACTTGCTGGGGATGATACATCGGTGGTGGGATTGCTGCACATGCTGGGCACGATGTATCGGTGGTGAAACTGCTGCACATGCTGGGGACGATGTATCGGTGGTGGCATTGCTGCGCATGCTGGGGGCGATGCATCAGTGGTGGGATTGCTGCACTTGCTGGGGATGATATATCGGTGGTGGGATTGCTGCACATGCTGGGCACGATGTATCGGTGGTGAAACTGCTGCACATGCTGGGGACGATGTATCGGTGGTGGCATTCTGCGCATGCTGGGGGCGATGCATCAGTGGTGGGATTGCTGCACTTGCTGGGGATGATATATCGGTGGTGGGATTGCTGCGTATGGGGACGATGTATCGGTGGTGGGATTGATGCACATGCTGGTGACGATATGTCGGTGATGGGATTGCTGCCTGTGCTGGGGCGCTGTATCGGTGGGGTGCGTCACTGCTTTCAACACTCCTCTGTGGAACATTCTCATACCTGTAGACCAGATTCTGGACGCCCGTGTACTACAGACTTACTGCAAGATCGACGCGTTTTGCGAGCAACAGCGGCGACCGCAAGTAATCGAGGGACGAATTCCAGGCGCCGGCCGGAGTGACCGAGCGGTTAAAGGCGCTACAGTCTGAAACCGCACGACCGCTACGGTCGCAGGTTCGAATCCTGCCTCGGGCATGGATGTGTGTGATGTCTTTAGGTTAGTTAGGTTTAAGTAGTTCTAAGTTCTAGGGGACTTATGACCACAGCAGTTGAGTCCCATAGTGCTCAGAGCCATTTGAACCATTTGAACCAATTCCAGGCTCATGTTGCTGCTGCCGTGTAGTCAGAGACCGTTGGGAACCGTCTGCTTATGCAGGACTAAGATCACGTGTGCCTCTGGCCATGCTGCCACTGATACCACGACACTGTCAAGCGCGGGTACTGCGGTATCGAGAAAGAGTTGGCTGGAGAATGGAATCAGTGATGGGACTAGGTTCTGTTTGCGAGTGACGGACGTACAAGTGTGTAGCGTATATCTCGTGAGTTGCCTGTTCCAGAGTGCCATTCGCCCACGATACACAGATACCATCCCAGTCTTCATGGCGTAGCGACCTATCAGTTACAACTCGCGGACGCATTTGGTGCTTCTGCAGGGTAAAGTAATCAATGAACGCTACATTGCACGGGATGTTATCCATGTGCTACTGCAATTTCATAGAAAGCAAGGTGAAATACTTTTTCAGCGGGGCAATGCACTTGGCCCTAACGGCTTCTGGGACGCAACGTGCTCTTCGTCGAATACAACAACTATCCTGGCCAGCAAGATCACCATATCTCTTGACAATTGAACATGGCGAAGCGGGAACTTTCGTTCTTCAGGATCCGTAAGAACCATTGCGGAATTGCAAGAAAAAGCGCAAGATTCTTGGGACAATCTAGCGTAGGATGCCATTCGACCGGTACTTTTATGGTCGTTTACATGCAAAAATACATCCCTGTGTTGCTGCCAGAGAGGGGTACATTGTGTGTACATGGGACTACTTTGACACCTTTTACTGTTATGATCTGTCACCTCAAATATCAAAAAAATGATCTTGTTATTGAGTGTGTTGCATTTTTTTGACGGTAGTGTAGTGGTGCTGGACACAGGTTCTGACGCTTGGAAGGACTCAGGTGTCATATGTCTCGCCAAACTCTTACTGCCTGGCGGGTCAGTGTGCCGTGGTTGTCGGAAGCCTTACTTCCGCCTTACTGGTACAGACTCAAGACAGTGCTTAAAATTTCACCGATGGTTACAGGAACACTCGAATACGTGATAGTTTGCTTACCAGTTTCTCGAACTACCAGTTTCTCGAACTCTAGTAAGCTTTCCGTCTTTCTCTGTATACCTACTTCAGATAACAATGACAGATATGTGTTACATGTTCTAACCGTGTCTCTACTACTCCACCACCAAGATGTACTACTCCACTACCGAGGTAGCTATTTTTGGATGCCTTTGCAAATACCTTCCGAACACTAGCCTCCTAGTAGGAGTTTTCCATGTTTTCATTACCTCGTTCATTATTCTTAACGCTGTTCGAAAGCCCGTGGCTACTTCTACTTCTTTGCTATTTACACGGTCCACGTCTCAGGTCTAAACGATGTTAAGTTCCAGACATAAAGCTGCGAAAACATGTTCTTCAATTCCTTTCCAGTCTTTAAAGGCAGTAGATCGCTTTTTTCTTTATTAAAAAATGGTTCAAATGGCCCTGAGCACTATAGGACTTAACTTCTGAGGTCATCACTCCCCTAGAACTTACAACTACTTAAAACTAACTAACCTAAGGACATCACACACATCCATGCCCGAGGCAGGATTCGAAGCTGCGACCGTAGCGGTCGCGCGGTTCCAGACTGTAGCGCCTAGAACTGCTCGGCCACCTCGGCCGGCTTTCTTTATTAAACCAGCGTAAATTTGATTATGGTGCCTCCCTTTTTTCGACCGCTGTTGTATAATGTTGTTTTGAAAATAACATAATTTTTTCACTTCTGAACTCTATAATATTGTACCCTGCCCGCAACGTAATAACATACTATTTTCTTTTTCTATCGAAGTATTAAGATTTAACGATATAATTTATAGACTAAGTCAATGAACTGCGCTGGAAGTCAGCGAATATGTACGCCCAGAATAATGTGGGCAGCGTATCATTATTCTCTGTGTTTTGTTCTATATAAGAATGTGTGCCGTCTTTTCTTGCTCTTCTGCTTCTTCTTTAATCGCGCGCCTTTCCGACAGCATCTTACGATAACAGGCACCTTTTTTCTGCCATTTTGTTCAAATGAACTAAGCTTGTATTCCTGTTAGGAATTTATTTAATCATTCCATTATTGTCGCCAACTGCGACTACTGATAGGATCTTATTTTGAATACTTTATTATTTCACTCCAGAGTTGAGCTAAGATTATAGTAATTTCCAAGTATTTCGCCGAAATACGGCACAATTCTTGGTTATGTTCAAAACTGTGAGAATTATTCACAAAATGTTAGATTTCAGTACAAAAAACTTATTTTGTTAAATAATAATTGTTTAATTTGACATTTCTACTTTCAATTTGTAGTAGCAATCACAAATTCCCAAGTTATAAATGTTATAGATATTTTTTCATCCACATTTTTTCTTACGATGCCAACGCGATACTCACGAGGTTAAATTAAATCATTCTGAATCTCTTGCGAGGTGAGAACCTAGTTAGAAATTTCCTTGAGATTACAAAAACCCCAATTAAATGCTTTTCAGCAGGCTTCAAGTCTACTGTCCTGCACTTCAAGCAATAAAAGGTAAAAAAAGAGTAGAATAAACTAAGAAGTGGAGTGATCATCTTATGCATTCGATTGTATTGTGTGCATTTTCTGATAAAGTAATTTTTGTTCTAAAAACTAAAAGGTGGCGTGTGTAAAATACTTAATTCATTTACTTTTAGTTAATGATACGAAGTGATTCCTCTAATTAATCCATTTACTAATAGTTGTGTGTGATATTTAAGTAATAAAAATAACCAATCTCATGCTCATATTTAAAAATAAAGAATCAAGAATAATTAGGATATATTAAGTTGAAGAAATTCTGCTTAATAATCACAAAAATGTTAATTTTTACGAATTACGATAAGAACTTGAGATTTCGTCAGTCTGCTATTTCGAGACATAATTAGTTTAAAATATTTATTCAGTTGCTGAATTATTACAAATATATAAATATACTTAAGCTTATTTTACATCCATTACAATTGACGCTAGCCGAAGCATAATTTTCCACAATTGCATAATCATATCCACATATTTATTTAGAAAATACCGTAGTTAAAACTTTAGTACGACTCTAATCATTAGATTCATTTCTCCTACTATTGAACACTTTAGATTATGATCTATTTATCCATAAATCAGATTCTCTGCTATCAAGGGTGATGAAAATGTAAGTCTCTTTTGTTGGGAGTTTCGTTTCCTTCTGCCTGTCTGGTGTTTGTTATGTTAAATACCCCATGGACTCCGCTCGCTGATTACTGCACTTTAGTAAGATTAGAATTGGCGCGTGGGAGCAGTGTACTGCTAAAAGCACAGGGAACGCAGCTGTTCTAGGACATTCGCGGTAGTTACGAAACGAGTGGAACGTGTCTCCCTTTATTTATAGAGCCGTCCACTGGTTCGTGTCCCCAGCTGCAGTGTACTGCATTAAGGGATCAGACCGATATGCCCTGAGGCGTTGTCTGTCTGGTAGACAGCATCTTCGCTACCGTTGCAAAAAGCTAAGGCTAGCGCGTGGTGATATATGTACGAAATCCATCATTCACTCAGCAAGACGACCTCTAAAGCGCCTGAACTCGGTCACAAAGCAACCACATTACACACATTGAAAGAGTCAGAGACTGTGCTGTACAGTACCATCTCCGTGGTCACCCTAAACGCTAGCCCACACTCTCTCTGCAGTTTCCGCTCCGCCCATCTCCTTCCAAGCTGTATGCTGGTGCTTGAGGCTACTACTGAGTTCGGTGCCCCTGCGCCTGCAGATTTGTTTTGTTTTTTTTAATCAGAGTACGCTTTGGCGTGAATAAGAGGTTGATGAATTTTCAAAAACGTTCATTCACGAACAAGGGAACAAGCAGCTGACCGCTATTAAAAATGCATGTTGATCATAAAGTCGAATTGACAAACCAGGGACTCCTACGATACGACTCGGCAAACGAATGGTAACGAGATGGGGAGCTATTAATATCAATGGGGGCTACACTGGGAAGAAGGGAGAGCTGGCAGAGGCTGTAAGTAAGATGGGGATGGACGTTTTAGCTGTTAGTGATATTCGGGTAAGGGGTGAGAAAGAAGAATAAGTGGGAGAATACAAGGTCTACCTGTCTGGAGTCAAAGCAGGAATAGCACACTGGGGTGTAGGGCTCTACATCAGGAAAGAAATGGAACCCAGGGTAGTTGCAATAAGGTATGTAAACGAACGACTGATGTGGATAGATTTGACAGTGTCTAGCAAGAAAATTAGGATTGTGTTAGTATATTTGCATTGTGAAGGGACAGATCAAGATAAGATGGATAGTTTTTATGACGCACTCAGTGACGTACTTGTTAGAGTAAAGGAAAGGACAGTGTTCTGCTCATGGGTGATTTTAATGCCAGGATTGGAAATCGAACAGAAGGGTATGAAAAGGTTATGGGTAAATTTGGAGAGGATATGGAGTCTCCGGGCGGGGACTATTCAAGAGGATGTCGTTATCAGGAGAAAGAAAACTGGCGTTCTACGGATCGGAGCGTGGAATGTCATATCACTTAATCGGGCAGGTAGGTTAGAAAATTTAAAAAGGGAAATTGATAGGTTAAAGTTAGATATAGTGGGAATTAGTGAAGTTCGGTGGCAGGAGGAAAAAGACTTCTGGTCAGGTGACTACAGGGTTATAAACACAAAATCAAAAAGGGGTAATGAAGGAGTAGGTTTAATAATGAATAGGAAAAAAAGGAATGCGGATAAGCTACTACAAACAGCATAGTGAACGCATTATTGTGGCCAAGATAGATACGAAGCCAACACCTACTACAGTAGTACAAGTTTATTTGCCAACTAGCTCTGCAGATGACGAAGAAATTGAAGAAATGTATGATGAAATAAAAGAAATTATTCAGATAGTGAAGGGTGACGAAAATTTAATAGTCATGGGTGACTGGAATTCGGTAGTAGGAAAAGGGAGAGAAGGAAACGTAGTAGATGAATAAGGATTGGGAGGAAGAAATGAAAGAGGAAGCCGCCTGGTAAAATTTTGCACAGAGCACAACTTAATCATAGCTAACACTTGGCTTAAGAGTCATGAAAGAAGGTGTATACATGGAAGAACCTGGAGATACTAAAAGGTATCACATAGATTATATAATGGTAAGACAGAGATGTAGGAACCAGGTTTTAAATTGTAATACATTTCCAGGGGCAGATGTAGACTCTGACCACAATCTATTGGTTATGACCTGTAGATTAAAACTGAAGAAACTGCAAAAAGGTGGGAATTTAAGGAGATGGGACCTGGATAAACTGAAAGAACCAGAGGTTGTACAGAGTTTCAGGGAGAGCATAAGGGAACAATTGACAGGAATGGGGGAAAGAAATACAGTAGAAGAAGAATGGGTAGCTTTGAGGGATGAAGTAGTGAAGGCAGCAGAGGATCAAGTAGGTAAAAAGACGAGGGCTAGTAGAAATCCTTGGGTAACAGAAGAAATTTTGAATTTAATTGATAAAAGGAGAAAATATAGAAATACAGTAAATGAAGCAGGCAAAAAGGAATACAAACGTCTCAAAAATGAGATCGACAGGAAGTGCAAAATGGCTAAGCAAGGATGGCTAGAGGACAAATCTAAGGATGTAGAGGCTTATCTCACTAGGCTGGCTCTGAGCACTATGGGACTTAACGTCATCAGTCCCCTAGAACTTAGAACTACTTAAACCTAACTAACCTACGGACATCACACAACACCCAGTCATCACGAGGCAGAGAAAATCCCCGCCGGGAATCGAACCCGGGAACCCGGGCGTGGGAAGCGAGAACGCTACCGCACGACCACGAGCTGCGGACAAGGAAAGGCAAACCTACGTTTCTAGCATTTGTAGACTTATAGAAAGCTTTTGACAATGTTGACTGGAATACTCTCTTTCAAATTCTAAAGGTGGCAGGGGTAAAATACAGGGAGCGAAAGGCTACTTACAACTTGTACAGAAACCAGATGGCAGTTATAAGAGTCGAGGGACATGAAAGGGAAGCAGTTGTTGGGAAGGGAGTAAAACTGGGTTTTAGCATCTCCCCGATGTTATTCAATCTGGATACTGTGCAAGCAGTAAAGGAAACAAAAGAAAAATTCGGAGTAGGTATTAAAATCCATCGAGAAGAAATAAAAACTTTGAGGTTCGCCGATGACATTGTAATTCTGTCAGAGACAGCAAAGGACTTGGAAGAGCAGTTGAATGGAATGGATAGCGTCTTGAAAGGAGGATATAAGATGAACATCAACAAAAGCAAAACGAGGATAATGGAATGTAGTCGAAATAAGTCGGGTGATGCTGAGGGAATTAGATTAGGAAATGAGACGTTTAAAGTAGTAAAGGAGTTTTGCTATTTGGGGAGCAAAATAACTGATGATGGTCGAAGTAGAGAGGATATAAAATGTAGACTGGCAATGGCAAGGAAAGCGTTTCTGAAGAAGAGAAATTTGTTAACATCGAGTATAGATTTAAGTGTCAGGAAGTCGTTTCTGAAAGTATTTGTGCGGAGTGTAGCCATGTATGGAAGTGAAACATGGACGATAAATAGTTTGGACAGGAAGAGAATAGTAGCTTTCGAAATGTGGTGCTACAGAAGAATGCTGAAGATTAGATGGGTAGATCACATAACTAATGAGGAGATATTGAATAGAATTGGGGAGAAGAGGAGTTTGTGGCACAACTTGCCAAGAAGAAGGGAACGGTTGGTAGGACATGTTCTGAGGCATCAAGGCATTGGAGGGCATTGTGGAGGGTAAAAATCGTAGAGGCAGACCAAGAGATGAATACACTAAGCAGATTCAGAAGGATGTAGGTTGCAGTAAGTACTGGGAGACGAAGAAGCTTGCACAGGATAGCGTAGCATGGAGAGCAGCATCAAACCAGTCTCAGGACTGAAGAACACAACAACAACAACAATGGTGGTCAACAGGAACGGGAAACAACTCTTGGATTTCTGTGCCAGTATGGGCTTAGTAATCACAAACTCCTTTTTTTAAACATAAGAACATTCACCGGTATACTTGGGAAGGCAGTGGAACCAGATCTGTCATTGACTATATAATAACAGATCAGAAATTCAGGAAGGCTGTGAGAGACACACGTGTATTCAGGGGATTCTTTGATGACACTGATCACTATTTAATCTGCAGTGAAATTGGTATTGTGAGGCCGAAAGTGCAGGAGGTCAGGTCCATATGTAGGAGGATAAGAGTGGAGAAACTTCTGGATAAGGAAATCAGGCACAAGTACATAACAGCGATCTCAGAAAGGTACCAGTTAATTGAGTGTAGTCAATTACAGTCATTGGAAAAGGAATGGACTAGGTACAGGGACACAGTGCTAGATGTGGCTAAAGAATGTCTTGGAACAGTAGTGTGTAAAGGTAGGATGAAGCAAACAGCTTGGTGGAATGACACAGTCAAGGCAGCCTGTAAAAGGGAAAAAAAAGGCGTATCAAAAATGGCTACATACTAGAACTCAGGTAGACAGAGAAAGTTATGTTGAAGAAAGAAACAAAGCCAAACAGATAATTGCAGCATCCAAGATGAAATCTTGGGAAGTCTTTAGAAACAGGTTGGAGACTTTGTGTCAAGCTGCTGGAAAACCATTCTGGAGTGTAATTAGCAGTCTTCGAAAGGGAGGTAAGAAGGAAATGACAAGTATTTTGGACAGGTCAGGAAAACTGCTGGGGAATCCTGTGGATGCCTTGGGCAGATGGAGGGAATATTTTGAAGAGTTGCTCAATGTGGGTGAAAATACGATCAGTAATGTTTTAGATTTCGATGTACAATGGGATAGGAATGATGATGGAAATAGGATCACTTTTGAGGAAGTGGAGAAAATGGTCAATAGATTGCAGTGCAATAAAGCGGCTGGGGTGGATGAATTTAAGTCGGAACTCATCAAACACAGTGGAATGTCAGGTCTTCAATGGCTACACAGGATAATTGAAATGGCGTGGGAGTCGGGACATGTTCCATCAGGCTGGACGAAAGCAGTAATCACACCAAGCTTTAAACATGGAAACAGAAAAGATTGTAACAACTACAGAGGTATTTCTTTAATCAGTGTTGTGTATAAAATCTTCTCAGGTATTGTTGAAAGGAAAGTGCGAGTATTAGTTGAGGACAAATTGGATGAAAATCAGTGTGGGTTTAGGCCTCTTAGAGGTTGTCAGGACCAGATCTTTAGCTTACGGCAAATAATGGAGAAGTGTTACGAGTGGAACAGGGAATTGTATCTATGCTTTATAGATCTAGAAAAGGCATATGACCGGGTTCCTAGGAGGAAGTTATTGTCCGTTCTACGAGATTATGGAATAGGAGGCAAACATTTGCAAGCAATTAAAGGTCTTTACATAGATAGTCAGGCAGCAGTTAGAGTTGACGGTAAACTGCGTTCATGGTTCAGAGTAGTTTCAGGGGTAAGACAAGGCTGCAACCTGTCTCCACTGTCGTTTATATTATTTATGGATCATATGTTGAAAACAATAGACTGGCTGGGTGAGATTAAGATATGTGAACACAAAATAAGCAGTCTCGCATATGCGGATGACATAGTTGTGATGGAAGATTCGATTGAAAGTTTGCAAAGTAATATTTCAGAGCTAGATCAGAAATGTAAGGACTATGGGATGAAGATTAGCATCTCCAAAACGAAAGTAATGTCAGTGGGAAAGAGATATAAACGAATTGAGTGCCAAATAGGAGGAACAAAGTTAGAACAGGTGGACGGTTTCAAGTACTTAGGATGCATATTCTCACAGGATGGCAACATAGTGAAAGAACTGGAAGCGAGGTGTAGCAAAGCTAATGCAGTGAGCACTCAGCTACGATCTACTCTCTTCTGTAAGAAGGAAGTAAGTACCAAGAGTAAGTTATATGTGCACCGTTCAATCTTTCCACCAACTTTGTTGTATGGGGGCGAAAGCTGGGTGGATTCAGGTTACCTTATCAATAAGGTTGAGGTTACGGATATGAAAGTAGGACAGTAGCTAGGATGATTGCAGGTACTAGTAGATGGGAACAATGGCAGGAGGATGTCCACAATCAGGAAATCAAAGAAAAACTGGGAATGAACTCTATAGATGTAGCAGTCAGGGTGAACAGGCGTAGATGGTGGGGTCATGTTACACGCATGGGAGAAGCAAGGTTACCCAAGAGACTCATGGGTTCAGCAGTAGAGGGTAGGGGAAGTCGGGGTAGACCAAGGAGAAGGTACCTGGATTCGGTTAAGAATGATTTTGAAGTAATAGGCTTAACATCAGAATAGGCACCAATGTTAGCACAGAATAGGGGATCATGGAGGAATTTTATAAGGGGGACTATGCTCCAGACTGAACGCTGAAAGGCATAATCAGTCTTAAATGATGATGATGATGATCATTATCATAAAGTCTTCATCGATTTCAAAGTAGTAGTGGATGCACTTACCTAATACATAACTATAAATCATTTTTGTGATAATGTGAGATTATTCTTTTTTATCAGGATAATCAAGAAGAATGCTTACGATAAAAGTCGATAGCCCGTAACTGTCCGGTTTATCTATCTATAGATATAACAGGACTTCTCTCGGAAATTTAACAGGCCTGCACCAAGAAGAGCAAACATCTGTTACTTGTCAATAAATTGCAAAGATCTGGAAACGTTGCTGATGAATCATGCTGCGGGAGACATCCTGTACGAGAAGAGACTGTTGTTAGACACCCGATCGGGAGTTTCCCAAAGGTGGCAGATACATATCGGTGGTGAAGGGGAAATGAAGTAGCCAAGGGAGACTAAACACTAACATAAATTTAACCTATTAGTGTTAGCTCTGGCATCCAGTGGTTAGTGATCGGCGTCTGTTCACAAATTAGTGCGGCTGCTCCAAATCTTTGATCTTCTTGCAGGAAATGCAAATACATGCGGTGGAACGCAACTTGTGATCAGGCCATTGAACGAAGAATTCAGGCATGGAGGAAATTTAGCAGTAACAGAAAAACAGAAAAATGGCAGGATATTCACAAAGTTCTGAAGCAGTACTAGAAAGGTATTAGAAGAGTAGACTACATAAATCTGGAAAGACTTAAGAGAAATAGCTTGAGAAATTTCTACTGAATATTCATGGAAAATATAAAAGGTTGTAGACATAAATGAGTAGGCTTCCGCAGCCGGTGTCGTGCTGATTCAAATTCTTTTGGGTGTTGTACCGCGTCATGTGTTGACAGATGTGAAAATTACGGAACTATCAGTTTAATAAGTCACAGCTGCAAAATACTAACACGAATTCTTTACAGACGAATGGAAAAACTGGTAGAAGCCGACCTCGGGGAAGATCAGTTTGGATTCCGTAGAAATGTTGGAACAGGTGAGGCAATACTAACCTTACGACTTATCTTAGAAGAAAGATTAAGAAAAGGCAAACCTACGTTTCTAGCATTTGTAGACTTAGAGAAAGCTTTTGACAATATTGACTGGAATACTCTCAAATTCTAAAGGTGGCAAGGGTAAAATACAGGGAGCGAATGGCTATTGACAATTTGTACAGAAAGCAGATGGCAGTTATAAGAGTCGAGGGGCATGAAAGGGAAGCAGTCGTTGCGAAGGGAGTGAGACAGGGTTGTAGCCTCTCCCCAACGTTATTCAATCTGTATATTGTGCAAGCAGTAAAGGAAACAAAAGAAAAATTCGGAGTAGGTATTAAAATCCATCGAGAAGAAATAAAAACTTTGAGGTTCGCCGATGACATTGTAATTCTGTCAGAGACAGCAAAGGACTTGGAAGAGCAATTGAACGGAATGGACAGTGTTTTGAAAGGAGGATATAAGATGAACATCAACAAAAGCAAAACGAGGATAATGGAATGTAGCCGAATTAAATCGGCTGATGCTGCGGGAATTAGATTAGGAAATGAGACGTTTAAAGTATAAATGAGTTTTGCTGTTTGGGGAGCAAAATAACTGATGATGGTCGAAGTAGAAAGGATATAAAATGTAGACTGGCAATGGCAAGGAAAGAGTTTCTGAAGAAGAGAAAATTATTAACATCGAGTATAGATTTAAGTATCAGGAAGTCGTTTCTGAAAGTATTTGTACGGAGTGTAGCCATGTATGGAAGTGAAACATGGACGATAAATAGTTTGGACAGGAAGAGAATAGTAGCTTTCAAAATTTGTTGCTACAGAAGAATGCTGAAGATTAGATGGGTAGATCACATAACTAATGAGGAGATATTGAATAGAATTGGGGGGAAGAGGAGTTTGTGGCACAACTTGACGAGAAGAAGGGACCGGTCGTTAGGAAATGTTCTGAGGCATCAAGGGATCACAAATTTAGCATTGGAGGGCAGCGTGGAGGGTACAAATCGTAGAGGGAGACCAAGAGATGAATACACTAAGCAGATTCAGAAGGATGTAGGTTGCAGTAAGTACTGGGAGATGAAGAAGCTTGCAGAGGATAGGGTAGCATGGAGAGCTGTATCAAACCAGTCTCAGGACTGAAGACCACCACAACAACAACAACAACAACCGCGTCATTGTATGAAATATTTTTATTATAAGCTACTAAACCGACGTTTCGACCGTATTACAACAGCCTTCTTAGAGGGCAAGACTTGGTAACACGATCGAAACGTCGATTTTACAGTTTATAACTGAAGTATTTTATACAGTGACGCGGTACGAGACAGATAAGAATTTTAAGCATCATAAAGGATTATAAGCCCCCCAATAATCTGTTTTAAAAGAACAAATAGATCTCTAGACACAAATACTGATGTAAGCTGCAAAATTCTCAATACTTTGATAAACTCTTCAACTGTGAAAAGTCTGAAAAAAAAAAAAAATAAAATAAACTTCACAAATCCAGATTCGAAGCTGCCCGCTGTCACAGAGGTAGGGGAGATTAAAAAAACAACAAAGCCCCAGGAGAAGGTAGCATATTTTGGAAATCTGGAAACGCAAAGACCAAAATATCACAAAAAAATTGTCACTTAAGTATGGATTACAGAAAAATCCCACATGGACAGTAATGAGCGTCTATGCACCCATTCGATGCACCCATTGTGCAGAAAGGGCATCAAGACAGAGCCTAATAATTACAGATATGTCTCATAGTTACCGGTCACTTACAAAATTCCAAGGGATTACTCAGCAGACTAGAACCACAAACGGAAATACAGATAAGTGAATATCGAGCAGGCCCCAGAAAGGAAAAATCAGGCATTGAAAATATTTGGAAAATGCGGAAACACCTGAAGGTGTGACTGTAGTCACATTTGTTGACTTTATGACCGTAGACAGGCAGACTCTCTTTCACACAATACAAGAATGGAACAGATAGAAAAACTAGGGCATACATACAACAGACACTCACAGACACCATAATAAAAGTTATTGGAGAATCCCCAGAACCACCGATGTGCACATAGCGAACAGACAAGGAGTGAACTCTCCCTCTTTTATCCAAAATGGTCTTGGACAAAATTATGAAACAATGGGAAGAAAAGTTAAACTGCTTCTGTTAGAAGAACAAGTGTGAATAAAAGAACCATAAAGTACTCGACATTTGCAGATGACCTACCAATACTCAGCAACAATACACAAGCAGAAGAAGCAATTGAACACTTACATGGAGTCTCTGCAAAACAGATCTACTTATGAGAAACACAATAGATGGAGAGAAAGAACAACAAAACACAAGAGTTGTATACAAAATACGAAAAGTTAAAAGATTGGAAAAATATGAGAATCTGGGGGAATATAAAGAAATAGAACATTCAAACAAGGCCTCAAACCTAGAAAGAACAGAAAAACAAAGATGTCACTTCTAATGGATGAAAACCTACAGTTTTACGTCGAATAATATGGCCTGTTTGTCCATCAAAGGAATTATGAGAAAGTAAGCCCGCACAGATATTTAATGGATGATAAGGGGATTGGTCTCTGCACCATTCGGACCCTGTGTGTAGTCCCTTTACAAATGAGCTTCGCACCAAAAAGAAACAGGTGTGTACTCTCTTTACTAATTGAACTGAGACTCACTTGTTAAGAGAACGGTTGTCCATTGATCTGTAGACTAGTGTACTTATTTGTGAGCATACTAGAGACGTATTGTTAGTTTCTTCATGTTCGTAGAGTGCTGTTATTCCGCAAATGTATATACAATTAATGAAAGGCCGCTCCAGTTGCTAATACACATTAACTTACGTCCAAGTCGTTTTCTAGTGGACCTGAAAATCGTGCTGTTGCTTCGCAAACATCCTCTCAGTAGCTTGATTCAAATGGCTCTGAGCACTATGGGACTTAACTTCTGTGGTCATCAGTCCCCTAGAACTTAGAACTACTTAAACCTAACTAGCCTAAGGACATAACACACGTCCATGCCCGAGACAGGATTCGAACCTGCGACCGTAGCGGCCTCGCGGTTCCAGACTGTAGCGACTAGAACCGCATGGCCACACCGGCCGGCTCTCAGTAGCTGCAGCAGAGAGAGACGGTTGCTGGGAATGAATTAATCTATGTTTCTTCCAAAGCAGCAAAAATTAGAAATCGGCGTGCGTTTTAGTCCCTGGTAGTCCTTGACAGTACATTACGGACAAACACTGTTGCCAATATCTATGACAACAGAGGAGCGAAGTGCCAGCCGTCTGTACACACGTATATTTTCATTTGCCTCCTATTTTTCATCCCATTTCGTCCAATAACCCTCACTAAGGCAAGAAAGAAAAATGAAGATGTAACGCCCGTTAACAGTGAAGTCATTCTGTTAAGCCGGGTACAGTCGCTGATACGGCACGAATTTTCGGCAACAAGGTTTACTGCAATCTTCACATGACTACTGATGATTGATTTGTCCGTCGGTGCATGCCTTTATACAGGTACCCTGCCCCCCCCCCCTTCCCCACCCCTTCCGGTACGGGCCCGCGGCGGGGTAAGGTGGCTGGCGGGCTCTGACGGCTCAGTTGCAGCTTTCCTGCCTTTGGGTTCATGTCCTGCCTCCACGCTCCGCCCTCAGTTTGCCGAGCGTCGTGTCCCTAGCCTTGCTGAGACGAAAGCCACTGTCTTTAGTTATCAAGTTCGAATCAGTCATCAGTAGTCAGCTGAAGATGGCAGCAAGTCTTGTTGCGGAAATTCGTACGTAAGGATTTAAATTACACATTAACAGAGAAAATCCCCAATCGTATAATTAGAGCATTAAATAAGAAACACAGACTTACATAGGACAAGGATGCGAAAAGAAACTGGGAGAGTCCTTTGCAAACGAACCATGCTGACGTTAAGTTTAATTGGTTTTGGAAACCCACGAGAATCTTGATCTGGGTGGCTGGACGGTGAGTTGATTATCACTCCTTCCGAATGCGGATCCACTGCGTTAACCACATCACCACCTCCCTCGGTAAGAAATAAATATCGCTTCTCTCAAATAGGAATCCAGTGTCCTTACTAATCGTTTCATGGCCATCTCTGCATGAGAGAATGGAAGGTTACATTTCAATATCCCTTCGACTTCGAGGTTATCAGTGAAGGAGTACCACACTGTCCAGTCACAATAATGTCACCACCTGTCAAAAGCCTGAGTATCAACCTTTCGCAGCGCTGGCCGCTGTGAGATGTGCAGGAGGAGAATCAACGAGGCTCTCCAAGGTACCGAGGGGTACCTCGAACCATGCTGACTCCAGTACCGGGGATAGCTGCACCAAGTTTCTCGGTTGAGAAAGCCCGTTCGAGATGTCCTACAGAGTCTCGATTCTGTGTAAATCCGGGGAGTTTGGTGGGCAGGAGAGTACGTTAAACTCATCCCGGTGCTCCTCGAACCACAAATGTACACTGCGAGCTGTGTGGCACGTTGCATTATCCTGCTGGTAGATTTCATCATGCCAAACTACATGCAGCGGTGGATGTGGTCCCCAAGGATAGACGCATACTTGTGTTGAGCCAGTGTGCCTATAATGACGAGATGACCCAAGGAATGCCACGCAAACATTCCCCACACCATTGCCCTGGCCTGGACCCTTCTGACGATCGTTGCAGGGTATTTGCTGTCAGTCCGATGGATCATAAAACGTGATTCATCTGAAAAGGCCACCAGTCGCCTTTCAGTGGACGTATACTTGCAGTACTGGCGTGAAAATTACAGTTTTCGTCGCCGATGAGTAGCAGTCAGCGTGGGTGCGTGAACCAGGTGGTTGCTTCAGAAGCCTATACGCAGCAACGTTCGCTGAATGGTCGTTAAGCGGACACTGCCGGTAGACTCTTAGTTCATTTTCACAGTCAGTTGGCCGACATTTGCACCTCTGTTCGCCTGCAAACAACTCCGCAACCGTCGTTCACACCTGTCTTTTATGACCCGTGGCGCACGATAGTTACTTCGGCGCCCGTTTTGAACAGCGCCAGTTTGCCATTTTAACCACAGCGACGCGCGGAGAGTTTAGACTTCGTCGTTTCAGAAACGCTGCCACTCTTGGCCCGAAAGCAAATCATCATGTCCTTTCGCAGGTCAGATGAAAAACTCTGAATTTGCATTACGATAACGACTGCACTGTTTTCCTTGTTCTCTCAACACGCTCGTATACCCTTCACTGCTAGTTCTGCTGCCTGCTGTCTGTGAGTGGTTATTACACGTTGACGTCGAACATCGGCAGTGATGACATTAATGTTGCTCGACCGTATAGTCCAACTTATCTCTCTGTGAAGAAACCATTCTGGAATTCATATGAATCGATTTCTGTCAATCGCCGGAATCCTAATTTGTGACGTTCGGACGTAGATTTGTACCTTGCACATCCATAAATTTCGGTACTGAGGAAGGCAGATGTAGGTGATCATACTCTTCACACAGCCTTAAATGAGACGAGAAGGAGCAGCAGCCGATGGCGGTACTCACCGATGCGGACACTGTAGGTCGGGTTGTTGCTGGCGTGCGCGCCCAGGAGGCAGCTGGCCGCCACCACCACCAACCACGGTAGCAGCCTCAGCCTGTGCCTCAGGCCACCCGCCATGTCGGCGCCTGCGGTAACGCCACCACCTGTCAAGTGCATCGCCACCACTATACAGTGCGTCACGATGCATACAGGGTTTAGACAATTACGTACGAACACGTACCTAACGTCGTGTTCGACAATGCTTGATATTCTAAATAGCTTTAATCCTGATGCTGAGTTTATAGCCATGAAAGTTACATTGCAGTATCTTGAACTAGTATAGGTCAAATGCTAACTTGTAACCTCGTCCATTAATCGTCCAAAAGAAACTCCGCAACAGACTATTGAAACTACTCGTATTGAAACTACTAACCAGCAAAACATGAGACATAAATACCTCGACTATCGTTCACACCTACAAGTCACGTCCCTAGCAAATATTGCTTGGATCTCTGCCCCTTCCAAGTTTCAGCAGACGTCCGAAATCCTCGAATGTTCTGATCTCCAATTAACTTTAAGAATTCGTTTACCCTCCCCTAACCGCATCCTGTACCGGCCTATAAAGATACAGCACCTTCACGGTCGTACGCTCCCAGCAAAATCGAGTGCCAACACCCCATTGCTTCCTTTGTTCTTGAGATGCCTGATCTCCTACCGTCCTACCTTCCTAATATCTCCACACTCTCCATGTCCTTTCCTTCAGTAATTTAAACTGTCTCCCTCTCCTAGGGGTGAATTCATTCCGGAGGCATTCTGCTAACTGCAACATACGCCAATTCTTCCATTCCAAATGCTGAAAAATATCCTTTCTTTGCATGAATTGCAATGCAACCGGCCTCCTACAACGTGCACCCCTTCCCTTTACCGTTCCTAAGACTCATCCCATATCCTTTTTCATATCATTTCCTTATTAATCCCGTCTGCATCCAAATCCACCTCGTAGAAAATGCTACCTTGGAGAATTTAAGACTGGGGAAATCGCTTCATTAAGCTTACAAACATAGTTTTTGTTTCTACCAATATATTTTTATGTTCCTTACTTTTATCTTGCATGGATCGTTTGTGCAATTAATCGCAATGATTTTGAACGAGTCATTACACAATCGTATTACACAATCACATTGCACAATCATGTGTGAAAATGGTTTCGTGTTGACAATTTACAATTTCTTTTTAAATACGGAAATGAATTAGGAAGTCCTGCCAACCACATTATTACTACATGAACAGAAACTCTTGTATCTGATACAAGTAGTTATTAGTGAGAAACTTCTCTAGTTTGTTTACAGATTAAATTTTCCTATCTGTGAAGCATTTAATATCATTGTTTGAGTGATCAAAGAGTTTAGTGATGGCGCTGGTGCACCCCTTTTGTTGTGGATTGGCAAGACAGCCAATCCACTATGACAGGAAGCCGAAAGGCACGCGTTTAAGCTCACGCAGGCTGGCGTGAGGTCTGGAACAGGACAAGGAATTTATAGTAGCAAAGAACGTACGTAACTACTGGAATACTTAACTTTAATTCATAACTGGTGAACATCGCTCTTGACGGTACATGTTTTACAGCATCAATAGTAACTGGTAATGGCGCCTTGCTAGGTCGTAGCAAATGACGTAGCTGAAGGCTAAGCTAACTATCGTCTCGGCAAATGAGAGCGTAATTTGTCAGTGAACCATCGCTAGCAAAGTCGGCTGTACAACTGGGGCGAGTGCTAGGAAGACTCTCTAGACCTGCCGTGTGGCAGCGCTCGGTCTGCAATCACTGATAGTGGCGACACGCGGGTCCGACGTATACTAACGGACCGCGGCCGATTTAAAGGCTACCACCTAGCAACTGTGGTTGGTGTCTGGCGGTGACACCACACCTTTTTGTGCTTAAGGCAATCTTGGATGGACAATGACAATGGATGTCATTTTCTTCTTATGGTATAATAATGATGCACGCTGTTGTTGTTTTTGAAGTATAGTGATTTAGGCATTGTGTGATATAACTGTCATAGCCTAGTTTTATGGGTATGCAATTTCTGTGACTGAGCTGTTGTGTATGCCCTACTATAGTTCTTATATGACATTTTCTTTTTATATATATGAAGATGGCAATACATAAGCTGAAACCAGTAATCCAATAATTGTGTTAACATAGCGATCTTGGCAAATAAATTGCTTTTCACAAGAACACTACAGTACCAAATTATATGATCGACCCGTTACTGAATGCTTATGTCAGGTAGCCATGACGGAAACATATTAATCTTCTTCTTTCACCTGTCGCAGATCTTTTGTTCAAATGGCTCTGAGCACTATGAGACTTAACATCTGAGGTCATCAGTCCCCTAGAACTTAGAACTAATTAAACGTAACTAAACTAAGGACATCACACACATCCATGCCCGAGGCAGGATTGGAACCTGCGACCGTAGCTGTCGCGCGGTTCCAAACTGAAGCGCCTAGAACCGCTCGTCCACATCGGCCGGCAATCTTCTTCTTTCTTGCAATACGTTATACGCAGAGTACTAGAGTGAGTCGGTGGAAGATATTGTAGCTCTAGGGGAAGGAATTACATAAAATACGACGTGGCCGCTAAATCCACTGTGACGAGGACGGTGCTTTGTGTCGATGAAGGAGATGTATATAGCGGGAGTGCCAAAGATGGCGGACTTCATGAAACATTAATGGCAGACATTTCACAGTTCGTATAGAAATTAATAGTAGCCACATGAATCATGATACCTCAAAAAGAAACATGTACATTACTATTATTTGCACGACGATTCTGAAGGTGTAATCAGATTTTCAATACCTGTATTAGTTTAAAGTTTAGTATCTGACGGTAAATTGTACAAGTAACACCCAGCAACGAATTTAAAAACTAGAAACGCTTCACCCGATTTTGTCGATCCCCATGTCTTTAGAAAGCTATTTGTGTAAACCTAAATTGGTATGAATTACAGGCATGTAACTTGAATAGTACATGAATTATTGGAGGTTAAATTGGCCGATTTCTCTCGATCGCGTCAGGCCTTAAGTACTCCACAGTTCCACGATAAAACGGTAGCATCATGCTTATAAATATATTTATTCATCTATTTCTTTGTTTATATCCGATATATACTATTCATGAAGAAATTGGTTAAATATTTACTAAGTTTTAGAAAGCACAGAGACATTAGGCTCCTAGCTTACCTTTTGCTTCAGCGTGTTTATGGTCCAGCCGTAGGAATATTTATTTAATTTCAAGTTATTTAAATGCAAATCCAGTATTTAGAAAGTGTTTCATTATGTTTGTGAATGTGCATTCGCTTGAAGATATGGCGGGAGCACTGTAGCCAATCACAACGCTCGTGAATGGGGAGACTGGATGGAAGTGGGAGAAGAGCATCGTTTCGAGAGAGGACAGGGTAGTTCTGGAGAGTCGCACAGGACACGGGACGGTACGCGGACAGTACAGCGGACGGACGCACAGTCGGCGGAAAGACTTGGAGTGGAGCAGTTTGCGCATGATCGCGAGAGATAAAGATACTTCGGAGTGCCGCCTTATGTGCTTGTGAGATTTCCGTGGCTTCTGCAGTGAAGGCGAAATACGCCTTTGGAAGTGAATATCTCGCGAGCTATGTTGTTGTTCATAAGTAATTACGTGGAGTAGGAATCTATTGTTTCCCTGTTATTCAACTTATATTTTATTTAATTGCTGCACCATCGACACCAATAAGTGTTTTGCAGAAATATGCCGCATTCTCAAAAGTAATTTTACTGTCGTACTCATAATTTAAAGTCGTTAAGATAGAGCCTGTAAATTTTATTTAATTGGTAGTCTTTCATTTATAAATTTCTATATCAATTCGCAATTGCCGAGTGATAGGAACCTTCGACCATTCGATTCATATATGTATTCATATTGTATACTATAGAGTCAGCAGTATTTGGCCTGTAATGCGGAACCTACGTATCCCAGCCCCTAGACATCGAAACCAGCCAGAACTTTTAATATTGCAACTTTGAGTCGGAGGGTATGTGGTTGAGGGCCACTTCCTTTCATCATATACTATATGAAAGCCCGCCTTTACTGTGACATGTCAGAAGAAACGGCAGGCAGTTCCATTCGTTTAATTTCAACCTCTTCTAGGAATACATGAAATTTAGTCGCAGCTGCGAATACAGACAAACATCGGCTGTGTAATGGAATGGCGACCATGAAAATTTGTTCTGTACTGGGACTCGAACCTGCATTTTCCACTTAACGCACGCTGTCGCATTACAATTAGGCTATCCGAGCAAGCCTCACGGCCAGATCCAAACTTCCGTATATTGTCAACCATGTGCCGCCAGGCGTGCTCGGAAAGCCTAATGGTGAGGCGACCGCAGGCGATAAGCGAGAAATCTGGGTTCAAGTCCAGGTCCGGCACAAATTTTCATGGTCGTCGTTCCATTACACAGTTGACCGGTGTCCATCTTCGCAGCTGCGAATACATTTAATAACGGCTGGAGTTTCCGCGATGCCTGTTCCTTCGGGCATGCATGCATGTATTTGCATCGTATTGCACTGCATCGTATTTATGAACAACAGAAGCACTGCAATGTTCTATCTTGTAGGAAGTTGTTCGTTGGGTGGGTAGGTGGGTGCAGTGTGCTCCTGAATTATTCTCTTGAAGGGTGAAACTATCGCCGAAGTGTTGACTGTAGCGCTGGATAAAAGGTTGGAGGAACCTATTCTGACACTGCAGAGCCCTCAAATTACCCTCGTATTGACATGAGAGTCGTTCGATTTAATATATGATACTGGTCCGTTCATAACTAGAGACACAGAAAGCTGTGCTGTGCCGGACTGTAATCAGAACGCAATTTTACTTTCACCTTGTAGTACATGACTGACTGACTTACGACACGCAACGTTGAGACTCAAAAATATTTCTTGTTGGCCGTTTACAGCTACGTGTGCACCACTAGTTCTTTCATTTATTGTTTATTTATTGGTCTACAGGTACCCATTCTCTGAAAAATTGAGGCTCTATTGTATTAAGACTGGCTGTTCAAACTCGATAAAACGTGTCGTAATACAGCTGTTGATTTTCGCGATGCTTAGAAACAAGCGATGATGTTTACTAGCTCCAGGTAGAACTGCAAAACTACCGTAGGCTACTGTAGATTATCATAAGAAAGCGTAGCCTACGGTAGTCTTCCTAGTAGCTTTTGATCAGTGAAAATCATAACAGTCTTACCTGTGAGTTAGGTACCTTGCGCACCTATAGGGCGTTGCCTCATTTCGATCCCTTTGTTTCTGTGTGCGATCTGTGTCTTTCCAGACTCCAATAGAAACCGGCAGCGGTGAACTGTCTACAGACTGAGTGAGAATGTACAGGGTGTTTCACAATTCATGTTATACACTTCTAGAGATCGTGGAGCGGACTTAGTGGATCAAGTTTTACATAGGAACGCGTGTCTGAAAACGTCATCCAACGAGCAGCAAAGACGCAGCTCAGGCAGCTGGAACAGGATACTGTACCATATCGCGGCTGTTGAATTTAATAATTTGCGCATTGTTAAAAGTGGCTTAACGTTTTTCATTTAACCGTTTTAATGGTCAACATGACTTTATATGGTTTAATGGCAGTGCAATGTGGCTAGAGGCGAGTACGGAGAGATCCGGGAGTGCGTGGCGCTCTGTAGCGCGTCAAGTTGTAAAGGTACTGTTTCTGGGAGTTCAACCTGAACGTTGAATTACTGACGGTATTCGTGATTCAGTCTCCATGAATAGGGAGTCTGATAAAGTCTTACTGCGGTTCCGTAGTTTGGAAGGTAGGAGACGAGGTACTGGCAGAAGTAAAGTTGTGAGGACGGGGTGTGAGTCGTGCTTGGGTAGCTCAGATGGTAGAGCACTTGCCCGCGAAAGTCAAAGGTCCCGAGTTCGAGTCTCCGTCCGGCACACAGTTTTAATCTGCCAGGAAGTTTCACAGCATAAGCTCTTCGATCTTCTGAGCAGCAAGTTCAGTACTCACAGAGACAATCTCACTAACGTAAGAGGTGCCTAGTCTGATCTGCCATGCCCAGCGGACAGCCCGTTAAAAACTAAATGCAGATCAAGCATGAAAACAGCAAGAAGGTGCACTGAACTGTGAAAAAGGAGGGAAATACAAACAGTGAATGGTCCAAGCTCAATATGTTCAACATCGAGCGTATTGCAAGAATCATAGCGTCGTGGATGTGTGGTCACAATATTGGTGTGCAAAGCGGGAGAATGAACTTACTGTCCTTCTGTAATTTTGGCAACTATCATAGTATACAGAATATGAGTTGTGTGGTAAGAATATATTACCGTCGAAAGTATATGTGATGAATAGTCAGAGCACAACAAATAAGCGGTTGTGAACTATGTTACAACAAAGGAATTGAAGAATCAAGACTTCCAGAACGGAACGCATGAGTCATAATATGTCAAAGTGCCTATTGGCTTGTGTCTCTGGTTCTTTGGCCGACGTTCGTTTGATGATTTTACTGGCGTTTCGCCAACACGAGTGGGTGGCATTGTCAAAGCTTCATCCGCCATTGCTGGTTGTGAACTGGAGCCGATCTCGCGGCCGCAGACTATATGTACCTGGCGTGCCAACTTCCGAGGTCTTCTCCGCGCTCATTTCCGGTGCGGTTCTCCTCTTGCTACCTGCGAAGGTCGTTCGCTGCAGCACGGGAAGCCAGGATCCGTTTAGCTTAAGGCTTTCTTCTTTCTTGTTGCAGCTATTCCCATGTTTTTGTATTTCAATAGCTTCTCTGAACAAGCAGGTGGTATAGTGCTTCTTTACAGCCAGAACTTCCGTGTCGGCGAATTTTACTACTTGGTCGGTGTCACACAGTGCCTGCTCTGCCACGGCCGATTTCTCCGCCTGCCCCAACTTGCATTGTCGTTTGCGTTCTTTGATCCTAATGTTGATTCATCGTTCAGTCATTCCGACAAACTTTTCCGCATATGCATGGCATGTCGTATATTCCCGACACTGCAAGTGGGTCCCTTTTCCCCTTTGCCGATCTAAGACACTCTTTGACCTTCTTTGTCGGTTCGAAAATTTTCTTTACGCCTTGTTTGGGCAGTATACGGCCTATTCTGTCCGTCACTCTGGGAATGTATGGCAGAACGACCGTACCCGACATTTCTTCTCCTAATTTGCCACTGCGCCGAGCGTTTGGCTCTGTTACACTTCTAATATAGATAGTGGAGTACCCATTGATCTTCAGAACACTTTCCAGGTGTTGCATTTTTCGTCTGAGGTGCTGCGGCTCACATACTCGTCGTGCTTGCGTTACGAACGTATTAATCATGCCTCTTTTCTGGCTCAGGTGGTGGTTTGATAGTTTGAGCAGGTATCGGTCCGTGTGTATCGGTTTTCGATACCTCTGTGTCCCAGGTTTTAGCCATCCCTTGTGATCAGCACATCTAGAAATCACAAGCTGCGATATCGTCGCGAAAAAACAATGACCCGTATATGTAATAAGTTTCCTTTAATTTACGTCTGTGGTCACAAACTTTCAGTTAACAGATTATCGGTTTCGGTCTTTAATGACTATCATCAGATCTGTTCCATAAAAACAAAGTCCTAATGTACTGCAGCCGTAGTGGCATCGTCAAATGTTAAATGCGGAATCAGCACCTGCATCGTCAAGTGCATATAAATAACATCACATGCACGAGTCATGTTGCCAGTAGTACTACAGATCTGATGATGGTAATTAAAGACCGAAACCGGTAATCTGTTAACTAGAAGTTTGTGACCATAGACGTAAATTAAAGGAAACTTATTACATCTAGAAGTGGTAGATTTTTGTCATTTTCTACTTCCATGGTAAATTTTATCTTGGTATGGAGGCTGTTGAAATGTTTTACGAAGTCACCGACTGTTCTTCACCATGGCTCCACACAACGAAAGTATCAACGACGTATCTGTACCACACCTTAGGTTTACAAGTCACCAAGTCCAGTGCCTGTGCTTCGAAATGTTCCATGAAAAAGTTGGCCACCGCTGGACTAAGAGGACTACCTGTTGCAACGCCTTCCAGCCGTTCGTAGAAATTGCCATTCCACGTGAAATTTCTCGTGGTGAGACATGCGTGAAAGAGCTTTCTGATGTCTTGCGGGAAAATGGAACCGATGAACTCCAGAAAGTCACTGAGTGGCACTTTCGTAAGCAAAGAAACAATATAAAAGTTAACAGGATACCGTTTGGTGCAAGTTTTAGTTTCTTCAGCTTCTCAATGAAATGTCCTGAGTCCTTTACGTATATGTCAGTCTTCCCCACGTGCGGCTGGATCAGAGAGGCCAAGTGTTTTGCCAGTTTATATCTTGGCGAGCCAGGAGCGCTAACAATCGGTCTTAGTGGAACGTTGTTCTTGTGGATATTAGGCAATCCATACAGCCGAGGTGGTAGGGCTTCTGTGTTGCGCAGGTTCCTCTGTATGTCCGCAGAGAAGACTTCTTGATTAACCGATTCGTATTCCGCGTGATACGCTGCGTCGGAACCGCGCTTAGTTTTCGGTACGTCGTCGGATCTAATAGGTCTCTTTTGCTTCGGTCTTCATTACGACGGCTTCATTTCCCTTATCGGCAGGCAGTACCAATATAATCTCGTCGGCTTTAAGATTCTTAATAGCTTGTACCTCTTCTTTCTTCAGATTGCAAGCTGGTGGTTTTGCTCGGCGGAGTATCATGGATATTTCAGTGCGCATTTCCTCTGCTCTTTCACAAGGAAGGTTCCGAATGGCCGCTTCGGCATTAGCAGTGATGTCCTCCATAAATATAGTCCTCAGCATGATAGAGAAATTCCCTCCTTTTCGAAAAACAGACACTTCCTCTTCAGTCAATTGTCGTTCAGTGAGGTTGACCACTGTGCGTGACTTGTCGGGAATCACCTTGTCAGTCTACTTCCGGCACCTTTCAAACTTTTTCTTCTGTCGCTCAGTGCAGCGTTCGAGTTCGTTCTGCTTGCTCCTGTGAGTCATGCTGTCGATCTTGCTCCGCAACAAGGAGACGAGGGAGATGATCGCAAAAAAGAACCGAACTTTCTAGCGATAATCGAAAATAATGAAAACGCTCAAAGAATTTTCTCAGTCAGATTCATTTTGGGTTTCAGGGCCATTATCGAGAAATACAACAGGCCTGAAGGTCCTAGTCAGTGTCACCGCTGCCAAAGATACAATCATACAAGTCAGAACTGCCACCTGAAACCCAGGTGCGTAAAATGTGCCAGCCGACATCTAACCAAACTGTGCCAAAAAGAAAGGAAAGCAGACCCCGTTTGCGTAATTGCAATCGAGGCAATCGAGGCTGCCAGGTGTATCAAAAATTAGTGCGTGCCCAGAGGCAACAGAAAGCGGGCACAACTACTGTTGCGCCTGCGTCCGTGCGAGAACAACAAGCAAATCGACAAACAGATTTTCAAATGAACCAAGCGCAGTTTCCTAAACTCTGACCGACACGAAATATGTCAACCTCCCCCTTCCGCCCCGCTGTTGCGGTCGCCCCACCAACGCCCTCAACCTCCTCCAGCTACAGACACATAACGCCGACTGTAGCACTGTCAGTGCCGCGTCAGAACCGCCGCCGGCAACACAAGAACCGCAAAGTGCACAAGTACAGGAAGCGAGCTCGTAAACCTAATGCATGAACTAAAATATTTCAAAGCGGTGTTTGCTGGATTTAACCTCAGCTACATAATAAAGAAGCTCAAGGACATCATGACAGAAGTGCGCACAGATCCAGACTAATTCACGAAGGCGATGATCACTGCGCAAGCCCCACTGACATTTTTCGATGGCCCCTAGGCATAAAAGCTTCAAAGTCATAAATTGGAATGAAAACGGCAATTCTGACAAAACTATTCAACTTCATCATTTCTTGACTGGCATGCTATAGACGTCGCCTGTATCTCAGAGACGCATCTGCCTCCGACCGATCCGCTTAAAGTGCAACTACTCCGTCCACAGGGTCGACAGGCCCTGCCAACTTCGCGGACGCAGACCTGGCGGCGGAGAGGCCGTCCTTGTGCGGCAGAGGATTTGCCATCGGACAGTCGACATGCCAAATCTGGTTCAAAAATGGTTCAAATGGCTCTGAGCACTATGGGACTTAACATCTGAGGTCATCAGTCCCCTAGAACTTACAACTACTTAAACCTAACTAACCTAAGGACATCACACACATCCATGCCCGAGGCAGGATTCGAACCTGCGACCGTAGCGGTCTCGCGATTCCAGACTGAAGCGCCTAGAACCGCTCGGCCACACTGGCCGGCGCCAAATCTGGTCACGGTCGAGGCTGCCGGTGTAGAATTAAAGGTAGGGAACACCGTTCTCACAATAATCACCGTTTGTCCCCATAGGAACATTAGTGTACAGGGCCTCCAGATCTTGACAAATACTTTCGAGCGTGTACTAGTAGTAGGGGACCTAAACTGCAAATATGGTGACAGGGGATGCCGATCTGCGAGCACAAGTGGCGGGAGACTGAGGAGGTTTGTCGAGAGCGATCCCTCAGTGAGGGTAATCGCTCCTGGGGAGCGTACTCAACAGAAATGGGTACTTAGTAAATCACAGTTTCGGATTTCAAAAATGCTGTTCCACTGAGACAGCAGTATACAGTTTCACTGTCCATATTATAGAGTCTTTAAATAGTAAAATGTCACCAATAAGAATTTTCTGTGATTTGTCCACAGCATTTGATTGTGTGAACCATGACATTATGTTACAGAAATTGCAATTTTATGGTATAAATGGAATAGCATATGAGTGGTTTAAGTCATACCTACAGAACAGGAAGCAAAAAGATTCCTTATATGGGTCAAGTGATTTAAATAAGTTTGCCACTTCATCTAACTGGGGTGAAATTACATTAGGTGTTCCACAAGGTTTAATCATGGGTCCCCTTCTGTTCTTGATATATGTGAACGACCTCCTTTCCTACCTGAAATAGGAAGCTGAACTGACACTGTTTGGCCGGCCGCTGGTGGCCGAGCGGTTCTGGCGCTACAGTCTGGAACCGTGCGACCGCTACGGTCGCAGGTTCGAATCCTGCCTCGGGCATGGATGTGTGTGTTGTCCTTAGGTTAGTTAGGTTTAAGTAGTTCTAAGTTCTAGGGGACTTATGACCTCAGCAGTTGAGTCCCATAGTGCTCAGAGCCATTTGAACCATTTTTTTGACACTGTTTGCTGATGATACAAGCATCATTCTTAATCCAGTAAAAGAAACTCCAATTGAAAATGATACTGATCTTTGGAAAAGTCATTAATTGGTTTTCTGCAAATGGGCTTGCTCTAAACTTTGAAAAAACACAGTACATCGAATTTTCTGCTGCAAAAAGTACAGTTCCTTCAATAAATATAACACATCAACATAAGTCAGTAGACAGGATGGGGCATACTTAGTAAGCTAACATACTTTGCATACTTTCACTCTCTGATGTCATACGGAATAATATTTTGCGGTAACTCAACATTCAGGCAAACAGTATTCACTGCTCAAAAGAAAGTGGTTAGAATAATGTGTGGGGTTCATAGTCGCACATCTTGTAGGCATCTTTTTAAAAGATTGGAAATTCTTACAACAGTCTCACAGTATATTTACTCACTAATGAAATTTGTTTTCAACAACATGGACCAGTTTAACAACAAGAGTGATATTGATGATTATAATACCAGAAAAAAGAAAGACTCATACTATCCTTTACTCAATCTATCTTTGGCACAGAAAGAGGTAAAATATGCTGCTATAAAAATTTTCTATAAACTACCAGATGAAATAAAATGTCTGACAGACAGCAGTAATAGCTTCAAAAATAAATTGAAGTCATATCTGCTTGACAACTGCTTCTATACCATAGATGAATTCTTGAATAGGAATAAATAAATCTATAAATATAGTATATGCATTTTGTGACATTTAAGGGAATGGGGTAAGTAATAGAAATATTAATCTTTAACTCTGCATTGTAATATATAGATATTAAGAAATCTTGTTTCATATGTGCATTTCTCGTGCACTCGACACGTTCCCCATCATAACGGCTATCGTACCGTGCGATTGATCAATGGAACACGCAACTAACTAACTAACTAACTAACTAACTACTCATATCCCGCGCAACGACCAGCACAAGAAAGATATCCTGGATATCTTCCTGTGCAAGGGACTACGGTGGCGAACGGCAGCCACAGTGCACTTTGAGCCGGACTCAGACCACAGTCCAGTTGATCTGGAACGTGCCAGTGTCGAAGGCATATACCGGAGGATGGCAAAAACGACTTACAATACTAACTGGGAACAATATTCCATCCTGGTAGGACATCATCTGGAGGATATACCGCAGATACGCGATGAAAGAGAGGTGGACTCAGCAACTGATTATTTTACAAAGCTCCTCGAGATCTGTGCTCGGACCAGCGGAGTGGCGCGGAGTGGCGGTTAGAGGCGCCATGTCACAGATTGCGTGGTCCCTTCCGCCGGAGGATCGAGTCCTCGCTCGGGTTTGGGTGTGTGTGTTGCACGAGGATGACCACTGAACCTGGCGCCAGGGACCTGATTATCACCGAGCGGTGCGGGAAGAGGGAGTGGCAACGTTTCCGCAACCCCGCCGACAGTCGCTTGCTTAGGCGACTAGAAGCCCACGTAAAGCAAAAACTTCAAGAGTACAGATGCCTTAGTTGGGAAGAGAAACTCGAAAGTGCAGACTATGATGTGAACCAAGTATGGAAGATCACAAAATCACTGAAGGCTACTCCCAGAGTAGACAGGCCACTGCGAGGTCCAAATGGGCAAGTACACAATGATGAGGAAAAAACGGAGACAATGGCGACATCACTAAAGTCACAATTCCGAGCTCACGTCATCGAAGATGACGAGACTGATAGGTAGGAGAGAACAACAGTCGCACGAGTGGCTCAATGGAGAGAAACCAGGCGAGATACAAAATTCACACGAAACTAAAGTTAAAGCAGTTACATCCCTCGGTCGCAAAAATTACGTCTTTTGACCTGGTTTCGGCACTTCTATGGGTGACTTCATTAGTCAGTATGTTGCTACCTGTGGCTTGACGTGTATGAGCAGCCCATAGTGGCTCCCCTTCCATGTACTATTAAAAAAAATTGTGACTAGAGCTTTATCACTTGATATTTATTTTATACGTGACATGTCAATTTGAATGTTTAATTTCTGATAAAGGCACTCACAGAAGTGCCGAAACAGGGTCAAAAGACATTTTTTGCGACCGAGGGCTGTAGTTGCTTTAACTTTATAAACGGTCGCTGCCCACGAAGCCATGTTAAAAGAAAATTAAAATTCAACCAGTTTCCGACCGTCTTGTGTGTGCTTACATCAGACGCTTAGAGAACAACAAATCCCCCGGTCCTGAGAAGGTCCGCGCCCCACACCTGAAACCCCTACCTACTTTAGCAAACTAGTATCTCATCTCAATCTACAACCAGTGCACTTCCTTAACATACTTCCCACCTGCTTGGAAAACTGCTAGGATAACAACTATACCTAAACCAAACAAAAACCCCATCCTACCCCAAAGCTCCAAACCAGTCTCAGCCCTTTGTTCCTCGGTAAAGTACTGGAGTGTCTAATCCTTCGAGTCCTCACGCAGTTCCTAGAAGACAACAACATCACCACCCCTGAGCAGTTTGGCTTCCCTCCCGAACACTGCCCATCAATCCTTGCTCTGGTGGAACACATATGCTGGGTGAGAGACAGAAAACACAGCACAGGAGCGGTCTTCCTAGACATCGCGCAAGCTTTCGATCAAGTCTGGCATGATGGCTTAATTGATGAACTAACCCAGTTAGACATTCCGGGCACATGTCAGCATGGTTGACTCGTCCCTAGCAGGAAGAAAGGACTCTGTCAGGTTGTGCAAGCATGTCAGCTCAGTCAGGAACGCTGTGGCTGGGGTCCCGCAAGGCTCGGTTGTAGGCCCCATACTGTACACGCTCTACAGAAATGACGTACCAAAAATGGCCAGAGGTGAAACTGCACTGTATGCCGACGACACGGCAGTTTTTAAGAGCAGCATAAACTTAAACTTCATAACCACGAAACTCCAAGAACACCTCGACGCAATCATAAAATGGTTCAACGCCTGGAAAATCAAGACAGACTCGGAGAAAATCGTAGCTGTTCTGCATACTAACAAATTAACTCCACCAGATCGCCAGATTGTGTTGAGCAACAAGAACATTCCGTGGAGCGACTTGGCGACTTACCTCGGAATCGTTCAAGACAAACTTTCCTGCCTATGCAGTTGCCTGAAGACTTTTCATTTAGTTCTTTTTCTTGGGATTTACAGTTTTCAGAGAGGTGGCTGCGATGAAATATGTATTTGTAATGGGGGGTTTCCTTTCAGATTAGTTATGTATAAAACTAAGTCTTGTTTTTGTTTTGTTTTGTTTCACAGTGGTTTTAGATAAGAATTGCCGCTATGAACAGTCATCACAAATTTGCATGACGATAGACAAGTAACATTGTCGCGAATTCGTAGCCTATACTTACCGTGTCAAGCTTTCCTAAACTAATAAATATTGCTGAGACCCTAGGACATAGCTTCAGATGTCTCGCCGAAGCTTCTGAGAATTTTGGCAAATGATCTGCCTCTCATCTTGACACGATGATATGGACGAGTGCGCCTGCGCCAAGTAACGATGTGGTGCCCCAATAACAGCGCATTCTATAGGAAAGCGGCGAAGTTATGTCAACAGGCGGACTGCCGAATTCGAAGCTGGAAAAGTAGCGGCTTATCAGTTCTCTCGAGGCAGCGTCCGCTGCAGCCAACATGATTTCATGAAGACAAACGTGGGCGAAGAAGGCCTACCGAGCCTATACCTCGTGTCTCTGTTATTTACGTTGTATCTTGTGTCGTTGTTGACAGTGTATTAGACAACACAATCCCAAAAAGTGAAAGCAGTAACTAAGATCGTGGTGTAATTATTGTCCCTCTTGTATTCAGACGCTGCTTTACACTCACTAATTTTTCCAATTGCTGTAACAACACGTGAGCCCCATG
This sequence comes from Schistocerca serialis cubense, assembly GCF_023864345.2. Taxonomy (NCBI): domain Eukaryota; kingdom Metazoa; phylum Arthropoda; class Insecta; order Orthoptera; family Acrididae; genus Schistocerca; species Schistocerca serialis. Next base: position 495,309,205 of record NC_064639.1, read on the forward strand.
TTCGTCGCAGGTATCTTTAGTAGAGTAGGACTTTTGACCAATATAATAATATTTCCCACAGTTGCACGGAACTCATGAACATCTTACTGCCTCGACAGAACCAAATAGGGGAATACACTTGAAAGGACGAACAGCAGGTTTAATTTTGTATTATTAAGGATGCTACAAACTGCGTCGACGTGAGATTGGAGGATTAGCGTTTTCGATTTTTTGTTGCTTTCGTTTGTTCCGTTTGCCACATGTGCAAGTCGAAATATGCACCATGTCTGTTATCCGGAATTACGTATTCTGGCGAGATATCATGAAATTTTATGCTAAGTATCCGAAATGGCTCGAACTTTGTGCATGGGCGTTGCTAGAGGCAAATTTCAATTACATAAACTTACCACTTGTCATTGAGGGTGAAAGGAGATTTCACCCAAAACACGTACTTTTATGTGCTGTTTTGTACCACAGTCATGAAATTCGGCCACATGATTCACGTCTTATTCTGCAACGAAAGATTTAATCCCTTTCCTGTTGGTGTTAGCGTGTTTCAGAGAGCTGTTTCCTCACACCAGTAGCCGCTTTAGCGAAAAATTCTGATTAGTGTTAGGGGAGACGTTTTGATTTTGTTCTGCAGGGTGCTATCCCGCTTTCATTCCTGGATTCACAAAAAAATGATACTTTGCTCAGCTACGATCCGCATCTTGTATCTACGTTCAGACGTCTTCATCTGGTGCGAGGAATGTTGCATACACCATTTATCCGTACAAAATGGCTCAAATGGCTCTGAGCAATATGGGACTGAACTTCTGAGGTCATCAGTCCCCTAGAACTTAGAACTACTTAAACCTAACTAACCTAAGGACATCACACACATCCATGCCCGAGGCAGGATTCGAACCTGCGACCGTAGTGGTCGCGCGGTTCCAGACCGTAGCGCCTAGAACCGCTCGGCCACCCCGGACGGCACCATTTATCCGTCACTATAGTGTAAGCTTCTGTGGATATTTGAGAGTTTTAACTGTCTGTGTGACGTACTGCTGCTGAGTGGGTAATTACACTAAACCACCTTCAAATTAAATCAATGATACTAAACCGTGCACCAGACTGACGGCCGTTAATGTGGCTCCCGTCTTCCATACGGTCCGAGACGTTGCTGTAATATGTGACGCTAATTGTTGTCATGGACAGCATACTTCCTTTACGATGAATCCACGGAAGATGGGCTATTGTATAGGGTGATGCGCTAAGATATCAGAAAAGTATTTTCTGCAATGTACGTGAAAATCATGGGAAGTTGAGAGTGATCATGCTCCGGGAGACAAGCGTGCATCACAGCGCAAACAGCAAATGTCAGAAACACAGTGTACGGAGATGGCCCAAGTCAGCGCGCTCAGTGTGACTGTTAAGTGAAAATGGTCGCTACGCCGCAGCAGTGTGCTTTATGTGGCGTACACTAAGCGAAATTTTCGAGTGTCATAGAGATCCAGTGAGCTTTCAGACATCGGTACAAGGCTATCGGCCTATTGTTTTTTGCGGGGAGACTTGCTCGTCCTGTTATTTACCTTCAAATGATCGAGTAGTTTGTGGACCCTCAATTACAGCAGGTTCGGCTACTAGAGACCATTAACTATCAACGGGACGGTGCTTCACCGCACTGGGCTCCCAAAGTGCGGGAACAATTAAACCTGATACTCAACGGTCATGGTGGACCTATCCCATGGCCTCCTAACAGCCATGATCTAAGGCCTACAGACTTTTCTGTGTGGGACTAGGTTAAGTGAACAGTGTATGTACAAAAATTACAGAATCTGGCCGAAATGGATGCGAGGTATGATATATGCCACATTCTCAATGGATGTTGAGTACTAACGTGCTGTGACACAAACTTCAGACACAAACTCCAGGCTCCCCCGCACAAGTAGGTAACGTTAACAAGTAGCAAATGTGCGTAGTTTGTAACATATAGTGTTTTACTTTACTGATATCTCAAACGGGTCACTCTGTACAGTATATCTGATGACCGTACCTTAATACTGATTACCAAGCGAACAAGAAACAAACAAACGAACAACACAACCCGAATACTTGGACTGTAGCTCGTTTCCTGCTGGACAACGGTCTGGATGATCCGCCTGGCAACAGCACAACTATTGTGACCCCGAAGTGTGGCGGGAACCGCTGCCAGCTGACGCAAATACTTCGCAGTGCCGTGCAGCGACAGTCGCACTGGCTATAAATTTCCTTCGCCATCATAACTGAGAGCTGTAGAGGTTCGCATTCCAACAGATGCTAAGTTTTTACTTGTATTATGGAACTGCAAATTATTGCCTATTAGTGGACAAGGCAGCCGCGGCTGTTCAACAAACAATAAATTGTTTACTATCAGCAGCGCGGGATTAGCGGAGCGGTCTAAAGCGCTGCAGTCATGGACTGTGCGTCCGGTCCCGGCGGAGGTTCGAGTCCTCCTTCGGGCATGAGTGTGTGTGTTTGTCCTTAGGATAATTTAGGTTAAGTAGTGTGTAAGCTTAGGGACTGATGACCTTAGCAGTTAAGTCCCATAATGTTTCACACACATTTGAACATTCTTTTTTTTTGTTTACTATTAGTATAATTTCGACATCTATAAAATGGATATGACGTTTTCTGAAGTAGTCCCTTTGAGTTATGACATCTAGCTCTGCTAAGAAACTATAAGGAGTAGTCAAATGACAACCAAACGCCCGCCACAATGGGGACAATGAATGGTTCCACTCAAAGGTAATCATCACACACATTAAGAATTTATCCCACTGCGAAATGAGACGATCGGTTCCTGTTTCGTTGAACGCACCCGGCCGCTGACGGATCCGCAACCGCACCCACTCTTGCACTTCCTCGTCCGACTGAAACTTACGTCCACGCATGTCTTTCTTCAGTCCGCCAGAGATGTGAAAATCAAACGATGAAAGATCCAGGCGGTACGGAGAGCGTTGCCGTATTTCCCACCCAAATCACTGAAGCGTAGTTTTCGTGCGATTGGCAGTGTCTGGGAGGGCGTTATCGTGTACTCGGATGATTCCGCCGACAGAAGTCCTGGGAGTTTTGACGATGCCTATTAATTGTGGTTCCACGCTCGAGGAACTCGACGAGTAGAGGACCCTTGCAGCGAAGAAAAAGGTCATCTTCACCTTAATGGAACTTGTCTGAACAGCTTTGGATCTCTTTGGCGGGAGAGATGAGATACGTTTCCACTTACTGACTTACCGTTTCCCCAGTGGGCTGTCGGAGTGTTGTGTGACGGAATCATCTTTCATTTTTGTATTCTTATATTAACATATACACTGAAGTGCCAAAGAAACCAGTATAGGCCTGCGTCTTCAAATACAGAGGAATGGAAACAGGTAGAATACGGCGCTGCGATGGCCAACGCCTGCATAAGACAAGTGTCTGCCGCAGTTGTTAGATAGGTTGCTGCTGCGACAATGCCAGGTTATCAAGATTTAAGTGAGTTTGAACAATAGTCGGCGCACGAGTGATGGGACACAGTACCTCCGAGGTAGCGATGAAGTGGGAATTTTCCCGTACGACCATTTCTCGAGTGTACCGTGAATAACAAGAATCCGCTAAAACAACAGATCTCCGACATCGCCACGATCGTAAAAAGATCCTGCAGGAACGGAACCATCGACGACTGAAGAGAATCGTTCAACAAGACAGAACTGCAAATTGCATCGAGCGGATGGACGTGTACTGGTATGGACACAACCTCATGAATCCATGGACCCTGCATGTCAGCACGGGACTCTGCCAGCTGGTGGAGGCTCTGTAACGGTGTGGGGCGCGTGCAGTTGGAGTGATATGAGACTCCTGATACGCATAGACACGACTGTGACAGTTGATAACTACGTAATCATCTTGTATGATCACCTGCATCCTTTCATGTTCACTGTACATTCCGACGAGCTTGGGCAATTCCAGCAGGGCAATGCGACACCTCACACGTCCAGAATCGCTACGGAGTTGCTCGAGGAACACTCTTCTGAGTTTAAACACTTCCGCTGACCACCAAACTCCCCAGACACGAACATTATTGAGCATAATGAGATTTTCACTCTGCAGCGGAGTGTGCGCTGATATGAAACTTCCTGGCAGATTAAAAACTGTGTGCCCGACCGAGACTCGAACTCGGGACCTTTGCCTTTCGCGGGCAAGTGCTCTACCAACTGAGCTACCGAAGCACGACTCACGGCCGCTACTCACAGCTCTACTTCTGCCAGTACCTCGTCTCCTACCTTCCAAACTTTACAGAAGCTCTCCTGCGAACCTTGCAGAACTAGCACTCCTGAAAGAAAGGATACTGCGGAGACATGGCTTAGCCACAGCCTGGGGGATGTTTCCAGAATGAGATTTTCACTCTGCAGCGGAGTGTGCGCTGATATGAAACTTCCTGGTAGATTAAAACTGTGCGCCCGACCGAGACTCGAACTCGGGACCTTTGCCTTTCGCGGGTAAGTGCTCTACCAACTGAGCTACCGAAGCACGACTCAGGGCCGGTACTCACAACTCTGTAAAGTTTGAAAGGTAGGAGACGAGGTACTGGCAGAAGTAGAGCTGTGAGTACCGGCCGTGAGTCGTGCTTCGGTAGCTCAGTTGGTAGAGCACTTGCCCGCGAAAGGCAGAGGTCCCGAGTTCGAGTCTCGGTCGGGCACACAGTTTTAATCTGCCAGGAAGTTTCATTATTGAGCATATCTGGGATGCCTTGTAACGTGCTGTTCAGAAGAGATCTCCACTCCCTCGCACTCTGACGGGTTTATGGACAGCCCTCCAGAATTCATGGTGTCAGCTCCCTCCAGCGCTACTTCAGACATTAGCCGAGTCCATGTCACGTCGTGTTATGGCACTTCTGTGTGCTAGCGGGGGCCTAACACGGACAGGCAGGTGTACCAGCTTCTTTGGCTCTTCACTGTAATAACATATAAAGCAGGCAGTTTATGGGCAAATACGTTAATCGAAACTGGAGTTAACATGAACGCAGAGAAACGAAATAATATAAAGTCATAGTATTTGCAGAAAATAGCAGCTGTTTGTTTGGCGATAAACTTTACACTTAACTTTGAATGGACTGCTGATTTATTTCTGTTCTTACATTAATATGATCTGCAATATTATTAAAGGCGGATTCTGTTCACTGCAGCTCAAAATAATATTTGTACTGATTTATTTTTTACAGTAGAAGGCTTGAACACTTAGACAAATAGCAAAGGTTTTATTCTGTGGTAGGATATCACTTTAGTTTCTTATGTTAACAGAGTATAGAGAGGTATGGAGCATTGGGCGGGGTGGAGGTCAAAACATCTAATCAGATAACCAAGCTGCTACCCTCCCTCCCTGCCCTTACGTCTCTTTACATCCTCACGACATGGATTTCATCATAAATATTACAAGCAATACAGTTTGAAACAGTCTTATAACCTCCTGTACAACGTCTGAAAATTCATTCTTCATTTTGGCTGAATAACGGTGTTAGCGCTATTGACTCTTCACTGTTTGTTCGTGAAATGAAGGACGTTCACAGCTCCATTGGTTGTTTGCACAAAAAGAGGCAGTCTAGTGAAGTATCATGACAAGCCTTTAGAAATGAACGGGAATGACAGAAGAGAGGGATGATAATTTTCAATGTCTATAATCCAGAGGTACTGCAAATTTGCTATGAAACGACACTGTAATATTATGCAGAAAGAATTTAAACATTTAATTGATAATGAAAGAGCAAAATAACACCTATCGACAGTTACAACTCTTTGATCTGTACATCAAGAAGCACTTTGTGCTAAATTTTCAGCCATAGGGCACTTGAAGAAACTGGTGGTACGATCTGTAAAATTTCTGAAGTCGCATGAATTATTCCACTCTCAGTTTCAAAAATTTTCGATAGGATTTAACGAAGAGTATGGAGGCTATATATTACTGGAAAGTACGTTGGTTAAGTCAAGGGGCATACCTGGAACTATTTTTCGGTTTTAAACACCTTATTGTTGAGTTTATGAAGGGGAAAGGAGTGCAGGAACGAACATTAGAATATCCGGAGGGGATTTCAGATCTAGCATTTTAAGTAAGCTTGTCTGAACATTGTCGACAGTAAGACGTTAAAACTAAAACACTTAACTCCGTCCAAACAGGCCTTGGTAGGCCCAACGGGACCCACCGGCCACCTAGTCATCCTCAGCATACAGGCATCACTGGATACGGATATGGAGGGCCATGTGGCCAGCACGCCTCTCTCCCTGCCGTATGTCAGTTTACGAGACTGGAGCCGCTACTTCTCATTCAAACGGCTCTTCATTTTGCCTCACGACGACTGAGTGCATCCCACTTGCCAACAGCGCTTGATAGACCGGATGGTGACCCATCCAAGTGCTACCCCAGCCAGACAGCTCTTAACTTCGGTAATTTGACGGGAACCTTGCGGCAAGGCCGTTGGCCACAGTAAGACATTGCAAGGTGAGATACAACTTATTTCTGATCTGGTGGGGATGCAATTGAAAAGGAAATCGAAATAACTGATTCACCTGTAGTGTAATTCCATTGTAAAGAAAAATTATTTTACGTTAAATTTGTGCAGGACGACTACATTGTTCTCCTTAGGCAGAGTTTCGAAGTCTCCAAAAGAAGGTTGAAGAAGCGCTACAATACATCAATCAACATATGTGTGCAGAAGACCTTTTATCGATTGTGGAACTAAATAAGTCATGACTACATGGCAGTGTGAGTGCGAAAATCTGTGTAAGTGTCGGCATTTGTCTGTATGCCAACAGTCTGCGACAGATAAAATTTAAGTCATGTCTTCAGCGTACCAAAAATAATTAAATAATACTGAAAATTTGTTTCATTTGTGATCTGTGTAGTTAAGAAATATAAAATGACACCAAGTGCTATGCAGTGCAGTTGCATTGCCATCTAAATATGACGTGTTCCTAGTTTCCACCTCCTCCCTCTCCTTCCATTCAGACGGAGTGGCGTAGTGATGGGGGAATTGTGCAGGCAGGCTGAGCGCTAAAGCGCGCGGACCAGAGCAGGGCTCGCGAGAAGTAGCGATGGGCGTCGTCCGACATCCGTACGTTCGCCACCTTATTTGTGGAGCACACTTGTTCATAATGGGTGCCTAGAGGTAAAATTAATGGTGTGAAGACAGTTGTGTACTACCTGGGGCGACACAACTCTCCCAGTTTTCTCCAAACAGGCAGTGTACTGTTCTGTAGCTTCCTGCTCGGGGTGCCCACGAGCCATAATTTGCAGATAGCCGTCATCAGCTGGAATTGCTGTCCGCGGAAGTGCACCACGAGGAAGACATTCAGTGCTTTGTGTTACAACTGTGGTTGAATGTTCTAATGACGCCGCTGTCGTCTATATCAACTTGTCGGGCAACTTCCCGTGCTGGGAACTCATCTTAGGTAATAACAGTTCGTGGGACGTAAGCTTGAAATGATGCTGCAAGGCATGTTGACGAAGTGATTTGTAGACACTGTGCACTCTACTGGTGTATACTGAGAATTCCTGTTAACTTTTACCTTCATTACACTAAGCTGTACGAAGCGATTTCCTGCAGTGAAAAGAGAATTGAGAAAGAGGTTTCCGTAGAAAGAGTGTACAACACGAGTGTAATGCAAAACTTCCTATGAGCAGTTTATTTTATTTGCTCGTTACCTGTTACGTATTTGTTTTTCCTTTTTCGCATTTATACATTATTGGCCTACATGTTTCCTGCGTGTAATCTGTTACCGTAAGTTGTGTTTCCACTGCAGCATCTCAGACGACTGCTGGTTTTGCTCACTTCTGTTTCAGTTCACACTAATATATGTTCCAGATATTCGTCAGTCACGTTCTTAGGCTAATAATCGCTAAAGATGTCGTGGTGGCTAAAAAAATAATGCAGTGAAATACATCGTAAAAAAAATTATTCTTCAGAGATAAGAGTTCTGCTTATCATTCACATGGGATGGTCAGTGACAGGATTATAAACAGAACTAATTATATTAAATTTGTGGTTAAACTACTAAAAGGATCCCTTATTAATGGATTTATCTTACTAAGTTAGCAAACCAATGCTAGATACCACCTTGTTTCGATAAACATACCTTGGATGGGGACCTGTTATCTTATAAATGCTCTATCAGATTTATCCGACCTGATTTTTAACCCATCAACTTTAGTGTAGAGGGCGAAAACACGCTGCTGCAAGTTTCTGAGTTTTTTGCATACTTGTTAGCTACAACATAAACAAATGAATGTAGCTAGAGTTGGTTAGATCAAATTCGCTAAGCGACACAAGCAATAGCTTTGAAATTCAACAGTGTACTCATTAAAACATAGCTCTGCTGTAGCAGCACTAGTTATCTCAGAAACTCTAACAGGTAGCCAAATCCGTGAAAAGCAGGCTCAGAGTGTCCCTTGAAACTCACGAATAGCTGGTCAAACTGTAAATTCCACAATGTGTACCATAAATATTCAGTATGAAAACTTTAGTGTTCCTCTATAGTCTCACTCACAGAAAAATTCTAAGTTTCGATAGGAAGTAATCAAAGTCGCAGCAGTTGCACTGCTCGGCCACTTGCCATCCACAAATCAAATCACATAAACCTGACAAATTCGCGTCCTGTAGACCGAGCTCCCCACCCTTTCGAATTTAAAAACACGCTGCACTTTGTTACTGACGGCCGAGATCAGTTTATTATGCATTTCTTCTCTTAGCTCGCTTCCTTTTGGTTGCCACTATCGTCTCTTCCCTGCTGTGCCGCTCCATCCTAGTGACGCGAATTGCGTTATACGAGGGTTGTTCGGAAAGCAAGGTCCGATCGGTCGTGAGATGGCAACCACAGTGAAAGTAAAAAATGTTTTATTTGCTATAGTAAGCTACACCTTCCAGCTACTTCTCTACATAGTCGCCGCTCCGACTGAGACATTTGTCGTAGCCTGGTGCTAATATTCCAACACTCATGTCAAAGAAGGCTGCCACTTGTGCTTTCCGGCAGTTCTCTACACTCCTCCGCAGTTAGTTGTCTGTGCCAAAATGTTGTCCTCAAAGCTAGCGTTTCATGTTAGCAGAGAAGAAACTAAGGGGAGCCAATTACGGGCTGTGTGGTGGGTGAACGACACTTCCCATCGAAAAGGCTGCGGGTGCGTCTTTGTTACCCTTGAAGAGTGCGGCCGAGAACCGCCATGAAGAAGGAAACGCATGACAGTTACATTATGTGGGCTGCATAGCTTGTGGCGAAACCTCTCCGCGGGCACCTACACTTGGCGGGAGACACAGTTTTCAAGGTATCTTTCGGTGCTGATTGTGCGCTCAGGCCTGAAAAGAGCGACTTGATGCGATCGACGGGCATAGTAGAGACACTGACCAACACATCTGTGCAAAGATTCATCGGATCTTAAAAGTGGTTTCCATTTCGCGCCACATCGGACCTTACTTTCTGAACAGCCCTCGTATTTTAATATAGATTTTGGAACAAATATAGCTTTTGGGCCAATTGTTGAACATTCAAAAATAGCCTCACAATAAATCACACTCAAAAGAGGGACAAAATGACATCAAAAACTATATGCTTGGAAGAATAGCTACTCATAAAATATTATGTTAGCAACAATTTTCCATTGATAAGCAATGATGTAAATAATTTCCACATTTTTAATATTAAGTAATGGTGTGGACGTTTTGAAAATAATGTGATCTTGTTTTGCATGCTGTCGGAGGTAGGGGGGGGGGGGGGGACACATTTAGTTATTGTAAGCATGTTTTGGTGAAATTTCTACCTCAGTCACTCGTGGCGAGAGTTCTGTCAGCACACAATTGATCACCGCTGGTGCCTCCTAGCTAAGCCCCATGGGCCAACCAGCGTGGCTGCTCGTGTACCTGCTGCACCCAAAAATGGTTCAAATGGCTCTGAGCACCATGGGACTTAACATCTGAGGTCATCAGTCCCCTAGAACTTAGAACTACTTAAACCTAACCAACCTAAGGACACCACACACATCCATGCCCGAGGCAGGATTCGAACCTGCGACCGTAGCCGTCGCGCGGTTCCAGACTGAAGCGCCTAGAACCGCTCGGCCACACTGATCGTCCGTGCTGCACCCCTTCAGTATCCTGACGACTCTAAAAGGCACAGCAGAGCGCATTCGGTACAACAGCATCTCTCTCAACTTTCCAAACTGGAAATACCTAGGTCTCATTTACACAGAGATACGTCCTGACCTGCAGTGTTTTCAAAGGAACTGCCACCAAAGTCTTCTACGCTGAGCTTCGAGCTCACGGCTTAAAATTCGACCTCTTGAGTGCTCTATATTCAGCACTTGCATCCCACAGTTAGGAGCTCCCTAGTAATCGACTGCGTGGCTTGGAACGTCTCTCGAAGTTATTAGAAGCTCGTTCTCAACATTGTAAGTACATGTCCGTTCAGAGCAAAATACAGGGATGCACTAATCTCTGAATATTGCCATGTGTTTGAAGTGAAAGAATAGTGGTCGTTAAAAATTCTGTCTGATCTATAACAGACGTGTTACTCAAACAGATGTGTTGTTTCTGTGAGATTTATTTTGCGAAATTTCTGAAGAAAGTGCGTTTTTGATGTTTTGTTACGAATTTTAAATCAGCTGTAGAGATGTAAGCTTGGCTTTTGTTACATCGTACAAAAATGAAAAAGAAGTGTGGAGTACCTATGTCAACTTTTGGGAGGTAGCGTCAAGGCTGCAAAGCCACCAATTTTAAGATTTATGTCTAATTACGCGTGCTAACGTTACGATTTAGTCATGTTATTTCAATGTAATTTCGCTTATTTGACTTTATTGTTTCATTAACTAAACAGCTGCACGCAATTATTGACACTCAAACAACTATCGTGTGAAACCCAGCTCGCTCTGTTCGTCCACGAGACCCAGAAGACAGTAGATACCGGCGCCTGGGTGACGCCGTGTTCCTTCACTTCCGTAAGGCATTCGATAGAGTGCCGCACTGCTGCCTGAAGAAGAAAACAAGAGAGTAAAGAATATCAGACCAGCTCTTTCACTGGATTGATTGAGGAGTTTCCTGCAAACAGAATACAGCAAGGAGAGAAATCTTCAAAAGTACAAATAACTTCGGGTATACCCCTAAAGGATTGCTGTAGGTCCATTACTTTTCATATACATGGGCTTGTGAACTAGGAAGACTAAGGGGCAGAAAATCAGTTGGCTAAATACCAGAGAGGGTACAGGAAATGGCGTTCATTTGCCAAACAGACTGTGGATCTTCAATGTGTTCTCCCTTACCGAAAACGTGGAAGTAAAAAGTTCGTAGTGACCTTCGTAGATTTCAAAACAGGCTTATGATTCACTTGACCGAATATCTCTTCTCGAAATTCTCAAAGGATTCGTCTCAGAAAACAACACAACGGCTATTGTCCGACAGACTCTTACTGACACCACCTGCAAAACGAAGCTAGTGGGAGAAATTTCAGATGTTTTGTTATCAGGCCAGTAGTCAGGCAAGGAGATGCACTTTTTAGTTGTGTATTTGACAAGGTGGCGAAAAGGAATGAGTGACAAAGGTGTTGTAGATGGCGTCAGGCTTGGCTCTAGCAACATTCATTTGATTGTTTGTAAGAGGTCCATGACTAAGGAAATTATTGCTAGCGCACTCGAGCAGATGTAGCTTTGATGGACTGCTCACGCGCTGCCTGCGATATGTAAGCTGCAATAGAATCGCAGACCAGAGAGCAGTCGGGCGGTAGGGTCAGGTCGCTCGTAGAAAGCAGTTGTCAAGTTGCATAGCTCACAGAGAGCACTTGTGTCTTGTATGGAATTACGAAGGCCGGTCGTGGAGAACGATGGCGGTGCCTGAACGATGTAGTATAAGGTAAAACCAAAAATTACTATTTATAGCAGCGCGCATATGTAATTTGTAACAACTGGTTTTGTGCTATTGTTATATCAAGTCCCATGTAAATGTTTTAAGAAATTTTGTAATAATAATCTTTCTTATAAAAATAACTTTTGACAATCATTCATCTGAATTTAAAGATTTTACTAATTTCTCCTATCCATGATCATCCAGATTATTGTAAAGAAAAATCAGTTGTTTCCTTTTATAAATGAGAAACCTAGCGGCCAGCATTGCACTGGGCTGCGCCAGAAAAATTTCTTATAGGAGCAGATATATACGCGTTATCCGGCGACTTCATTGAGGTAAGAATTTTCAATTTATTCAGAATTATTTTTCAGGGCCATGACGCAGCATTGCTGACGTCCAGATTTACCAGTTTAAATTCACAGTCACCTAATTATTGAAAGGTTATATGTGACTCACATTTTCATTGGGAGGTTAGTCAGATTTTTATTCCGAGGTTACGGAAAGAATTTATCTGTTGGGAGGTTACATGTTGACTGCCTGGTATTTGAGATGACCTCTTCATTTTTTCCTAATTCGCTAGATACGGCCGCAGAACATATCAATGAACTGAAGAGAGATTCAGCAAAGGCGGAACTGCAGGTCTCCTTCTAGAAAACTGCATTTGTTACAAACATCAAGTCACCACCCAGAAGACTAGAGATAGAAGAAGGGGAAATTAAACAGAAGGCGATCTTTGAGTGTCCGGAAGAGTGAAGAGAGCCAAACTGCTCTGGAAAAGAAGCCTCGTATCGCGGATCAGAAAAATGGAAACAGTAAGACGTCAATACCATTTAACGTCAAGATACGACTTCACTGCACAGTAATATGACTAGAGGCCCTACATGACGTAGAGTGCCTTGCTAATAGCAGAAAAGCTCTGATATATAAATTAGAAGTAAGAGAAAGACAGGTCTTGAGAAAAAATCTACTCCCGATATAAGGAAAGGACGAATTCAGACGACAAAACAACCTTGAACTTCATAAATATGCAGAAATGATGGCAGACTCAATTCGCAGGAGGAGGACTGCTATCTATGGTCACACTGCCAGCATGCGATCGAATCTACTGTTACTTTCTCAACAAGGAAACCAAGGACACGCCGTTCATCGAAATAGAAAATGACCTACAAGAAGTGGGAACAACATTACAGAATATCCATAAATCATTCCGCTTAAGAATAAACCCCAAGAGCACCCGAGCTTCCAAGAAGGCCAAAACTGAAAACTGGCAAAATATGGACTGAAGCGAAGAAGGAACAGGACAGGGAACGAATGGGAACGCTGGGCTACAGTTAGGTTCCAGGAGCAAGGAAAAGGAAAAGTGCGTAGTCCAGTAGCGTTGTCCAGAGATGTCGCTACGGAAAGAAGACGAAGAAGAAGAGAACTTAGTGGTGAACGTCGGATGTTGCATGAGGTTTTTCGCAGATGACGCTTGAAAATTGTACCGAAATGCGGGAAGAATTGACACTTGATATACGGATTGGCAGTTGATCTTCAATATACACAGATCGAACGTGTTGCGGATAAAAAGGCAGAAAAACTTATTATAGTGTGGTTACACGATTATAGAACAGTCACTGGAAAAAGCCATGTTCATAAAATAATTAGCAGTAGGCGAACGGGACGATGTGAATCGGAACGACAACATTAAACTAGAATGAGATTTTCACTCTGCAGCGGAGTGTGCGCTGATATGAAACTTCCTGGCAGGTTAAAACTGTGTGCCGGACCGAGACTCGATCTCGGGAAGGTAGGAGACGAGATACTAGCAGAAGTAAAGCTGTGAGGACGGGGCGTGAGTCGTGCTTGGGTGACAATTGGTAGAGCGCTTGCCCGCTAAAGGCAAAGGTCGCGAGTTCGAGTCTCGGTCGGGCACACAGTTTTACCTGCCAGGAAGTTTCAACATTAAACTAATCGCAGATGAGGCAGGTGCCAGACTAAGATTTGTCGAAAGAATCCTCATGAGGTGATGTCCATCCACCCTCGTTCGAAAGTTCTTGAATATTACTCGTCAGTCTACGATCGGCACCACACAGGATTGATAGATGAAATAGAGAAGATCCAAAGAAGAGCAACCTGTTTCGTTACAGGCTCATTTAGAAAGCGCGAAAGCGTCGCAGAGATGCTCAACCAACTCCAGTGGCAAATGCTGCAAGAGAGGCGGTCTGCATGACGTTGCGCTCTTCTGTTAAAATTCCAAAAGAGTGTCTTCCTAGAAGAGTCAATCAGTATATTGCTTCCTCCTACGGAAAGAGTACGAAGGTAAAATTAGAGAGTTAGAGTTCTGGTGGAGGCTTACCGACAATCGTTCTTCCTGCGTACCCCTCGCGACTGGGATGTGAACGGGGTAAAGTGGTGGTGGTACACGAAGTACCCTTTGACACACAGCGTAATGTGGCTTGCAGAATATAGATGTACATGTAGATGTACGTATGTGTAGCTACGATACAGTACAGACTTGTTTTTAGATTAAAACTGCAATAGCAGAAAACGAGAAACGGAAACATATAAACACATGACGTAGGAACACTATATTCGCATGGGACATCGAGAGAGGTGTTGGTAGCAATGATTCAAGATCGTGGTAACACTGACCACATAACGAGCATACTTATGATTTGCTGAAATGGTTATCTCTTACATCACGCATTGTATTGTTATAGACCTAGCAAGACGTAACGATTTGCCGGGAAGTTAGCATAACGAGCGGTATTGTCGCGAGGTGTGAAACATGTCTCAGTATTGGGACCGTTGCTCCAAGGAATTTACACTTCCTGCTTGTTTAGGTCGTAAACAATGTAGTTCGTTTGATGGAGTTCTCCATCCATTACCCTAAGTGGTTTTTTTATACCGTATCAGCTACAGGTAAAGAATCTGTTCGCATTCTTTGTATTGGACAAAATGTAACTTGCGGCTAAAGATGATACGTTACGTCAGACAGCCATTGTACAGCAATTTCAGTAGAAGTCAAAACTGCAGAAGCACGCGCAAGTGTACACCTAAATTGAACTGTCATATCGTGTTTCAGAAGTGATACTGCACTGACGGAAAAAATAATTAAGGCAGAGTAATGAAATTTCGGGAATACACTTGTCTAGGTAACATTGCAAGATCGCAGGTTAGTGTAAGCGCAAGGTAAGCCATTGGAAATGTGAAGTGATGGCACATTAGTAAATGGGGTAACGGCTAGAGTGTTGAATGCAAGCATTCCATCCACCCTCGTTCGAAAGTTCTTGAATATTACTCGTCAGTCTACGATCGGCACCACACAGGATTGATAGATGAAATAGAGAAGATCCAAAGAAGAGCAACCTGTTTCGTTACAGGCTCATTTAGAAAGCGCGAAAGCGTCGCAGAGATGCTCAACCAATTCCAGTGTCGTGCAGTTCCCGGATGTCAGTTTGTGAAATGGAGCTCCATGCCTGTTGCACTTGGTCGGTCAATACGTGGACGGTTTGCGCATGGCGCCGGAGTTCTCGTCCCATGACGTCCCACATGTGCTCGATTGGAGACAGATCTGGCGATCGAGCAGGCCAAGGTAACATGTCGACACTATGTAGAGTATTTTGTGTGAGAAGACCGGTATGTGGACGAGCGTTGTACTGTTGGAAAACACCCCCTGGAATGCTGTTTACAAGTGACAACACAATAGGTCGAGTCGGCAGACTGACGTACAAATTTGCAGTCAGAGTGCTTGAGATAACCACGGGAATGCTCCTGTTGTCATACGACATCGCACCCCAGGCCATAACTTAGGTCCGGTGCGTTTAGCACGCAGACAGGTTGGTTGCAGGCACTCAAGTGGCCTCCTCCTAACCAACACAGAGCCACCGCTGGCACAGAGGCAGAACCAGCTTTCATTAGAGAACAGAGCGGGCCTCCACCCTATTCTCCAATGGGCTCTCGCTTGGCACCCCTAAGGTAGCAAATAACGGTGGTTTGGGGTCCCTGGAATGCACGCTACAGGGCGTCTGGCTCGGAGCTACCGTTGAAGTAACCGATTTATAACAGTTCGTTGTGTGACTACGGTGCCGTCTGCTGCTCAAATTGCTGCTGCAGATGCACTGCCATACGCCGATCACGATGGCTTTGTTTCTTGGTTGTGACACGTGGCCTTCTGTAACCTAGTTTTCTAGCAACATTACATTCTCGTGACCCCACGCTGCCAGCGATCATGTACAGCGGCTACATTCCTACCAAGTCTGTCTGCAGTGTAGCAGGAGGGACATCCAGCTTCTCGTGGCTCTATCTTTACCTCGTTCAAACACAATGAGTTGTTTCCAGAATGAGATTTTCACTCTGCAGCGGAGTGTGCTCTGATATGAAACTTCTACATCTACATCTACATCTACATCCATACTCCGCAAGCCACCTGACGGTGTGTGGCGGAGGGTACCTTGAGTACCACTATCGGTTCTCCCATCTATTCCAGTCTCGTATTGTTCGTGGAAAGAAGGATTGTCGGTGTGCTTCTGTGTGGGCTCTAATCTCTCTGATTTTATCCTCATTGTCTCTTCGCGAGATATACGTAGGAGGGAGCAATATACTGCGTGACTCCTCGGTGAACGTATGTTCTCGAAACTTCAACAAAAGCCCGTACCGAGCTACTGAGCGTCTCTCCTGCAGAGTCTTCCACTGGAGTTTATCTATCATCTCCGTAACGCTTTCGCGATTACTAAATGATCCTCTAACTAAGCGCGCTGCTCTCCGCCGGATCTTCTCTATCTCTTCTATCAACCCTATCTGGTACGGATCCCACACTGCTGAGCAGTATTCAAGCAGTGGGCGAACAAGCGTACTGTAACCCACTTCCTTTGTTTTCGAATTGCATTTCCTTAGGATTCTTCCAATGAATCTCAGTCTGGCATCTGCTTTACCAACGATCAACTTTATATGATCATTCCATTTTAAATCACTCCTAATGCGTACTCCCAGATAATTTATGGAATTAACTGCTTTCAGTTGCTGACCTGCTATTTTGTAGCTAAATGATAAGGGAACTATCTTTCTATGTAGTCGCAGCACATTACACTTGTCTACATTGAGATTCAATTGCCATTCCCTGCACCATGCGTCAATTCGTTACAGATCCTCGCGCATTTCAGTACAATTTTCCATTGTTACAACCTCTCGATATACCACAGCATCATCCACAAAAAGCCTCAGTGAACTTCCGATGTCATCCACAAGGTCGTTTATGTATATTGTGAATAGCAACGGTCCTACGACACTCCCCTGAGGCACACCTGAAATCACTCTTACTTCGGAAGACTTCTCTCCATTGAGAATGACATGCTGCGTTCTGTTATCTAGGAAGTCTTCAATCCAATCACACAATTGGTCTGATTTCCCATATTCTCTTACTTCGTTCATTAAACGACTGTGGGGAACTGTATCGAACGCCTTGCGGAAGTCAAGAAACACGGCATCTACCTGTGAACCAGTGTCTATGGGCCTCTGAGTCTCGTGGACGAATAGCGTGAGCTGGTTTTCACACGACCGTCTTTTTCGAAACCCATGCCGATTCCTACAGAGTAGATTTCTAGTCTCCAGAAAAGTCATTATACTCGAACATAATACGTGTTCTAAAATTCTACAACTGATCGACGTTAGAGATATAGGTCTATAGTTTTGCACATCTGTTCGACGTCCCTTCTTGAAAACGGGGATGACCTGTGCCCTTTTCGAATCCTTTGGAACGCTACGCTCTTCTAGAGACCTACGTTACACCGCTGCAAGAAGGGGGGCAAGTTCGTCCGCGTACTCTGTGTAAAATCGAACTGGTATCCCATCAGGTCCAGCGGCCTTTCCTCTTTTGAGTGATTTTAATTGTTTCTCTATCCCTCTGTCGTCTATTTCGATATCTACCATTTTGTCATTTGTGCGACAATCTAGAGAAGGAACTACAGTGCAGTCTTCCTCTGCGAAACAGCTTTGGGAAAAGACATTTAGTATTTCGGCCTTTAGTCTGTTATCCTCTGTTTCAGTACCATTTTGGTCACAGAGTGTCTGGACATTTTGTTTTGATCCACCTACCGCGTTGACATAAGACCAAAATCTCTTAGGATTTTCTGCCAACTCATTAGATAGAACTTTACTTTCGATTTCATTGAACGCCTCTCGCATAGACCTCCTCACACTACATTTCGCTTCGCGTAACGTGGATCCACAGGACATGTGGCCTGTATTTGAAGAAGTGTCATGATGATCTCTCCATTGGCAAAAGATTCCGGAATAGCCCCCCATTTGGATCTCCGGGAGGGGACTGCCAAGGGGGAGGTTACCATGAGAAAAAGATTGAATAATCAACGAAAGGATAACGTTCTACGAGTCGGGGCGTGGAATGTCAGAAGCTCGAACGTGGTAGGGAAACTAGAAAATCTGAAAAGGGAAATGCAAAGGCTCAATGTAGATATAGTAGGGGTCAATGAAGTGAAGTGGAAGGAAGACAAGGATTTCTGGTCAGATTAGTATCGGGTAATATCAACAGCAGCAGAAAATGGTATAACGGGTGTAGGATTCGTTATGAATAGGAAGGTAGGGCAGAGGGTGTGTTACTGTGAACAGTTCAGTGACCGGGTTGTTCTAATCAGACTCGACAGCAGACCAACACCGACAACGACAGTTCAGGTATACATGCCGACGTCGCAAGCTGAAGATGAACAGATAGAGAAAGTGTATGAGGATATTGAAAGGGTAATGCAGTATGTAAAGAGGGACGAAAATCTAATAGTCATGGGCGACTGGAAAGCAGTTGTAGGGGAAGGAGTAGAAGAAAAGGTTACAGGAGAATATGGGCTTTTTCAGCTAGTAATAGCGAATACCCTGTTCAAGAATCACAAGAGGAGGAGGTATACTTGGAAAATGCCGGGAGATACGGGAAGATTTCAATTAGATTACATCATGGTCAGACAGAGATTCCGTAATCAGATACTGGATTGTAAGGCGTACCCAGGAGCAGATATAGACTCAGATCACAATATAGTAGTGATGAAGAGTAGGCTGAAGTTCAAGACATTAGTCAGGAAGAATCAATACGCAAAGAAGTGGGATACGGAAGTACTAAGGAATGACGAGATACGTTTGAAGTTTTCTAACGCTATAGATACAGCAATAAGGAATAGCGCAGTAGGCAGTACAGTTGAAGAGGAATGGATATCTCTAAAAAGGGCCATTACGGAAGTTGGGAAGGAAAACATAGGTACAAAGAAGGTAGCTGCGAAGAAACCATGGGTAACAGAAGAAATACTTCAGTTGATTGATGAAAGGAGGAAGTGCAAACATGTTCCGGGAAAATCAGGAATACAGAAATACAAGTCGCTGAGGAATGAAATAAATAGGAAGTGCAGGGAAGCTAAGACGAAATGGCTGCAGGAAAAATGTGAAGACATCGAAAAAGATATGATTGTCGGAAGGACAGACCCAGCATACAGTAAAGTCAAAACAACCTTTGGTGACATTAAAAGCAACGGTGGTAACATTAAGAGTGCAACGGGAATTCCACTGTTAAATGCAGAGGAGAGAGCAGATAGGTGGAAAGAATACATTGAAAGCCTCTATGAGGGTGAAGATTTGTCTGATGTGATAGAAGAAGAAACAGGAGTCGATTTAGAAGAGATAGGGGATCCAGTATTAGAATCGGAATTTAAAAGAGCTTTGGAGGACTTACGGTCAAATAAGGCAGAAGGGATAGATAACATTCCATCAGAATTTATAAAATCACTGGGGGAAGTGGCAACAAAACGACTATTCACGTTGGTGTGTAGAATATATGAGTCTGGCGATATATCATCTGACTTTCGGAAAAGCATCATCCACACAATTCCGAAGACGGCAAGAGCTGACAAGTGCGAGAATTATCGCACAATCAGCTTAACAGCTCATGCATCGAAGCTGCTTACAAGAATAATATACAGAAGAATGGAAAAGAAAATTGAGAATGCGCTAGGTGACGATCAGTTTGGCTTTAGGAAAAGTAAAGGTACGAGAGAGGCAATTCTGACGTTACGGCTAATAATGGAAGCAAGGCTAAAGAAAAATCAAGACACTTTCATAGGATTTGTCGACCTGGAAAAAGCGTTCGACAATATAAAATGGTGCAAGCTGTTCGAGATTCTGAAAAAAGTAGGGGTAAGCTATAGGCAGAGACGGGTCATATACAATATGTACAACAATGTAATAAGAGTGAACGATCAAGAACGAAGTGATCGTATTATGTAAGGTGTAAGACAAGGCTGTAGCCTTTCGCCCCTACTCTTTAATCTGTACATCGAGGAAGCAATGATGGAAATAAAAGAAAGTTTCAGGAGTGGAATTAAAATACAAGGTGAAAGGATATCAATGATACGATTCGCTGATGACATTGCTACCCTGAGTGAAAATGAAGAAGAATTAAATGATCTGCTGAACGGAATGAACAGTCTAATGAGTATACAGTATGGTTTGAGAGTAAATCGGAGAAAGACGAAGGTAATGAGAAGTAGTAGAAATGAGAACAGCGAGAAACTTAACATCAGGATTGATTGTCACGAAGTCAATGAAGTTAAGGAATTCTGCTACCTAGGCAGTAAAATAACCAATGACGGACGGAGCAAGGAGGACATCAAAAGCAGACTCGCTATGGCAAAAAAGGCATTTCTGGCCAAGAGAAGTCTACTAATATCAAATACCGGCCTTAATTTGAGGAAGAAATTTCTGAGGATGTACGTCTGGAGTACAGCATTGTATGGTAGTGAAACATGGACTGTGGAAAAACCGGAACAGAAGAGAATCGAAGCATTTGAGATGTGGTGCTATAGAGAATGTAGAAAATTAGGTGGACTGATAAGGTAAGGAATGAGGAGGTTCTACGCAGAATCGGAGAGGAAAGGAACATGTGGAAAACACTGATGAGGAGAAGGGACAGGATGATAGGACATCTGCTAAGACATGAAGGAATGACTTCCATGGTACTAGAGGGAGCTGTAGAGGGCAAAAACTGTAGAGGAAGACAGAGATTGGAATACGTCAAGCAAATAATTGAGGACGTAGGTTGCAAGTGCTACTCTGAGATGAAGAGGGTAGCAGGAAAGGAATTCGTTGCGGGCCGCATCAAACCAGTCAGTAGACTGATGACCGAAAAAAAAAAATTTTTGTTTGTTTGTCTGCAAGGCTTTGGCTATGTTTATGTTTGCTGTGAAGTTCCCTTTGCTTCCGCAGCTGTTTTCTACCTCGGTTGTTGTACCACGGTGGCTCTTTTCCATCTCTTACGATCTTGCTTGGCACATACTCATCTAACGCATATTCTACGATGGTTTTGAACTTTGTCCACTGATCCACAACACTATCTGTACTTGAGACAAAACTTTTATGTTGAGCAGTCAGGTACTCTGAAATCTGCTTTTTGTCGCTTTTGCTAAACAGAAAAATCTTCCTACCTTTTTTAATATTTCTATTTACGGCTGAAATCATCGATGCAGTAACCGCTTTATGATCGCTGATTCCCTGTTCTGCGTTAACTGTTTCGAATAGTTCGGGTCTGTTTGTCACCAGAAGGTCTAATATGTTATTGCCACGAGTCGGTTCTCTGTTTAACTGCTCAAGGTAGTTTTCAGATAAAGCACTTTAAAAAAATTTCACTGGATTCTTTGTCCCTGCACCCGTTATGAACGTTTGAGTCTCCCAGTCTATATCCGGCAAATAAAAATCTCTACCCAGAACTATAACATGGTGGGGAAATCTACTCGAAATATTTTCCAAATTATCCTTCAGGTGCTGAACCAGGGAGCCTATAGAGACATCCAATTACCATGTCTGAGCCTTCCAGGAGACGAGGCACTGGCAGACGTAAAGCTGTGAGGACGGGCGTGAGTCGTGCTTGGGTAGCTCAGATTGTAGAGCACTTGCCCGCGCAAGGCAAAGGTCCCGAGTTCGAGTCTCGGTCCGGCACACAGTTTTAATCTGCCAGGAAGTTTCACAATGAGGTGTTGATAATGGTGTCTTTGTCTTCACTAGCATCAACGTCAACCTATTGTGTTCTGTCTGAAAGGTAACTAACGCTCACGGCCGTCATAGCATTTTTTTCCGCCAATGTAGAAAATTAAATTTAAAAAAGGGTGCATCATAAACAAAAATAAATAAATCGAAACGACAATATGTAAATTTTGTTTGGTCGTTTCCAAATTATTTTTATATATTCATAAATAATGAGGGATAGTCGATACTTGCGGCCCCATTGCCAATATCTATGAGGAAGAGTTGGTATCTGTGGGTTGTTTCCTTAGAAGGTCTTTGCTTGCCGATATGTATACCGGGTTCGCTCGCCCGAGAGAGGGAGGCACGAAGTTTTGGGGCTGGCGGTAGCGTCGCGACAAGAGATGGTCACGAGGTCCGAGCGGCCGAAGCCGCGAGTTGCGGAAGGAGAGCCTGTCCAGAGTAAAGATACCAGAGTACTTCACTGGGGTCAGCGTCGACTACAAGTAGCAGGCCGACATCCCGTCGGTTGGTTGGCAACATTCGTGTCGGACGACCGCTCGTGGACTGGCTGCCCCCTTCTACCTGGCTTTCATCGGCACCACTCAGAAACCGCTGCGACACACCGTGGATCCGTGGAACCGCTTGCTGATAAAGGAGAGTAACATTCTGTAATCCTCGTGGCGATTTGTTTCATTGTCTACCTGCCCACCTTATTATTTTCTGGTTTGTACCCGACCCTCAGAGTTTTACACGGTCGGCTCTTCGGTCGTAAATATAGGCAGTAGTATTGTATTAAGACACTAGTTGTCGTTTGAAAATTTGTCCCGCTATTATATTGCCTTTCCTTTGTGGTTTGTTCCCGATCATTAATGTTGTAGTTAATCAGCTCTTGGTCGTAAATACAGCCAGAACAATTGTACTAATGCACAGGTTGCCGTTAAACAAAATAGGGAGCTTGTGGTTAGATTTAATTGTTAAGCGGTTCAATTCTTTGATTGTAATTGCTTTTCTCAGTCATTACTTATAATCTGAACAAAAAAAATGGTTTAAATGGCTCTGAGCACTATGGGACTTAACTTCTGAGGTCATCAGTCGCGTAGAACTTAGAACTACTTAAACCTAACTAACCTAAGGACATCACACACATCCATGCCCGAGGCAGGATTCGAACCTGCGACTCGTCGCGCGGTTCCAGACTGTAGCACCTAGAACCGCTCGGCCACCTCGGCCGGCATAATCTGAACAACTTATTGTACTAAGCTGTTCGTTTCTGTGTTTGAAAGACCGTGTTATTACTTGTGTATTTTACCTGGGTTTTGTAGTTCCGCCGAGTGAATTCTCTTGTAATAAGTGTTCACAAGTAATGTTTTAAGACGTTCCTGCAGAGTGATCTTAATAACTGAAAGTGAGTTTAACTTTGAAAATATTAACAACCACTTGTCACCAAGGCTTTAGTTAAAATTAAATTGTCAGAAGGGACGATTTGAGATCCAGTCGCACCTTGGCTGCCGATTGAAATTAAGAGGTTGTTTGCTTTGAAGTAAGCGTTATCATTGTCACATTGTTTCCTAATCTGTTGAACCTTAAAACACAGGTGTGCATCTTAACTCCGAATCTTTCGACATACAGCTCTCAAATTAAAAGTTAGGTCATTTTTTCTGAGTAACTGAATCACTCTTGTCGTCATTCGTGCTTATATAGTTTTCATGTGTTGCAGAAGGGCATTTAATAAGACAGACTGTGTCCGGCGCGGTAGTATGCACCGCTGTTTCACCCGATAACGAGCGGGCTGCAGGACCGGCCCTCTCGTAATCATTGCCATATTGCCTGTGTTCTGCAATACGGCACTTCGGATTTCTTTTGCAAAGATTAAAAGTTTATTTGGCCAATGGTTTAAGGTCAAAAGAATTTTGCAACTTTGTTCATTTTGTCAAAGAAAATTTTATGGTGAAATGATTCGATTATCTGTAAAACACAGTTTATATATTGTTAAATAAACAGGTTGTGTGAAAAGAAAGTTTTCCTTGATTCCACTAAGTGTCACGTATCAAATAATGCAATGGATATATATCGAATACAGGAAATAATTGCATTTCTATACTAATAAGCCAAGAGATTCCATAGTTTCAGATGAGGAATGGAATTGAGAAACCTGTTATTGGGCCATTCAGTCAAAAGTGCAAGTATAATATTGAGCTGTATTCCTTGGTGAAGGTCACATATAGGCCATACCATTCTACGGCTGTCCGTTGCCGTATCTTAGTGATCAGCGTTGTTGACTGCCATGTGTGAAGCGCAGGTTCGATTCTCAGAACTGGCAGAGATTTTTCCTTGTCGAGAGAGCTGAAACGGGGTGCACTTAGCCTCGTGGTTCCACTAGAGCCGCAACTTGAGCGAGTGGTAACGGCACCAGGTCCGTTAACCCGGCAACGACCGGCAGAGAGTTGTGCTGACACCACACACGTCCTTGCCGCATCTCGGTAAGGCCATTGACTGGTGACGACACGGCAGTCAGTCTGACGGGGTTGACCTGTGTGTGGTCAGAACAGCGGTGCACTCGACGCCTGTTCCATCTGTTTGCTAAAACCTGCACGAGCTCTATCTGGGCCATTACATTCTACACATGATCGACACGCGACATGTCAGTGTGAAGTGCTGGCAGGACAAAATAATAATGAGAGGCAGCCGAACACTGCGCTGACTCCGGAAGAGGCGAGCTAATATTTGAACTCGGTAACGAGTCTAGGACGCACAACAGCGGCATGTGACCAGCCTCTCGGCTGCAGACTGCAAAGACGTAAGGCAGGAAAATACCAAGCGTACCATATAAAGAGCGTATCACGCGTCAACCGCGTGATCAGCCACGCTCAGGGCACAGGACAGAATCATCGAACGTTCTAGTAGTAGTGCTGAGTGCAAATGAAGCCATATAAATAGAACCCTCCCCTGTAATACTGGGGAGAGCGGGATGAGTTATGAGCAGATGACACCGTCTCCACGGCGCTCGTCAGTCTGGTTAGGACTTAGTTTATTTCGATAGCCTTGGCTAAAGTGGAAAGCATATTGGACTTAGGAAATGTCGCATTAGGCCATCGTAGTTATGGACTTGCATATAGAGAAATGTACCAGTGGTACCTGCATGTAATGGAATCACATCGATAGCTGGCCACTTCTCCCCTTCTCCGTGAGCAGTCCTACCGAGTTCCGTACTCTGCATCACTCAAAGCCTGCTTTTCAGCTGAGGTCGGGAAATCATCAGGAAGTCCACCACCAGTTATACTCAGCGAACTCCACAGCACGAGATAAGCTCTTCTGTCGCGCTAAAGCAGTCCTTACTCCTTCTCAGAATGTGACACAGGTCTTCTGCATGGTCTCCTCCCCCTTGACTACAGCGCAAAGAACGTTCATCCATATATGTGAAACCATCAGAAAAGTCCTTGACGATATAAAAATTCCGACGTCAGCTGCAATTAGGAATTCAAATGCAAATTTGTCCAGGCCTGGGACTCGATCCCGGATTTCCCACTTATTGCGAGCGGTCGCCTTAACAACTTCAGCTATCCGAACACGCTTCCCGTCCAGCCCAATATCCCATATGCCACACACTACATACGTAGTGTCCCCTGTCCATTAACCTCGTTGCCCGCAGCCTCACCTCATTCCCACAAGAGGTCGAAGAACGCGTTCTCACTGATGGTATCATAATTTGCCAACAAGGCTCATATACAGATTTCTAGGTCTTGTAGAAGGGAGTGAGTAGATGATACATTATTGGCCATTAAATTTGCTACACCACGAAGATGACGTGCTACAGAAGCGAAATTTAACCGACAGGAAGAAGATGCTGTGATACGCAAATGATTAGCTTTTCAGAGCATTCACACAAGGTTGGCGCCGGTGGTGACATCTACAACGTGCTGACGTGAGGAAAGTTTCCAACCGATTTTTCATACACAAACAGCAGTTGACCGGCGTTGCCTGGTGAAACTTTGTTGTGATGCCTCGTGTAAGGAGGAGAAATGCACAGAATCACGTTTCCGACTTTGATAAAGGTCGGATTGTAGCCTATCGCGATTAAAGTTTATCTTATTGTGACATTGCTGCTCGCGTTGGTTGAGATCCAATGACTGTTAGCACAATATGGAACGCCGTGCTGGATCCCAACGGCCTCGTATCACTAGCAGTCAAGATGACAGGCATCTTGGCTGTAACGGATCGTGCAGCCACGTTTCGATCCCTGAGTCAACAGATGGGGACGTTTGCAAGACAACAACCATCTACACGAACAGTTCGACGACGTTTGCAGCGGTATGGACTATCAGCTCGGAGACCATGGCTACGGTTACCCTTGACGCTGCATCACAAACAGGAGCGCCTGCGATGGTGTACTCAACGACGAACCTGGGTGCACGAATGGCAAAACGTCATTTTTTCGGATCAATCCAGGTTCTGTTTACAGCATCATGATTGTCGCATCCGTGTTTGGCGACATCACGGTGAACGCACACTGGAAGCGTGTATTCATCGCCATACTGGCATCCGGCGTGATGGTATGAGGTGCCATTGGTTACACGTCTCGGTCACCTCTTGTTCGCACTGACGGCACTTTGAACAGTGGACGTTACATTTCAGATGTTTACGACCCGTGGCTCTACCCTTCATTCGATCCCTGCGAAACCATACATTTCAGCAGGATAATGCATGACCGCATGTTGCAGGTCCTGTACGGGCTTTTCTGGATACCGAAAATGTTCGACTGCTGCCCTGGCCAGCACATTCTCCAGATCTCTCACCAATTGAAAACGTCTGGTCAATGGTGGCCGAGCAACTGGCTCGTCACAAAACACCAGTCACTACTCTTGATGAACTGTGGTATCGTGTTGAAGCTGCATGGGCAGCTGAACCTGTACAAGCCATCCAAGCTCTGTTTGACTCAATGCCCAGGCGTATCAAGGGCGTTATTACGGCCAGAGGTGGTTGTTCTGGGTACTGATTTCTCAAGATCTATGCACCCAAATTGCGTGAACATGTAATCACATGTCAGTTATATTATAATATATTTGACCAAAGAATACGCGTTTATCATCTGCATTTCTTCTTGGTGTAGCAATTTTAGTGGCCAGTAGTGCATTTTAAAGTGGAAACAATGTCCGGAAAGATATCGTTTCCGTGTTACAGACATTTGAAAACATGTTGGTAACGCGACCGCTTTAAAAGTAATTGATTAGGCGTGACGAAGTACATCATTTATTTTACAATTCCACTCATTAATAGCCAAAGAAATCGCTCGTGTACTTGTTGACAGTTTCTTTTCAACGCGATGCAGTTCGGTCTCTACCAACTCTGGTGTGCGTAGTCTCGCTGGAACATCTGAGTCACACCTGCTGACGGTGAAGGTGCCGTTTCTTGACGCCGTTGTGGTGGAAAGAGTGTGCGATGGAGTAGGACGTTGTGGAGAAAGATCTTGATAAAGGTGACGAGCTGCTCTTCCATTCCATGAGCTTCGGTATTCAGAAGGAACATGTCAGTGTATTCTGCGAACGGGTGCTCAACCGTGTTGCTCTAACACTCACAGGCAGGTGAATGAGGCTCGAACCAGTCAGAGAGGTAGGATAGACGTTAAACGTCATCCGCCGATCCGACGTATACACCCTCCATCGTAACTACCCTTTAGCACACCTATCTAGCACAAATGTTTTCAAACGTTTGTAGCACGAAAACAGTACGTTTCTGGACTTGGGTTCCTATTCAAAATATAATGTGCTACCTCCCCTCTACAAGTCCTAGAAGTTTCTAAGTGAAATTTCCGAACATCCTGTATTTATATGTGTGTTGCCTCTTCTTTCGGACCTCTTGTGGAAATCTGGTGAGACTGCGAGCAATGAGGACAATCTCCGAAAGAACCGACACCACACATTTAAAGAAAAGTCTTGTTTCGGAAGTTGTCTAGTTGTGTGTCATATTGGATCGAATGTCAGTTACGTCATTAAAAGCTTTGACCCTTCACATGCAGTTCTGCACATCATTGTCGCTTTGCGATAGATTCGTGCTGATGGCAAGCCTCATCACCTGTAAGGTTTTTTTTTTTTTTTTTTGTTTCTAGAAAAGAATTGTCCGCGTTGTGCATCAAGTCGCGGCAGGCGATCACGCATCGTTGTTTTGATCTCGGATCAAGATGTGCGGGATGAACTTTGCACACAGCTTTTGCCTCTAAAAACATTTCGGAGGGTGTCTCGAACGCTCTATTTGAGAGATGTTGTTTCAATGATTTGTAACACTATAACACTGACTCACTACGGTGGTACGTCCACTATTTAACACGGCCTGCTCACAACTGAACTTTCGAATGCACGTTTGTTGCTTACAGTTGTTTGTTCAACATGCCACTGCAGTCACTGCTCTGACGTCGCTTGTACGCCTGGGGTAAGTTAACTCAGCGGAACTTTTTGTACGGACGGTGTAAGGTTGTAAAATATTAGGCATCAACAGCTATATCCCTGGTAATGTGTAATTAACAACTACCACACAATAGAAGAGCTTTGTCAGGGCAATGAAAACGCAATTTCACCATCCATCTGTTATGCATGTCTAACAGTCTGATAAAGCTAACACGACTCTGAATCGACGTCGACGGTGGTCATAGCCAGCAACTTTTCTTAAGAGTAGTTATCCTGTTCGTCAACTAGGGAAACTTGTTTTTTAGAAGGACAGAAGGTTGTGGTATAACGTCCCATGGACCACACGGTCACTGAAGACGGAGCATTAGTTCTGAGGGACCACCCCAGAATATACCTTATGCGTTTTAAGAAAACGAATGGAAACATGTAACTTACCACCACGTCACGTCGCTCGGTAGTTATTAGATTTATAAATGGTTTTAGGGCCCATCTAATTTTGACCACCCTCTTACAACTCATTCCAAATCCTTTTTTTTTTTTTTTTTTTTTTTTTTTTGTGCATTCTACACACACACACACACACACACACACACACACACACACACACACTCACAATGTATGTATTTCTCGTGTCACAACTACGGATGTCACAACAACGGACACACGTTGTGGCGGCATATTTTATAAATCCACCTCCATGTCCGAGTGGCGACGCTGATCTGTAATCTGCACTTTGCGAGACAGTGACGCAGCCAGCCCCCACATTATAAAGGCCTTTCTTTTCCTTTTTATGCCTCACTTGTAAAACGCTGTCGTTTGAGTACAGGCTTAGTTTCATAGAGCGGTATCATTCAGAATATCAGATGATTATATATTTAGTCAATATGAGTACAAGATGAGTATGTTGTTCCTTCGTAAACCCATTGCCAGTGACCAACTGTTTGCTCGTGTTGAAAAATTAGAGTAACTTTTTCCCGCGGTCGATGCTGGGCTAAGATGGTTAAGCGGTATGTCGCTGCTGCCTTCATCGTTTGTTCCTCGTTGTTTGTCTTTCTGGCAGGCGGCTGTGTTACGTGGAAATTATCGAACGAATATGATAACATTCACTTCTCCGAGCGACAGTCGTCAGGAGGAGCTATCAAGCAGTTCTAAGGCTCACATTCTTTATCCTATCACAAACGTTCAGTGAAACGTTCGTTGGTATCGAGAGCGAAACATGTGGAACACTGTCCCAAGTGGAGTACTGTGCAGCAACGGCAGTTAGTGTAGCACTCCAGCCAAACTGGATATGGTTTTATGTCGACCTCCGATTCTGAAACAGGCAAAAGCCAGGTGGATTCTCCACCTCATCTACATCTACACATACATCTACATGATTACTCTGCAATTAACATTTAAGTGCTTGGCAGAGGGTTCATCGAACCACAATCACACTATCTCTCTACCATTCCACTCCCGAACAGCGCGCGGGAAAAACGAACACCTAAACTTTTCTGTTCGAGCTCTGATTTCTATTATTCTATTTTGATGATCATTCCTACCTATGTAGGTTGGGCTCAACAAAATATTTTCGCATTCGGAAGAGAAATTTGGTGACTGAAATTTCGTAAATAGATCTCGCCGCAACGAAAAACTTCTTTGCTTTAATGACTTCCATACCAACTCGCGTATCATATCTGCCACACTCTCTCCCCTATTACGTGATAATACAAAACGAGCTGCCTTTTTTGCACCCTTTCGACGTCCTCCGTCAATCCCACCTGGTAAGGATCCCACACCGCGCAGCAATATTCTAACAGAGGACGAACGAGTGTAGTGTAAGCTGTCTCTTTAGTGGACTTGTTGCATCTTCTAAGTGTCCTGCCAATGAAACGCAACCTTTGGCTCGCCTTCCCCACAATATTATCTATGTGGTCTTTCCAACTGAAGTTGTTCGTAATTTTAACACCCAGGTACTTAGTTGAATTGACGGCCTTGAGAATTGTACTATGTATCGAGTAATCGAATTCCAGCGGATTTCTTTTGGAACTCACGTGGATCACCTCACACTGTTCGTTATTTAGCGTCAACTGCTACCTGCCACATCACACAGCAATCTTTTCTAAATCGCTTTGCAAGTGATACTGGTCTTCGGATGACCTTACTAGACGGTAAATTACTGCATCATCTGCGAACAACCTAAGAGAACTGCTCAGATTGTCACCCAGGTCATTTATATAGATCAGGAACAACAGAGGCCCCAGGACGCTTCCCTGGGGAACACCTGATATCACTTCAGTTTTGCTCGATGATTTGCCGTCTATTACTACGAACTGCGACCTTCCTGACAGGAAATCACGAATCCAGTCGCACAACTGAGACGATACCCCATAGGCCCGCAGCTTGATAAGATGTCGCTTGTGAGGAACGGTGTCAAAAGCTTTCCGGAAATCTAGAAATACGCAATCAACTTGAGATCCCCTGTCGATAGCGGCCATTACTTCGTGCGAATAAAGAGCTAGCTGCGTGGCACAAGAACGATGTTTTCTGAAACCATGCCGATTACGTACCAACAGATCGTTCCCTTCGAGGTGATTCATAATTAGAAATACAATATGAGGGCTGGTGAACAGAGACTGAGACTGTTTTTTTCCGCAGCTGTTTGTTACTCCGTTTCTCTGCTTACACGATCTTTTTCACAGTATTTACCTTCTATGTACATTTTATAGCGCCTCTGCCAGTCCTCGAACACATGACGCAAGCCATTATTTGTCAGGTCCTTGACAATCGCCTCACTTTTCTTAAGCACTGCTTCCGAGCTCTCCAATCGAATGCCCCAAGTTTTGACTTTAGTGATTGGAATAATAAAAATCATAGGGTGAATGGTCGGGTTCTATAAGGGGGATGCGGTACACAAGTAATGCTGAATTGTGCCGCAAACTGCATGAAATGATTTGCGACGTGAGGCCGTATATTGTCATGAAGAAGTCGTCACACGGCCTGAGAAAGTTCTGGTCATTTCCTTACAATGTATTTTCTCAGTTTAACCGATACTGACCTTAGTATGCTGCTGTAACAGTACTGTGAGTGGAAAATGCATGCTGGTAAATCATTCCATGACAGTAAAAAAATGTGATCGCCAATACTTTCCCTGCAGATGGAACAACTTTCGCTTCTTTCACCTCAGTTACGTAATATTATCCGCCGATCTTCAGGGACAATCAGAGCAACTGTGTTGATGTCGACTTTTGACACAGCATTAGCCGAGACACCAGGTCCGACTTACTAGACACAGTCAAGTGAAGTCCTTGAATAACCTAAACACTGTCGCAAGAGGTAGTGCATCGTCACCGTACAATTGCTGCAGCTTTTCGCAAGTTTCAGTGGCTGTATGGTTTAAACGAACACGAACTTCTCTTGCACCGTACCGTCCTGTCGCGTCGCCTCCAATATTTGGCATGCGAAATGCAAAGAGTGTATACAAAGTAGAGGATTACTGCTAACCTTCCGATACAGAGTGCTGCCACCCATGGATATTGTACATAAAAACCAGCTGTTTTCAAATTTTCATGGTGCAGATAGGAAACAATCACGGAAGCTACAGAAAAAAATTAGTTTCGGATTTTGTTGATGAGCCCTCGTACGAAGAGGTTCAATCACGAAGGCATGTAGAAAACATTTTAAATGATCTACAGACAGGTGGCGTACATGACATTCTTTCTTGTAGATTAATGTGACAGTGTGACGTCAGGGCGGCATGCAGCCAAGGAAAAAAGTGCCAGATTCACATATAAACTGCAATTCTGCATAACTTCGGGAAGAAAAGAGAAGTATGGGATCTCTAAGGTGGTTTGCGAACCGTCGCTCTCGTGTCGACTGACGTGATGGTGTAGTTGTAGGAAATACTCGCCTTAGCAGGGAGCTAGTTGCGTATTATCTCACGTTCACACTTGTTTTTCTGTAGGTGAATATATCTCTGCTTATAAAATTCCTGGCCCCACATCATATCATAATTACTGTTTGGAAAATATTCACATTTTGTAGAAAACATCATTTCACCGCTTAACGATGAACAGTCAATGAAAACCATTTCACCGAAAATAGCTTTTACCAGTGAAGACACAATGGAAGTATAATTCGCCGATGGGTAAAAGCATTCTGAAGATATGGTACCACATGAAAGTAAAATTTATTCAAGCATTATTCTGGATGTATATTGTCAAAAACAGTGGCTTGGACAATTTAAAAAAAGGTTCAAATGGCACTGAGCACTATGGGACTTTCTGAGGTCATCAGTCCCTAGAACTTAGAACTACTTAAACCTAACTAACTTAAGGACATCACACACATACATGCCCGAGGCAGGATTCGAACCTGCGACCGTAGCAGTTATGCGGTTCCGGACTGAAGCGCGCCAGAACCGCTCGGTCGCAGCGGCCGGCTGCAAAAGTTCGCAGCGATTTCGTTTTGCATGTTGGTGTTCCGGTTCCTATAGGTTTATTTATCGATTGTCTTTTTTATTTGTAGTTCACTGTTGTTATATGATTTTACATATTGTCATTTTGTCATTTGGAGATAGTGAGTATAGCTGTGGACTCTAGAAAATGAAGTGCCAAGAGGAGAAGACGGAACATTTCCGAAATATTCTTGCGTTTGACTTCAGTAGAAGGGTGACGGCAGTGGAGGTAACAAGATACATTTTCGTCGTGAATGGGGATAATGTCAATGGACAGAGCACGGCAAGAAACTCATTTTAAGGAGCATCGTTTTGACATTAGTAACTCTCCACGTTCAGGAAGACCTTCGGTATGTGATGAAGATCGTTTAAACTCATTAATCCGCAATGATCCACGAGAACTGGCAGATGTGATGAAATGTGACCATTCCACCATCGTGCGACATTTGCATGCAATGGGGAAAGTTAAAAAATCGCGTGCATGGGTACCGAGTGCTCTAAGCCAAAGTCATAAAAATCAGTGGGTGGCCATATGTGTATCTCTGCTTGTTCATCATCAATTGACTCATGAACAACGCCGACCATTCTTATGCTGTATCGTTATTGGTTCTTATCCTGTTTAGTTCCTGGTGACGAGAAATAGTGTCTTTATGTTAACATAAGCAAAAGAAAGGAATGGTTGAACCAAAACAAAAGGGTAACTTCCCGTAAAAAGGTCTATTGCACTACGAATTGCTTCCCTGAGGTGTAGCTATCACTACAGACATTTATTGTCAACGTCTGAGGCGTTCTGGAGACGCAGTGCAAGAACAACTATCAGGAAGACTGCGTGAAGACTTCTAGACTGACAAAAAACACTATTCAGGAATTGGGTTGGGAAGTACTTCCGCACCTACCTTATTCACCTGATCTTGCGCCCTCAGATTTTCACTTTGT
The DNA here is from genome assembly GCF_023864345.2 of Schistocerca serialis cubense. NCBI lineage: Eukaryota > Metazoa > Arthropoda > Insecta > Orthoptera > Acrididae > Schistocerca > Schistocerca serialis. The sequence continues at coordinate 495,342,818 of NC_064639.1, forward strand.
CCGCTCTCTGTCGAACAACCTTCAAGGAATTTCCTTTCCGGATGAAAATGAGCTCCGAACATGAATTGACGAGCTCTTCACCTCAAAACCATGTGGTGTCTACAGTCGCGGAATTTAAAAGATACCGCAGCGTTGCCAGACACTTATGAATTGTGAAGGAGAATATATAATTAATGACTAAAGTATCTATCATGTGTATTTGTTGTGTTTGTTATACTTATAGTAAAACGCTACCTACTTATGCACCAATCCAATAGCAGACTGCCAAGTATTGCAAGATACACATAGTCTGAAATGTAAGCAAATTACCTGTCTTCAAGATGTAACCACGCAAAATATATAGCCGTAAGTGACATCATCACATGGAGTAAAATCATGATAAAACGGTCAACATGTATTACCCGTAATGTCGAGTCGTCGCTGGCGTACTATGCTTGCAACTGCGATGCAAACAGCTGAGGACGCAAGGTCGCTAGATGTCGCTGACGGAACGCGATATGCAATGACACAAAGTCAGAAATTTGACCTTAGACATTCTGCATAAAACTAAACGGGATTCATTGAAATGCACTTTAAGAAAGAACTAGAGTTTTAACATGAGTCCAAAGGGAAATATTAGCTTGGATCGTAAAATGCAGCTTCAAATAAGTGTCTGTGAAATATGCAGTAAAATAAAGTTAATTGACAGCGAGCATACCAAGTGCGGTTCCAAGACATAATGAAAATGTATAGTATCAGAAATACAATCAATAAAAGCTCTAAAGCTTAACTAAACGTATCATAATGACATTTCATTTTATGAAAGCTGATTTTTAGTGGTTGCCTGTGAAGTATTAAGCTAATGGAAAGCAGCATATCAAAACATGATTATCGACCTTTCTCCAGTCCGTTTTTAGCTGTCTTTCCTTCCGTCGACTGGGGTTAACACGTAGTCGTTTTCTGCTCCTTTTTTGTCTTCGTGTTCTACGCTTCTGACACGGGCGCATGTGACCCCAGTTGTTTTTACTCCTAAAGCAAAACAAAACAAACTATAAAAAGGCTGAGGGCACAGTTGGCTCGCCGAATCCAAGAAAGGGCAACGTGGGCAGTACAGGGCCGGGGGATAAACAGAGCTCCACCGGTATACAACAACAAATGTCTGCCACATAATGAAAAATAGGCTTTGGGTGCAAATTCTTTCTGTTCATTAAGTAGTTTAGAAGGGTGGCGTTTCTTGTTTACATACTCGTAAATCTCTATTTCTTCCAAAGGATCCAATAGACGTCCCTCAGGCACAGTGTGTACAACCTATGTTAGTTACGGTATGCTTGTGCGCAGTCAAAATGCAGTTCTGTTTCGTGGATGCGTGTGTTTCTTGAACGTAATGTTAAAATCGCTGCCCATGTGTCCAAGATAAAACTTCTCACAATTACTGCATTGTATTGTACAAACAACCGAGTTAAAAAGTTTATTACGTTTTGTCACCTACACTATCTCTAAGCTGCGATTTTGGAATGATATTTACTTGAAATCCGCATCTGACGATTGTGTTCTTTAATTTCTTCTCCAAACGCTGAGTGATTTGTCCGCAGTATGTCACCCGGACAAATTTCTTCTTACTGTTTACTGTTTTCTGTGGTCCTGAGTGTTTGTATCGCTCTTTTTTTATTTTGTTGTCTGGACGTGTGACAAAGCTTTCTTTCTACGCTTTTGTCTCCGCTGTTTTTTTTAGTATACTTAGTTCCTTAAGAACTCTTTATTATCTGATGGTAGGCGGATAGGTCGGTAAACTACGGACATAAGGAACGATCTCTTGCATCACACTGGGTGGGGAGATTTACCGTGAATAATGTTGTCTGTACATGTAGTTTTTCTAAAAATACCGAACGTGTGCCTACTGTTATTTTTAAAGTTTATTAAGTCCAACAAGCTAACAGAAATATTCTCCTCTATATCAGTGGTGAAGTTTATTTGTGGGTGGACAGAACATATCCGTTGTGCGAAGACGCCATTTAACATCACGAAGACATCATCTATGTAACGTTTGTAAAGGATGATTTGATCTTTATAGTCTGGAAATTAAAAAAATTCAAGTCATTAACAAAATAATAGCTAAAGTCATGCTGTTTATATAATTTTACTGGAGACGATGAACAACAATACGGATCATTTATTCTGATATTCATAGGACAGCTTTTTCTGTAGCAAAAGGACTGGACAAGAGAGTAATATTGGTTTAATAAATTCTTTTCTGGTTTTAGATCCACATTCAGCACCTGCCGACATATCTCTGAGCTTGGTTGTCCATGCTACTCGACTTGAGAGTTAAGCCACTCACCGTTACGTCCGTTGTCAACTCTCCATCCCTTCTGTCTCCGGATTTCGAGGGGTTTTATGTTTCCACAATGTAGTGTATACCAAAAATGGCCATTGTTACAAAAAGTAAATTCGAACGTTTTAAACTCGCAACTTACGAAAATCTTTGTTGTTCGTGTTTAGCGTTGTTGCCAGGTCTTGTGAAGTATATATGGGCATGAAAAGCGTCAGATGCTGAGTGATCACAGGACACGCAGACGCCTCGTCCTCGTGTGAGACAGCGTTATCAGCACCTGACAAACAACAAACACAACACAACACATTAACATGTCTAATATGGCGTAGGATTCAAAACAGCTTGCAGACTTCTCGGAAAGGAAAAATAAAGGTCCTGAATGGTTTCCTATGAAATCTTATACCATTCTTGTCGTAAAATAGCGGCAAGTTCAGGTAATGACGATGGAGGCGGATGGCGATTACGCACCCTTCTCTCCAAAGCAGACCACAAAGGCTCAGTAATATTGAGGTCTGGTGATTGTGATGAGCAAGGTGAGATGTGACAGTTCATCCTCACGCTCACAAAACCAGTCCTGGACGATGAAAGCTGTGCGAATAGGGGTCTTTTCGTCTTGGAACACAATGTCACCACTGGGGAACTGACATTATACTATAGGATGAAACTGATCGGCCAAAATGGTCACATAACCTTTGGTAGTAATACGAACTTGCAGAGTATCCATGGGGCCCATGGAATACCACGACAAAGCTTACCAAATCACTGTCGATCCCACGCCATGTTTCTTGACATAACTCTGTCACAAGTTGGAAAAAGTGTGAAACAAGAGTTATCCGACCAAATAACATTCTTCTGTTGCACCACAGTCCAGGTATTATGGTTACTATACGAAGTTTCCCTGTTAAGGGCGCTTGGATCATTAATTAGTGGTTTTGGAATTTCAGTTCGACCTGGAATTTCCTGCTTCTGGAACCCCTTTCAGGTTCGCGATTACGACATTTAATTCTGCAGAGACGTTTGCAGCTATCGTCGTTTTACTTTTTGTCAAAATCCTCTTTATATGTCACGATCACTCAACAAACACTTTCGTCCGCGTTGTGACTTTTTCGTTTGCCCTATACTCTGTATAAATCTTCGTTACGGTACCTCTTGAAAGACCAAACACATCGGTCTCCACTGTTACGCAAGTTCCCTCAATACGAGCACCAACAATTTGCTCATCTTCGAGTTCACTTAGGCACGGCGTAAAGCACTCACGACTACACAGAACACCGTTATGACTACGACTGACACGTGCAATGTACTGAGGACATCGCACAGGTGCCGTTCCTGATCAAATGCAAGAGCGCAATCTGCAGGCTTGCCTAGCATCTGCCTTTATGTGCAAGCATGCATTTTTCTCGGTATTGCCACATTTTTGTCCAAATCCTGCAGAACAATACAAGAAGATAAGCAGTACTGTTTATAAAATAAAAAGATAAGCAGTACTGTTGACAATGATTTTGTAAGGTAAATAGTTACTGCCTTACGACTACCATATTTTGGAAAAGCTTGGATGCTTATACTTCCAATAACTGGGAACTGAGGTGAAACTTCGTCGCTGACAACCGGGTGTTCATAACTTGGCCTTACAACCATAAACAGCGATATTGTTCATATAGTTAGCGTATCTCCAGTACTAACTGTAACCCTCTTACGAGAGCAAGCTGCATTTTTTATGTGAAATATCTAACATCTCTTTAAACAATAGAAACTTTATTAACATTCTCAGCTTTAGAATTGCCAGCTCTGACAGTTTATAAAACTATAATCGTCTACAGCAGGAAACATTAAACATTTAGTAGTCTACAATGATTAGGATATAAAAGTGGTTTTCTATTTTTGTCTTTCTTGAAGGATAAGATAACACAATAGACACTACAGTTTTCCTTTTTGCTTGCTCCATAGTGTAAAACGGCTACAGTAGGCGGTAGAGGTTCGTATACGCTGTGCAACTGGCTGTTTACCAGTGGGCTTACAGCTTACACGGTGGTAAGAGTCACCTCAATAGCAGTAGGATAGGTATGACGAGGGCATCGTAGACAGCGCATGTGCAACTGCGTGTGTGCGGCATTGATAGAACCCAACGATGCCTTACTATAAAATACGAATTCTTGTCTATTCTTTCCATGGTGCGACGGTACCAATGAAGCGCTCGATTCTTATCGCTAAGGAGTGACGGAAGATATCAGAGGCCACCGCTGTGACCGAGCAGTTCTAGGCACTTCAGTCCGGAACCGCGCTGCTGCTACGGTCGCAGGTTCGAATCCTGCCTCGAGCATGGATGTGTGTGATGTTCCTAGGTTAGTTAGGTTCAAGTAGTTCTAAGTCTAGGGGGCTGATGACCTGAGATGTTAAGTCCCATAGTGCTCAGAGCCATTTGAACCATTTTGAAGATATCAGAGTGTGGGTCTTGTCACTCACCTGTAGTCCACTAGCAGTCGCGGAGCATGCACCGCTGAGTCAGCTGGTTTGTTGCAGGCCCTGGGTGTAGGCAGCCAGAGAACGGCATGCACTCGCTGACAGGCCGCAGCCGCGCCACTGTCACAGGCGCCTGCCCTGTCGCTATTCATAGAGGCCGGCGAGTGGACCCAATGCGCACGCGTTCGCCTCCCCTAATAGCGCCCACCTGGCAAACCAACTCTTGTGTCACACTCCGCGTCGTCATCACTCATCGCACTGCTCCTTGCAGGTAACTCTAAAGTGCCCAAAACCAGTCTGTCATACGGTGACCCACGTGGGTGGCGAAGAAAACATTCCACGAAGTTGAGAAACGACAGGAAGTCTAATGTGCTAGCGCTAGTGTTTCATTATTTTGTAAAATAAATATTAAATTTTGATGTCTATTGCTACCTTTGTGGAGACGGCGATTTTAGTGGCAAAAGTAGAGACCATGTGTGTATTGTCAAATGCTCTGCCTGACTTAAAACCGAAACACCTGCCTGACTTAAAACCGAAACACCTGCCTGACTTAAAACCGAAACACCTGCCTGACTTAAAAGTGAAACACCGAGAAGATACGGTCGCACGCCAATGTATACCTTCATGCCTATACGCATCATCGGTGGGCATGTAAATGACTACAGCTTCGATTCTCTGTGACAGGTAGTACGGCCATAAAGATGCATCTTTGTTGTTCGTGGTGTGAGGTATATAAGGGGCACAAACAGCGTCAGATGTTGAGTGATCACAGGACGCGCAGATGCCTCGTCCTCGTGTGAGACAGCGTTATCAGCACCTGACAGAGTTTGATAGGGGCCTCGCTCAGAGTCTCCATTTGGCCGGCTGACCGAATCGTGCAGTATCGAGGTTTGGTGGACATTCGTATGTGACAGTGGCCACACGCTGAACTGCATAGGAACATGAGGGCTGGAACGGTTACGGTCGTCGAATTTTCGGTCGATCGCGTCTGACAACTCAAGGGAATTTCGCCGTATTATTCGCCAAGCCTATGATTATCTCCTTCCCAATCGCTCCTGCCGTGCGAGAGCATGCAACAGAACGTTTTGTGTCGTCCCATAATAGTGGTCGGAGTCCGCCCCCGGTAGCTGAGTGGTCAGCGCGATAGAATATCAATCCTAAGGACCCGGGTTCGATTCCCGGCTGGAAATTTTCTCGGCTCAGGGACTGGGTGTTGTGTTGTCCTGCTCATCATTTCATCCCCATCGACGCGCAAGTAGCCGAAGTGGCGTCAAATCGACAAATCGAAAGACTTGCACCCGGCGAACAGTCTACCCGACGGGAAGCCGTCGTCACACGATATTATATATAGTGGCAGGAGATAAGCAGCAGCTGGAGAAGGGAACTACCGTTGCTTAGACTGCTGTTAACAACACAACACAAACGGCTGCGTTTGGAGTGATGCCGTAGCCGGGAATCATTAACTGGTAATGAATGGTATGACACTGTCTCCATCTCTGATTCCTGGTTCTTTACTGTCCCAAATAACCATCGTCAGTGAGAATAGCAGCGATCTGGAGAGAAGTAACTTTCTTCCTATGTTTTGGCGAGGCGGGCGGTGTTGTCATTAGGGAGTGGCGTGGGGGTCATTAGGTGTGACCTGAACTCACGTATGGTACTGATTGAAGGAGTTGTAACAGCACAACGGTGCGTCACGAACGTTCTGCGTCCTCAATCACTACCTCTAATTCGATAGCATCGTGGTGCCAATTTCCAACAGGACAATGTTCGTCCACACATGGCACCTGTCTCTATGAACTGTCTGCGTTCTTGCCTCAGCATAAGATATAACACCTTTTTGACACATTTACCAACGAAATCAGTGCGTGTGTCTAGGCCAGAGTGCGTGGAATGTCATACTGGAAAGTGGGCTACTGCTGCCAAGATCTCTGTAAATTCCATTCGATTTTATAAATGATGAAAGATTCTTCAATTTTTCTTTTGTCTTTTTTTGTTGGGCAGTATATGTCATGGCAGGCCGAACAAAAAAGAAGCCACGTTTGTGACTTGAAGGCAAGTTTAGCATCCGCGGAAGGATAACAACTGGGGAGAAAGATAGGGTGTAGTTTTTGTGTTAGGATATTCTGCTAGATGAAGCTGTGTCTTACTTGTTCATTCTTGGAAAACGAAGTATGATTTGTCTGTAAGAGACTGCCTCTAACAGGAGTAGATTTGTGACATTACTAAATGTAGAAAAATAGGTTTAGAGAGGAATGTTAACGCCACAATAGCTCAAGGAGGCTATAGAAGCCCCCAGCCACACACAAGGAAAGGAGAACGAAGATGACACTCCTCGATGAGACTCATCCGCGTTACGAAGCCCCACACTGCTGCCGCTGTCTCAGGCCCGCCGCTTTCACATTGGACTAGAGGAGAACTACACAACTGGATTCTGACGCAGTTTCTGACTTTACTACTGACTTGTGAGAAACTTGTTTGCGCTCGTGCATACCATTATTTGCTTACCGTCTTGATAACCGAGTGGCTAGAACACGTTTGCTGGAGTGCATTCTGGCTGTTTCTTACGTGTTTTAGAGACGGAAACTCTTGAGGCAAAAACTGATTGAAAGAAAACCGTGACGATGGCGTAAGAACTCCCTCCTCATTCAGAACCGCGGTGGCGTGAGCACTTTTTAAAATAGTCTTTGTGCTGTCAGTTAACTGCCCACAGCTCACTCTGATGGTCTCCGCTAGGTCACCAAACTCATAAATACACTTAGGAGACATATGTTTGGTTGTGCCAAATAAATGTTTGGATACCAACATGCAAGCCATTTTTCACCTATTTGTACTCATTTGGGTAGCTTTAACTGCTTACGCACACGCCCGCCACAATGATCTTCCTTCCGGCATTTGATAAATGAGGAAGAAAAAATTGAGACTGGCGCTGAAAAGCGGTGGAGCTAATACTGTATCTGTTCCTGCTAATCGCTGATGGGGGAAGGGAGCAAACAGCAAAGTCAGCGGTCCCATCGGATTAGGAAGGAAGTCTGTCGTGCCCTTTCAAAGAAACCATCGCGGCATTTGCCTGAAGCGATAGAGGGAAATCACGGAAAACCTAAATCAGGATGACCGGACGCGGGTTTGAACCGTCGTCCTCCCGAATGTGAGTCCAGTGTGCTATCCGCTGCGCCATCTCGCTCGGTATGAGTTGGGTAAGTGGGAGAGTACTTTGCAGCTTGAGCTCAGGAAGCGACACGTGCATGTACGTAGATTTCATTTCTGAAGCCCAGATGTGCAGGACAACCAAGTGAGAACAGCACCATGCTCTCGCAAGCACGGAAATATCAAAAGATGACCATAGAATAAAGACTAATGACGGATGAAGCACAGGTTGGGACTCTGAGCCAGAAATCGACTGGAAGTTAGTACTGGAATATCTCAACTCCTGGCGTGAATAACTGATTACTATGCAGACGCGAAGGTGAAAGGAAATGATGACATGCAGTAAAATATCTCGTCATTCTTAAAAAGATAAGGAAAGATTAACAGTATTGCTTAAGATACGTCTGTACTCATCCTTAAAGAGTGGTTTAGACTTCTGTTTATATAGTGTACTATGAACAGCAGTGTAAAGGCTACTTCTGGAGTAGGTAAAATTGTACAGCAGTCGTTTTAGGTAACAGATGTCTGCCCTTTCGCTTCGCTTGCTCATGTGTGAAAAAATCTAAGCGTAGTGCTTACACAGCGTTCTTTTACGTTTTTGTGCTTAAATGTGGGTTTGGAATGAACAAAAAAAAAAATGGCTCTGAGCACTATGGGACTCAACTGCTGAGGTCATTAGTACCCTAGAACTTAGAACTACTTAAACCTAACTAACCTAAGGACATCACACACATCCATGCCCGAGGCAGGATTCGAACCTGCGACCGTAGCGGTCTTGCGGTTCCAGACTGCAGCGCCTAGAGCCGCACAGCCACTTCGGCCGGCTTGGAATGAACAGACAGCAGAGAGTGGTACCCGATACACATTACATTAAGAATAACTCGCGTTGAATAATCGTGTTTACCTCTCAGCAAAAAAAGTTGAGTACAAAATACATTTACTAGTGATATGTGGAAGGAGTAATCAGTATTATGGCCTAGACACGATGATTTTATATACGTTGGAAACTTTAATTCACCTAATTCGTAGACGCTTACCCAGGCGGCTGCACAAGCCTTTCCGGATGATTATTACATACAATATGCTGAGTCATGTGCAGGAATATCACGCACTTATGAATTTCGAATTCTGTTGGCAAGGAAAGCATCCTTCAAGGTGCTATGTGTGTACACTCTTGCTAGCAGTGAATTATTGAATTTGATAATGTTATTTGCAGCCACGTTGTTCCAAAGATATTTGCATCACCAACGGATTCCTTGTAAGGTACGTTAATTTTTATCAGCAGTTTCTCCGTGATTACTCGAAGTTTATTTATTAGCAGCATAACGAACTTTGTTTCCGATTCAGATAATTATTAGATACGCTGGAAAATAAATGTCCAGTGCTGATAGAGAGAACTTCCGCATGTGCAGCTTCTATGCGTCCGACTTCTTTGTCTAAGAATAGCTCACACAAGTCGACTGCCAAGCGCTAGCTTTTAATTTACGACTTCTCTCGAAGCGTATTACAGGCCAGGGGCACTGCCGTGCTTCACGCAATCCGCAGATCAGTTTTACAATTACTGCTTTCTTGATTTTTTATTTTCAGTCTTGTAGATTAGTGGCCTGAGTGTCCAAAACGGAATCACTTTTAAAATTTAAAATAATATATTTGTAAATAATTATTCCTATTTATTTTGAATGTTCGACGATTAAGTTGTATCTTGTGAGGTTGCACAATGATAATAACGTCCGTCCTCTATATGAGAAGGAATTCTGACGATGTTACTGAAACAGCATTCTTCTTTTTATACATCTTCTTACATTAAAGCAATTCTTGTTGATACTCAAGTTTGAAATGGAAACGCTAATTAAAACATTTCTCAATGTTCAAATGGCTCTGAGCACTATGGGACTTAACATCTGAGGTCATCAGTCCCCTAGAACTTAGAACTACTTAAACCTGACTAACCTAAGGCCATCACACACATCCATGCCCGAGGCAGGATTCGAACTTGCGGTTCCAGACTGAAGCGCCTAGAACCGCACGGCCACGCCGGCCGGCATCGTGATGTGTGTCTGGAAGTTACGTAAGGAGATGCACAGCTTTATCTATGAGCATTCCGCAGTGTAATAGATGACACCTGTGTTTAGAAACATGCTGATTTTCTGTTTAACAGGCTCTTACTATTATCGACCTTATGGTTAATACAGCTTTAGTGGTCCTACTATCTCTCCGTATTGAACAGATCCTTGACTGGTTCACATTCTAGTGTATAGTGCTGATCTCACATCAATAGCTGGTACAAGTAACTCCTCAGTTGACTTCACTTGAGCGGATAGATTACAGCCCAGGCAAGTTTGATCGTGTAAAGTTTCGTGTAGTTACCAAGAATTTAATCCGGAACCATCATGTTAGCAACTCCGGAGTCGGCAACGAGCGCTGTTAACAAATAGTCCACAGAATCAGTGCTCGTGCAAAGGTATTTTCTCCAACAAGACAACGCATTTCACCAATCAGCTTTTATTTTTTCAGACTTAAAATAATGTATATATAAAATTTTTCATTTTTTACTTTAAATATAATTTTTTAAGAAGTAATATCGAACAATAATTCTTAAATCACTAAATTATAAAATATTATTTGCTTTTTCTGTAACTATAGACATGATTCTACCAAGTTCTGGATCTATAAGCTACCTCACGGAGTCTAATAAGATGCTATTAGAGTCAACATGTGTGTTACAATTGTGGATGTGGTATTGTATTTTATATAAATACGACGAAATTTGTTTGGTTTATGACTTTGTACCATTTTTACACATGCTGACTCGGTGTGATTACAATATTGTGCGTATTCAGGTATGTGACAGTGTCTTTTATGCTTAACTTGGTTTCTGATGCATCGCTTTGTAAATTTGTTTTACTTTGTACAAGATCCTCTTTGTTTTGTAAGTCTGAAGATGGTTATTACGGACCGAAATTAATAATATGGTATAAAAAATTTTGTTACCCTTAACTAGAAATTATATGTTACTTTTTGCTAATTGCGTACTTAAAAATATTCAGAGGCAGTGATGAATCTAAGTAAGTCAGGAAATGCAAACAATGTTCGCAGTCCGTCGATTTGTGTCTTGCTTATGAAGAAGAAGTTCTTCAAAAAAAGTTATTATGCAGTGTTAACAGTCTTTTTACGGTAAATGCACGTATTGTTTCAGTTGCTTAATACAGTCTGTGTGGTATGTTTGAGGCGAGTACTACTGAGACAGAGGACAAATAAGCTCCAACGCTATGTTGACGGGTAATAACTGATGCTGTAAGTGGAAAATTCAGGTATGGTCTACAGAACAGCGTTTCTTCCAGCAGTAGAATATTACGCTTAGAATAATTATACAAAGACGATAGTTATTCTACCCACTAACTTTTTTTAGCCCTTGTTGCAAAACGTTATTTTGTAACACTTCTTGCCGTCAGGTCAATGAACGGAAAATAACATAGAAAAACTTCATTTCAGAGTAAGAGGTGAAAAGTGAAATGCATTTTACTTTTTATTTCCATTAGCGTATATGTTCTATCAAACATGATTTTCGCAGAGCGTTTTTCTCCTCTGCCCACTAGGCGCGAAGAGGTAAAGATGCACAGTAACACGAGGTACAAGGCAAATAAAGGTGCAAGTCTAATAAAAATGTGACAGTTGTTACAACGCCTCCTCCACAAACGTTTTTCTATAGCCTATGCGTGATCCACCGTGCACCAGATCTCAATGGCTCCGCTACTGCGATCAAAAGTTCGATGAAAATGGTTGTGTTCAATCCAAAACATGTTAACAATTAGAGGATGGTGGGGAAGTGAAAGCTGTCCCTTCTCTGAGTATCCAAAATGCTGATGAACACGGCAATCTAAACAAATTTTCCTCCACCCGGCGGATTAACGACGAGGGCTGGTGTACTGGTCAGCCTGGATGTAGTTTGTGGGCGGTTTACCACATACGGCTAGGTGAATATCGGGCTGGTACCCCGTCCCGTCTCAATTACAAGATTTGCACGCATTTCAAAAACGCAGACTGATGCAGTACACGGAATCCGTCTCGGGAGGATAGGGTGGCAACAAGAACGGCACCCAGTCACCCTTTACCACTAACATAGCCAAACACAGGTTAACACGCCGACCCCGTGAAGACTCGGGATAAGGGAAGGGAAAAGAAGGAGAATCGAAACGGATTTTGCGCGATTCATGATAGTCCTACTCTAAGTGACGTTCACTTGTTTCCAGAGTTGAAGACTCTCTAAAATGTCTCTGAAGATCAAGAGATTGATGTAAAGTAGTTGACATAGCACGTGAAATCTTTTCTTTAGTCGGAATTAGAAATGCTCGTTTCAGGATTCACAAAATATGCGAATGTAGGTTATTATTGCGTGAGATACGACGTATCGAAATATTTCAGTAAAATTCATCACACTGCTATGGAGTCACGGGATAAAATTCTCCGGTGTTGGGGCTACTGAGTGGTCTTCGTCAGGATTATCAACGTATTGGTAATTTTATGGCACTATAGCTATCTTTATACTGCTGCGTCGCATTGCTCATTGTTGACAATGGTGTCAAAGAACTCGTATTGTGGCTGGATGATGCAAACACGGGAGAAGGAGACTGCTTAATTCGAAATAATTTTCATATGATTGTTGTCACAAGGTAAAGAAATAAATATCTGCCGCGACGCTGCGCCACTCATCCCGATATAAAAAATGAAGAATAAAACTCATAGTTTTTACACGGACCAATTACGTTAAGTGACCACTGCCTATGTTCGACGTCAAGACTCATATCAGGTGTGCCGCAGGGGAGTGTCGTAGGACCGTTGCTATTCACAATATACATAAATGACCTTGTCGATAACATCGGAAGTTCACTGAGGCTTTTTGCAGATGATGCTGTAGTATATCGAGAGGTTGTAACAATGGAAAATTGTACTGAAATGCAGCAGGATCTGCAACGAATTGATGCATGGTGCAGGGAATGGCAATTTAATCTCAATGTAGACAAGTGTAATGTGCTGCGAATACATAGAAAGAAAGATGCTTTATTATTTAGCTACAATATAGCAGGTCAGCAACTGGAAGCAGTTAATTCCATAAATTATCTGGGAGTAGGCATTAGGAGTGATTTAAAATGGAATAATCATATAAAGTTGATCGACGGTAAAGCAGATGCCAGACAGATTCATTGGAAGAATCCTAAGGAAATGCAATCCGAAAACTAAGGAAGTAGGTTACAGTACACTTGTTCGCCCACTGCTTGAATATTGCTTACCAGTGTGGGATCCGTACCAGGTAGGGTTGATAGAGGAGATAGAGAAAATCCAATGGAGAGTAGCGCGCTTCGTTGCAGGATCATTTAGTAATCGCGAAAGCGTTACAGAGGTGATAGATAACCTCCAGTGGACGACTCTGCAGGAGAGACGCTCAGTAGCTCGGTACGGACTTTTGTTGAAGTTTCGGGAACATACCTTCACCGAGAAGTCAAGCAGTATATTGCTCCCTCCTACGTATATCTCGCGAAGAGACCATGAGGATAAAATCAGAGAGAAGCCCACACAGAGGCATACCGACAATCTTTCTTTCCACGAACAATACGAGACTGGAATAGAAGGGAGAACTCAAAGTACCCTCCACCATACACCGTCAGGTGGCTTGCGGAGTATGGATGTAGATGTAGATGTAGAACCTGCAATAACCTCTCACAGAGGGCAAGTGTCAGCACTGCCAGCGGAGCGTCTATAAAACGTGTAACGGGACGCGGTAACAGTACAGTCGTTGTCATAATGCGGAAACGGTGAGATTTATCTGACGTCCAAAGGTGCATAATTATTGGCTTTCGGGGCAAGGGTAGAAACATTTTCAAAATGGCAGAGTTTGTAAACTGTTCTCGTACCGCTGTGGTTAAAGTATTTTGCGTGGCAAAATACCGCTATCCAAAACCGGTGCCTAGGCTAATTTGGGGAACCATACACCATAGATGACAGGTATGGTCGATGGCTGCGGATATGTGTACGGGCGAGTGGACATGTAACTGTTGAGCAACTGTCCACCCAGTTGAAAAAAGGCGTACCAACAGTGTCTCCTCAAAGACCGTTCAGCGAAGTTGCTGCATATGGGTCTCTGCAGCAGGCGCCGGTTCACGCACCATGCTGACTGCTGTTCATCAGTGATGAATGCTGAAATCCAATACCGCAGCTGGACGTCCACCGAGTCGCGACAGGTGGCCTTTCCAGAAGAATCTCGTTTTATGCTACATCGGGCACGAAACTTCTGACAGAAAACACCCTGCAACAATTGTCGGAAGTCCAGGACGGAGGAGAGAGTGTTATTGTCTATGGTATATTTTCGTGGGATTCCCTGGGTGATTTCGTAATACTGGAAGGTACAGTTTATCAACCACGTACGCATCTATCCTTGGGGACCATGTCCACCCTACATTTTTTTCTCGGAATGCTGACATCTACCAGCAGGACAAAGCAATGCGTTACACAGTACGTGTGTGGTTCGAAGAGCACCAGGGTGAGTTTACCATACTTACATAGCCACCAAACCCCCGGATTTAAACCCAATTGAGAATCTGTGTGACCACCTCGATCGATCTCTTTGCGCCTCAACCGAGATATCTAGCGCAGCTGGACACGGCACTGGAGTCGGCATGACTTCACTTCCCAGTCGATGCCCTCTAGAACCTGATCGACTCTCTTCCTGGACATCGCCCAGTGATCCGCGCTGCAGTCGGCAGTTACAACTAGTAGGTACGCGGTTGCAGTCAACCGATAGGCTATTGTCGGCAGAGAAGATGGTGAAAGATTGTTGTGGAGGTGTGTGTTAATAGGATCTTTAATTATTTCAACCGTGTCTCTTATCTTTCCCTTAACAACGAGTGGCTCCTTAGCAAGAATATAAGTCTACAAGAACTATTTTTTATGTTCTGTCACATTCGAATCGTTATGCCGTCCAAACCGTATCATACACTCGGTGCTATACTCCATCAGTGAATATGTAAAAATACCACAGTGTTGCAATCTAGGCGCATGTGACCCGTCCTTGCCTTGCTCCAACTTTTTATGAAGCGTCCAGTGCTTGCATCAAGTTTCAATTATGACCTCGAAAAAAAGTTACATAATTAATTCTTTGTTTGAGCCATAGTATCGTAGCAGTGGTTGGGAAGGGAGTGAGACAGGATTGTAGCCTCTCCCCGATGCTATTCAATCTGTATATTGAGCAAGCAGTGAAGGAATGAAAAGAAAAATTTGGAATAGGAATTAAAAGCCGTGAAGAAGAAATAAAAACTTGGAGGTTTCTCGATGACACTGTAATTCTGTCAGACAGCAAAGGACTTGGAAGAGCAGTTGAACGGAATGGACAGTGTCTTGAAAGGAGGATATAAGATGAACATCAACAAAAGCAAAACGAGGATAATAGAATGTAGTCGAATTAAATCAGGTGATGCTGAGGGAATTAGATTAGGAAATGAGACACTTAAAGTAGTAAAGGAGTTTTGCTATTTGGGGAGCAAAATAACTGACGATGGTCGAATTAGAGAAGACATAAAATGTAGACTGGCAATGGCAAGGAAAGCGTTTTTGAAGAAGAGATATTTGTTAACATCGAGTATAGATTTAAGTGTCAGGAAGTCACTTCTGAAAGTATTTGTATGGAGTGTAGCCATGTATGGAAGTGAAACATGGACGAAAGAGAATAGAAGCTTTCGAAATGTGGTGCTACAGAAGAATGATGAGGATTAGATGGGTAGATCACGTAACTAATGAGGAGGTATTGAATAGGATCGGGGAGAAGAGAAATTTGTGGCACAACTTGACTAGAAGAAGGGATCGATTGGTAGGACATGTTCTGAGGCATCAAGGGATCACCAATTTAGTATTGGAGGGCAGCGTGGAGGGTAAAAATCGTAGAGGGAGAACAAGAGATGAATACACTAAGCAGATTCAAAAGGATGTAGGGTGCAGTAGGTACTGGGAGATGAAGAAGCTTGCACAGGATAGAGTAGCATGGAGAGCTGCATCAAACCAGTCTCAGGACTGAAGACAACAACAACAACAACAACATCGCAGCACGCCCTACATGAGCCAAAACAGAGTGGTACAGCCCACTGATAAAGTGAAATGCCGCGCGGGAAGTCGTCTTCAACAGCATCTCTATCGGTCTAGTCCAGATGGCCGAAGAAGTCAGGTGGGCTGGCCAAACACAATTGGAACTCGGTACATAGTACATGTCGAGCGAATTATTTGGCTGAAAAGTCGCTGACGGAACACAACCCGAACAGTTAGCTCTACCTACGCAATGAAAAATATTAAAAACAATACTTCAAGAAAGAACCTCACGGCGCACTTTCATAACCAGAAGAATTCTATTGTAACTGACTACACCCATAAAAGCTTATGACCGAAGGTGAAGGAATGTTGCAAGCACATAAAAAGTTGCTCTCCAAACGTACAGAGTGCCTCAAAAACATTTTTTTTTTAGGTTCGTATTTTTGTCTTCCGGCTAAGACTCACAGTATATTGTAATTAGCTGGATAACACAGAACCTGAAATTAAAACATATTTCTGTTTCAGTGTAATGTTTCACGTGCCACGATAGTAACCCAACACTAATGTACGTTCTTGAATGTTACGATACATGCTGGTGATTTAACCGCGATGAACAAAAATTCTGAGTGGTATGCTCGGGCAGGGCTTCACAGGAGACAGAGTTCATCCATTTAGTGGAAAATCCCACGAAACCACATAGCCCAAGCAGCAGTAAATTATAAAAGTGGTAGCGCCACCGAACTGCCGCCTTTGCGCTGGGAGGCGTCTAGCGGCTGCCGTAACGTAGCCCTTCCACGTCCTCGCCGTCAACGTCCGCGTCGTTGTCGCCGCCGCCACCAGCGTCTGCGTCGTGCGTCTTGCGCACTGGCTTCTCGTCGTTGCTGCAGTTCATCGCGAATTTCAGCTCCGACGTCAGCGCCTCCCACTGCGTTATCTGCAAACATAGTGTAGCGTTAAGGGCAACATCTGAGCTAGTGACACCTATAGGAAATAGCTTACAGTGACTCGTCTTTCAAGAATTTCTAATTGAGACGTTTGGTTGTTGCTAATTTCGACTCTGTGAATCCACTAACCAATCTTTTGAATACTTTTCTCATAGGTTTCTACAAGAATAAGTACTCCTGAAATACACACTAGTGAGCTCAAGCTTTTTTCAAATGTTATAGGTGCTGTAGAACTCTTAATTGATTATGAAATGGTGCTAAGAGAACTGAATTGCAATAATATTGGAGGGGTACAGTTACATACATTTTTTTATTCCCCCTAAAGTATTAATATACACATTGGTAGATAATGAACCTTAATGCTTTATGATTGGAGGGAGGAGGGCGAAAAGTGGGAAAAATGGTTTAATTAAGTTCAGCACAAATCTCTTGCATTTATACGGCAAAGAACAGCTGAGCCGCCAAGCAGCATTGCGTTCCGCGGATTTATGAGGATGCTGCTGAGGAGCTGAAGAGTTGCCATGCAACTAGAAGCAATACATAACCAAGCAATGGATTTGTTTTAAATAGAAACACTTAAAGTTTGATCGTGAAATAGCCGGTTCCTGTTTGTAATCGTCTTAGACTAACGTGTTTGGAAGTTTTACTAGGCCAATGCTATTAGAGTTATTTTTAAGATTGTGAAAGCTTATTTCTACGAGCCTTAGTGATTGTAATTTTACTGGAAAAATGTAAGAGTATTACATCAGTTGTCAGTTGTTTGCAGTTTTCACAACTCACTATTAGTTACAGAAATTTATTCCGGAAATGTCCGGCCCCGGTAGCTGAGTGATCAGCCCGACAGAATGTCAATCCTAAGGGCCCGGGTTCGATTCCCGGCTGGGTCGGAGATTTTCTCCACTCAGGGACTGGGTGTTGTGTTGTCCTAATCAACATCATTTCATCCCCATCGACGAGCAAGTCGCCGAAGTTGCGTCAAATCGAAAGACTTGCACCCGGCGAACGGTCTACCCAACGGGAGGCCCTAGTCACACGACATTTACATTCCGGAAAGTAAAGTTGTGTGTTCAGTTGTTTAGTTATGGGCCCAAAACACCCAATATTTACCGGCCGACCGATCAACAGAGCGTATGTGTGTAGGCTTGCTGCTACCGACACACCGGTATTCCTTGGTGGCCAGTTTGTTGGGAGTGACCACCCGACAGTCACCTCCACCCCCCCCCCCCCTCTCCTCCCCCGCCACCAGCCACGGCCTCTTCCCCTCACCGCCCCCACTTCTCCTAACAATTTGTGCCGAGTGTACCGCTGTCTTGCCAACCGCCCGATGAAAATTTGTCTTGTCACTGCGAGCAGGATAAACGGTTTTGAAATATGGCTTTCATGACAGGATGTGGGTAGGACGGAACTTTGATATTAATAGACGCCCATAATACAGCTTTAAATATAGACGTATGACCACATCCTTACATATGTCACTTACTCACTGACGCCCCTCCCTCAAGCCAGTTACCCATTCACCACATCCGTGTTCCCATAGTTGTTTTCCCTATAATCCCTATTCCCCAATACTCGAACCACTACTCTATTCCTCTCCCTCTCCTCCCACACACGTCTCTACTGAGCATATAAGAAATCTTCACTAATTTACACACCCACACTGCTACACTTACGCTCGCACACACACACACACACACACACACACACACACACACACACACGCACACACACACAAATAAAAGCAAATAAATGAAATAAAAATATGCATTCAGAGGTTGGCAACACTCACAGCCTTCACGGAAAATCAAACGAATAAACATTAACAATCTGCTGAGCGCGAAACAAATGTAACTGCAATTTCTTTCTGTTGAGAAGTTCTAGGAAGTTAAGCGAAGTGGAAATAACGCCAATGTAGCGTAAGGAAAAGTGGTTTCAAAAAAGGCGAAAAATTGCGAGGAGTTAATGAAGAACCAAGAGTCTTTCGACGGCAACATCCGCTATCAACGATGGAAAAAGAAATAGTTTGCAGAATATGTAAACAGGAGGCAGGAACTGCACGACAAGTTTGTAAAGAAATAACGTCTTTAATCTATAAAAATCAAAAAGGGCAAACATGATATTCACGTATACAGGTGGCGGTAGTATCGCGTATAGGAGGTATAAAAGGGCAGTGCATTGGCGAAGCTGTCATTTGTACTCAGGTGACTCATGTGAGAAGGTTTCCTACTTGATTGTGGCCGCACGACGGGAATGAACAGACTTTGGACGTGGAATGGTAGTTCGTGCTAGAGGCATGAGACATTACATTTCGCAAATCATTAGAGAATTCAATATTCCGAGATTGACGAGTGTCTAGAGTGGGCCCAGAATTCCAAATTTGTGGCACATCCTCTCACCACCGACAACACAGTCGCCGACGGTGTTCACTTAATGACTGAGAACAGCGGCTTTTATATAGAGTTGTCAGTGCCAACAGACAAGCAAAACTGTCTAAAATAACCGTAGAAATCAGTGTGGACCTTACACGAACGTATTCGTTCGAACGCTGTGTGTGTGTGTGTGTGTGTGTGTGTGTGTGAGAGAGAGAGAGAGAGAGAGAGAGAGAGAGAGAGAGAGAGAGAGGAATTTGACAATGATGAGCTATGGCAGCAGACGACCGACGCTAGCAGCATGGTGTCTCCTTCAGCGCCTCTCCTGGTCTCGTGATCATATCGGTTGTACCCTAGACGACCGCAAACCCTGGTCTGATCAGACGAGTCCCGATTTCAGTCGGTAAGAGCTGATGCTAGGACTGGAATGTGACGCCATGGATCCAGGTTGTCAACAAGCCACTGTGGTGGCTCGATAATGGCGTGGGCCGTGGTTACATGGAATGGGCTGGGTCCTCTAGTCCAACTTAACCTATCGTTTACTCGAAATGATTATGTTCGACTACGGGGAGACCATTTGGAGCTATTCACGGACTTCATGTCCCCAAACAACAATGGATCTTTTATGGATGACATGCTGCATGTCACCGGGCCACAATTGTTCGCATATGACTTGAAGAACATTCCAAACAGTTCTAGCGACTGGCTTGTACAGTCAGATCGCCTGAAATGAATCCCATCGAACATTTATGGGGTATAATCGAGACGGTCAGTTCGTGCACAAAATCCAGCACCGGCGACATTTTAGCAATTGTGGACGGCTATACAGGCGGTGTGGCTCAGTATGTATGCAGCGGATACCTAACGACTTGTTGAGTCCATGCCACGATAGTAACCCAATACTAATGTACGTTCTTGAATCTTACGATACATGCTGATGATTTAACCGCTATGAACAAAAATTCTGAGTGGTATGCTCGGGCAGAGGTTCATAGAACACAGAGTTCATCCATTTAGTGGAAAATCCCACGAAACCACATAGCCCATTAGGAGTTATCCCCTGACTATGGATCAGTAATTTCTAGAATGACCACAGAACATGCTTAACAAATAAAAGCGAAATACGTCTGGTGTAAAATACTCTTTAATTAGTTACAGTAAGCTTAAGACGGAAAAAACCAATAATAATTGCTGCTGCGGAAGAAGGCATGCGAACAAAGATATTGTGAAGATAGACTTTCTGGAGAAGTTTAAAGATTGCAGATGTTTTTGGGACACAATGTCCGAGAGAACGCCAATTGAGACCCAGAAAATGAAGCACTTGTGTAATTTTTTAAGGAATGTGCAAAGTTTTTAAGTGGCCCACAGAGACAATAAAAGATATATATTAAATAAATAAATGTTCGCCCACTCTATTTCGGTTTTTAAATTTAACTTCCGATAGGTGGTGGAAATAAAAGTACAAAAAAAAAGAAATACAAACAGTCGACAGTCTCTTATTCGTAAAATATTCTTGCTTCATTGCTGGAAGTATAAAAAAAGCACCTACCGTCACGGCTACTGCTATGAAGAACAAAGTGTCGACTTTTGATACAGCTCAAACAGCTGCTAAATGTTTCATTTCTAATGTATGTGTGGCCACGAACATTTGTAGTCTTTCCACATCCAATCTGTAATGAGCCCCTTAAGCTTATAGGAGACATCTTTTATGCTACAAATATAAGTAAATATATATAATATTTACATGAACACCATTTGTTGTTATTTGATATTTATTTCTTCGGCAAATAACGTTGTCGGTTTCAGGAATAATTTCACATAATAACTGTGGAGATATAGCTGGAGTGAACTAAAGATCTTGATAAGTTCTGTCAGTACCGGAGCTAAGAACATTGACACAGTTAGAGCCTCTCCTCAAAGCTTATAGCTTTTCTCAACACACTAATGGTATTCGTTTTCGTCAAAAGCGGCTTGACGATTTTAGCAGCCCAGAAAACTATTTCTTATCCATTCTAAAAAAAAAAAAAAAAAAAATCGGAAATCGTCGAATCCCAGATCCTTCACTAATGAAGCGTGGGTGAATTTCTTTGTTTAAGGAAGCAATTTCCTTTCCTATAGCTTTCTCTGACATTTACAGACCTTCTCAGTTCTAAAACAACCAAGGAAAAGGCAAGTTTTTGTGTCTTTGTTGCACTGAGCAGCACCTCGAGCAATGTGATGTCAGCAAACCTAACGTAAACAACAAGCAGCCAGCGGCAGGGACAGGGCGATGCGGCGATCGCTGCGTTCTGTTTGTCGGTCCGAGTAGAGGCTGCCACCAAGTTGCTCGGTTGATAGGTCGCCCGATAAATCGGTGTTTGTGTTTAGCGGTGCCGGAGTGGCAGAACAAATGTAACTGCTGTCTGATGCTAATCTAGAGCTACAGTTATTGTTTTTATACTGGTAACATAACGTTTCAATGGGATTTTTATTTAGGCCACATAAATCGGTGCTGCCACCAAGATGTTCAGTTGGTTGGTCGCCCGATAAATCATTGCGGCCGGCCGGAGTGGCCGCGCGGTTCTAGGCGCTACAGTCTGGAGCCGAGCGACCGCTACGTCGCAGGTTCGAATCCTGCCTCGGGCATGGATGTTTGTGATGTCATTAGGTTAGTTAGGTTTAATTAGTTCTAAGTTCTAGGCGACTGATAACTTCAGAAGTTAAGTCGCATAGTGCTCAGAGCCATTTGAACCAAATCATTGCGTGCTTTTAGCGGTGCCAGAGTGGCACAACAATATTAATTGCTGTCTGATGTTAATCTAGAGCCGAAGTTATGGCTTTTGTACTGGTAACATTACTAGTTTACGGGATTTTTATTTAGGCCTCTTAATGCGGTGGTTCAAAAATGGTTCAAATGGCTCTAAGCACTAAGGGACTCAACTTCTGAGGTCATCAGTCCCCTAGAACTTAGAACTACTTAAACCTAACTAACCTAAGAACATCACACACATCCATGCCCGAGGCAGGATTCGAACCTGCGACCGTAGCGGTCGCGCGTTTCCAGACTGTAGCGCCTAGAACCGCTCGGCCACTCCGGCCGGCGCGGTGGTTCACTCGAGCATAGTTATACAAGCAACTTAAGTCTAGGCTGAACTTAAGACTAGTCTGAATCTAAATTTCGTCATGCTTCCTTCGCCGAATGGTAGGACATGTGGTTCTGGGTCGCAATGGGCGGGTGCTGGCCTGCATGAAGGCGAATGAGGGGACAGCCGGTCGATTAAAGCCTGGCTGCTTGAAATGCGAGTTTCGTGGAACGAGGGAAAACACGCGAAGAAGTTTGTGTGCATTCTCTTGTCCCACGTAACTCGCACCAGTGACAATAAGAGCTAGTGATCAGAGCTTGAGTTTCTTAGGAAAACATTAATGACCAATGACTATGATAACTTTTCTATAAGTAGGGCGTTCAGGTGAAGAGGAATAATAATAATAATAATAATAATAATAATAATAATAATAATAATGCAAACAAGACTAGACTAGACTAATGGACCACATAAGCAGAACCATTGGAGGAATGGTATACGTACTACATTTTCAGTCAAAAAAACACAAAAGAATTCTTCCGACCTATGACGCACATGCCTGAGCTCCTCGATGCTGTGTGAGTATATAGGATGATTTTGTTAAAGGGGGGGGGGACTTAGAAAACGGTCCTGAGAGGATAAGGAGCAAAAACGTTTCTATGAATGTATGGCTGGAAATGCTTCCAAAGGGAGGTACATCCACTCGAAGGTGGAGATAAAAGATCTTTGACGGTGACTCCGGTATCAATGCTGGATAGGTGGCCTGCCATTATGTGGGTAAGCCAGAAAACCGCACGGAACATTCCCCCTAAACAGGAGCCTTCCTACCCTCGGACTTGCCTTCGCAGCGACGATGTTTTCACTGGTTCGTTGCACAGGCTACCACAGTACTGGGATATCTGTCATCCACCCTATCCACACATGAGCCTACCTGTTCGAGGAGCAGTGTCATCAATCGTTACAGTACCCATCTCTGGGCTATGGAGGATCACCGTGGTACGGTGGCAGCGAACCATCAGCACCCATTCAGCCTCAGTGAGTGGACGAGAATTACTGGCCATCTCCTCGTGGGACAAGTCATCGTACCACATCGCCTGGCCACATCGCTTCACAGGTGATGCATATAAGAAATTCCTGTGGTTGACCTTTCCTCCATTGTTGGAAGACATGCCTTTATTGATACAAAGGGTAATGTGGATACACATTAAAAAAAGTTTTGCATTGCCTCGGTTCCGAGAGTCCCGGAACCTGTACAGAAAATTGGAATAGAGAGCAACATAAACATCATATCCGTCCTTTTTATTACTCATGAAAACCACACATTGCATATTGTACCACAACAAAGAGAGACCTTCAGAGGTGGTGGTCCAGATTGTTGTACACACCGGTACCTCTAATACCCAGCAGCACATCCTCCTGCATTGATGCATGCGTGTATTCATCGTCGCATACTACCTGCAAGTTCATCAGGGCACTGTTGATCTAGATTGTCCCATTCCTCAACAGTGATTCGGCGTAGATCTCTCACAGTGGTTTGTGGATCATGTCGTCAATAAACCGCCCTTTTCAATCAATCCCAGGCATGTTCGATAGGGTTTATGTTTGGAGAACATGCTGGCCACTAGTCGAGCGATGTCGTTATCCTGAAGGAAGTCATTCACAAGATGTGCACGATGGGGGCGCGAATTGTCGTCCATGATGAACTCCTCGTCAATATGCTGCCGATATGGCTTCACTATCGGTTGGGGGATGGCATTCACGTATTGTACAGCCGTTACGGCGCCTTCCATGGCCACCGGCGGCGTACGTCGGCTCCACATAATGCCAACTCACAGGACAGTGTGTTTAAGGCGTTGAGCCTGACCGGGTTGCTTCCAAACATGTCTCCGACGATTGTCTGGTTGAAGGCATATGCGACACTCAGTAGTGAAGAGAACGTGATGCCAATCCTGAGCGGTCCATTCGGCATGTAGTTGGGTCCATCTGTACCGCGCTGCATGGTGTCGTGGTTGCAAAGATGGATCTCACCATGGACGTCGGGACTGAAGTTGCCCATCACGCAGCCTATTGCGCGAAGTTGAGTTGTAACATGGCGTCCTGTGGCTGCACGAAAAGAATTATTCAACATGGTGGCGTTGCTGTCCTCCGAGCCATAATCCGCAGGTAGCGGTCATCCATTGCAGCAGTGGCCCTTGAGCGGCCTGACTTAGGCATGTCATCGACAGTTCCTGTCTTCCTGTATCTCCTCCATGTCCGAACAACATCGCTTTGGTTCACTCCGAAATACCTGGACACTTCCCTTGTTGAGAGCCCTTCCTTGTACAAAGTAACGATGCGGACGCGATCGAACCGCGGTATTGACCGTCTAGGAATGGTTGAACTACAGACAACATGAGTTATGTACCTCCTTCATGGTGGAATGACTGGAACTGATCGGCTGTCGGACCCCCTCCATCTAATAGGCACTGCTCATACATGTTTGTTTACATCTTTGGGCGAGTTTTATGACATCCCTGTAGAGTCAAAGGGACTGTGTCTGTGATACAGTATCCACAGTTAACGTCTTTCTTCAGGAGTTATGGGAACAGGGGTGATGCAAAACTTTTTTGATGTGTGTATATGACGGTGCTCCTGCTCACTGCGGTCTTGAATGTGGAGCCAAAATACTAATATAGGCAGAACAACTTCAATTCACCTGCACGTTTTCATGTGTGCTTTCAATCGTTGAAACCTACACTGTCAAGTATTTTTTATCTCCGCCTTAAAGAGCGTGTACTTTCCTTGGAATGCATTTCAGACGATATGTCCATTTGATCCTGCAGCTGGTCCCCATTTGTCAGAATAGCTCTGTATGAAGTGACGTGCGTTCGTGGCAAAGTACACCTGGGGGGAAACTCTAAGTGCAGTAAAAGATCAAGTTAAAGAGCACGATCGCCATTAACGTTTAAGGAAAATATTAAAATCAATGACAGCGGAGCGCCGAGGAGGATCTAATGAGGTTACAAAAGTTGCGGCATTGCTGCAGATTAAAATAGCAATTACTTTTATTGTTGCCAGTGATCACAAAACTTTTGGTCATTAGATTACCGGTTTCGGTCAACAATGACAATCTTCAGATCTGTTTCACAATTTGTCTTAATATAATGCCACTACGGCTTTATTTCATTAGGGCACGTTTTAAAACAGATCTCTAGGTGGTCATTGCTGACCGAAACCGGTGGTCTAAGGGCCAAAAGTTTTGTGATCACTGGCGGGAACAAAAGAAATACATTCTAATCAGATTATACAAGACAGAAAAGCATGTGAAGGTGTTACAGGGGAGACCGTGCTGAGAATAAAAAAATAGATACATTGCACCGTTCCAAATTATTTAGCATTGATGTTAGTCAATCAGGCCGTCGCGCAGGCTAACTGAAGCACTTGCATGCGCTAAATTGCCGTAATAAAAGGCTGTGGGTCCGTGGGTTACCACTTGTTCAAGTGTTCATTACCAGTTAAAACGTGCCTTTTCGGAAGTTACAGATTGAAGCTATGTGAACCAAAGAAAGACCACGTTTGTCGACACTGTCTAGAGCAGGATCCTAGAATTTGCATCCAACGACCTAACTGGCTAATTTTATTGCTGAATAACTCGGAAATGGCACAAAGTATGGATTTTTTTGTTAACAATTATTTCTCACAAGGGAACCTCCCCATCGCACCCACCTCAGATTTAGTTATAAGTTGGCACAGTGGATAGGCCTTGAAAAACTGAACACAGATCAATTGAGAAAACAGGAAGAAGTTGTGTGGAACTGTGAAAAAATAAGCAAAATATACAAACTGAGTAGTTCATGGGAAGATAGGCAACATCAAGGACACTGGGACTGCAGGAGCGCCATGGTTTCGTG